>NC_141697.1:358635126-359279718 GCF_964263255.1 Lissotriton vulgaris | reverse complement strand
AACCAGGGAAAATATGTAACAAATATGGTTTGACCTGAGGCATCTGATGTGCAAATGTTTAAAGACTGCCCCCCCCCCCATCCGGCTTTTTTGGGAGGAAGTGAAGGTGACAATGGATTCTATTCTCAACGCCTCTCTGAGCATCAGTCTCCCACTAATCATTTTCGGTATCGATGACAACATCTCCGGCCATGCAAGATCTTTTCTTTTCTATGCTATTCTTTTGGCAAGAAGACAAATTTGTAAGTTCTGGGTAGACGCCGCCGCACACACTCTGGCTGGCTGACGTCCCAGTATGAAACATCTAGAGTCGATCTGGCTAGGTCCTGCAGCAGGAAAAAACTCGCATTTTGAGACTTATTGGTACAGTGGAGATAGGACTTCCAGGGTTTTTTTTTTCCTGGGTCCTATGATTATGCCTTCCCTGCTCCCTGGATCATTGATACGGGTCACCCAGGTAGATAATATGGTCCAAAAGGTTGAAAGTCACCTTGGTGGAGTTAATCAATCATCCCTTTAACCCTGGATGCTTCTTCCGCCAATAACTATTTTGTGTCTCGTGTGAGATCCATAAGGAACTCGCCCAGGTAAGACATGCAAGGTGGTCGATGTTTCCTAAATGGGGGTTAAGGCAAATGAGGACACAAAAAAAAAAAGAAAAAAGAAAACAGATAATATAGGGAAAATGTAACAATAATAAAATTCAATAGAGCATATCTGTGAAAGTAGTAAAAGAGAAGAAAAACTAAAAGAAAAGAGTTTTATTATAAAAAGGAAAGGAGAAAAAGAAAGAGTAAGAAAAGTGGGGGAAGAGATAGAGAAAGAGAAGAAGAGAAAAGGAAAGGAGGAAAAATAAAACAGAAATGGATAGGAAAGAGGAGAATATGGAAGAGACAAATTTGAAGATAAATAGATAGTGAATGGTAACCATAAGAAATCAGATTTGATCTTTAAACAAATTGATACAGAAGAAACTGAGGCAATTCTGTGTTCATCACAAATAACATTCCACCAATGCATAAAGGATAATTTAGAGTTTTCTTTCCAGCAAGATAATATAACTTTAAAAGCGACTGCAATAAACAAGTCAAACAAATTAGATTTGGAGAGAACCTGATCAAAATCTGGAGACTAAGTGTCTAAAAATACATTACGGATATTAAAAGGGACATTTTATGAAAAAATCAATAAACATTTTAAAAAATCAATAAACATTTTGCCCAAATATTTTTCAAAAAAGAATTAACCTTCCGACAATAGTAAAGAAAATGTGTCAAAGAACCTTCAGCAATGAGGCATGACCAACAGGAGGATGACTTAAAGGATTAAATGTATGAAGAAGGCAAGGAATTCTATTGTAAATAGAATAAAGAGATTGTGTTACGTGTGCAGCCTTCGAGGTTTTTAATAATTTCTGCCATAGTTTGTCCCATTGAGGAATAGACAATGAGTGGGATAAATCTTGTTCCCAATCAAGTTCAACTTTAGACTTAGTGCGAGGGCATAACACATAAAATCAAGTTTTGTAAATGAATGAGGCACTTGGTATAATGTTAGAAGGAACAGTATATAGAGGAGTGTTAAGGGTTGAGAGTTTAATTTCTGTAGAGAATTTTGAAGATTCGTAATAAGAGTATTATATTGTTGAATACATGAAGCAGGTACATCAAAATTCTCTTGTAATTCATGAAAAGATAAAATCGAACCATTGGCAAACAGTTGGTATACATAAAATATGCCCTTTTCTTTTCAATGTTTGTGATAAAAGGATTTGTGGCAAAATTTAATGTGTCTGTTAAATCATAAGGAAGAGGCTAGGAAAGTTTGATAGTCATCAAAAGGCTGAAAGAAAAGTAGATGATGAGACTATTTCAAAATAGGATATTGAGAAATAAAAGTACAGTTGGTCATAAATATCACATCCTGAAAAGATTGAGTTAGTGGTTTCTGTGTATAATGTATTGTAATATGATTGAAAAGTATTAATAATATCAGAATCAGAAGAAAGTAGCTGATTATTTATTTCTGAGTGGATGGGGCCAATATTTTTGCGTTCGGATTTAATTTTTAAATAGTTTGCCAACATTTTTACAGCTTTATTTTGGCCCCCATGATATTTGGATTTGATTTTAAGGAGGATGTTGCAAGCATCTACTGTGGCAATTTTGTTTAATGTGGATTTGGCTTTAATTAATTCTTGCAATGAAGATGGAGATTTAGAGGAGAAGTAACTGTGTTCCAACAGTTTTAATTAAATCAAGTGTATCTTTATATTCTTTATTCAACAATTTTTTCTTCTTAGCTGAGTAAGCAACAGTAAAGGCTCTGAATGATGTTTAAAGGCATTCTAATTGTTGTGTATAGAGGTGTCTAAAGAGTCATTAAATTAAAAAAATTCCTTAATGAAAGAGGTCGCTTCCGAAATAAAAGTTTGGTCAGATAATTATTAAAATGCCAGCGACCTTGTTTGGGTGGGGATAGGGATGTATCAATACATGTAGGAACTGGAGCATGGTCAGAATTAAAAATAGAACCAATTTCAGAGGATTGCAGACAAGGTAAAAATGACTTGGAAATTAAAATATAATCAATACGAGATCTTGTGTGTTGGACAGGGGAGAATAAGGCAAATTCAGATAAATCAGGATTACATGTTTTCCATGAGTCAAACAAGGTACAAGAGAAGATGGCGGATTGGAAAGATTTATGGGTCTTGTCAGGTTTAAATTTATAATTTGATACTTTGTCAGAGAAAGGGTCTAACCAATTATTAAAATCGCCACCAAACACCTCATTAGGGTTAGAGATAGGCATCAGTTTCATTTTAATAGTATCGCAAAGTTCAGAGTCCGGTTTCACAGACCATAAATATTGAAAAAAGTAATTAATGTTTTGTTGATAGTAGCATCAACTCTCATCCATCTACCATGATAGTCGCAATCAGAGGATACAATTTGAGCTTGAATGGATTTGTGAAATAAAATAGCAACACCACCATGACGATCAATAGCAGACGAAAAAATAACTTGACTAACCCAATTGTGTTTGAGTTTTCAAAGATTCAACATCATTACACTGGGTTTCCTGTAAAAAAGCAACTTGAGCATTGGGTTTAGCCAAGTGAGACAATACCTTTTGACGTTTGACAGGAGGACCTAGACCACGTACATTCCACGAGACGACATTAACCATGGAGTGGAATTAGGGAATATGGAAGGAACCAGGAACACGAGACAGCATATTCAACTAAGGGAAACTGAGGGACCAACAAAACAAAAAGAAAAGAAAGACACCAATTATTTTGCAATGAAAGTGGAGCATTGTAAAAGAGAAGACAAGTAATGAACAACGGAACCGGTAAAGAGAGAAAGTGAAAGAGAAAGGAAGAAAAGGAGAGGGATGGAAAGATACAAAAAAGAAGGTAGACAGATCAAGGAAGGAAATCCATACCTGAAGAAAAACAGAAATGCGAGATGAGAGAAACATGGTGACAGCGAAGAACACGGACACCCATAAGGGAAGAAAAAATTGGAATATAGAACCTCAAAAAGAACAAAGATAACCAGCAACTGGAAAAAAGCATTATACAAACTAAATAGTTGACAAAAGAATTAACAATCCTGCGAAGGAAAAAACCGTTAAATAATTTGAGAACAATGAAATAATCTGCAAATAAAAGAAATACTAGTCATTAGTCTCCATGCTGTGCGATGAAATGGTATCAAGGAAGAGCTTAAGTTTGGCAGGATCATCAAAGGAACGGGATCGACCATCATGCGTGATTTTACAAAGACAAGGATGGAGACTTCCATATTTGATGTTGAGTTGCCTCATTTGCGGTGGTAAAGCCAGGAACACTTTGCGCCGAGCATTTGTAGCAGTAGAAATGTCCAAGGGAAATAAAGATATTATGGCCTGACCAAGTTAGGCGACGTTTAAGTCTTACAGCCCTCAAGACATGCATAAGTTCAGTAAATTCCAGGAAAGGCATTATAATTCCACGTGGTTTGTTTGACATGGGAAGCAAGCGACCGAGGCGATGAGCTCTCTGAATATTGAGAGGAGATGGCGCAGCTTGAAGATCCAATAATTCCAGAAGAAACTTCTGTAGAAATGCAACCAAGTCAGTCCCTTCAACATTTTCCGGAAGACCATAAAGGCACAGGTTATTTCTATGATTACGATTTTCATGATCCTCAGCGTGAATTTTTAATTTATGAATTTCCATTTCAAGCATTGGAATTTTCAAGAAACATCTTGGATATCACTAACCCTCTGCTCCAGTTCCAGTACCTCACTCTCCATGACAATCCATCGATCCTCAATCTGTTTTAGTTTTTCATTAGTGGTGGTCATAAATGGCTGCAAACCACGTACCTCATCCAAAATTGAGGGTTCTGTGAGGCGTGGATAGGAGAAGGTGGATCATTCTTGTGTCTTTTCGGTTTTGTTCCAGTGGAGGAGGATCTCGTAGAATGAAGATCATTGGCCATATTAAACACTGAAGGTAAGTAAGAGAACTTATGAGGTAAATGAGAAAAGGTGGCAGGACAGAACCTGGCAAGTGCTGGTATAGATGCTGTGAGATAAAATGTAGCAACCTGCAGCAGAATGTAGTAAAGGTGGTGAGCAAGGAACTTTAAAGAACAGCTCTTAATATAGGCATAACAGGGGTGTGTAGTAATCAGAAAGACCCATTATCTCCTGAATGAGGAAGGTATCCCACATGGAAAGCACAATGAGGCTTGAGAGGAAAAACAAGTGGAAAATGCCATATCAGCTGTAACAATACAATAAGACAATTTGAAGCAGTCAAATATAAGGCCCAAATGCAGGTAAATTGCATAAAAAAGGCTCAGCAGGGCAGTGAAATCCTTCACCACGGCAAGAAAAAACGAGTGTGAGCGCCGCTATATAAAATGGCCGCCGCTCGCTTTCTTGAAGGGAAAAATGCTACGATATAAAAATCGGCAAGGAAATACAGGAATGCCCTTCAGAGCACTCTGGAAGACTCACCCCGTCTTCATAAGGCTACACGAACCACAGGATAGGCAAAATGCGGCCAATAGAGGCTCCTAAATCCGTAAAGAGGTCCGTGTAATGACAGAGCTCACTCGGGGTCCGCCATGTTGCTTCGGCGGTCAAGCCACGCCCCGTGTAGAAAGTTTCTCTTTTTAACATAAGAGCACATCAGATGACCTTGCAAGTACACGCAGGGGGAGGCAATTGTTGCTTACAATAATTAATAACAATAAAAAAGGGTAGTTTAAAATAATGATTTGGAATAAAACACACGCGTGTTTGAATAAATAAAGTTTACGAGGTGAAGTATAATCAACAACCTTAAAAAAATGTATGGGAAAATTATCAGTCAAGACGTTAACATTATCGCTGCATTAGCGATCAATCACATGACTAATGTTTCACCACTGACTGCCGTTCCTTAGTTCACTTTAAAAGTTAAAAAGAACATGTGCGACAAGTGTAGTGCGATGCAAATTATTGAGGATGACTTGCTTTCGCAAGACCCCGAAAGGCTTCTTGCAGAATAAGTACGCACTTATCTGCAAGACCCCATTTAATGATTAACCAGGCTCTCAAGGCTAAACACGTCGGAAATCATCTCTCGTCACTTTCTGTTCATCATGGTTGACCGTGAATGTGTGTTTCTCCTTCTCCTTTAACTCCTTTCTTTTTCATAGTAATTGTTAATCATACACTATCCAGCAAATACCCCACAGATGCAACCCCCTGGATTTGCTAAAGTAATTGTTTCTCATACACTATCCTGCACATACCGTACAGAAGCATCCCCCTGGAGTTAGAATAGTAATTGTTACCCCTACACTAACATGCACTTACCCTACAGATGCACCTCCCTGGTGTTAGAATAGTAATTGTTACCCCTACACTAACCTGTAAGTACCCTACAGATGCACCCCCATGGAGTTAGAATACTAATTGTTACCCCTACACTAACCTGCACTTACCCTACAGATTCCCCCTGCTCTCTCTTTCAAAATGCAAAACATATTTACAACAACCTTGCACCACTTTCCAATAGAAGCCCATGTTCACACCAGAACATGGGTTTCTATTGAAATCCACAAGGCCATATTGCCAAGCCCATTAAAACGGCGATAATTCTTATTGCCTTCCTTGATAATATGCCCCTTGGTTAGGATTTTGAAAGACAGAGCTGTGAAATCTGTTCTCACTTTCAAAATCCAAACCAGATTGCTTTTCCACATGTAAGTTAGCATCTCCCATGTGGAAAAACAATGCCGGCTCCCAAAGGATGCGGGGAGCCGGCTATACCGTGGGGGCATTGTTGCGCTCCCCATGGTCCCCAACATTTTATATAAGACCCGGGGGATATTAGAACTTACTGATAGGGGATTTTTTTTTACGGTAAAATTAGAAGTCGCGCACCCAGCGCAGTGCTCGGTGTGGCCCCCTGGTGTGCACGCACTGAATGCACGATTCATAATCTGTAGGGTGCGCGACTCCAGCGCCTTTGGTGCACAACTTCTACACGTTTGGGAGCCAGCACTGCTTTTCCACATGGGGAGCTACTAATATGCAGCTCCCCATGTGAAAAAGCAATAGATTTTGAAAGAGAGAACAGATTTCCTTGCTAAAGGAGGGCGGGATGGACACCCCGGGACACAGCAGGAACCGGCCCTCCAACAATACATAAAGCCCCGGGGAATGGTGGTCCCGAGCCTTTGGAGACCTTGCAGCCCCCCCAACCATTTTTTTGTAGCCCCAGGAGGTGACGGGGACCTCCAGTGCTCCAGGAGGGGGGCCATGCAGTCCCCCTGCCACAATATAAAAACCCCCGGAGGTGGTGGTCCCCGCGGCTTTGGACACCTTCGACCCCTCCCCCCACCAATTTTTTTTGCCCCTGGGGTGACGATCCCCGGGGATGGGGCCCCCCACAAAATTTAATAATGTTGCCCCTGGTATTTAGACCCCCCAGGGGCTAATTATAAAAAAAGGTCAGTTTATTTATTTTTATTTTTTTAAGGCAGAGTCCGCGCACCCTACCCTCACCTGCCGGGTCTTTTTAAAAAACACAGGTTGCCCCATAAGGGTAACCTGTGTTTTGGATTTACGAGTGGCTGGTCCGACCGCGGAGATGCCCTGAAGCTACAGTGATGGTTTCGAGTGCTGGATAACACGAGCGCTCAATGGGCAGAGGGGGCCTGAGCCGCAGTTTGATATTAGCAGAGGAAAGCAGGCTGTCACCACCTTTCACCTTACAAGGAACATTATTTTACTTTGAAGCAAAAGTGGAGCACACATGGGTAAAGAACTGCAAGTCCTACTACAAGTACCATCATGTCTTGTTGTGACGCCCACAGGGGCGGAACTTTAATTTGCAATAAATCAGGTGTTCTAACAAAAGCCTGCATTTTGCCTCATTCCTGCCAGTGACCAAGATCTACAAATAGCTCGAAACGCGTACGGCCTTTGAAATGCCTGCTGCCTGCCAACCTCATCGCTGCCTGCGGTGCTGTGTGCGTATCCCCGATGTGTGTGGCATCTCCATAAGGGCAACCTGTGTTTTGGATTCAAGAGCAGCTGGTCCAGCCGTGGAGATGCCCCGAGGCTACAGTGGTGGTTCCGAGTGCTGGATAACACGAGCGCTCAATGGGCAGAGGGGGCCTGACCCACAGTTTGATATTAGCAGAGGAAAGAAGGCTGTCACCACCTTTCACCTTACAAGGAACATTATTTTACTTTGAAGCAAGAGCATAGCCCACATGGGTAAAGAACTGCAAGTCCTACTACAAGTACCATCATGCCTTGTTGTGACGCCCACAGGGGCGGGACTTTAATTCGCAATAAATCAGGTCATCTAACGAAGCCCGCATTTTGCCTCATTGCTGCCAGTGTCCAAGAGATACAAATAGCTCGAAACGCGTATGGCCTTTGAAATGCCTGCTGCCTGCCAACCTCAGTGCTGCCTGCAGTGTTGTGTGCGTATCCCCGATGTGTGTGGCATCTCCATAAGGGCAACATGTGTTTTGGATTTACGAGCGGCTGGTCCGGCCGCGGAGATGCCCCGACGCTACAGTGGCAGTTCGGAGTGCTGAATAACACGAGCACTCAATGGGCAGAGGGGGCCTGAGCCGCAGTTTGATATTAGCAGAGGAAAGCAGGCTGTCACCACCTTTCACTTTACAAGAAACATTATTTTACTTTGAAGCAAGAGAGGAGCCCACATGGGTAAAGAACTGCAAGTCCTACTACAAATACCATCATGCCTTGTTGTGACGCCCACAAGGGCAGGACTTTAAGTTGCAATAAATTAGGTGTTGTAACGAAGCCCGCAGTTTGCCTCATTGCTGCCAGTGACCAAGAGCTACAAATAGCTCGAAACGCGATGTGTGTGGCATCTCCATAAGGACAACCTGTGTTTTGGATATATATATATATATATATATATATATATATATATATATATATATATATATATATATATATATATAGCCGCTCGTTGTTCAAAGAACACACCACACTCGCGGGGATAGCAGAACATCAGCTTTATTCTGCAGCAGCACACTGATTCGCTCAGGGTCAAGGAGGGAACCCCCGTTACAGAGGTCAAAAAGTTCAACCTGTATTGTCCGACGCGTTTCGAAGGGCTGGCCTTCTTCCTCAGGGAAAGGTGAACTCTGAGTGGCTAATGCAAGTAACTTCTTTATGTTTGAAGTCTATGACACGCCCGGTATCGGGCAGGGCAGATGCCGCGATGTCTTCTGGTACTTGTATGCCTTCCCAATGTGACAGCATATAGCGTCCCTTGTCTTGAGCCTGTATTGCTGCCAAAAACCACCAGTAGTGTACCCCCTCGCCTGCCATGCGTCATCCCGGTCATAGGAGTGAGGTCGGAATATTCCGTATACTCAACAATCTGGATGAATGTCCATTTGCGGCTCTTTTCCCGGTTTGGCATCATGGCGGTGCTAGGCGCATGCAGGTTCACTGCCAGGCTCCGTTTTCCATCAAGGCGCCCATGCACTCCTATGGGCGGGTGCAGTAAAACGGTGATGGATCCGTTGTATAGATAGGCGCTCGTTGTTCAAAGAACACACCACACTCGCGGGGATAGCAGAACATCAGCTTTATTCTGCAGCAGCACACTGATTCGCTCAGGGTCAAGGAGGGAACCCCCGTTACAGAGGTCAAAAAGTTCAACCTGTATTGTCCGACGCGTTTCGAAGGGCTGGCCTTCTTCCTCAGGGAAAGGTGAACTCTGAGTGGCTAATGCAAGTAACTTCTTTATGTTTGAAGTCTATGACACGCCCGGTATCGGGCAGGGCAGATGCCGCGATGTCTTCTGGTACTTGTATGCCTTCCCAATGTGACAGCATATAGCGTCCCTTGTCTTGAGCCTGTATTGCTGCCAAAAACCACCAGTAGTGTACCCCCTCGCCTGCCATGCGTCATCCCGGTCATAGGAGTGAGGTCGGAATATTCCGTATACTCAACAATCTGGATGAATGTCCATTTGCGGCTCTTTTCCCGGTTTGGCATCATGGCGGTGCTAGGCGCATGCAGGTTCACTGCCAGGCTCCGTTTTCCATCAAGGCGCCCATGCACTCCTATGGGCGGGTGCAGTAAAACGGTGATGGATCCATTGTATAGATAGCCGCTCGTTGTTCAAAGAACACACCACACTCGCGGGGATAGCAGAACATCAGCTTTATTCTGCAGCAGCACACTGATTTGCTCAGGGTCAAGGAGGGAACCCCCGTTACAGAGGTCAAAAAGTTCAACCTGTATTGTCCGACGCGTTTCGAAGGGCTGGCCTTCTTCCTCAGGGAAAGGTGAACTCTGAGTGGCTAATGCAAGTAACTTCTTTATGTTTGAAGTCTATGACACGCCCGGTATCGGGCAGGGCAGATGCCGCGATGTCTTCTGGTACTTGTATGCCTTCCCAATGTGACAGCATATAGCGTCCCTTGTCTTGAGCCTGTATTGCTGCCAAAAACCACCAGTAGTGTACCCCCTCGCCTGCCATGCGTCATCCCGGTCATAGGAGTGAGGTCGGAATATTCCGTATACTCAACAATCTGGATGAATGTCCATTTGCGGCTCTTTTCCCGGTTTGGCATCATGGCGGTGCTAGGCGCATGCAGGTTCACTGCCAGGCTCCGTTTTCCATCAAGGCGCCCATGCACTCCTATGGGCGGGTGCAGTAAAACGGTGATGGATCCGTTGTATAGATAGCCGCTCGTTGTTCAAAGAACACACCACACTCGCGGGGATAGCAGAACATCAGCTTTATTCTGCAGCAGCACACTGATATATATATATATATCCCCCATTATAGTTAGTTCAGCTAACTATAACTCGCGCGCCCGCAATCCACTGCCTATGACGTCACATATTACATCACTCATGACATAGTCAGTGACATCACTCATGACATCACTGATGACATCTCACTGATATCACTGATGACATCATCCAGTGAATGTGTGTCTTTCTGAAAAATAAATATTTTTTATATATGTATATCTAAAGGTCGATGGAAGAATAAATGGGTAAATAAGTGTCTAAATGGATGTTTTTTTGTAAATTGATTGTATAACTGACTTATTAAGTGTATCCTAGTGAATACATGTATTAGCGAATAATTTTTAAATATTTAAATATCTGTATCAGTGTCTCATTTTGTGTATAGGTGGCTGCATGGGTTGGTGAGTAGCTATTACTTTGCGCATAGATGCATAATTGAGTGACTCACTGTATGTTTTTTGAAGACAGCATGTGTGAAAGACTGTATGGGTGGATGAGTGTGTGTATGGCTGTGTTAGTGAGTAAATGACTGTCTCAATAGTATCTTTATGAGTAACTAAATATATTTTAAATTTGTATATGTCAGTATTGATATATATAAGTGAGTATATGTGAGAGTGAGAGATTGGAAGAGTTCCTGTATAAATAAGTATGTGTTTCTATAAATGATTGTTTGAGAAAGTAAGTATGTGTACGTTTCTGTAGAAGTAAGTGTAGTGGTGTGTGTGTATAGCTGTATATGCAAGTAAATGGATGTTTGAGTTTATTTGCATGTGTGCGAGTAACTCTATGGATGAGTATAAGTGTGTAACAGGATGTATACGTGTATGAGTACATTTGATGAGTGAGTACATGTATGAGTGACTATATAGACTGTTGGTGAATGAGTGGATGTGGATGTAGATGTTGGAATTACTGAATAGGTTCTTCTAACTGGTATTGGTATCTCCATTTTTTTGAAAATGTAAGTTTCTATTTTTGAAGGTGTGTATCAAAGGTTATATTACACTGAGAGGAGGTATGCCTCTCTTTCACAAGGAGGATGTCATCAGTGATGTCATTTGAGATGTCATCAGTGAAGTCATGAGTGATGTCACTGACCATGTCATCAGTGATGTAATATGTGACTTCATCAGCAGTGGATTGCGGGCGCGCGAGTTATAGTTAGCTGAACTAACTATAATGGGGAATTTCAATGGTTTTGTATGAGTGAAATGTCCAGCTAACTATAACATGTGTGAAACCTATGGTTTTTTCAGTAAATTTCTCAGGTTTTTTAAATGCTAATTCCTAACTATAACATGGCTGAAACCTATGTTTTTTTCAGTGAATTTGCAAAGTTTTTTAAATGCGAATTCCTAACTGTAACATTGCTGAAACCTATTGTTTTTTTAAGTGAATTTCAAAGCTTTTGCAAATGATAATTTTTAAATGTATTAATTATTATAAATATTTATTTTTATAGTAATGTCCAACATTTTTATAATAATTATTTACATTATTTTATTTTTTAAGTTACATTACACATTTTTAATATAAAATCATACAAAACTAAATTCAAATATTTTGTAATAATTTTTTTTTCAATATATTAAAATTAAATTCTATATATTTTCTTTTTGTATTTTTTTCCTTGATCCCACCATCCTTTGTACGGGTAATTGTACTGTGCGCTCAATCGCGAATTCGTTTTTTCACGTCCCTCGTCACATCGAAGCTTCCACGTGACGTCATGTACGTTTGTAAGGCGCACTGTACACATACCGCGAAAGTTTCCTAATGTTTAAAAAGATATATCTATGTATTTAATGTAAATATTAAGGGAAGACATTATCTACGATAATTATTAAAATAACATTTATTAACTTTTAGTAAGCGTATGTTACTTTTCAAAGCAATTACGGAGATGGCGTACGTCGTCCATTCATGCACTGTAAGCGCACCCTACGCATACATCATGTAACTTTAAAATAAGAGATTTGATTGGGTCATAACACTTCCAATTCCAACTGTTGAAAGACCCCATCCATTTTAATCATTCTTCTTTGACTTTCTCAGAAGAACCATCTCTTGTCGGGAGCTCCTGTCATTTGACAAAACAATTTTAATATGGCTGCATTTCTGTAGTCCACTTCAGAACATTCTTCAGAGGAGAAATTTATAGCTGAGGAGTCACAGGGAAAAAGAAAAGAGGCAGTAATCTGGACCTTTTTCACCTTTCCAGAAGGACAGAAAAAGGTAAATGATGCAAAGGTCACCTGCAAAATCTGTGACACCACACTGTCCAGAGGAGATCCGAGCAAGAAGTACTCATTTGGGACAGCAAGCATGGTTCGCTATGTGAAAAACTACCATCCTCACAATTATGCGAGAGCTTGCTCTGATAGGCTACGGGACAATCAATCACCTGCTGTTCCCAGCACTTCGAGCGCACCATCCACACAGCCATGGACTCCGCATCCAAATATCGAACCGGATTTTGCTGACTTAATCATCCATTGCAAATTTTGCAATGGGATGCTCTGCTACGGGGAGCAGTCAAATAATTAAATTAAATGGCGCAACAGGAGCACCATTGCTCATGACGCAATTTTTTTGTTTTGTTTATTTGTTCCTGTTGGACACTGTTTTGTTTGCAATTTATTTTTTATGTTAAAAAAAGACAAAAAAAACAGTTCTTTTCAGATTTAACTTCACTGGTCAAAAAAAGAGCTATATTTGTATGATAGTATGTAAAACTTTCCGTTTTTTTTCTGTACCAGTTGTAGTCTGTACGCATGCTCAGCCTCGTTTCCAAGACTACGCTTCTTTCTTTTTCTTCAAGTTCGCCAAGCAATCTTTTCCTCATTTCAGGTATTACATTGCCTCTTTCTTCTCCCGGGCCGTGTGCCTCATCCGCTGCTACACTTTTCTAATATATTAATAATCATATTCTATCTATATTTATTTGAAACGTATTGCCTGGGGCACCAAACCTTGATTACATACTCCGCCCTCTGCCATTTTAGTAGTTTTCCTCCGTTATTTTTATTATACCTGCCACTTTCATTTTTATTTTACTCCCCGCCTACCTTCTCTGTGAGCCATGAGATGTCCTACTACAGACACCACGGTGTTTGTCCTTGGCCTCCGATCTTATCAGACTTAGTCACACGAATACCTAAAAACTAATTTGAAGCACGTAAGCCACAGCCATTACAACGCATGACCTTCACCACAAAGCTATCACCACGCTTATGCCTTTATCATGCTTGGTAAATGCATACTAGTTGTAAAAGCATGTGTGGTAAAGCCATATGCGTGCTAATGGCTTCGTGGTGACGGTCACGCGTGGTTATGACCGCGTTGTAATGGCTGTTTCCCCCCTAGGACACTGCAGGAACCGGGTCTGGGCGTGGTGGACTCCAGGGCACCAGGCAGAGGGCCACGCAGCCCCGTTCACACAATATAGAAAGCTCAGGGGGGTTGTTGTTTCCGTGCTTTGAAGGGCGTCATTGAGGTCCACACACTTTTAATTTTGTGGGGGGGGTAGCTTTGCATCAGAAAGTGGCGCAAGGGGTTTGTAAATCTGGTACACATTGTTTTGTTTTACTTTGATTTCCTTTCTGTCTTGTAGAGCATCCAGACTAAATATAACTTATTGCACAGCCAGTACTTTTCAACCCTACTCTCAAACGTCTTACCATAGTACTTCAAATTATAAATATTATTTTTATTGTGGACCGTCACCCCCCCAAAAAAAAGACGTATATAGTTTTTTTAATTAACTTTTATTAAAACAAAAATAACTGTAAACGTAACTTAAAGATAACAATATAATAAACAACTAGAAAAATAACTTTAATAAAACAATATTATAAACAAATTGTGATATGGACTCCAAAAGACTTACAATAGTTAATCAGCAAAACAAAAAAGAAAATTAGAGTTTAAAATTATTTACAAGTGACTAAATGAGGTGAAACATTACAAGTCAAGGTAACACTACGATTTTACATGTGCAGTGTGCCTGGTACTTTTCACTTCTGTTATAGTCCTTCGTTCAAGTGCTGTCTATGTGGAAGTGACTACTGCGTTACTGACACAAAAGTGACACAACGGGATTATAAATATGCCGATTTATTTCTAATGTATTTAATTGGAGGCATTGTATATCTAGGCCACTGTGCTTACCTTGTATAAACACTGCGGCCATCAGAGTTCACAACTTCAATTTAACTCAGCTTCTACACCTCAAAGTATATTCAATAAGTTGCGGACAATTCCATTGCTGGTACTCGATATGCCGTTATTGCTTCTGAACTCCTGACAAAAGTGAATTTTAATGTGAGTTCTTAATATTCCGTACCTAAACTTTTGCACCCCATTGACTCCCACGGTCTGGAGTTGAGAGTTTTTCTTGAAAAGTCAGACGCAGATTTACAAGCTCCTTGTGCCACTTTTCCCATGTTAATAGTGACACAAAAGTGGCACAATAAGCCTGTAGATCTGTTCCTCAGACTGTATATTTCTACACTGTCAAGCTGCTGCACACTACCCACTCTCTCCTTTCACAGATAATTTGTTGTTGTTTCGGAAACAAAATTCTTTGTTCACCTAGTGCCATAGGCATGATTAAAAGATGGTGCTCTACATCTCGAAGCAGGCTTCACTGTAGCCAACAGAGTTCACCACGTAAACTCCGGTAAGGTTCTATACAGCACAGTGGACACAGCAGGGTCCATAACTGTCAAAAAGAAAAAAAAACATTTGAGAGATAGTAAACAAGAGAGAGAAAAAAGGACATTAAAACATGGAAGAGACACACAAGATGGGTGGGGGGATTAAGCACCGTTAGCCTAATGGGTATTGCGCACCTGCTGCATACTACATATTCTCTCCTTTCACAGATAACTTGTCGTTGTATCGGAAACAAGCTTCTTTGCTCACCTTGAGCCATTGGCGTCATTCAAAGAGGGTGCACTACGTGTCAAAGCAGGCTTCTCAGTCGTTGTGACAGTGGCCATGCATCATCGCAAAATACACAAACGTAGATCTTTGTAGGTTTCTTTTGCAGGGGTTTCGTCAATTTGTAAAACATAACCTGTAAGATAAAAAGGTAGTTAACATTGTGTGTAATTTTTTTATGAAAGGAGAGAGGAAATAAGAGTGACAAAAAACAATATTTCCAGCTCACCTTTCTGTCACCGGTGTTTTTCACCACGTGCCGGACATAATGCTCTACATCTAAAAGATAATAAAAGAAAGATGTTATGATTGGTAATTGTGACCATCTTAATGTGCACTTAGATAACATCGCGCTTTCATACACGTTCCTTCTCACATTTATACAAACTATTTGTATAGGTAATATTCCGAATGTTTCAGCGATTGTAAAAACGTTCCTGCTATTGGAAAAAAATGTATACATGTAAATTGATACAGTATATAGGAGTGCGTTCGTCTAAATGGATGCGTCTCCTTTTTGTATCTAGCCTGCTACAACCTTTTGACTCCCTCCGATGCGTACCCAGGCCTCACTGCTCACCTTTTCGTGAAAAAGACACCTTCTGCATCATGTAGTCCCGATCTGCAACAAAGAAATCTCATATATGGTGCTGAGTCTTGATATCTCTATGGCTAACGATATACTTGTGCTCCCATCATCATTCTCGCAGGTTCTTCACCACCTCAGTGCTTCGGGTACCACTAATTTAGTGACCAAAGAGGCCACGCATGTGGTAGTGGGCCCCCTTGTTCGGTAGTTTGGGAACAACTCTAAAATGGCGTACAATACGTGTGCTCCATCTTTTTTATAGATAGGGTCACGTGTGTAGTGATGGATGCGCTGGATGAGTGTGGTGTGGGTGTATACCAACCATGAGGGAGTGTGTGTGTGCCCATCTGACAACTAGACATGGAACTAACAAATCACTACAATGGAAATCTGGGCCATGTAGTGTTGTTTTGTTTTCCTGGTAGCGTAAGCGGAGTGGGCTGTACTAACGTATTCAGTCTCGATTATTTATACCTCACCCCGGGTCTTTTAAATGTTGGGAGGGGGGCATCCAGCTCCGAGACACTGCAGGAGCTGGTCTTCGGCGTGGCAGTCTCCAGGGCCTTCGAGGGCTCTGGGTATAGGGTCAAGCAATCTGCCACCCACAATACACTAAAAAGAAGAGAAAGTGATGAGAGATGATTTCTGACGTGTTTAGGCTTGAGAGCCTGGATAATCATTAAATGGGGTCTGGCAGTGAAGTGCGTACTTATTCAGGTAGAAGCCTTTCGGGGTCTTGCGAAAGCAAGTCATCTTTAATAATTCCCTTTCGCTGCGTGTACATAAAAAGATATCTCATTCACTCATATGTTAAAAACTGAAATTTTCAACACCTCTTTTTGATTGGTTGTGAAGCATTGTAGGAAAACGAATTAGTGACCAATCCCTTTCCTTGGGCAGATTGTGAAAAAAATTTGATTGGCTGTTGTGTACTTACGTCTACCTTCCTCATGCTCATTTTTATTGCCTTTCTTTTTTCAATGTGACATTACGATACAGTCACCATGTGTGTAGCCCATTTTGTGACGCACTTTATTTTAGTATGCGTTTCAAAAACTAGTTGTGGTAGGGTGCTTTTAACTTAAACTGTGTATTCTGCTTACGAGACTGTAAAAGTATTTTAAAACATTATTCTATTTTCTATTCTATCATAATTGTGCTGACTTTTCTCCTTTAGCAAACAGGAATATGTTCTTTTATAAAAGGTATAACTTTCAAACCCTCCTTGAAAGAAAAATGCTCCTGTTTTCAAAATATTTTTATTGAGTCTCTTATATTCATCATATGGGGGAAATGCAAAAAAATCTTTTACATTCATTAGTATCAAGCGTTTGACCACATTTTGTTTTATTTTATCGTAAGCACTTATTCCTTATGTTTACATTATATAAGTGTTGCCCTATCATCTTTTTATACATGTTTGGGCTTCTTTTACTTTCAGATAAAGTAGAATAGAAGTGCTACGACAAACACTCCCTCACTACTTCATCTTTCTTTTTTATGTACATTTCATTTCATTATTACATTTAACAATCATGACATTTTAAACAACAATTATAGTACTTTTTTTCAAAAAAGTGCTTCCGAAGATAATCCTCCTATTCTTCACAAGTGAAATTTCACTCTAGAAGATAAAGAGTTTAGGTTTTAAAACATTTTTCAATCGTAAAGAAATACTAAAAATAAAAATTGTCGGTTGTAAGTCAATCAACTCCAGTTGAAGGATCATACAGTTTAATATAAATTAAAATATAAATTAACCATATGATCCCTCTCTGGAAATGAAAGATAAATTGAAGATTACGACATCGCTCCTAATCAATACTTTGCATGTACTAATTCATGAAATAACCTATATTTCCATTCATATAATTTACCTCTCTTCGATATTGTATCCATCCTCTGTAGAAATTCATCCAACTCCACTGGAAAGTACACACGGTTTTATGTATTTTTAAATATACATTAATAATATGTACTCTCTCAGGAAATTAAAGATAATGTGAAGATGTTTCCACAGTTCTGAATCATTCCTTTGCTCGTAGTTTCTTCGCCCGTATTGATTCTCTGAAACGAAACTAATCATCCCACGGGTGTTGTTTATATAGTTTTTGGTTACTTAACCGTCTATGGGATCAATTTATTGCTCCTCCCACTATTAAGTAACATTTTTCAGTTAACAGGTGTTCTCAGTTCCACTGTTTTAGCGTATCACGTTTTGATGTAAATGTGCCTCTTTCCATACTTGTTAACTTTCGTATAATTTCTAAAATGTTTTATTTAAACTTGTTTTTATTATTAAAGCATTCCTATAGGTTACCATTTTTTTAATAGGAGTATTGACATTCATTCCCCTTTTTTCGACTTATTATTCTAGTAACTTCCCTTTTTTTTAAAACTTTTTTTAAATTCTCTTTATTACCATATATTAATGTAATCATTCACTCAGTAAGCATGTACTCATGAAGTGAGGCAGGCTTTAGGGAATGCACTGATTCAAAGTGCTATGTATTATGCATTTTGTGGTGTAATGACCTTTACATTTATGCTTCAGGACTACAATTCCCCACTCACTATATATTCCAGGGGTCTCCAACTGCTAGCTCGGGAACTACTGGTAGCTCACCAGCACCCTAAAAGTAGCTCTCAGACGTGAAGCCAAACCAAACCAATCTCAGAGATTCTGTGTATAATAAAAAAGGTAGTACTGCTCATTTCACTACCCTTAAGAGTTACAGACAGCCAAAGCAATGGCAGGGCCTGTTCATAACACTCAAACACAAACTGTGGTGGTGTATGAATTAATCAATTAGGGATAATTCGACCTCACTATTCACCTATGAGGATTTCCTAGCGCTGGGTGAGTATGTATGTGGGGGATGTGTGCAGCTTTCGTCATTCGAAAAGGCAGGTGTTATGGCTCTTCCTGAATGCTTTCAGTGTGGGGGTTCATCTGATGATGAGGGAGAGTTCTATCCAGGTCTTGGCCATGATGTACGAAAAGGGTGTGTCCCTTGTCTGGTTATCTGATTACAGAGGATATCGGCCAAGGCCTGGTCAGAGGAGTGGGCCTCCCTCTGGGCCACCCATTATAAATAAAAACATTCCCCCCGGGATTTGGACCCTGGGGGCTAATTAACAATAAAGCGGGCTTCGGTTTTTTTCTTCTTTTTCAGAGCATAGGCGTACCTTACGAGTATACCACGACTTTAAATAAAAAAGGTTTTTTGCCTAGGGGGTCCTTGTGGGACCACCTGAGCAGGCCTACGTGGTCAGGGTGTTTCTACCCTTCCCCCTTTGCGTGTTTTTCGTGTTTCCTTCGCTGCTTTCTTGTGCCTCGGTTCTACCAAGGCACAAGATTGCTGCCAACACTTCCTGGTTTGGAGTGTTGACAGACAGTTGACAGCCAATTAGCATGTAGCTCATGCTCGTAATGGTACGCACACTTCTCCGGACAGTACTCATACGGTACTTCGTCTATAGATATATCTATGATTTTACTTTAGATTTTTTCAGAAACTACTGAACTGATTTACACGATTTAACAAAAAGCGTAATCTGTGAACCAAACTCTACCTTATTGCCAAATTTGGTATATTTATAACTCCGTTCAGCAGTTCGGGCTGTAGCCCGTCTTAAAGCTCCCTATTGAAAAATGCATGGAGAAAACACATTTTGGGACCCCCCTTTTTTTTCGGCCCGCTTCACAAATCACCCCGAAACTTTCAGGGAAGGAGTGGAGCGGAGCAGGCCTGTGCTTAGAGAATTTTGCGTGTATTCGTCAACCGGCTCCAAAGTTATTCCAAATAGAATGTTGCGGATTTCCTATGGAAACTAGGTCCTAACTATAACTACCTACTGTCAACCGCCAATGGGTAACATATATATATATATATATATATATATATATATATATATATATATATATATATATATATATATATATATATATATATATATATATATATATATATATATATATATATATATATATATTCACTGAAAAAACCATAGGTTCAGGAACGTTATAGTTAGCTGGAATCACTCACTTATACAGTCAGTCAGGCACCTACTAAATACTTCATCCAGACACTTATACACACACTCATTCTTCAATACACCTTGGAATATATATAAAACATATTTAAACTTTACAGAAAGACACAGTCACTGGATAATGTCATCAATGATGTCATCAATGATGTCACTCACCATGCCATAAATGATGTAAAATGTGACGCCATGAGCAGTGCATTGCGGGTGGGCGAATTATAGTTAGCTGAACTAACTATACCAGTGGAATTTTTATGGTTTTGTAAGAGTAAAATGTCCACCTAACTATAACGCCCCTGAACCTATGGTTTTTTCAGTGATTTTCTAAGGTTTTTTAAATGCTAATTTCTAACTATATAATGCGTGAAACCTATGTTTTTTCAGTGAATTTCAATGGTTTTTTAAATGCTAATTTCTAACTATGACATCCCTTTTAGGTCCCCTTGAATCCTGAAGGTCCCTGGTGGCAAAGTAGCCCATCAGCTACCCCCAGTAAGTGCCACAGAGTTGCGTTGCAGAGTGGTATAAAAAAGGGGCATGGCCTTGGAACACCACTCTGCAACGCAGCTCCCTGGTGATTACTGTAGGAACCTGGTGGGCTAGTTCGCCCCCAAGGACCCTTAGGATTGAAGGGGACTTAATTCTCCAAATCAAAACACCCCACAGGACATGTTTTCACATTTGTCAAATCAGGCGGTGTACCAGCGTGCAAACGCGCCCCCTGGTGCATTGTAAATTGGGGGATTAAATCCCCTTGAGTCCTGAGGGTCTCTGGGGTCCAAATAGCCCACCAGGTACATCAAGTAAACGCCACAGAGCTGCGTTGCAGAGAGGTGTAAAAAGGGGCATGGCCTTGGACCACCTTTCTGCAAGGCAGCCCTGTGGTGCATACTGGAGATACTTGGTGGGCTAGTTGGCCCCCAGGGACCCCCAGTGTGCAAGGGGAATTAATTCCCTATTTTTTAACATGCCACAGGGCATGTTTACAGAGTTTTGCTGGAAGGGGCGGGGCCTCCGGCACTATGCTGGTTGTTTTTTTTAGAATTTAGAAGGGGGCTGTGTGGGCCACCTTCCTTTTTCTTTTTTTGGGCCCTGGGGAACCATCTCCCCAGGCCTGACCCCTTTTTAAAAAAAAAATCTGAATGGGAAGGGGGCTGCGTGGGCTCCCCTCCTGTGGCCAATTCCGTCCCCGGGGATCCCATCCCCCGGGGCATGGCCATATATATGTATTTATTTAAGGAGGGGGACTGTGAGGCCCCCCCTCCCGAGGCCTCTATTGGCCCGGGGACCCCATCCCCAAAGCCGGCCTTACTTTATTTTTTTTTCTAAAATTTGGGTAGGTGGCCCGTGAGGCCCCCTCCCGGGCCACTTCTGGCCCTGGGGGCCCCATTCCCCGGGGCCGGCCTTATCGATTGGAGACTGTGGGGGTAGCCCTATTGCCCCCACAGTCCCGCCGGCTCCCCGCCTCCTGTGGGAGCTGGCATTGCTTTTCCACATGGAGAGCTGCTGACATGCAGCTCCCCATTTGGAAAAGCAATCTGCTTTGGATTTTGGAAGAGAAAGCAGGTTTCCCTGCTCTTGCTCCAAAATCCAAAGCAAGTTTGCTATAAAAAGGCGGGAGCCACACGGCTCCCGCCCTGTCATAGCAAACAGCAGTGTCCCGGGGATGGGCATCCCGGGACCCTGCAGGGGCCAGCCCTGGGGGGGTGGCAGTCCCAAGGGCCATGGAGGGCTCCAGCAGGGGGGCCAACCTGCCCCCTCCCTATGTGATTGAAGCCTCAGGGAGGTGGTGGCCCCCGGGGGCCATAACAGACCCCCTCATTTCCAGTATAGGTCGTGGTCCCCGGGGTGTGTGGGGGGGCTCGAGCCCCCACCACACAGGTTTTAAAGAAAAAAAAGCTCTGGGGTGGTGGTCCCCGGGGCAGAGGGAGACGTGTGCTCCCACAAATGATTAAGAAATGACCCGGGTGTGGTGGTCTCTGGGGCTTGGGGGGCCTTGGCGCCCCAGCACATTAAAAAGGAAGCCCCGGGGTGGCAGTCCCGGGTGCTGCAGGAAGGCTGAGTGCCCTCCCGCACATTGTTAAAAGCAAGCCCCAAAGTTTGGCGGTCCCTAGGGCTGCGGGAGGACTGACTGTCCTCCCGCCCCTCCCACACATTATTTAAAGTAAGCCCCACCGGGAGATGGCGGTCCCCGGAGCTGCGGGAGTGCCGAGTGCCCTCCCGCACATAATTTTAAGCGAGCCCCGGGGGTGGGGGTCCCCAGGCCTGCGGGAGGGCTGCGTGCCCTCCCGCTTATTTTAAACATAGCCCCCGGGAGGTGGTGGTCCCGGGGGGTCTTTGTGGGACACCCTGAGCAGGCCTAGGGGTTCAGGGTGTTTCTACCCTGCCCCCTTTTCGTTTCTTTCACCTTTGTTTTACTGTTTTCTTTAGACCGAGTCACAAGATGGCTGCCAACACTTTCTGGTTTGGAGTGTTGACAGCCAATTAAAATAAAACTTTTATTTCTTGATTCTCTCAGCAACTACTGAACAGGTTTATGACATTTTAAAAAAGGGTCGCTTTCTGAACCAGGCACTACCTTTTTGCCACATTTGGGGTATGTCCGTTTCGCATTTCGGGCTGTAGCCTTGCCTAAATTTTCCTATGGGAAATGGATTTTTTTACTCTAATTTTTTAAATTACTCAGCAACTGCTAAACAGATTTACACCATTTAAAAAAAAAAGGTCGCTTTCTGAACCAAACACTACCTTTTTGGCATGTTTGGGGTAATTCCATTCAGCAGTGTGGGCTGTAGCTGGTCTCAAAATTTCCTATGGAAATTAAGACACGAAAAACGCGTTTTGGAACCCTCCTTTTTTCTCAACCCCCGCTTGAAGCGTCACTCCTAAACTGTCATGATAGGAGCTGACCTGGATAGAAGTTTTTCTGGGAGAATTTTCTGAAGATTCGTCAAACGACGTGAAAGTTATTAGCAAATCAAAAAAAATGCTTTTCCTATGGAAACTTGGTTCTAACTATAACTACTTACTGGCGACCACCAACAGGTAACATGTATATATATATATATATATATATATATATATATATATATATATATATATATATATATATATATATATATATATATATATATATATTTTGTCACGGGACCACTTCACTCCAAGAGATCTGAGGCCACTGCGAGGAACTTGTTGGAGAATTCTTTATTGGAACCAAACGCCAGCGTGATGCATTTCGGCATCTCTGCCTTCTTCAGACGCTGTGGCGATTTGTAGAGACCACCAAGCCCCTCCCCTTTGTCCTCCTATGGTCCTCCCCCGAAGGGAAAGTCAGCTGACCCCACCAAGTCACGGGTTGTTGTAGTCCGAGTGTTGACGACTTCAGCTCCCAGCATGCATCAGGATAAGTGCACTGGCAGAGTTCTTACTAGGTGCAGCTCCCTTCTTTGTTCTTGAATCCTCCTCAGGTCCCCAACGCTCCACCTTCAAATATCCATGTCCGGTAGGGCCGAAGGTGTGGGTTTTAGTGACCCCAACCCATCTTCAATGACGAGCTGCTCCCTGCAGAAGCCACTAACCCGAACTGCTGCCGAAGGTTGTCCTGTGGTGTCCGAATCTTCGGTGAGTCTTAAATGCGTGTTGCCACTGGTATCAGCAAAGCCGCAGGACACTTTAAGAGCGGGGCCTCTTGAACGCGCTGCTGAGAGGCGCGTATGTATTTTGTCACTGGACCACTTCACTCCAAAAGATCTGAGGCCACTGCGGGTAACTTGTTGGAGAATTCTTTATTGGAACCAAACGCCAACGTGATGCATTTCGGCATCTCTGCCTTCTTCAGACGCTGTGGCGATTTGCAGAGAACACCAAGCCCCTCCCCTTTGTCCTCCTATGGTCCTCCCCCGCAGGGAAAGTCAGCTGACCCCACAAAGTCACGGGTTGTTGTAGTCCGAGTGTTGACGACTACAGCTCCCAGCATGCATCATGATAAGTGCACTGGCAGAGTTCTTACTAGGTGCACGCTGTATTACCATGCAAAACGGAGGGGATAATGAATCTCTTGGCAGCTCCCTTCTTTGTTCTTGAATCCTCCTCAGGTCCACAACGCTCCACCTTCAAACATCCATGTCCGGTAGGGCAGAAGGTATGGGTTTTAGTGACCCCACCCCCATCTTCAATGACGAGCTGCTCCCTGCAGAAGCCACTAACCCGAACTGCTGCCGAAGGTTGTCCTGCGGTGTCCGAATCTTCGGTGAGTCTTAAATGCGTTTTGCCACTGGTGTCAGCAAAGCTGCAGGACACGTTAAGAGCGGGGACTCTTGAACGCCCTGCTGAGAGGCGCATATGTATTTTGTCATGGGACCACTTCACTCCAAGAGATCTGAGGCCACTGCGGGGAACTTGTTGGAGAATTCTTTATTGGAACCAAACTCCAGCGTGATGCATTTCGGCATCTCTGCCTTCTTCAGACGCTGTGGCCATTTGCAGAGACCACCAAGCCCCTCCCCTTTGTCCTCCTATGGTCCTCCCCCGAAGGGAAAGTCAGCTGACCCCACCAAGTCACGGTTTGTTGTAGTCCGAGTGTTGATGACTACAGCTCCCAGCATGCATCAGGATAAGTGCACTGGCAGAGTTCTTACTAGGTGCACTCTGTATTACCATGCAAAACGGAGGGGATAATGTATCTCTTGGCAGCTCCCTTCTTTGTTCTTGAATCCTCCTCAGGTCCCCAACGCTCCACCTTCAAACATCCATGTCCTGTAGGGCCGAAGGTGTGGGTTTTAGTGACCCCACCCCCATCTTCAATGACAAGCTGCTCCCTGCAGAAGCCACTAATTGAAACTGCTGCCGAAGGTTGTCCTGCGGTGTCCGAATCTTCGGTGAGTCTTAAAGGCGTGTTGCCACTGGTGTCAGCAAAGCCGCAGGACACGTTAAGAGCGGGGCCTCTTGAACGCGCTGCTGAGAGGCGCGTATGTATTTTGTCACGGGACCACTTCACTCCAAGAGATCTGTGGCCACTGCGGGGAACTTGTTGGAGAATTCTTTATTGGAACCAAACGCCAGCGTGATGCATTTCGGCATCTCTGCCTTCTTCAGACGCTGTGGCGATTTGCAGAGACCACCAAGCCCCTCCCCTTTGTCCTCCTATGGTCCTCCCCCGAAGGGAAAGTCAGCTGACCCCACCAAGTCACGGGTTGTTGTAGTCCGAGTGTTGACGACTTCAGCTCCCAGCATGCATCAGGATAAGTGCACTGGCAGAGTTCTTACTAGGTGCAGCTCCCTTCTTTGTTCTTGAATCCTCCTCAGGTCCCCAACGCTCCACCTTCAAATATCCATGTCCGGTAGGGCCGAAGGTGTGGGTTTTAGTGACCCCAACCCATCTTCAATGACGAGCTGCTCCCTGCAGAAGCCACTAACCCGAACTGCTGCCGAAGGTTGTCCTGTGGTGTCCGAATCTTCGGTGAGTCTTAAATGCGTGTTGCCACTGGTATCAGCAAAGCCGCAGGACACTTTAAGAGCGGGGCCTCTTGAACGCGCTGCTGAGAGGCGCGTATGTATTTTGTCACTGGACCACTTCACTCCAAAAGATCTGAGGCCACTGCGGGTAACTTGTTGGAGAATTCTTTATTGGAACCAAACGCCAACGTGATGCATTTCGGCATCTCTGCCTTCTTCAGACGCTGTGGCGATTTGCAGAGAACACCAAGCCCCTCCCCTTTGTCCTCCTATGGTCCTCCCCCGCAGGGAAAGTCAGCTGACCCCACAAAGTCACGGGTTGTTGTAGTCCGAGTGTTGACGACTACAGCTCCCAGCATGCATCATGATAAGTGCACTGGCAGAGTTCTTACTAGGTGCACGCTGTATTACCATGCAAAACGGAGGGGATAATGAATCTCTTGGCAGCTCCCTTCTTTGTTCTTGAATCCTCCTCAGGTCCACAACGATCCACCTTCAAACATCCATGTCCGGTAGGGCAGAAGGTGTGGGTTTTAGTGACCCCACCCCCATCTTCAATGACGAGCTGCTCCCTGCAGAAGCCACTAACCCGAACTGCTGCCGAAGGTTGTCCTGCGGTGTCCGAATCTTCGGTGAGTCTTAAATGCGTTTTGCCACTGGTGTCAGCAAAGCTGCAGGACACGTTAAGAGCGGGGACTCTTGAACGCCCTGCTGAGAGGCGCATATGTATTTTGTCATGGGACCACTTCACTCCAAGAGATCTGAGGCCACTGCGGGGAACTTGTTGGAGAATTCTTTATTGGAACCAAACTCCAGTGTGATGCATTTCGGCATCTCTGCCTTCTTCAGACGCTGTGGCCATTTGCAGAGACCACCAAGCCCCTCCCCTTTGTCCTCCTATGGTCCTCCCCCGAAGGGAAAGTCAGCTGACCCCACCAAGTCACGGTTTGTTGTAGTCCGAGTGTTGATGACTACAGCTCCCAGCATGCATCAGGATAAGTGCACTGGCAGAGTTCTTACTAGGTGCACTCTGTATTACCATGCAAAACGGAGGGGATAATGTATCTCTTGGCAGCTCCCTTCTTTGTTCTTGAATCCTCCTCAGGTCCCCAACGCTCCACCTTCAAACATCCATGTCCTGTAGGGCCGAAGGTGTGGGTTTTAGTGACCCCACCCCCATCTTCAATGACAAGCTGCTCCCTGCAGAAGCCACTAATTGAAACTGCTGCCGAAGGTTGTCCTGCGGTGTCCGAATCTTCGGTGAGTCTTAAAGGCGTGTTGCCACTGGTGTCAGCAAAGCCGCAGGACACGTTAAGAGCGGGGCCTCTTGAACGCGCTGCTGAGAGGCGCGTATGTATTTTGTCACGGGACCACTTCACTCCAAGAGATCTGTGGCCACTGCGGGGAACTTGTTGGAGAATTCTTTATTGGAACCAAACGCCAGCGTGATGCATTTCGGCATCTCTGCCTTCTTCAGACGCTGTGGCGATTTGCAGAGACCACCAAGCCCCTCCCCTTTGTCCTCCTATGGTCCTCCCCCGAAGGGAAAGTCAGCTGACCTCACCAAGTCACGGGTTGTTGTATTCCGAGTGTTGATGACTACAGCTCCCAGCATGCATCAGGATAAGTGCACTGGCAGAGTTCTTACTAGGTGCACGCTGTATTACCATGCAAAACGGAGGGGATAATGTATCTCTTGGCAGCTCCCTTCTTTGTTCTTGAATCTTCCTCAGGTCCCCAACGCTCCACCTTCAAACATCCATGTCCGGTAGGGCCGAAGGTGTGGGTTTTAGTGACCACACCCCCATCTTCAATGACGAGCTGCTCCCTGCAGAAGCCACTAACCCGAACTGCTGCCGAAGGTTGTCCTGCGGTGTCCGAATCTTCGGTGAGTCTTAAATGCGTGTTGCCACTAGTGTCAGCAAAGCCGCAGGACACGTTAAGAGCGGGGCCTCTTGAACGTGCTGCTGAGAGGCGCGTATGTAATTTGTCACGCGACCACTCCACTCCAAGAGATCTGAGGCCACTGCGGGGAACTTGTTGGAAAATTCTTTATTGGAACCAAACGCCAGTGTGATGCATTTCGGCATCCCTGCCTTCTTCAGATGCTGTGGCGATTTGCAGAGACCACCAAGCCTCTCCCCTTTGTCCTCCTATGGTCCTCCCCCGAAGGGAAAGTCAGCTGACCCCACCAAGTCACGGGTTGTTGTAGTCCGAGTGTTGACGACTACAGCTCCCAGCATGCATCAGGATAAGTGCACTGGCAGAGTTCTTACTAGGTGCACGGTGTATTACCTTGCAAAACGGAGGGGAAAATGAATCTCTTGGCAGCTCCCTTCTTTGTTCTTGAATCCTCCTCAGGTCCCCAACGCTCCACCTTCAAACATCCATGTCCGGTAGGGCCGAAGGTGTGGGTTTTAGTGACCCCACCCCCATCTTCAATTACGAGCTGCTCCCTGCAGAAGCCACTAACCCGAACTGCTGCCGAAGGTTGTCCTGCGGTGTCCGAATCTTCGGTGAGTCTTAAATGCGTTTTGCCACTGGTGTCAGCAAAGCCGCAGGACACGTTAAGAGCGGGGCCTCTTGAACGCGCTGCTGAGAGGCGCGTATGTATTTTGTCACGGAACCACTTAACTCCAAGAGATCTGAGGCCACTGCGGGGAACTTGTTGGAGAATTCTTTATTGGAACCAAACGCCAGCGTGATGCATTTCGGCATCTCTGCCTTCTTCAGACGATGTGGCGATTTGCAGAGACCACCAAGCCCCTCCCCTTTGTCCTCCTATGGTCCTCCCCCAAAGGGAAAGTCAGCTGACCCCACCAAGTCACGGGTTGTTGTAGTCCGAGTGTTGACGACTACAGCTCCCAGCATGCATCAGGATAAGTGCACTGGTAGAGTTCTTACTAGGTGCACGCTGTATTACCATGCAAAACGGAGGGGATAATGTATCTCTTGGCAGCTCCCTTCTTTGTTCTTGAATCCTCCTCAGGTCCCCAACGCTCCACCTTCAATCATCCATGTCCAGTAGGGCCGAAGGTGTGGGTTTTAGTGACCCCAACCCCATCTTCAATGACGAGCTGCTCCCTGCAGAAGCCACTAACCCGAACTGCTGCCGAAGGTTGTCTTGCGGTGTCCGAATCTTCGGTGAGTCCTAAATGCGTGTTGCCACTGGTGTCAGCAAAGCCGCAGGACACGTTAAGAGCGGGGCCTCTTGAACGCGCTGTTGAGAGGCGCGTATGTATTTTGTCACGGGACCACTTCACTCCAAGAGATCTGAGGCCACTGCGGGGAACTTGTTGAAGAATTCTTTATTGGAACCAAACGCCAGCGTGATGCATTTCGGCATCTCTGCCTTCTTCAGACGCTGTGGCGATTTGCAGAGACCACCAAGCCCCTCCCCTTTGTCCTCCTATGGTCCTCCCCCGAAGGGAAAGTCAGCTGACCCCACCAAGTCACGGGTTGTTGTAGTCCGAGTGTTGACGACTACAGCTCCCAGCATGCATCAGGATAAGTGCACTGGCAGAGTTCTTACTAGGTGCACGCTGTATTACCATACAAATCGGAGAGGATAATGTATCTCTTGGCAGCTCCCTTCTTTGTTCTTGAATCCTCCTCAGGTCCCCAACGCTCCACCTTCAAACATCCATGTCCGGTAGGGCCGAAGGTGTGGGTTTTTGTGACCCCACCCCCATCTTCAATGACGAGCTGCTCCCTGCAGAAGCCACTAACCCGAACTGCTGCCGAAGGTTGTCCTGCGGTGTCCGAATCTTCTGTGAGTCTTAAAAGCGTTTTGCCACTGGTGTCAGCAAAGCCGCAGGACACGTTAAGAGCGGGGCCTCTTGAACGCGCTGCTGAGAGGCGCGTATGTATTTTGTCACGGGACCACTTCACTCCAAGAGATCTGAGGCCACTGCGGGGAACTTGTTGGAGAATTCTTTATTGGAACCAAACGCCAGCGTGATGCATTTCGGCATCTCTGCCTTCTTTAGACGCTGTGGCGATTTACAGAGACCACCAAATCCGTCTTATGGTCCTCCCCCGAAGGGAAAGTCAGCTGACCCCACCAAGTCACGGGTTGTTGTAGTCCGAGTGTTGAGGACTACAGCTCCCAGCATGCATCAGGATAAGTGCACTGGCAGAGTTCTTACTAGGTGCACGCTGTATTATCATGCAAAACGGAGGGGATAATGTATCTCTTGGCAGCTCCCTTCTTTGTTCTTGAATCCTCCTCAGGTCCCCAACGCTCCACCTTCAAACATCCATGTCCGGTAGGGCCGAAGGTGTGCGTTTTAGTGACCCCACCCCCATCTTCAATGACGAGCTGCTCCCTGCAGAAGCCACTAACCCGAACTGCTGCAGAAGGTTGTCCTGCGGTGGCCGAATCTTCGGTGAGTCTTAAATGCGTGTTGCTACTGGTGTCAGCAAAGCCGCAGGACACGTTAAGAGCGGGGCCTCTTGAACGCGCTGCTGAGAGGCGCATATGTATTTTGTCACTGGACCACTTCACTCCAAGAGATTTGAGGCCACTGCGGGGAACTTGTTGGAGAATTCTTTATTGGAACCAAACGCCAGCGTGATGCATTTCGGCATCTCTGCCTTCTTCAGACGCTGTGGCGATTTACAGAGACCACCAAGCCCCTCCCCTTTGTCCTCCTATGGTCCTCCCCCGAAGGGAAAGTCAGCTGACCCCACCAAGTCACGGGTTGTTGTAGTCCGAGTGTTGACGACTACAGCTCCCAGCATGCATCAGGATAAGTGCACTGGCAGAGTTCTTACTAGGTGCACGCTGTATTACCATACAAATCGGAGAGGATAATGTATCTCTTGGCAGCTCCCTTCTTTGTTCTTGAATCCTCCTCAGGTCCCCAACGCTCCACCTTCAAACATCCATGTCCGGTAGGGCCGAAGGTGTGGGTTTTAGTGACCCCACCCCCATCTTCAATGACGAGCTGCTCCCTGCAGAAGCCACTAACCCGAACTGCTGCCGAAGGTTGTCCTGCGGTGTCCGAATCTTCGGTGAGTCTTAAATGCGTTTTGCCACTGGTGTCAGCAAAGCCGCAGGACACGTTAAGAGCGGGGCCTCTTGAACGCGCTGCTGAGAGGCGCGTATGTATTTTGTCACGGGACCACTTTACTCCAAGAGATCTGAGGCCACTGCGGGAAACTTGTTGGAGAATTCTTTATTGGAACCAAACTCCAGCGTGATGCATTTCGGCATCTCTGCCTTCTTCAGACGCTGTGGCGATTTGCAGAGACCACCAAGCCCCTCCCCTTTGTCCTCCTATGGTCCTCCCCCGAAGGGAAAGTCAGCTGACCCCACCAAGTCACGGTTTGTTGTAGTCCGAGTGTTGATGACTACAGCTCCCAGCATGCATCAGGATAAGTGCACTGGCAGAGTTCTTACTAGGTGCACTCTGTATTACCATGCAAAACGGAGGGGATAATGTATCTCTTGGCAGCTCCCTTCTTTGTTCTTGAATCCTCCTCAGGTCCCCAACGCTCCACCTTCAAACATCCATGTCCTGTAGGGCCGAAGGTGTGGGTTTTAGTGACCCCACCCCCATCTTCAATGAAAAGCTGCTCCCTGCAGAAGCCACTAACCCGAACTGCTGCCGAAGGTTGTCCTGCGGTGTCCGAATCTTCTGTGAGTCTTAAAAGCGTTTTGCCACTGGTGTCAGCAAAGCCGCAGGACACGTTAAGAGCGGGGCCTCTTGAACGCGCTGCTGAGAGGCGCGTATGTATTTTGTCACGGGACCACTTCACTCCAAGAGATCTGAGGCCACTGCGGGGAACTTGTTGGAGAATTCTTTATTGGAACCAAACGCCAGCGTGATGCATTTCGGCATCTCTGCCTTCTTTAGACGCTGTGGCGATTTACAGAGACCACCAAATCCGTCTTATGGTCCTCCCCCGAAGGGAAAGTCAGCTGACCCCACCAAGTCACGGGTTGTTGTAGTCCGAGTGTTGAGGACTACAGCTCCCAGCATGCATCAGGATAAGTGCACTGGCAGAGTTCTTACTAGGTGCACGCTGTATTATCATGCAAAACGGAGGGGATAATGTATCTCTTGGCAGCTCCCTTCTTTGTTCTTGAATCCTCCTCAGGTCCCCAACGCTCCACCTTCAAACATCCATGTCCGGTAGGGCCGAAGGTGTGCGTTTTAGTGACCCCACCCCCATCTTCAATGACGAGCTGCTCCCTGCAGAAGCCACTAACCCGAACTGCTGCAGAAGGTTGTCCTGCGGTGGCCGAATCTTCGGTGAGTCTTAAATGCGTGTTGCTACTGGTGTCAGCAAAGCCGCAGGACACGTTAAGAGCGGGGCCTCTTGAACGCGCTGCTGAGAGGCGCATATGTATTTTGTCACTGGACCACTTCACTCCAAGAGATTTGAGGCCACTGCGGGGAACTTGTTGGAGAATTCTTTATTGGAACCAAACGCCAGCGTGATGCATTTCGGCATCTCTGCCTTCTTCAGACGCTGTGGCGATTTACAGAGACCACCAAGCCCCTCCCCTTTGTCCTCCTATGGTCCTCCCCCGAAGGGAAAGTCAGCTGACCCCACCAAGTCACGGGTTGTTGTAGTCCGAGTGTTGACGACTACAGCTCCCAGCATGCATCAGGATAAGTGCACTGGCAGAGTTCTTACTAGGTGCACGCTGTATTACCATACAAATCGGAGAGGATAATGTATCTCTTGGCAGCTCCCTTCTTTGTTCTTGAATCCTCCTCAGGTCCCCAACGCTCCACCTTCAAACATCCATGTCCGGTAGGGCCGAAGGTGTGGGTTTTAGTGACCCCACCCCCATCTTCAATGACGAGCTGCTCCCTGCAGAAGCCACTAACCCGAACTGCTGCCGAAGGTTGTCCTGCGGTGTCCGAATCTTCGGTGAGTCTTAAATGCGTTTTGCCACTGGTGTCAGCAAAGCCGCAGGACACGTTAAGAGCGGGGCCTCTTGAACGCGCTGCTGAGAGGCGCGTATGTATTTTGTCACGGGACCACTTTACTCCAAGAGATCTGAGGCCACTGCGGGAAACTTGTTGGAGAATTCTTTATTGGAACCAAACTCCAGCGTGATGCATTTCGGCATCTCTGCCTTCTTCAGACGCTGTGGCGATTTGCAGAGACCACCAAGCCCCTCCCCTTTGTCCTCCTATGGTCCTCCCCCGAAGGGAAAGTCAGCTGACCCCACCAAGTCACGGTTTGTTGTAGTCCGAGTGTTGATGACTACAGCTCCCAGCATGCATCAGGATAAGTGCACTGGCAGAGTTCTTACTAGGTGCACTCTGTATTACCATGCAAAACGGAGGGGATAATGTATCTCTTGGCAGCTCCCTTCTTTGTTCTTGAATCCTCCTCAGGTCCCCAACGCTCCACCTTCAAACATCCATGTCCTGTAGGGCCGAAGGTGTGGGTTTTAGTGACCCCACCCCCATCTTCAATGAAAAGCTGCTCCCTGCAGAAGCCACTAATTGAAACTGCTGCCGAAGGTTGTCCTGCGGTGTCCGAATCTTCGGTGAGTCTTAAAGGCGTGTTGCCACTGGTGTCAGCAAAGCCGCAGGACACGTTAAGAGCGGGGCCTCTTGAACGCGCTGCTGAGAGGCGCGTATGTATTTTGTCACGGGACCACTTCACTCCAAGAGATCTGAGGCCACTGCGTGGAACTTGTTGGAGAATTCTTTATTGGAACCAAACGCCAGCGTGATGCATTTCGGCATCTCTGCCTTCTTCAGACGCTGTGGCGATTTGCAGAGACCACCAAGCCCCTCCCCTTTGTCCTCCTATGGTCCTCCCCCGAAGGGAAAGTCAGCTGACCTCACCAAGTCACGGGTTGTTGTAGTCCGAGTGTTGATGACTACAGCTCCCAGCATGCATCAGGATAAGTGCACTGGCAGAGTTCTTACTAGGTGCACGCTGTATTACCATGCAAAACGGAGGGGATAATGTATCTCTTGGCAGCTCCCTTCTTTGTTCTTGAATCTTCCTCAGGTCCCCAACGCTCCACCTTCAAACATCCATGTCCGGTAGGGCCGAAGGTGTGGGTTTTAGTGACCACACCCCCATCTTCAATGACGAGCTGCTCCCTGCAGAAGCCACTAACCCGAACTGCTGCCGAAGGTTGTCCTGCGGTGTCCGAATCTTCGGTGAGTCTTAAATGCGTGTTGCCACTAGTGTCAGCAAAGCCGCAGGACACGTTAAGAGCGGGGCCTCTTGAACGCGCTGCTGAGAGGCGCGTATGTAATTTGTCACGCGACCACTCCACTCCAAGAGATCTGAGGCCACTGCGGGGAACTTGTTGGAAAATTCTTTATTGGAACCAAACGCCAGTGTGATGCATTTCGGCATCCCTGCCTTCTTCAGACGCTGTGGCGATTTGCAGAGACCACCAAGCCTCTCCCCTTTGTCCTCCTATGGTCCTCCCCCGAAGGGAAAGTCAGCTGACCCCACCAAGTCACGGGTTGTTGTAGTCTGAGTGTTGACGACTACAGCTCCCAGCATGCATCAGGATAAGTGCACTGGCAGAGTTCTTACTAGGTGCACGCTGTATTACCTTGCAAAACGCAGGGGAAAATGAATCTCTTGGCAGCTCCCTTCTTTGTTCTTGAATCCTCCTCAGGTCCCCAACGCTCCACCTTCAAACATCCATGTCCGGTAGGGCCGAAGGTGTGGGTTTTAGTGACCCCACCCCCATCTTCAATTACGAGCTGCTCCCTGCAGAAGCCACTAACCCGAACTGCTGCCGAAGGTTGTCCTGCGGTGTCCGAATCTTCGGTGAGTCTTAAATGCGTTTTGCCACTGGTGTCAGCAAAGCCGCAGGACACGTTAAGAGCGGGGCCTCTTGAACGCGCTGCTGAGAGGCGCTTATGTATTTTGTCACGGGACCACTTAACTCCAAGAGATCTGAGGCCACTGCGGGAAACTTGTTGGAGAATTCTTTATTGGAACCAAATGCCAGCGTGATGCATTTCGGCATCTCTGCCTTCTTCAGACGCTGTGGCGATTTGCAGAGACCACCAAGCCACTCCCCTTTGTCCTCCTATGGTCCTCCCCCGAAGGGAAAGTCAGCTGACCCCACCAAGTCACGGGTTGTTGTAGTCCGAGTGTTGACGACTACAGCTCCCAGCATGCATCAGGATAAGTGAACTGGCCGAGTTCTTACTAGGTGCACGCTGTATTACCATGCAAAACGGAGGGGATAATGTATCTCTTGGCAGCTCCCTTCTTTGTTCTTGAATGCTCCTCAGGTCCCCAACGCTCCACCTTCAAACATCCATGTGCGGTAGGGCCGAAGGTGTGGGTTTTAGTGACCCCACCCCCATCTTCAATGACGAGCTGCTCCCTGCAGAAGCCACTAACCCGAACTGCTGCCGAAGGTTGTCCTGTGGTGTCCGAATCTTCGGTGAGTCTTAAATGCGTGTTGTCACTGGTGTCAGCAAAGCCGCAGGACACGTTAAGAGCGGGGCCTCTTGAACGCACTGCTGAGAGGCGCGTATGTATTTTGTCATGGGACCACTTCACTCCAAGATATCTGAGGCCACTGCGGGGAACTTGTTGGGGAATTCTTTATTGGAACCAAACGCCAGCGTGATGCATTTCGGCATCTCTGCCTTCTTCAGACGCTGTGGCGATTTGCAGAGACCACCAAGCCCCTCCCCTTTGTCCTCCTATGGTCCTCCCCCAAAGGGAAAGTCAGCTGACCCCACCAAGTCACGGGTTGTTGTAGTCCGAGTGTTGACGACTACAGCTCCCAGCATGCATCAGGATAAGTGCACTGGTAGAGTTCTTACTAGGTGCACGCTGTATTACCATGCAAAACGGAGGGGATAATGTATCTCTTGGCAGCTCCCTTCTTTGTTCTTGAATCCTCCTCAGGTCCCCAACGCTCCACCTTCAATCATCCATGTCCAGTAGGGCCGAAGGTGTGGGTTTTAGTGACCCCAACCCCATCTTCAATGACGAGCTGCTCCCTGCAGAAGCCACTAACCCGAACTGCTGCCGAAGGTTGTCTTGCGGTGTCCGAATCTTCGGTGAGTCCTAAATGCGTGTTGCCACTGGTGTCAGCAAAGCCGCAGGACACGTTAAGAGCGGGGCCTCTTGAACGCGCTGCTGGGAGGCGCGTATGTATTTTGTCACGGGACCACTTCACTCCAAGAGATCTGAGGCCACTGCAGGAAACTTGTTGGAGAATTCTTTATTGGAACCAAACGCCAGTGTGATGCATTTCGGCATCTCTGCCTTCTTCAGACGCTGTGGAGATTTGCAGAGACCACCAAGCCCCTCCCCTTTGTCCTCCTATGGTCCTCCCCCGAAGGGAAAGTCAGCTGACCCCACCAAGTTACGGGTTGTTGTAGTCCGAGTGTTGACGACTACAGCTCCCAGCATGCATCAGGATAAGTGCACTGGCAGAGTTCTTACTAGGTGCACGTTGTATTACCATGCAAAACGGAGGGGATAATGCATCTCTTGGCAGCTCCCTTCTTTGTTCTTGAATCCTCCTCAGGTCCCCAACGCTCCACCTTCAAACATCCATGTCCGGTAGGGCCGAAGGTGTGGGTTTTAGTGACCACACCCCCATCTTCAATGACGAGCTGCTCCCTGCAGAAGCCACTAACCCGAACTGCTGCCGAAGGTTGTCCTGCGGTGTCCGAATCTTCGGTGAGTCTTAAATGCGTGTTGCCACTGGTGTCAGCAAAGCCGCAGAAAACGTTAGGAGCGGGGCCTCTTGAACGCGCTGCTGAGAGGCGCGTATGTATTTTGTCACGGGACCACTTCACTCCAAGAGATCTGAGGCCACTGCGGGGAACTTGTTGAAGAATTCTTTATTGGAACCAAACGCCAGCGTGATGCATTTCGGCATCTCTGCCTTCTTCAGACGCTGTGGCGATTTGCAGAGACCACCAAGCCCCTCCCCTTTGTCCTCCTATGGTCCTCCCCCGAAGGGAAAGTCAGCTGACCCCACCAAGTCACGGGTTGTTGTAGTCCGAGTGTTGACGACTACAGCTCCCAGCATGCATCAGGATAAGTGCACTGGCAGAGTTCTTACTAGGTGCACGCTGTATTACCATACAAATCGGAGAGGATAATATATCTCTTGGCAGCTCCCTTCTTTGTTCTTGAATCCTCCTCAGGTCCCCAACGCTCCACCTTCAAACATCCATGTCCGGTAGGGCCGAAGGTGTGGGTTTTAGTGGCCCCACCCCCATCTTCAATGACGAGCTGCTCCCTGCAGAAGCCACTAACCCGAACTGCTGCCGAAGGTTGTCCTGCGGTGTCCGAATCTTCTGTGAGTCTTAAATGCGTGTTGCCACTGGTGTCAGCAAAGCCGCAGGACACGTTAAGAGCGGGGCCTCTTGAACGCGCTGCTGAGAGGCGCGTATGTATTTTGTCACGGGACCACTTCACTCCAAGAGATCTGAGGCCACTGCGGGGAACTTGTTGGAGAATTCTTTATTGGAACCAAACGCCAGCGTGATGCATTTCGGCATCTCTGCCTTCTTTAGACGCTGTGGCGATTTAGAGAGACCACCAAATCCGTCCTATGGTCCTCCCCCGAAGGGAAAGTCAGCTGACCCCACCAAGTCACGGGTTGTTGTAGTCCGAGTGTTGACGACTACAGCTCCCAGCATGCATCAGGATAAGTGCACTGGCAGAGTTCTTACTAGGTGCACGCTGTATTATCATGCAAAACGGAGGGGATAATGTATCTCTTGGCAGCTCCCTTCTTTGTTCTTGAATCCTCCTCAGGTCCCCAACGCTCCACCTTCAAACATCCATGTCCGGTAGGGCCGAAGGTGTGCGTTTTAGTGACCCCACCCCCATCTTCAATGACGAGCTGCTCCCTGCAGAAGCCACTAACCCGAACTGCTGCAGAAGGTTGTCCTGCGGTGTCCGAATCTTCGGTGAGTCTTAAATGCGTGTTGCTACTGGTGTCAGCAAAGCCGCAGGACACGTTAAGAGCGGGGCCTCTTGAACGCGCTGCTGAGAGGCGCATATGTATTTTGTCACTGGACCACTTCACTCCAAGAGATTTGAGGCCACTGCGGGGAACTTGTTGGAGAATTCTTTATTGGAACCAAACGCCAGCGTGATGCATTTCGGCATCTCTGCCTTCTTCAGACGCTGTGGCGATTTACAGAGACCACCAAGCCCCTCCCCTTTGTCCTCCTATGGTCCTCCCCCGAAGGGAAAGTCAGCTGACCCCACCAAGTCACGGGTTGTTGTAGTCCGAGTGTTGACGACTACAGCTCCCAGCATGCATCAGGATAAGTGCACTGGCAGAGTTCTTACTAGGTGCACGCTGTATTACCATACAAATCGGAGAGGATAATGTATCTCTTGGCAGCTCCCTTCTTTGTTCTTGAATCCTCCTCAGGTCCCCAACGCTCCACCTTCAAACATCCATGTCCGGTAGGGCCGAAGGTGTGGGTTTTAGTGACCCCACCCCCATCTTCAATGACGAGCTGCTCCCTGCAGAAGCCACTAACCCGAACTGCTGCCGAAGGTTGTCCTGCGGTGTCCGAATCTTCGGTGAGTCTTAAATGCGTTTTGCCACTGGTGTCAGCAAAGCCGCAGGACACGTTAAGAGCGGGGCCTCTTGAACGCGCTGCTGAGAGGCGCGTATGTATTTTGTCACGGGACCACTTTACTCCAAGAGATCTGAGGCCACTGCGGGAAACTTGTTGGAGAATTCTTTATTGGAACCAAACTCCAGCGTGATGCATTTCGGCATCTCTGCCTTCTTCAGACGCTGTGGCGATTTGCAGAGACCACCAAGCCCCTCCCCTTTGTCCTCCTATGGTCCTCCCCCGAAGGGAAAGTCAGCTGACCCCACCAAGTCACGGTTTGTTGTAGTCCGAGTGTTGATGACTACAGCTCCCAGCATGCATCAGGATAAGTGCACTGGCAGAGTTCTTACTAGGTGCACTCTGTATTACCATGCAAAACGGAGGGGATAATGTATCTCTTGGCAGCTCCCTTCTTTGTTCTTGAATCCTCCTCAGGTCCCCAACGCTCCACCTTCAAACATCCATGTCCTGTAGGGCCGAAGGTGTGGGTTTTAGTGACCCCACCCCCATCTTCAATGAAAAGCTGCTCCCTGCAGAAGCCACTAATTGAAACTGCTGCCGAAGGTTGTCCTGCGGTGTCCGAATCTTCGGTGAGTCTTAAAGGCGTGTTGCCACTGGTGTCAGCAAAGCCGCAGGACACGTTAAGAGCGGGGCCTCTTGAACGCGCTGCTGAGAGGCGCGTATGTATTTTGTCACGGGACCACTTCACTCCAAGAGATCTGAGGCCACTGCGGGGAACTTGTTGGAGAATTCTTTATTGGAACCAAACGCCAGCGTGATGCATTTCGGCATCTCTGCCTTCTTCAGACGCTGTGGCGATTTGCAGAGACCACCAAGCCCCTCTCCTTTGTCCTCCTATGGTCCTCCCCCGAAGGGAAAGTCAGCTGACCTCACCAAGTCACGGGTTGTTGTAGTCCGAGTGTTGATGACTACAGCTCCCAGCATGCATCAGGATAAGTGCACTGGCAGAGTTCTTACTAGGTGCACGCTGTATTACCATGCAAAACGGAGGGGATAATGTATCTCTTGGCAGCTCCCTTCTTTGTTCTTGAATCTTCCTCAGGTCCCCAACGCTCCACCTTCAAACATCCATGTCCGGTAGGGCCGAAGGTGTGGGTTTTAGTGACCACACCCCCATCTTCAATGACGAGCTGCTCCCTGCAGAAGCCACTAACCCGAACTGCTGCCGAAGGTTGTCCTGCGGTGTCCGAATCTTCGGTGAGTCTTAAATGCGTGTTGCCACTAGTGTCAGCAAAGCCGCAGGACACGTTAAGAGCGGGGCCTCTTGAACGCGCTGCTGAGAGGCGCGTATGTAATTTGTCACGCGACCACTCCACTCCAAGAGATCTGAGGCCACTGCGGGGAACTTGTTGGAAAATTCTTTATTGGAACCAAACGCCAGTGTGATGCATTTCGGCATCCCTGCCTTCTTCAGACGCTGTGGCGATTTGCAGAGACCACCAAGCCTCTCCCCTTTGTCCTCCTATGGTCCTCCCCCGAAGGGAAAGTCAGCTGACCCCACCAAGTCACGGGTTGTTGTAGTCTGAGTGTTGACGACTACAGCTCCCAGCATGCATCAGGATAAGTGCACTGGCAGAGTTCTTACTAGGTGCACGCTGTATTACCTTGCAAAACGGAGGGGAAAATGAATCTCTTGGCAGCTCCCTTCTTTGTTCTTGAATCCTCCTCAGGTCCCCAACGCTCCACCTTCAAACATCCATGTCCGGTAGGGCCGAAGGTGTGGGTTTTAGTGACCCCACCCCCATCTTCAATTACGAGCTGCTCCCTGCAGAAGCCACTAACCCGAACTGCTGCCGAAGGTTGTCCTGCGGTGTCCGAATCTTCGGTGAGTCTTAAATGCGTTTTGCCACTGGTGTCAGCAAAGCCGCAGGACACGTTAAGAGCGGGGCCTCTTGAACGCGCTGCTGAGAGGCGCGTATGTATTTTGTCACGGGACCACTTAACTCCAAGAGATCTGAGGCCACTGCGGGAAACTTGTTGGAGAATTCTTTATTGGAACCAAATGCCAGCGTGATGCATTTCGGCATCTCTGCCTTCTTCAGACGCTGTGGCGATTTGCAGAGACCACCAAGCCACTCCCCTTTGTCCTCCTATGGTCCTCCCCCGAAGGGAAAGTCAGCTGACCCCACCAAGTCACGGGTTGTTGTAGTCCGAGTGTTGACGACTACAGCTCCCAGCATGCATCAGGATAAGTGAACTGGCCGAGTTCTTACTAGGTGCACGCTGTATTACCATGCAAAACGGAGGGGATAATGTATCTCTTGGCAGCTCCCTTCTTTGTTCTTGAATCCTCCTCAGGTCCCCAACGCTCCACCTTCAAACATCCATGTCCGGTAGGGCCGAAGGTGTGGGTTTTAGTGACCCCACCCCCATCTTCAATGACGAGCTGCTCCCTGCAGAAGCCACTAACCCGAACTGCTGCCGAAGGTTGTCCTGTGGTGTCCGAATCTTCGGTGAGTCTTAAATGCGTGTTGCCACTGGTGTCAGCAAAGCCGCAGGACACGTTAAGAGCGGGGCCTCTTGAACGCACTGCTGAGAGGCGCGTATGTATTTTGTCATGGGACCACTTCACTCCAAGATATCTGAGGCCACTGCGGGGAACTTGTTGGAGAATTCTTTATTGGAACCAAACGCCAGCGTGATGCATTTCGGCATCTCTGCCTTCTTCAGACGCTGTGGCGATTTGCAGAGACCACCAAGCCCCTCCCCTTTGTCCTCCTATGGTCCTCCCCCAAAGGGAAAGTCAGCTGACCCCACCAAGTCACGGGTTGTTGTAGTCCGAGTGTTGACGACTACAGCTCCCAGCATGCATCAGGATAAGTGCACTGGTAGAGTTCTTACTAGGTGCACGCTGTATTACCATGCAAAACGGAGGGGATAATGTATCTCTTGGCAGCTCCCTTCTTTGTTCTTGAATCCTCCTCAGGTCCCCAACGCTCCACCTTCAATCATCCATGTCCAGTAGGGCCGAAGGTGTGGGTTTTAGTGACCCCAACCCCATCTTCAATGACGAGCTGCTCCCTGCAGAAGCCACTAACCCGAACTGCTGCCGAAGGTTGTCTTGCGGTGTCCGAATCTTCGGTGAGTCCTAAATGCGTGTTGCCACTGGTGTCAGCAAAGCCGCAGGACACGTTAAGAGCGGGGCCTCTTGAACGCGCTGCTGGGAGGCGCGTATGTATTTTGTCACGGGACCACTTCACTCCAAGAGATCTGAGGCCACTGCAGGAAACTTGTTGGAGAATTCTTTATTGGAACCAAACGCCAGTGTGATGCATTTCGGCATCTCTGCCTTCTTCAGACGCTGTGGAGATTTGCAGAGACCACCAAGCCCCTCCCCTTTGTCCTCCTATGGTCCTCCCCCGAAGGGAAAGTCAGCTGACCCCACCAAGTTACGGGTTGTTGTAGTCCGAGTGTTGACGACTACAGCTCCCAGCATGCATCAGGATAAGTGCACTGGCAGAGTTCTTACTAGGTGCACGTTGTATTACCATGCAAAACGGAGGGGATAATGCATCTCTTGGCAGCTCCCTTCTTTGTTCTTGAATCCTCCTCAGGTCCCCAACGCTCCACCTTCAAACATCCATGTCCGGTAGGGCCGAAGGTGTGGGTTTTAGTGACCACACCCCCATCTTCAATGACGAGCTGCTCCCTGCAGAAGCCACTAACCCGAACTGCTGCCGAAGGTTGTCCTGCGGTGTCCGAATCTTCGGTGAGTCTTAAATGCGTGTTGCCACTGGTGTCAGCAAAGCCGCAGGAAACGTTAAGAGCGGGGCCTCTTGAACGCGCTGCTGAGAGGCGCGTATGTATTTTGTCACGGGACCACTTCACTCCAAGAGATCTGAGGCCACTGCGGGGAACTTGTTGAAGAATTCTTTATTGGAACCAAACGCCAGCGTGATGCATTTCGGCATCTCTGCCTTCTTCAGACGCTGTGGCGATTTGCAGAGACCACCAAGCCCCTCCCCTTTGTCCTCCTATGGTCCTCCCCCGAAGGGAAAGTCAGCTGACCCCACCAAGTCACGGGTTGTTGTAGTCCGAGTGTTGACGACTACAGCTCCCAGCATGCATCAGGATAAGTGCACTGGCAGAGTTCTTACTAGGTGCACGCTGTATTACCATACAAATCGGAGAGGATAATATATCTCTTGGCAGCTCCCTTCTTTGTTCTTGAATCCTCCTCAGGTCCCCAACGACCACCTTCAAACATCCATGTCCGGTAGGGCCGAAGGTGTGGGTTTTAGTGGCCCCACCCCCATCTTCAATGACGAGCTGCTCCCTGCAGAAGCCACTAACCCGAACTGCTGCCGAAGGTTGTCCTGCGGTGTCCGAATCTTCTGTGAGTCTTAAATGCGTGTTGCCACTGGTGTCAGCAAAGCCGCAGGACACGTTAAGAGCGGGGCCTCTTGAACGCGCTGCTGAGAGGCGCGTATGTATTTTGTCACGGGACCACTTCACTCCAAGAGATCTGAGGCCACTGCGGGGAACTTGTTGGAGAATTCTTTATTGGAACCAAACGCCAGCGTGATGCATTTCGGCATCTCTGCCTTCTTTAGACGCTGTGGCGATTTACAGAGACCACCAAATCCGTCCTATGGTCCTCCCCCGAAGGGAAAGTCAGCTGACCCCACCAAGTCACGGGTTGTTGTAGTCCGAGTGTTGACGACTACAGCTCCCAGCATGCATCAGGATAAGTGCACTGGCAGAGTTCTTACTAGGTGCACGCTGTATTATCATGCAAAACGGAGGGGATAATGTATCTCTTGGCAGCTCCCTTCTTTGTTCTTGAATCCTCCTCAGGTCCCCAACGCTCCACCTTCAACCATCCATGTCCGGTAGGGCCGAAGGTGTGCGTTTTAGTGACCCCACCCCCATCTTCAATGACGAGCTGCTCCCTGCAGAAGCCACTAACCCGAACTGCTGCAGAAGGTTGTCCTGCGGTGTCCGAATCTTCGGTGAGTCTTAAATGCGTGTTGCCACTGGTGTCAGCAAAGCCGCAGGACACGTTAAGAGCGGGGCCTCTTGAACGCACTGCTGAGAGGCGCGTATGTATTTTGTCACGGGACCACTTCACTCCAAGAGATCTGAGGCCACTGCGGGGAACTTGTTGGAGAATTCTTTATTGGAACCAAACGCCAGCGTGATGCATTTCGGCATCTCTGCCTTCTTCAGACGATGTGGCGATTTGCAGAGACCACCAAGCCCCTCCCCTTTGTCCACCTATGGTCCTCCCCCAAAGGGAAAGTCAGCTGACCCCACCAAGTCACGGGTTGTTGTAGTCCGAGTGTTGACGACTACAGCTCCCAGCATGCATCAGGATAAGTGCACTGGTAGAGTTCTTACTAGGTGCACGCTGTATTACCATGCAAAACGGAGGGGATAATGTATCTCTTGGCAGCTCCCTTCTTTGTTCTTGAATCCTCCTCAGGTCCCCAACGCTCCACCTTCAATCATCCATGTCCAGTAGGGCCGAAGGTGTGGGTTTTAGTGACCCCAACCCCATCTTCAATGACGAGCTGCTCCCTGCAGAAGCCACTAACCCGAACTGCTGCCGAAGGTTGTCTTGCGGTGTCCGAATCTTCGGTGAGTCCTAAATGCGTGTTGCCACTGGTGTCAGCAAAGCCGCAGGACACGTTAAGAGCGGGGCCTCTTGAACGCGCTGTTGAGAGGCGCGTATGTATTTTGTCACGGGACCACTTCACTCCAAGAGATCTGAGGCCACTGCGGGGAACTTGTTGAAGAATTCTTTATTGGAACCAAACGCCAGCGTGATGCATTTCGGCATCTCTGCCTTCTTCAGACGCTGTGGCGATTTGCAGAGACCACCAAGCCCCTCCCCTTTGTCCTCCTATGGTCCTCCCCCGAAGGGAAAGTCAGCTGACCCCACCAAGTCACGGGTTGTTGTAGTCCGAGTGTTGACGACTACAGCTCCCAGCATGCATCAGGATAAGTGCACTGGCAGAGTTCTTACTAGGTGCACGCTGTATTACCATACAAATCGGAGAGGATAATGTATCTCTTGGCAGCTCCCTTCTTTGTTCTTGAATCCTCCTCAGGTCCCCAACGCTCCACCTTCAAACATCCATGTCCGGTAGGGCCGAAGGTGTGGGTTTTAGTGACCCCACCCCCATCTTCAATGACGAGCTGCTCCCTGCAGAAGCCACTAACCCGAACTGCTGCAGAAGGTTGTCCTGCGGTGGCCGAATCTTCGGTGAGTCTTAAATGCGTGTTGCTACTGGTGTCAGCAAAGCCGCAGGACACGTTAAGAGCGGGGCCTCTTGAACGCGCTGCTGAGAGGCGCATATGTATTTTGTCACTGGACCACTTCACTCCAAGAGATTTGAGGCCACTGCGGGGAACTTGTTGGAGAATTCTTTATTGGAACCAAACGCCAGCGTGATGCATTTCGGCATCTCTGCCTTCTTCAGACGCTGTGGCGATTTACAGAGACCACCAAGCCCCTCCCCTTTGTCTTCCTATGGTCCTCCCCCGAAGGGAAAGTCAGCTGACCCCACCAAGTCACGGGTTGTTGTAGTTCGAGTGTTGACGACTACAGCTCCCAGCATGCATCAGGATAAGTGCACTGGCAGAGTTCTTACTAGGTGCACGCTGTATTACCATACAAATCGGAGAGGATAATGTATCTCTTGGCAGCTCCCTTCTTTGTTCTTGAATCCTCCTCAGGTCCCCAACGCTCCACCTTCAAACATCCATGTCCGGTAGGGCCGAAGGTGTGGGTTTTAGTGACCCCACCCCCATCTTCAATGACGAGCTGCTCCCTGCAGAAGCCACTAACCCGAACTGCTGCCGAAGGTTGTCCTGCGGTGTCCGAATCTTCGGTGAGTCTTAAATGCGTTTTGCCACTGGTGTCAGCAAAGCCGCAGGACACGTTAAGAGCGGGGCCTCTTGAACGCACTGCTGAGAGGCGCGTATGTATTTTGTCACGGGACCACTTTACTCCAAGAGATCTGAGGCCACTGCGGGAAACTTGTTGGAGAATTCTTTATTGGAACCAAACTCCAGCGTGATGCATTTCGGCATCTCTGCCTTCTTCAGACGCTGTGGCGATTTGCAGAGACCACCAAGCCCCTCCCCTTTGTCCTCCTATGGTCCTCCCCCGAAGGGAAAGTCAGCTGACCCCACCAAGTCACGGTTTGTTGTAGTCCGAGTGTTGATGACTACAGCTCCCAGCATGCATCAGGATAAGTGCACTGGCAGAGTTCTTACTAGGTGCACTCTGTATTACCATGCAAAACGGAGGGGATAATGTATCTCTTGGCAGCTCCCTTCTTTGTTCTTGAATCCTCCTCAGGTCCCCAACGCTCCACCTTCAAACATCCATGTCCTGTAGGGCCGAAGGTGTGGGTTTTAGTGACCCCACCCCCATCTTCAATGAAAAGCTGCTCCCTGCAGAAGCCACTAATTGAAACTGCTGCCGAAGGTTGTCCTGCGGTGTCCGAATCTTCGGTGAGTCTTAAAGGCGTGTTGCCACTGGTGTCAGCAAAGCCGCAGGACACGTTAAGAGCGGGGCCTCTTGAACGCGCTGCTGAGAGGCGCGTATGTATTTTGTCACGGGACCACTTCACTCCAAGAGATCTGAGGCCACTGCGGGGAACTTGTTGGAGAATTCTTTATTGGAACCAAACGCCAGCGTGATGCATTTCGGCATCTCTGCCTTCTTCAGACGCTGTGGCGATTTGCAGAGACCACCAAGCCCCTCCCCTTTGTCCTCCTATGGTCCTCCCCCGAAGGGAAAGTCAGCTGACCTCACCAAGTCACGGGTTGTTGTAGTCCGAGTGTTGATGACTACAGCTCCCAGCATGCATCAGGATAAGTGCACTGGCAGAGTTCTTACTAGGTGCACGCTGTATTACCATGCAAAACGGAGGGGATAATGTATCTCTTGGCAGCTCCCTTCTTTGTTCTTGAATCTTCCTCAGGTCCCCAACGCTCCACCTTCAAACATCCATGTCCGGTAGGGCCGAAGGTGTGGGTTTTAGTGACCACACCCCCATCTTCAATGACGAGCTGCTCCCTGCAGAAGCCACTAACCCGAACTGCTGCCGAAGGTTGTCCTGCGGTGTCCGAATCTTCGGTGAGTCTTAAATGCGTGTTGCCACTAGTGTCAGCAAAGCCGCAGGACACGTTAAGAGCGGGGCCTCTTGAACGCGCTGCTGAGAGGCGCGTATGTAATTTGTCACGCGACCACTCCACTCCAAGAGATCTGAGGCCACTGCGGGGAACTTGTTGGAAAATTCTTTATTGGAACCAAACGCCAGTGTGATGCATTTCGGCATCCCTGCCTTCTTCAGACGCTGTGGCGATTTGCAGAGACCACCAAGCTTCTCCCCTTTGTCCTCCTATGGTCCTCCCCCGAAGGGAAAGTCAGCTGACCCCACCAAGTCACGGGTTGTTGTAGTCTGAGTGTTGACGACTACAGCTCCCAGCATGCATCAGGATAAGTGCACTGGCAGAGTTCTTACTAGGTGCACGCTGTATTACCTTGCAAAACGGAGGGGAAAATGAATCTCTTGGCAGCTCCCTTCTTTGTTCTTGAATCCTCCTCAGGTCCCCAACGCTCCACCTTCAAACATCCATGTTCGGTAGGGCCGAAGGTGTGGGTTTTAGTGACCCCACCCCCATCTTCAATTACGAGCTGCTCCCTGCAGAAGCCACTAACCCGAACTGCTGCCGAAGGTTGTCCTGCGGTGTCCGAATCTTCGGTGAGTCTTAAATGCGTTTTGCCACTGGTGTCAGCAAAGCCGCAGGACACGTTAAGAGCGGGGCCTCTTGAACGCGCTGTTGAGAGGCGCGTATGTATTTTGTCACGGGACCACTTAACTCCAAGAGATCTGAGGCCACTGCGGGAAACTTGTTGGAGAATTCTTTATTGGAACCAAATGCCAGCGTGATGCATTTCGGCATCTCTGCCTTCTTCAGACGCTGTGGCGATTTGCAGAGACCACCAAGCCACTCCCCTTTGTCCTCCTATGGTCCTCCCCCGAAGGGAAAGTCAGCTGACCCCACCAAGTCACGGGTTGTTGTAGTCCGAGTGTTGACGACTACAGCTCCCAGCATGCATCAGGATAAGTGAACTGGCCGAGTTCTTACTAGGTGCACGCTGTATTACCATGCAAAACGGAGGGGATAATGTATCTCTTGGCAGCTCCCTTCTTTGTTCTTGAATCCTCCTCAGGTCCCCAACGCTCCACCTTCAAACATCCATGTCCGGTAGGGCCGAAGGTGTGGGTTTTAGTGACCACACCCCCATCTTCAATGACGAGCTGCTCCCTGCAGAAGCCACTAACCCGAACTGCTGCCGAAGGTTGTCCTGTGGTGTCCGAATCTTCGGTGAGTCTTAAATGCGTGTTGCCACTGGTGTCAGCAAAGCCGCAGGACACGTTAAGAGCGGGGCCTCTTGAACGCACTGCTGAGAGGCGCGTATGTATTTTGTCATGGGACCACTTCACTCCAAGATATCTGAGGCCACTGCGGGGAACTTGTTGGAGAATTCTTTATTGGAACCAAACGCCAGCGTGATGCATTTCGGCATCTCTGCCTTCTTCAGACGCTGTGGCGATTTGCAGAGACCACCAAGCCCCTCCCCTTTGTCCTCCTATGGTCCTCCCCCAAAGGGAAAGTCAGCTGACCCCACCAAGTCACGGGTTGTTGTAGTCCGAGTGTTGACGACTACAGCTCCCAGCATGCATCAGGATAAGTGCACTGGTAGAGTTCTTACTAGGTGCACGCTGTATTACCATGCAAAACGGAGGGGATAATGTATCTCTTGGCAGCTCCCTTCTTTGTTCTTGAATCCTCCTCAGGTCCCCAACGCTCCACCTTCAATCATCCATGTCCAGTAGGGCCGAAGGTGTGGGTTTTAGTGACCCCAACCCCATCTTCAATGACGAGCTGCTCCCTGCAAAAGCCACTAACCCGAACTGCTGCCGAAGGTTGTCTTGCGGTGTCCGAATCTTCGGTGAGTCCTAAATGCGTGTTGCCACTGGTGTCAGCAAAGCCGCAGGACACGTTAAGAGCGGGGCCTCTTGAACGCGCTGCTGGGAGGCGAGTATGTATTTTGTCACGGGACCACTTCACTCCAAGAGATCTGAGGCCACTGCAGGAAACTTGTTGGAGAATTCTTTATTGGAACCAAACGCCAGTGTGATGCATTTCGGCATCTCTGCCTTCTTCAGACGCTGTGGAGATTTGCAGAGACCACCAAGCCCCTCCCCTTTGTCCTCCTATGGTCCTCCCCCGAAGGGAAAGTCAGCTGACCCCACCAAGTTACGGGTTGTTGTAGTCCGAGTGTTGACGACTACAGCTCCCAGCATGCATCAGGATAAGTGCACTGGCAGAGTTCTTACTAGGTGCACGTTGTATTACCATGCAAAACGGAGGGGATAATGCATCTCTTGGCAGCTCCCTTCTTTGTTCTTGAATCCTCCTCAGGTCCCCAACGCTCCACCTTCAAACATCCATGTCCGGTAGGGCCGAAGGTGTGGGTTTTAGTGACCACACCCCCATCTTCAATGACGAGCTGCTCCCTGCAGAAGCCACTAACCCGAACTGCTGCCGAAGGTTGTCCTGCGGTGTCCGAATCTTCGGTGAGTCTTAAATGCGTGTTGCCACTGGTGTCAGCAAAGCCGCAGGAAACGTTAAGAGCGGGGCCTCTTGAACGCGCTGCTGAGAGGCGCGTATGTATTTTGTCACGGGCCCAATTCACTCCAAGAGATGTGAGGCCACTGCGGGGAACTTGTTGAAGAATTCTTTATTGGAACCAAACGCCAGCGTGATGCATTTCGGCATCTCTGCCTTCTTCAGACGCTGTGGCGATTTGCAGAGACCACCAAGCCCCTCCCCTTTGTCCTCCTATGGTCCTCCCCCGAAGGGAAAGTCAGCTGACCCCACCAAGTCACGGGTTGTTGTAGTCCGAGTGTTGACGACTACAGCTCCCAGCATGCATCAGGATAAGTGCACTGGCAGAGTTCTTACTAGGTGCACGCTGTATTACCATACAAATCGGAGAGGATAATATATCTCTTGGCAGCTCCCTTCTTTGTTCTTGAATCCTCCTCAGGTCCCCAACGCTCCACCTTCAAACATCCATGTCCGGTAGGGCCGAAGGTGTGGGTTTTAGTGGCCCCACCCCCATCTTCAATGACGAGCTGCTCCCTGCAGAAGCCACTAACCCGAACTGCTGCCGAAGGTTGTCCTGCGGTGTCCGAATCTTCTGTGAGTCTTAAATGCGTGTTGCCACTGGTGTCAGCAAAGCCGCAGGACACGTTAAGAGCGGGGCCTCTTGAACGCGCTGCTGAGAGGCGCGTATGTATTTTGTCACGGGACCACTTCACTCCAAGAGATCTGAGGCCACTGCGGGGAACTTGTTGGAGAATTCTTTATTGGAACCAAACGCCAGCGTGATGCATTTCGGCATCTCTGCCTTCTTTAGACGCTGTGGCGATTTACAGAGACCACCAAATCCGTCCTATGGTCCTCCCCCGAAGGGAAAGTCAGCTGACCCCACCAAGTCACGGGTTGTTGTAGTCCGAGTGTTGACGACTACAGCTCCCAGCATGCATCAGGATAAGTGCACTGGCAGAGTTCTTACTAGGTGCACGCTGTATTATCATGCAAAACGGAGGGGATAATGTATCTCTTGGCAGCTCCCTTCTTTGTTCTTGAATCCTCCTCAGGTCCCCAACGCTCCACCTTCAAACATCCATGTCCGGTAGGGCCGAAGGTGTGCGTTTTAGTGACCCCACCCCCATCTTCAATGACGAGCTGCTCCCTGCAGAAGCCACTAACCCGAACTGCTGCAGAAGGTTGTCCTGCGGTGTCCGAATCTTCGGTGAGTCTTAAATGCGTGTTGCTACTGGTGTCAGCAAAGCCGCAGGACACGTTAAGAGCGGGGCCTCTTGAACGCGCTGCTGAGAGGCGCATATGTATTTTGTCACTGGACCACTTCACTCCAAGAGATTTGAGGCCACTGCGGGGAACTTGTTGGAGAATTCTTTATTGGAACGAAACGCCAGCGTGATGCATTTCGGCATCTCTGCCTTCTTCAGACGCTGTGGCGATTTGCAGAGACCACCAAGCCCCTCCCCTTTGTCCTCCTATGGTCCTCCCCCGAAGGGAAAGTCAGCTGACCCCACCAAGTCACGGGTTGTTGTAGTCCGAGTGTTGACGACTACAGCTCCCAGCATGCATCAGGATAAGTGCACTGGCAGAGTTCTTACTAGGTGCACGCTGTATTACCATACAAATCGGAGAGGATAATGTATCTCTTGGCAGCTCCCTTCTTTGTTCTTGAATCCTCCTCAGGTCCCCAACGCTCCACCTTCAAACATCCATGTCCGGTAGGGCCGAAGGTGTGGGTTTTAGTGACCCCACCCCCATCTTCAAAGACGAGCTGCTCCCTGCAGAAGCCACTAACCCGAACTGCTGCCGAAGGTTGTCCTGCGGTGTCCGAATCTTCGGTGAGTCTTAAATGCGTTTTGCCACTGGTGTCAGCAAAGCCGCAGGACACGTTAAGAGCGGAGCCTCTTGAACGCGCTGCTGAGAGGCGCGTATGTATTTTGTCACGGGACCACTTAACTCCAAGAGATCTGAGGCCACTGCGGGAAACTTGTTGGAGAATTCTTTATTGGAACCAAATGCCAGCGTGATGCATTTCGGCATCTCTGCCTTCTTCAGACGCTGTGGCGATTTGCAGAGACCACCAAGCGACTCCCCTTTGTCCTCCTATGGTCCTCCCCCGAAGGGAAAGTCAGCTGACCCCACCAAGTCACGGGTTGTTGTAGTCCGAGTGTTGACGACTACAGCTCCCAGCATGCATCAGGATAAGTGAACTGGCCGAGTTCTTACTAGGTGCACGCTGTATTACCATGCAAAACGGAGGGGATAATGTATCTCTTGGGAGCTCCCTTCTTTGTTCTTGAATCCTCCTCAGGTCCCCAACGCTCCACCTTCAAACATCCATGTCCGGTAGGGCCGAAGGTGTGGGTTTTAGTGACCCCACCCCCATCTTCAATGACGAGCTGCTCCCTGCAGAAGCCACTAACCCGAACTGCTGCTGAAGGTTGTCCTGTGGTGTCTGAATCTTCGGTGAGTCTTAAATGCGTGTTGCCACTGGTGTCAGCAAAGCCGCAGGACACGTTAAGAGCGGGGCCTCTTGAACGCACTGCTGAGAGGCGCGTATGTATTTTGTCACGGGACCACTTCACTCCAAGAGATCTGAGGCCACTGCGGGGAACTTGTTGGAGAATTCTTTATTGGAACCAAACGCCAGCGTGATGCATTTCGGCATCTCTGCCTTCTTCAGACGCTGTGGCGATTTGCAGAGACCACCAAGCCCCCCCCCTTTGTCCTCCTATGGTCCTCCCCCAAAGGGAAAGTCAGCTGACCCCACCAAGTCACGGGTTGTTGTAGTCCGAGTGTTGACGACTACAGCTCCCAGCATGCATCAGGATAAGTGCACTGGTAGAGTTCTTACTAGGTGCACGCTGTATTACCATGCAAAACGGAGGGGATAATGTATCTCTTGGCAGCTCCCTTCTTTGTTCTTGAATCCTCCTCAGGTCCCCAACGCTCCACCTTCAATCATCCATGTCCAGTAGGGCCGAAGGTGTGGGTTTTAGTGACCCCAACCCCATCTTCAATGACGAGCTGCTCCCTGCAGAAGCCACTAACCCGAACTGCTGCCGAAGGTTGTCTTGCGGTGTCCGAATCTTCGGTGAGTCCTAAATGCGTGTTGCCACTGGTGTCAGCAAAGCCGCAGGACACGTTAAGAGCGGGGCCTCTTGAACGCGCTGCCTGGAGGCGCGTATGTATTTTGTCACGGGACCACTTCACTCCAAGAGATCTGAGGCCACTGCAGGAAACTTGTTGGAGAATTCTTTATTGGAACCAAACGCCAGTGTGATGCATTTCGGCATCTCTGCCTTCTTCAGACGCTGTGGAGATTTGCAGAGACCACCAAGCCCCTCCCCTTTGTCCTCCTATGGTCCTCCCCCGAAGGGAAAGTCAGCTGACCCCACCAAGTTACGGGTTGTTGTAGTCCGAGTGTTGACGACTACAGCTCCCAGCATGCATCAGGATAAGTGCACTGGCAGAGTTCTTACTAGGTGCACGTTGTATTACCATGCAAAACGGAGGGGATAATGTATCTCTTGGCAGCTCCCTTCTTTGTTCTTGAATCCTCCTCAGGTCCCCAACGCTCCACCTTCAAACATCCATGTCCGGTAGGGCCGAAGGTGTGGGTTTTAGTGACCACACCCCCATCTTCAATGACGAGCTGCTCCCTGCAGAAGCCACTAACCCGAACTGCTGCCGAAGGTTGTCCTGCGGTGTCCGAATCATCGGTGAGTCTTAAATGCGTGTTGCCACTGGTGTCAGCAAAGCCGCAGGAAACGTTAAGAGCGGGGCCTCTTGAACGCGCTGCTGAGAGGCGCGTATGTATTTTGTCACGGGACCACTTCACTCCAAGAGATCTGAGGCCACTGCGGGGAACTTGTTGAAGAATTCTTTATTGGAACCAAACGTCAGCGTGATGCATTTCGGCATCTCTGCCTTCTTCAGACGCTGTGGCGATTTGCAGAGACCACCAAGCCCCTCCCCTTTGTCCTCCTATGGTCCTCCCCCGAAGGGAAAGTCAGCTGACCCCACCAAGTCACGGGTTGTTGTAGTCCGAGTGTTGACGACTACAGCTCCCAGCATGCATCAGGATAAGTGCACTGGCAGAGTTCTTACTAGGTGCATGCTGTATTACCATACAAATCGGAGAGGATAATGTATCTCTTGGCAGCTCCCTTCTTTGTTCTTGAATCCTCCTCAGGTCCCCAACGCTCCACCTTCAAACATCCATGTCCGGTAGGGCCGAAGGTGTGGGTTTTAGTGACCCCACCCCCATCTTCAATGACGAGCTGCTTCCTGCAGAAGCCACTAACCCGAACTGCTGCCGAAGGTTGTCCTTCGGTGTCCGAATCTTCTGTGAGTCTTAAATGCGTTTTGCCACTGGTGTCAGCAAAGCCGCAGGACACGTTAAGAGCGGGGCCTCTTGAACGCGCTGCTGAGAGGCGCGTATGTATTTTGTCACGGGACCACTTCACTCCAAGAGATCTGAGGCCACTGCGGGGAACTTGTTGGAGAATTCTTTATTGGAACCAAACGCCAGCGTGATGCATTTCGGCATCTCTGCCTTCTTTAGACGCTGTGGCGATTTACAGAGACCACCAAATCCGTCCTATGGTCCTCCCCCGAAGGGAAAGTCAGCTGACCCCACCAAGTCACGGGTTGTTGTAGTCCGAGTGTTGACGACTACAGCTCCCAGCATGCATCAGGATAAGTGCACTGGCAGAGTTCTTACTAGGTGCACATTGTATTACCATGCAAAACGGAGGGGATAATGTATCTCTTGGCAGCTCCCTTCTTTGTTCTTGAATCCTCCTCAGGTCCCCAACGCTCCACCTTCAAACATCCATGTCCGGTAGGGCCGAAGGTGTGGGTTTTAGTGACCACACCCCCATCTTCAATGACGAGCTGCTCTCTGCAAAAGCCACTAACCCGAACTGCTGCCGAAGGTTGTCCTGCGATGTCCAAATCTTCGGTGAGTCTTAAATGCGTGTTGCCACTGGTGTCAGCAAAGCCGCAGGACACGTTTAGAGCGGGGCCTCTTGAACGCGCTGCTGAGAGGCGCGTATGTATTTTGTCACAGGACCACTTCACTCCAAGAGATCTGAGGCCACTGCGGGGAACTTGTTGGAGAATTCTTTATTGGAACCAAACGCCAGCGTGGTGCATTTCGGCATCTCTGCCTTCTTCAGACGCTGTGGCGATATGCAGAGACCACCAAGCCCCTCCCCTTTGTCCTCCTATGGTCCTCCCCCGAAGGGAAAGTCAGCTGACCCCACCAAGTCACGGGTTGTTGTAGTCCGAGTGTTGACGACTACAGCTCCCAGCATGCATCAGGATAAGTGCACTGGCAGAGTTCTTACTAGGTGCACGCTGTATTACCATGCAAATCTGAGGGGATAATGTATCTCTCGGCAGCTTCCTTCTTTGTTCTTGAATCCTCCTCAGGTCCCCAACGCTCCACCTTCAAACATCCATGTCCGGTAGGGCCGAAGGTGTGGGTTTTAGTGACCCCACCCCCATCTTCAATGACGAGCTGCTCCCTGCAGAAGCCACTAACCCGAACTGCTGCCGAAGGTTGTCTTGCGGTGTCCGAATCTTCGGTGAGTCCTAAATGCGTGTTGCCACTGGTGTCAGCAAAGCCGCAGGACACGTTAAGAGCGGGGCCTCTTGAACGCGCTGCCTGGAGGCGCGTATGTATTTTGTCACGGGACCACTTCACTCCAAGAGATCTGAGGCCACTGCAGGAAACTTGTTGGAGAATTCTTTATTGGAACCAAACGCCAGTGTGATGCATTTCGGCATCTCTGCCTTCTTCAGACGCTGTGGAGATTTGCAGAGACCACCAAGCCCCTCCCCTTTGTCCTCCTATGGTCCTCCCCCGAAGGGAAAGTCAGCTGACCCCACCAAGTCACGGGTTGTTGTAGTCCGAGTGTTGACGACTACAGCTCCCAGCATGCATCAGGATAAGTGCACTGGCAGAGTTCTTACTAGGTGCACGCTGTATTACCATACAAATCGGAGAGGATAATGTATCTCTTGGCAGCTCCCTTCTTTGTTCTTGAATCCTCCTCAGGTCCCCAACGCTCCACCTTCAAACATCCATGTCCGGTAGGGCCGAAGGTGTGGGTTTTAGTGACCCCACCCCCATCTTCAAAGACGAGCTGCTCCCTGCAGAAGCCACTAACCCGAACTGCTGCCGAAGGTTGTCCTGCGGTGTCCGAATCTTCGGTGAGTCTTAAATGCGTTTTGCCACTGGTGTCAGCAAAGCCGCAGGACACGTTAAGAGCGGAGCCTCTTGAACGCGCTGCTGAGAGGCGCGTATGTATTTTGTCACGGGACCACTTAACTCCAAGAGATCTGAGGCCACTGCGGGAAACTTGTTGGAGAATTCTTTATTGGAACCAAATGCCAGCGTGATGCATTTCGGCATCTCTGCCTTCTTCAGACGCTGTGGCGATTTGCAGAGACCACCAAGCGACTCCCCTTTGTCCTCCTATGGTCCTCCCCCGAAGGGAAAGTCAGCTGACCCCACCAAGTCACGGGTTGTTGTAGTCCGAGTGTTGACGACTACAGCTCCCAGCATGCATCAGGATAAGTGAACTGGCCGAGTTCTTACTAGGTGCACGCTGTATTACCATGCAAAACGGAGGGGATAATGTATCTCTTGGGAGCTCCCTTCTTTGTTCTTGAATCCTCCTCAGGTCCCCAACGCTCCACCTTCAAACATCCATGTCCGGTAGGGCCGAAGGTGTGGGTTTTAGTGACCCCACCCCCATCTTCAATGACGAGCTGCTCCCTGCAGAAGCCACTAACCCGAACTGCTGCTGAAGGTTGTCCTGTGGTGTCTGAATCTTCGGTGAGTCTTAAATGCGTGTTGCCACTGGTGTCAGCAAAGCCGCAGGACACGTTAAGAGCGGGGCCTCTTGAACGCACTGCTGAGAGGCGCGTATGTATTTTGTCACGGGACCACTTCACTCCAAGAGATCTGAGGCCACTGCGGGGAACTTGTTGGAGAATTCTTTATTGGAACCAAACGCCAGCGTGATGCATTTCGGCATCTCTGCCTTCTTCAGACGCTGTGGCGATTTGCAGAGACCACCAAGCCCCCCCCCTTTGTCCTCCTATGGTCCTCCCCCAAAGGGAAAGTCAGCTGACCCCACCAAGTCACGGGTTGTTGTAGTCCGAGTGTTGACGACTACAGCTCCCAGCATGCATCAGGATAAGTGCACTGGTAGAGTTCTTACTAGGTGCACGCTGTATTACCATGCAAAACGGAGGGGATAATGTATCTCTTGGCAGCTCCCTTCTTTGTTCTTGAATCCTCCTCAGGTCCCCAACGCTCCACCTTCAATCATCCATGTCCAGTAGGGCCGAAGGTGTGGGTTTTAGTGACCCCAACCCCATCTTCAATGACGAGCTGCTCCCTGCAGAAGCCACTAACCCGAACTGCTGCCGAAGGTTGTCTTGCGGTGTCCGAATCTTCGGTGAGTCCTAAATGCGTGTTGCCACTGGTGTCAGCAAAGCCGCAGGACACGTTAAGAGCGGGGCCTCTTGAACGCGCTGCCTGGAGGCGCGTATGTATTTTGTCACGGGACCACTTCACTCCAAGAGATCTGAGGCCACTGCAGGAAACTTGTTGGAGAATTCTTTATTGGAACCAAACGCCAGTGTGATGCATTTCGGCATCTCTGCCTTCTTCAGACGCTGTGGAGATTTGCAGAGACCACCAAGCCCCTCCCCTTTGTCCTCCTATGGTCCTCCCCCGAAGGGAAAGTCAGCTGACCCCACCAAGTTACGGGTTGTTGTAGTCCGAGTGTTGACGACTACAGCTCCCAGCATGCATCAGGATAAGTGCACTGGCAGAGTTCTTACTAGGTGCACGTTGTATTACCATGCAAAACGGAGGGGATAATGTATCTCTTGGCAGCTCCCTTCTTTGTTCTTGAATCCTCCTCAGGTCCCCAACGCTCCACCTTCAAACATCCATGTCCGGTAGGGCCGAAGGTGTGGGTTTTAGTGACCACACCCCCATCTTCAATGACGAGCTGCTCCCTGCAGAAGCCACTAACCCGAACTGCTGCCGAAGGTTGTCCTGCGGTGTCCGAATCATCGGTGAGTCTTAAATGCGTGTTGCCACTGGTGTCAGCAAAGCCGCAGGAAACGTTAAGAGCGGGGCCTCTTGAACGCGCTGCTGAGAGGCGCGTATGTATTTTGTCACGGGACCACTTCACTCCAAGAGATCTGAGGCCACTGCGGGGAACTTGTTGAAGAATTCTTTATTGGAACCAAACGTCAGCGTGATGCATTTCGGCATCTCTGCCTTCTTCAGACGCTGTGGCGATTTGCAGAGACCACCAAGCCCCTCCCCTTTGTCCTCCTATGGTCCTCCCCCGAAGGGAAAGTCAGCTGACCCCACCAAGTCACGGGTTGTTGTAGTCCGAGTGTTGACGACTACAGCTCCCAGCATGCATCAGGATAAGTGCACTGGCAGAGTTCTTACTAGGTGCATGCTGTATTACCATACAAATCGGAGAGGATAATGTATCTCTTGGCAGCTCCCTTCTTTGTTCTTGAATCCTCCTCAGGTCCCCAACGCTCCACCTTCAAACATCCATGTCCGGTAGGGCCGAAGGTGTGGGTTTTAGTGACCCCACCCCCATCTTCAATGACGAGCTGCTTCCTGCAGAAGCCACTAACCCGAACTGCTGCCGAAGGTTGTCCTTCGGTGTCCGAATCTTCTGTGAGTCTTAAATGCGTTTTGCCACTGGTGTCAGCAAAGCCGCAGGACACGTTAAGAGCGGGGCCTCTTGAACGCGCTGCTGAGAGGCGCGTATGTATTTTGTCACGGGACCACTTCACTCCAAGAGATCTGAGGCCACTGCGGGGAACTTGTTGGAGAATTCTTTATTGGAACCAAACGCCAGCGTGATGCATTTCGGCATCTCTGCCTTCTTTAGACGCTGTGGCGATTTACAGAGACCACCAAATCCGTCCTATGGTCCTCCCCCGAAGGGAAAGTCAGCTGACCCCACCAAGTCACGGGTTGTTGTAGTCCGAGTGTTGACGACTACAGCTCCCAGCATGCATCAGGATAAGTGCACTGGCAGAGTTCTTACTAGGTGCACATTGTATTACCATGCAAAACGGAGGGGATAATGTATCTCTTGGCAGCTCCCTTCTTTGTTCTTGAATCCTCCTCAGGTCCCCAACGCTCCACCTTCAAACATCCATGTCCGGTAGGGCCGAAGGTGTGGGTTTTAGTGACCACACCCCCATCTTCAATGACGAGCTGCTCTCTGCAAAAGCCACTAACCCGAACTGCTGCCGAAGGTTGTCCTGCGATGTCCAAATCTTCGGTGAGTCTTAAATGCGTGTTGCCACTGGTGTCAGCAAAGCCGCAGGACACGTTTAGAGCGGGGCCTCTTGAACGCGCTGCTGAGAGGCGCGTATGTATTTTGTCACAGGACCACTTCACTCCAAGAGATCTGAGGCCACTGCGGGGAACTTGTTGGAGAATTCTTTATTGGAACCAAACGCCAGCGTGGTGCATTTCGGCATCTCTGCCTTCTTCAGACGCTGTGGCGATATGCAGAGACCACCAAGCCCCTCCCCTTTGTCCTCCTATGGTCCTCCCCCGAAGGGAAAGTCAGCTGACCCCACCAAGTCACGGGTTGTTGTAGTCCGAGTGTTGACGACTACAGCTCCCAGCATGCATCAGGATAAGTGCACTGGCAGAGTTCTTACTAGGTGCACGCTGTATTACCATGCAAATCTGAGGGGATAATGTATCTCTCGGCAGCTTCCTTCTTTGTTCTTGAATCCTCCTCAGGTCCCCAACGCTCCACCTTCAAACATCCATGTCCGGTAGGGCCGAAGGTGTGGGTTTTAGTGACCCCACCCCCATCTTCAATGACGAGCTGCTCCCTGCAGAAGCCACTAACCCGAACTGCTGCCGAAGGTTGTCTTGCGGTGTCCGAATCTTCGGTGAGTCCTAAATGCGTGTTGCCACTGGTGTCAGCAAAGCCGCAGGACACGTTAAGAGCGGGGCCTCTTGAACGCGCTGCCTGGAGGCGCGTATGTATTTTGTCACGGGACCACTTCACTCCAAGAGATCTGAGGCCACTGCAGGAAACTTGTTGGAGAATTCTTTATTGGAACCAAACGCCAGTGTGATGCATTTCGGCATCTCTGCCTTCTTCAGACGCTGTGGAGATTTGCAGAGACCACCAAGCCCCTCCCCTTTGTCCTCCTATGGTCCTCCCCCGAAGGGAAAGTCAGCTGACCCCACCAAGTTACGGGTTGTTGTAGTCCGAGTGTTGACGACTACAGCTCCCAGCATGCATCAGGATAAGTGCACTGGCAGAGTTCTTACTAGGTGCACGTTGTATTACCATGCAAAACGGAGGGGATAATGTATCTCTTGGCAGCTCCCTTCTTTGTTCTTGAATCCTCCTCAGGTCCCCAACGCTCCACCTTCAAACATCCATGTCCGGTAGGGCCGAAGGTGTGGGTTTTAGTGACCACACCCCCATCTTTAATGACGAGCTGCTCCCTGCAGAAGCCACTAACCCGAACTGCTGCCGAAGGTTGTCCTGCGGTGTCCGAATCATCGGTGAGTCTTAAATGCGTGTTGCCACTGGTGTCAGCAAAGCCGCAGGAAACGTTAAGAGCGGGGCCTCTTGAACGCGCTGCTGAGAGGCGCGTATGTATTTTGTCACGGGACCACTTCACTCCAAGAGATCTGAGGCCACTGCGGGGAACTTGTTGAAGAATTCTTTATTGGAACCAAACGTCAGCGTGATGCATTTCGGCATCTCTGCCTTCTTCAGACGCTGTGGCGATTTGCAGAGACCACCAAGCCCCTCCCCTTTGTCCTCCTATGGTCCTCCCCCGAAGGGAAAGTCAGCTGACCCCACCAAGTCACGGGTTGTTGTAGTCCGAGTGTTGACGACTACAGCTCCCAGCATGCATCAGGATAAGTGAACTGGCCGAGTTCTTACTAGGTGCACGCTGTATTACCATGCAAAACGGAGGGGATAATGTATCTCTTGGCAGCTCCCTTCTTTGTTCTTGAATCCTCCTCAGGTCCCCAACGCTCCACCTTCAAACATCCATGTCCGGTAGGGCCGAAGGTGTGGGTTTTAGTGACCCCACCCCCATCTTCAATGACGAGCTGCTCCCTGCAGAAGCCACTAACCCGAACTGCTGCCGAAGGTTGTCCTGTGGTGTCCGAATCTTCGGTGAGTTTTAAATGCGTGTTGCCACTGGTGTCAGCAAAGCCGCAGGACACGTTAAGAGCGGGGCCTCTTGAACGCACTGCTGAGAGGCGCGTATGTATTTTGTCACGGGACCACTTCACTCCAAGAGATCTGAGGCCACTGCGGGGAACTTGTTGGAGAATTCTTTATTGGAACCAAACGCCAGCGTGATGCATTTCGGCATCTCTGCCTTCTTCAGACGATGTGGCGATTTGCAGAGACCACCAAGCCCCTCCCCTTTGTCCTCCTATGGTCCTCCCCCAAAGGGAAAGTCAGCTGACCCCACCAAGTCACGGGTTGTTGTAGTCCGAGTGTTGACGACTACAGCTCCCAGCATGCATCAGGATAAGTGCACTGGTAGAGTTCTTACTAGGTGCACGCTGTATTACCATGCAAAACGGAGGGGATAATGTATCTCTTGGCAGCTCCCTTCTTTGTTCTTGAATCCTCCTCAGGTCCCCAACGCTCCACCTTCAATCATCCATGTCCAGTAGGGCCGAAGGTGTGGGTTTTAGTGACCCCAACCCCATCTTTAATGACGAGCTGCTCCCTGCAGAAGCCACTAACCCGAACTGCTGCCGAAGGTTGTCTTGCGTCGTCCGAATCTTCGGTGAGTCCTAAATGCGTGTTGCCACTGGTGTCAGCAAAGCCGCAGGACACGTTAAGAGCGGGGCCTCTTGAACGCGCTGTTGAGAGGCGCGTATGTATTTTGTCACGGGACCACTTCACTCCAAGAGATCTGAGGCCACTGCGGGGAACTTGTTGAAGAATTCTTTATTGGAACCAAACGCCAGCGTGATGCATTTCGGCATCTCTGCCTTCTTCAGACGCTGTGGCGATTTGCAGAGACCACCAAGCCCCTCCCCTTTGTCCTCCTATGGTCCTCCCCCGAAAGGAAAGTCAGCTGACCCCACCAAGTCACGGGTTGTTGTAGTCCGAGTGTTGACGACTACAGCTCCCAGCATGCATCAGGATAAGTGCACTGGCAGAGTTCTTACTAGGTGCACGCTGTATTACCATACAAATCGGAGAGGATAATGTATCTCTTGGCAGCTCCCTTCTTTGTTCTTGAATCCTCCTCAGGTCCCCAACGCTCCACCTTCAAACATCCATGTCCGGTAGGGCCGAAGGTGTGGGTTTTAGTGACCCCACCCCCATCTTCAATGACGAGCTGCTCCCTGCAGAAGCCACTAACCCGAACTGCTGCCGAAGGTTGTCCTGCGGTGTCCGAATCTTCTGTGAGTCTTAAAAGCGTTTTGCCACTGGTGTCAGCAAAGCCGCAGGACACGTTAAGAGCGGGGCCTCTTGAACGCGCTGCTGAGAGGCGCGTATGTATTTTGTCACGGGACCACTTCACTCCAAGAGATCTGAGGCCACTGCGGGGAACTTGTTGGAGAATTCTTTATTGGAACCAAACGCCAGCGTGATGCATTTCGGCATCTCTGCCTTCTTTAGACGCTGTGGCGATTTACAGAGACCACCAAATCCGTCCTATGGTCCTCCCCCGAAGGGAAAGTCAGCTGACCCCACCAAGTCACGGGTTGTTGTAGTCCGAGTGTTGAGGACTACAGCTCCCAGCATGCATCAGGATAAGTGCACTGGCAGAGTTCTTACTAGGTGCACGCTGTATTATCATGCAAAACGGAGGGGATAATGTATCTCTTGGCAGCTCCCTTCTTTGTTCTTGAATCCTCCTCAGGTCCCCAACGCTCCACCTTCAAACATCCATGTCCGGTAGGGCCGAAGGTGTGCGTTTTCGTGACCCCACCCCCATCTTCAATGACGAGCTGCTCCCTGCAGAAGCCACTAACCCGAACTGCTGCAGAAGGTTGTCCTGCGGTGGCCGAATCTTCGGTGAGTCTTAAATGCGTGTTGCTACTGGTGTCAGCAAAGCCGCAGGACACATTAAGAGCGGGGCCTCTTGAACGCGCTGCTGAGAGGCCCATATGTATTTTGTCACTGGACCACTTCACTCCAAGAGATTTGAGGCCACTGCGGGGAACTTGTTGGAGAATTCTTTATTGGAACCAAACGCCAGCGTGATGCATTTCGGCATCTCTGCCTTCTTCAGACGCTGTGGCGATTTACAGAGACCACCAAGCCCCTCCCCTTTGTCCTCCTATGGTCCTCCCCCGAAGGGAAAGTCAGCTGACCCCACCAAGTCACGGGTTGTTGTAGTCCGAGTGTTGACGACTACAGCTCCCAGCATGCATCAGGATAAGTGCACTGGCAGAGTTCTTACTAGGTGCACGCTGTATTACCATACAAATCGGAGAGGATAATGTATCTCTTGGCAGCTCCCTTCTTTGTTCTTGAATCCTCCTCAGGTCCCCAACGCTCCACCTTCAAACATCCATGTCCGGTAGGGCCGAAGGTGTGGGTTTTAGTGACCCCACCCCCATCTTCAATGACGAGCTGCTCCCTGCAGAAGCCACTAACCCGAACTGCTGCCGAAGGTTGTCCTGCGGTGTCCGAATCTTCGGTGAGTCTTAAATGCGTTTTGCCACTGGTGTCAGCAAAGCCGCAGGACACGTTAAGAGCGGGGCCTCTTGAACGCGCTGCTGAGAGGCGCGTATGTATTTTGTCACGGGACCACTTTACTCCAAGAGATCTGAGGCCACTGCGGGAAACTTGTTGGAGAATTCTTTATTGGAACCAAACTCCAGCGTGATGCATTTCGGCATCTCTGCCTTCTTCAGACGCTGTGGCGATTTGCAGAGACCACCAAGCCCCTCCCCTTTGTCCTCCTATGGTCCTCCCCCGAAGGGAAAGTCAGCTGACCCCACCAAGTCACGGTTTGTTGTAGTCCGAGTGTTGATGACTACAGCTCCCAGCATGCATCAGGATAAGTGCACTGGCAGAGTTCTTACTAGGTGCACTCTATATTACCATGCAAAACGGAGGGGATAATGTATCTCTTGGCAGCTCCCTTCTTTGTTCTTGAATCCTCCTCAGGTCCCCAACGCTCCACCTTCAAACATCCATGTCCTGTAGGGCCGAAGGTGTGGGTTTTAGTGACCCCACCCCCATCTTCAATGAAAAGCTGCTCCCTGCAGAAGCCACTAATTGAAACTGCTGCCGAAGGTTGTCCTGCGGTGTCCGAATCTTCGGTGAGTCTTAAAGGCGTGTTGCCACTGGTGTCAGCAAAGCCGCAGGACACGTTAAGAGCGGGGCCTCTTGAACGCGCTGCTGAGAGGCGCGTATGTATTTTGTCACGGGACCACTTCACTCCAAGAGATCTGAGGCCACTGCGGGGAACTTGTTGGAGAATTCTTTATTGGAACCAAACGCCAGCGTGATGCATTTCGGCATCTCTGCCTTCTTCAGACGCTGTGGCGATTTGCAGAGACCACCAAGCCCCTCCCCTTTGTCCTCCTATGGTCCTCCCCCGAAGGGAAAGTCAGCTGACCTCACCAAGTCACGGGTTGTTGTAGTCCGAGTGTTGATGACTACAGCTCCCAGCATGCATCAGGATAAGTGCACTGGCAGAGTTCTTACTAGGTGCACGCTGTATTACCATGCAAAACGGAGGGGATAATGTATCTCTTGGCAGCTCCCTTCTTTGTTCTTGAATCTTCCTCAGGTCCCCAACGCTCCACCTTCAAACATCCATGTCCGGTAGGGCCGAAGGTGTGGGTTTTAGTGACCACACCCCCATCTTCAATGACGAGCTGCTCCCTGCAGAAGCCACTAACCCGAACTGCTGCCGAAGGTTGTCCTGCGGTGTCCGAAAATTCGGTGAGTCTTAAATGCGTGTTGCCACTAGTGTCAGCAAAGCCGCAGGACACGTTAAGAGCGGGGCCTCTTGAACGCGCTGCTGAGAGGCGCGTATGTAATTTGTCACGCGACCACTCCACTCCAAGAGATCTGAGGCCACTGCGGGGAACTTGTTGGAAAATTCTTTATTGGAACCAAACGCCAGTGTGATGCATTTCGGCATCCCTGCCTTCTTCAGACGCTGTGGCGATTTGCAGAGACCACCAAGCCTCTCCCCTTTGTCCTCCTATGGTCCTCCCCCGAAGGGAAAGTCAGCTGACCCCACCAAGTCACGGGTTGTTGTAGTCCGAGTGTTGACGACTACAGCTCCCAGCATGCATCAGGATAAGTGAACTGGCCGAGTTCTTACTAGGTGCACGCTGTATTACCATGCAAAACGGAGGGGATAATGTATCTCTTGGCAGCTCCCTTCTTTGTTCTTGAATCCTCCTCAGGTCCCCAACGCTCCACCTTCAAACATCCATGTCCGGTAGGGCCGAAGGTGTGGGTTTTAGTGACCCCACCCCCATCTTCAATGACGAGCTGCTCCCTGCAGAAGCCACTAACCCGAACTGCTGCCGAAGGTTGTCCTGTGGTGTCCGAATCTTCGGTGAGTCTTAAATGCGTGTTGCCACTGGTGTCAGCAAAGCCGCAGGACACGTTAAGAGCGGGGCCTCTTGAACGCACTGCTGAGAGGCGCGTATGTATTTTGTCATGGGACCACTTCACTCCAAGATATCTGAGGCCACTGCGGGGAACTTGTTGGAGAATTCTTTATTGGAACCAAACGCCAGCGTGATGCATTTCGGCATCTCTGCCTTCTTCAGACGCTGTGGCGATTTGCAGAGACCACCAAGCCCCTCCCCTTTGTCCTCCTATGGTCCTCCCCCAAAGGGAAAGTCAGCTGACCCCACCAAGTCACGGGTTGTTGTAGTCCGAGTGTTGACGACTACAGCTCCCAGCATGCATCAGGATAAGTGCACTGGTAGAGTTCTTACTAGGTGCACGCTGTATTACCATGCAAAACGGAGGGGATAATGTATCTCTTGGCAGCTCCCTTCTTTGTTCTTGAATCCTCCTCAGGTCCCCAACGCTCCACCTTCAATCATCCATGTCCAGTAGGGCCAAAGGTGTGGGTTTTAGTGACCCCAACCCCATCTTCAATGACGAGCTGCTCCCTGCAGAAGCCACTAACCCGAACTGCTGCCGAAGGTTGTCTTGCGGTGTCCGAATCTTCGGTGAGTCCTAAATGCGTGTTGCCACTGGTGTCAGCAAAGCCGCAGGACACGTTAAGAGCGGGGCCTCTTGAACGCGCTGCTGGGAGGCGCGTATGTATTTTGTCACGGGACCACTTCACTCCAAGAGATCTGAGGCCACTGCAGGAAACTTGTTGGAGAATTCTTTATTGGAACCAAACGCCAGTGTGATGCATTTCGGCATCTCTGCCTTCTTCAGACGCTGTGGATATTTGCAGAGACCACCAAGCCCCTCCCCTTTGTCCTCCTATGGTCCTCCCCCGAAGGGAAAGTCAGCTGACCCCACCAAGTTACGGGTTGTTGTAGTCCGAGTGTTGACGACTACAGCTCCCAGCATGCATCAGGATAAGTGCACTGGCAGAGTTCTTACTAGGTGCACGTTGTATTACCATGCAAAACGGAGGGGATAATGCATCTCTTGGCAGCTCCCTTCTTTGTTCTTGAATCCTCCTCAGGTCCCCAACGCTCCACCTTCAAACATCCATGTCCGGTAGGGCCGAAGGTGTGGGTTTTAGTGACCACACCCCCATCTTCAATGACGAGCTGCTCCCTGCAGAAGCCACTAACCCGAACTGCTGCCGAAGGTTGTCCTGCGGTGTCCGAATCTTCGGTGAGTCTTAAATGCGTGTTGCCACTGGTGTCAGCAAAGCCGCAGGAAACGTTAAGAGCGGGGCCTCTTGAACGCGCTGCTGAGAGGCGCGTATGTATTTTGTCACGGGACCACTTCACTCCAAGAGATCTGAGGCCACTGCGGGGAACTTGTTGAAGAATTCTTTATTGGAACCAAACGCCAGCGTGATGCATTTCGGCATCTCTGCCTTCTTCAGACGCTGTGGCGATTTGCAGAGACCACCAAGCCCCTCCCCTTTGTCCTCCTATGGTCCTCCCCCGAAGGGAAAGTCAGCTGACCCCACCAAGTCACGGGTTGTTGTAGTCCGAGTGTTGACGACTACAGCTCCCAGCATGCATCAGGATAAGTGCACTGGCAGAGTTCTTACTAGGTGCACGCTGTATTACCATACAAATCGGAGAGGATAATATATCTCTTGGCAGCTCCCTTCTTTGTTCTTGAATCCTCCTCAGGTCCCCAACGCTCCACCTTCAAACATCCATGTCCGGTAGGGCCGAAGGTGTGGGTTTTAGTGGCCCCACCCCCATCTTCAATGACGAGCTGCTCCCTGCAGAAGCCACTAACCCGAACTGCTGCCGAAGGTTGTCCTGCGGTGTCCGAATCTTCTGTGAGTCTTAAATGCGTGTTGCCACTGGTGTCAGCAAAGCCGCAGGACACGTTAAGAGCGGGGCCTCTTGAACGCGCTGCTGAGAGGCGCGTATGTATTTTGTCACGGGACCACTTCACTCCAAGAGATCTGAGGCCACTGCGGGGAACTTGTTGGAGAATTCTTTATTGGAACCAAACGCCAGCGTGATGCATTTCGGCATCTCTGCCTTCTTTAGACGCTGTGGCAATTTACAGAGACCACCAAATCCGTCCTATGGTCCTCCCCCGAAGGGAAAGTCAGCTGACCCCACCAAGTCACGGGTTGTTGTAGTCCGAGTGTTGACGACTACAGCTCCCAGCATGCATCAGGATAAGTGCACTGGCAGAGTTCTTACTAGGTGCACGCTGTATTATCATGCAAAACGGAGGGGATAATGTATCTCTTGGCAGCTCCCTTCTTTGTTCTTGAATCCTCCTCAGGTCCCCAACGCTCCACCTTCAAACATCCATGTCCGGTAGGGCCGAAGGTGTGCGTTTTAGTGACCCCACCCCCATCTTCAATGACGAGCTGCTCCCTGCAGAAGCCACTAACCCGAACTGCTGCAGAAGGTTGTCCTGCGGTGTCCGAATCTTCGGTGAGTCTTAAATGCGTGTTGCTACTGGTGTCAGCAAAGCCGCAGGACACGTTAAGAGCGGGGCCTCTTGAACGCGCTGCTGAGAGGCGCATATGTATTTTGTCACTGGACCACTTCACTCCAAGAGATTTGAGGCCACTGCGGGGAACTTGTTGGAGAATTCTTTATTGGAACGAAACACCAGCGTGATGCATTTCGGCATCTCTGCCTTCTTCAGACGCTGTGGCGATTTGCAGAGACCACCAAGCCCCTCCCCTTTGTCCTCCTATGGTCCTCCCCCGAAGGGAAAGTCAGCTGACCCCACCAAGTCACGGGTTGTTGTAGTCCGAGTGTTGACGACTACAGCTCCCAGCATGCATCAGGATAAGTGCACTGGCAGAGTTCTTACTAGGTGCACGCTGTATTACCATACAAATCGGAGAGGATAATGTATCTCTTGGCAGCTCCCTTCTTTGTTCTTGAATCCTCCTCAGGTCCCCAACGCTCCACCTTCAAACATCCATGTCCGGTAGGGCCGAAGGTGTGGGTTTTAGTGACCCCACCCCCATCTTCAAAGACGAGCTGCTCCCTGCAGAAGCCACTAACCCGAACTGCTGCCGAAGGTTGTCCTGCGGTGTCCGAATCTTCGGTGAGTCTTAAATGCGTTTTGCCACTGGTGTCAGCAAAGCCGCAGGACACGTTAAGAGCGGGGCCTCTTGAACGCGCTGCTGAGAGGCGCGTATGTATTTTGTCACGGGACCACTTAACTCCAAGAGATCTGAGGCCACTGCGGGAAACTTGTTGGAGAATTCTTTATTGGAACCAAATGCCAGCGTGATGCATTTCGGCATCTCTGCCTTCTTCAGACGCTGTGGCGATTTGCAGAGACCACCAAGCGACTCCCCTTTGTCCTCCTATGGTCCTCCCCCGAAGGGAAAGTCAGCTGACCCCACCAAGTCACGGGTTGTTGTAGTCCGAGTGTTGACGACTACAGCTCCCAGCATGCATCAGGATAAGTGAACTGGCCGAGTTCTTACTAGGTGCACGCTGTATTACCATGCAAAACGGAGGGGATAATGTATCTCTTGGGAGCTCCCTTCTTTGTTCTTGAATCCTCCTCAGGTCCCCAACGCTCCACCTTCAAACATCCATGTCCGGTAGGGCCGAAGGTGTGGGTTTTAGTGACCCCACCCCCATCTTCAATGACGAGCTGCTCCCTGCAGAAGCCACTAACCCGAACTGCTGCCGAAGGTTGTCCTGTGGTGTCCGAATCTTCGGTGAGTCTTAAATGCGTGTTGCCACTGGTGTCAGCAAAGCCGCAGGACACGTTAAGAGCGGGGCCTCTTGAACGCACTGCTGAGAGGCGCGTATGTATTTTGTCACGGGACCACTTCACTCCAAGAGATCTGAGGCCACTGCGGGGAACTTGTTGGAGAATTCTTTATTGGAACCAAACGCCAGCGTGATGCATTTCGGCATCTCTGCCTTCTTCAGACGCTGTGGCGATTTGCAGAGACCACCAAGCCCCTCCCCTTTGTCCTCCTATGGTCCTCCCCCAAAGGGAAAGTCAGCTGACCCCACCAAGTCACGGGTTGTTGTAGTCCGAGTGTTGACGACTACAGCTCCCAGCATGCATCAGGATAAGTGCACTGGTAGAGTTCTTACTAGGTGCACGCTGTATTACCATGCAAAACGGAGGGGATAATGTATCTCTTGGCAGCTCCCTTCTTTGTTCTTGAATCCTCCTCAGGTCCCCAACGCTCCACCTTCAATCATCCATGTCCAGTAGGGCCGAAGGTGTGGGTTTTAGTGACCCCAACCCCATCTTCAATGACGAGCTGCTCCCTGCAGAAGCCACTAACCCGAACTGCTGCCGAAGGTTGTCTTGCGGTGTCCGAATCTTCGGTGAGTCCTAAATGCGTGTTGCCACTGGTGTCAGCAAAGCCGCAGGACACGTTAAGAGCGGGGCCTCTTGAACGCGCTGCCTGGAGGCGCGTATGTATTTTGTCACGGGACCACTTCACTCCAAGAGATCTGAGGCCACTGCAGGAAACTTGTTGGAGAATTCTTTATTGGAACCAAACGCCAGTGTGATGCATTTCGGCATCTCTGCCTTCTTCAGACGCTGTGGAGATTTGCAGAGACCACCAAGCCCCTCCCCTTTGTCCTCCTATGGTCCTCCCCCGAAGGGAAAGTCAGCTGACCCCACCAAGTTACGGGTTGTTGTAGTCCGAGTGTTGACGACTACAGCTCCCAGCATGCATCAGGATAAGTGCACTGGCAGAGTTCTTACTAGGTGCACGTTGTATTACCATGCAAAACGGAGGGGATAATGTATCTCTTGGCAGCTCCCTTCTTTGTTCTTGAATCCTCCTCAGGTCCCCAACGCTCCACCTTCAAACATCCATGTCCGGTAGGGCCGAAGGTGTGGGTTTTAGTGACCACACCCCCATCTTCAATGACGAGCTGCTCCCTGCAGAAGCCACTAACCCGAACTGCTGCCGAAGGTTGTCCTGCGGTGTCCGAATCATCGGTGAGTCTTAAATGCGTGTTGCCACTGGTGTCAGCAAAGCCGCAGGAAACGTTAAGAGCGGGGCCTCTTGAACGCGCTGCTGAGAGGCGCGTATGTATTTTGTCACGGGACCACTTCACTCCAAGAGATCTGAGGCCACTGCGGGGAACTTGTTGAAGAATTCTTTATTGGAACCAAACGTCAGCGTGATGCATTTCGGCATCTCTGCCTTCTTCAGACGCTGTGGCGATTTGCAGAGACCACCAAGCCCCTCCCCTTTGTCCTCCTATGGTCCTCCCCCGAAGGGAAAGTCAGCTGACCCCACCAAGTCACGGGTTGTTGTAGTCCGAGTGTTGACGACTACAGCTCCCAGCATGCATCAGGATAAGTGCACTGGCAGAGTTCTTACTAGGTGCATGCTGTATTACCATACAAATCGGAGAGGATAATGTATCTCTTGGCAGCTCCCTTCTTTGTTCTTGAATCCTCCTCAGGTCCCCAACGCTCCACCTTCAAACATCCATGTCCGGTAGGGCAGAAGGTGTGGGTTTTAGTGACCCCACCCCCATCTTCAATGACGAGCTGCTTCCTGCAGAAGCCACTAACCCGAACTGCTGCCGAAGGTTGTCCTTCGGTGTCCGAATCTTCTGTGAGTCTTAAATGCGTTTTGCCACTGGTGTCAGCAAAGCCGCAGGACACGTTAAGAGCGGGGCCTCTTGAACGCGCTGCTGAGAGGCGCGTATGTATTTTGTCACAGGACCACTTCACTCCAAGAGATCTGAGGCCACTGCGGGGAACTTGTTGGAGAATTCTTTATTGGAACCAAACGCCAGCGTGATGCATTTCGGCATCTCTGCCTTCTTTAGACGCTGTGGCGATTTACAGAGACCACCAAATCCGTCCTATGGTCCTCCCCCGAAGGGAAAGTGTGCTGACCCCACCAAGTCACGGGTTGTTGTAGTCCGAGTGTTGACGACTACAGCTCCCAGCATGCATCAGGATAAGTGCACTGGCAGAGTTCTTACTAGGTGCACGCTGTATTATCATGCAAAACGGAGGGGATAATGTATCTCTTGGCAGCTCCCTTCTTTGTTCTTGAATCCTCCTCAGGTCCCCAACGCTCCACCTTCAAACATCCATGTCCGGTAGGGCCGAAGGTGTGCGTTTTAGTGACCCCACCCCCATCTTCAATGACGAGCTGCTCCCTGCAGAAGCCACTAACCCGAACTGCTGCAGAAGGTTGTCCTGCGGTGTCCGAATCTTCGGTGAGTCTTAAATGCGTGTTGCCACTGGTGTCAGCAAAGCCGCAGGACACGTTAAGAGCGGGGCCTCTTGAACGCGCTGCTGAGAGGCGCATATGTATTTTGTCACTGGACCACTTCACTCCAAGAGATCTGAGGCCACTGCGGGGAACTTGTTGGAGAATTCTTTATTGGAACCAAACGCCAGCGTGATGCATTTCGGCATCTCTGCCTTCTTCAGACGCTGTGGCGATTTGTAGAGACCACCAAGCCCCTCCCCTTTGTCCTCCTATGGTCCTCCCCCGGAGGGAAAGTCAGCTGACCCCACCAAGTCACGGGTTGTTGTAGTCCGAGTGTTGACGACTACAGCTCCCAGCATGCATCAGGATAAGTGCACTGGCAGAGTTCTTACTAGGTGCACGCTGTATTACCATGCAAAACGGAGGGGATAATGTATCTCTTGGCAGCTCCCTTCTTTGTTCTTGAATCCTCCTCAGGTCCCCAACGCTCCACCTTCAAACATCCATGTCTGGTAGGGCCGAAGGTCTGGGTTTTAGTGACCCCAACCCCATCTTTAATGACGAGCTGCTCCCTGCAGAAGCCACTAACCCGAACTGCTGCCGAAGGTTGTCCTGCGGTGTCCGAATCTTCGGTGAGTCTTAAATGCATGTTGCCACTGGTGTCAGCAAAGCCGCAGGACACGTTAAGAGCGGGGCCTCTTGAACACGCTACTGTGAGGCGCGTATGTATTTTGTCATGGGACCACTTCACTCCAAGAGATCTGAGGCCACTGCGGGGAACTTGTTGGAGAATTCTTTATTGGAACCAAACGCCAGCGTGATGCATTTCGGCATCACTGCCTTCTTCAGACGCTGTGGCGATTTGCAGAGACCACCAAGCCCCTCCCCTTTGTCCTCCTATGGTCCTCCCCCGAAGGGAAAGTCAGCTGACCCCACCAAGTCACGGGTTGTTGTAGTCCGAGTGTTGACGACTACAGCTCCCAGCATGCATCAGGATAAGTGCACTGGCAGAGTTCTTACTAGGTGCACATTGTATTACCATGCAAAACGGAGGGGATAATGTATCTCTTGGCAGCTCCCTTCTTTGTTCTTGAATCCTCCTCAGGTCCCCAACGCTCCACCTTCAAACATCCATGTCCGGTAGGGCCGAAGGTGTGGGTTTTAGTGACCACACCCCCCTCTTCAATGACGAGCTGCTCTCTGCAAAAGCCACTAACCCGAACTGCTGCCGAAGGTTGTCCTGCGATGTCCAAATCTTCGGTGAGTCTTAAATGCGTGTTGCCACTGGTGTCAGCAAAGCCGCAGGACACGTTTAGAGCGGGGCCTCTTGAACGCGCTGCTGAGAGGCGCGTATGTATTTTGTCACAGGACCACTTCACTCCAAGAGATCTGAGGCCACTGCGGGGAACTTGTTGGAGAATTCTTTATTGGAACCAAACGCCAGCGTGGTGCATTTCGGCATCTCTGCCTTCTTCAGACGCTGTGGCGATATGCAGAGACCACCAAGCCCCTCCCCTTTGTCCTCCTATGGTCCTCCCCCGAAGGGAAAGTCAGCTGACCCCACCAAGTCACGGGTTGTTGTAGTCCGAGTGTTGACGACTACAGCTCCCAGCATGCATCAGGATAAGTGCACTGGCAGAGTTCTTACTAGGTGCACGCTGTATTACCATGCAAATCTGAGGGGATAATGTATCTCTCGGCAGCTTCCTTCTTTGTTCTTGAATCCTCCTCAGGTCCCCAACGCTCCACCTTCAAACATCCATGTCCGGTAGGGCCGAAGGTGTGGGTTTTAGTGACCCCACCCCCATCTTCAATGAAGAGCTGCTCCCTGCAGAAGCCACTAACCCGAACTGCTGCCGAAGGTTGTCCTGTGGTGTCCGAATCTTCGGTGAGTCTTAAATGCGTGTTGCCACTGGTGTCAGCAAAGCCGCAGGACACGTTAAGAGAGGGGCCTCTTGAACGCGCTGCTGAGAGGCACGTATGTATTTTGTCACTGGACCAATTCACTCCAAGAGATCTGAGGCCACTGCGGGGAACTTGTTGGAGAATTCTTTATTGGAACCAAACGCCAGCGTGATGCATTTCGGCATCTCTGCCTTCAGACGATGTGGGTATGTGCAGAGACCACCAAGCCCCTCCCCTTTGTCCTCCTATGGTCCTCCCCCGAAGGGAAAGTCAGCTGACCCCACCAAGTCATGGGTTGTTGTAGCACGAGTGTTGACGACTACAGCTCCCAGCATGCATCAGGATAAGTGCACTGGCAGAGTTCTTACTAGGTGCACGCTGTATTACCATGCAAAACGGAGGGGATAATGAATCTCTTGGCAGCTCCCTTCTTTGTTCTTGAATCCTCCTCAGGTCCCCAACGCTCCACCTTCAAACATCCATGTCCGGTATGGCCGAAGGTGTGGGTTTTAGTGTCCCCACCCCCATCTTCAATGACGAGCTGCTCCCTGCAGAAGCCACTAACCCAAACTGCTGCCGAAGGTTGTCCTGCGGTGTCCGAATCTTCGGTGAGTCTTAAATGCATTTTGCCTCTGGTGTCAGCAAAGCCGCAGGACACGTTAAGAGCGGGGCCTCTTGAACGCGCTGCTGAGAGGCGCGTATGTATTTTGTCACTGGACCACTTCACTCCAAGAGATCTGAGGCCACTGCGGGGAACTTGTTGGAGAATTCTTTATTGGAACCAAACGCCAGCGTGATGCATTTCGGCATCTCTGCCTTCTTCAGACGCTGTGGCGATTTACAGAGACCACCAAGCCCCTCCCCTTTGTCTTCCTATGGTCCTCCCCCAAAGGGAAAGTCAGCTGACCCCACCAAGTCACGGGTTGTTGTAGTCCGAGTGTTGACGACTACAGCTCCCAGCATGCATCAGGATAAGTGCACTGGCAGAGTTCTTACTAGGTGCACGCTGTATTACCATGCAAAACAGAGGGGATAATGTATCTCTTGGCAGCTCCCTTCTTTGTTCTTGAATCCTCCTCAGGTCCCCAACGCGCCACCTTCAAACATCCATGTCCGGTAGGGCCGAAGGTGTGGGTTTTAGTGACCCCACCCCCATCTTCAATGACGAGCTGCTCCCTGCAGAAGCCACTAACCCGAACTGCTGCTGAAGGTTGTCCTGCGGTGTCCGAATCTTCGGTGAGTCTTAAATGCGTGTTGCCACTGGTGTCAGCAAAGCCGCAGGACACGTTAAGAGTGGGGCCTCTTGAACGCGCTGCTGAGAGGCGCGTATGTATTTTGTCACGGGACCACTTCACTCCAAGAGATCTGAGGCCACTGCGGGGAACTTGTTGGAGAATTCTTTATTGGAACCAAACGCCAGCGTGATGCATTTCGGCATCTCTGCCTTCTTCAGACGCTGTGGCGATTTGCAGAGACCACCAAGCCCCTCCCCTTAGTCCTCCTATGGTCCTCCCCGAAGGGAAAGTCAGCTGACCCCACCAAGTCACGGGTTGTTGTAGTCCGAGTGTTGACGACTACAGCTCCCAGCATGCATCAGGATAAGTGCACTGGCAGAGTTCTTACTAGGTGCACGCTGTATTACCATGCAAAACCGAGGGGATAATGTATCTCTTGGCAGCTCCCTTCTTTGTTCTTGAATCCTCCTCAGGTCCCCAACGCTCCAGCTTCAAACATCCATGTCCGGTAGGGCCGAAGGTGTGGGTTTTAGTGACCCCACCCCCATCTTCAATGACGAGCTGCTCCCTGCAGAAGCCACTAACCCGAACTGCTGCCGAAGGTTGTCCTGCGGTGTCCGAATCTTCGGTGAGTCTTAAATGCGTGTTGCCACTGGTGTCAGCAAAGCCGCAGGACACGTTAAGAGCGGGGCCTCTTGAACGCGCTGCTGAGAGGCGCGTATGTATTTTGTCACGGGACCACTTCACTCCAAGAGATCTGAGGCCACTGCGGGGAACTTTTTGGAGAATTCTTTATTGGAACCAAACGCCAGCGTGATGCATTTCGGCATCTCTGCCTTCTTCAGACGCTGTGGCGATTTGCAGAGACCAACAAGCCCCTCCCCTTTGTCCTCCTATGGTCCTCCCCCGAAGGGAAAGTCAGCTGACCCCACCAAGTCACGGGTTGTTGTAGTCCGAGTGTTGACGACTACAGCTCCCAGCATGCATCAGGATAAGTGCACTGGCAGAGTTCTTACTAGGTGCACGCTGTATTACCATGCAAAACGGAGGGGATAATGTATCTCTTGGCAGCTCCCTTCTTTGTTCTTGAATCCTCCTCAGGACCCCAACGCTCCACCTTCAAACATCCATATCCGGTAGGGCCGAAGGTGTGGGTTTTAGTGACCCCACCCCCATCTTCAATGACGAGCTGCTCCCTGCAGAAGCCACTAACCCGAACTGCTGCCGAAGGTTGTCCTGCGGTGTCCGAATCTTCGGTGAGTCTTAAATGCGTGTTGCCACTGGTGTCAGCAAAGCCGCAGGACACGTTAAGAGCGGGGCCTCTTGAACGCGCTGCTGAGAGGCGCGTATGTATTTTGTCACGGGACCACTTCACTCCAAGAGATCTGAGGCCACTGCGGGGAACTTGTTGGAGAATTCTTTATTGGAACCCAACGCCAGCGTGATGCATTTCGGCATCTCTGCCTTCTTCAGACGCTGTGGCGATTTGCAGAGACCACCAAGGCCCTCCCCTTTGTCCTCCTATGGTCCTCCCCCGAAGGGAAAGTCAGCTGACCCCACCAAGTCACGGGTTGTTGTAGTCCGAGTGTTGACGACTACAGCTCCCAGCATGCATCAGGATAAGTGCACTGGCAGAGTTCTTACTAGGTGCACGCTGTATTACCATGCAAAACCGAGGGGATAATGTATCTCTTGGCAGCTCCCTTCTTTGTTCTTGAATCCTCCTCAGGCCCCCAACGCTCCACCTTCAAACATCGATGTCCGGTAGGGCCGAAGGTGTGGGTTTTAGTGACCCCACCCCCATCTTCAATGACGAGCTGCTCCCTGCAGAAGCCACTAACCCAAACTGCTGCCGAAGGTTGTCCTGCGGTGTCCGAATCTTCTGTGAGTCTTAAATGCGTTTTGCCACTGGTGTCAGCAAAGCCGCAGGACACGTTAATAGCGGGGCCTCTTGAACGCGCTGCTGGGAGGCGCGTATGTATTTTGTCATGGGACCACTTCACTCCAAGAGATCTGAGGCCACTGCGGAGAACTTGTTGGAGAATTCTTTATTGGAACCAAACGCCAGCGTGATGCATTTCGGCATCTCTGCCTTCTTTAGACGCTGTGGCGATTTACAGAGACCACCAAATCCGTCCTATGGTCCTCCCCCGAAGGGAAAGTCAGCTGACCCCACCAAGTCACGGGTTGTTGTAGTCCGAGTGTTGACGACTACAGCTCCCAGCATGCATCAGGATAGGTGCACTGGCAGAGTTCTTACTAGGTGCACGCTGTATTTTCATGCAAAACGGAGGGGATAATGTATCTCTTGGCAGCTCCCTTCTTTGTTCTTGAATCCTCCTCAGGTCCCCAACGCTCCACCTTCAAACATCCATGTCCGGTAGGGCCGAAGGTGTGCGTTTTAGTGACCCCACCCCCATCTTCAATGACGAGCTGCTCCCTGCAGAAGCCACTAACCCGAACTGCTGCAGAAGGTTGTCCTGCGGTGTCCGAATCTTCGGTGAGTCTTAAATGCGTTTTGCCACTGGTGTCAGCAAAGCCACAGGACACGTTAAGAGCGGGGCCTCTTGAACGCGCTGCTGAGAGGCGCATATGTATTTTGTCACTGGACCACTTCACTCCAAGAGATCTGAGGCCACTGCGGGGAACTTGTTGGAGAATTCTTTATTGGAACCAAACGCCAGCGTGATGCATTTCGGCATCTCTGCCTTCTTCAGACGCTGTGGCGATTTGCAGAGACCACCAAGCCCCTTTCCTTTGTCCTCCTATGGTCCTCCCCCGAAGGGAAAGTCAGCTGACCCCACCAAGTCACGGGTTGTTGTAGTCCGAGTGTTGACGACTACAGCTCCCAGCATGCATCAGGATAAGTGCACTGGCAGAGTTCTTACTAGGTGCACGCTGTATTACCATACAAATCGGAGAGGATAATGTATCTCTTGGCAGCTCCCTTCTTTGTTCTTGAATCCTCCTCAGGTCCCCAACGCTCCACCTTCAAACATCCATGTCCGGTAGGGCCGAAGGTGTGGGTTTTAGTGACCCCACCCCCATCTTCAATGACGAGCTGCTCCCTGCAGAAGCCACTAACCCAAACTGCTGCCGAAGGTTGTCCTGCGGTGTCCGAATCTTCGGTGAGTCTTAAATGCGTTTTGCCACTGGTGTCAGCAAAGCCGCAGGACACGTTAAGAGCAGGGCCTCTTGAACGCGCTGCTGAGAGGCGCGTATGTATTTTGTCACGGGACAACTTAACTGCAAGAGATCTGAGGCCACTGCGGGAAACTTGTTGGAGAATTCTTTATTGGAACCAAATGCCAGCGTGATGCATTTCGGCATCTCTGCCTTCTTCAGACGCTGTGGCGATTTGCAGAGACCACCAAGCCACTCCCCTTTGTCCTCCTATGGTCCTCCCCCGAAGGGAAAGTCAGCTGACCCCACCAAGTCACGGGTTGTTGTAGTCCGAGTGTTGATGACTACAGGTCCCAGCATGCATCAGGATAAGTGAACTGGCCGAGTTCTTACTAGGTGCACGCTGTATTACCATGCAAAACGGAGGGGATAATGTATCTCTTGGCAGCTCCCTTCTTTGTTCTTGAATCCTCCTCAGGTCCCCAACGCTCCACCTTCAAACATCCATGTCCGGTAGGGCCGAAGGTGTGGGTTTTAGTGACCCCACCCCCATCTTCAATGACGAGCTGCTCCCTGCAGAAGCCACTAACCCGAACTGCTGCCGAAGGTTGTCCTGTGGTGTCCGAATCTTCGGTGAGTCTTAAATGCGTATTGCCACTGGTGTCAGCAAAGCCGCAGGACACGTTAAGAGCGGGGCCTCTTTAACGCACTGCTGAGAGGCGCGTATGTATTTTGTCACGGGACCACTTCACTCCAAGAGATCTGAGGCCACTGCGGGGAACTTGTTGGAGAATTCTTTATTGGAACCAAATGCCAGCGTGATGCATTTCGGCATCTCTGCCTTCTTCAGACGCTGTGGCGATTTGCAGAGACCACCAAGCCCCTCCCCTTTGTCCTCCTATGGTCCTCCCCCAAAGGGAAAGTCAGCTGACCCCACCAAGTCACGGGTTGTTGTAGTCCGAGTGTTGACGACTACAGCTCCCAGCATGCATCAGGATAAGTGCACTGGTAGAGTTCTTATTAGGTGCACGCTGTATTACCATGCAAAACGGAGGGGATAATGTATCTCTTGGCAGCTCCCTTCTTTGTTCTTGAATCCTCCTCAGGTCCCCAACGCTCCACCTTCAATCATCCATGTCCAGTAGGGCCGAAGGTGTGGGTTTTAGTGACCCCAACCCCATCTTCAATGACGAGCTGCTCCCTGCAGAAGCCACTAACCCGAAGTGCTGCCGAAGGTTGTCTTGCGGTGTCCGAATCTTCGGTGAGTCCTAAATGCGTGTTGCCACTGGTGTCAGCAAAGCCGCATGACACGTTAAGAGCGGGGCCTCTTGAACGCGCTGCTGGGAGGCGCGTATGTATTTTGTCACGGGACCACTTCACTCCAAGAGATCTGAGGCCACTGCAGGAAACTTGTTGGAGAATTCTTTATTGGAACCAAACGCCAGTGTGATGCATTTCGGCATCTCTGCCTTCTTCAGACGCTGTGGAGATTTGCAGAGACCACCAAGCCCCTCCCCTTTGTCCTCCTATGGTCCTCCCCCGAAGGGAAAGTCAGCTGACCCCACCAAGTTACGGGTTGTTGTAGTCCGAGTGTTGACGACTACAGCTCCCAGCATGCATCAGGATAAGTGCACTGGCAGAGTTCTTACTAGGTGCACGTTGTATTACCATGCAAAACGGAGGGGATAATGTATCTCTTTGCAGCTCCCTTCTTTGTTCTTGAATCCTCCTCAGGTCCCCAACGCTCCACCTTCAAACATCCATGTCCGGTAGGGCCGAAGGTGTGGGTTTTAGTGACCACACCCCCATCTTCAATGACGAGCTGCTCCCTGCAGAAGCCACTAACCCGAACTGCTGCCGAAGGTTGTCCTGCGGTGTCCGAATCTTCGGTGAGTCTTAAATGCGTGTTGCCACTGGTGTCAGCAAAGCCGCAGGAAACGTTAAGAACGGGGCCTCTTGAACGCGCTGCTGAGAGGCGCGTATGTATTTTGTCACGGGACCACTTCACTCCAAGAGATCTGAGGCCACTGCAGGGAACTTGTTGGAGAATTCTTTATTGGAACCAAATGCCAGCGTGATGCATTTCGGCATCTCTGCCTTCTTCAGACGCTGTGGCGATTTGCAGAGACCACCAAGCCCCTCCCCTTTGTCCTCCTATGGTCCTCCCCCGAAGGGAAAGTCAGCTGACCCCACCAAGTCACGGGTTGTTGTAGTCCGAGTGTTGACGACTACAGCTCCCAGCATGCATCAGGATAAGTGCACTGGCAGAGTTCTTACTAGGTGCACGCTGTATTACCATACAAATCGTAGAGGATAATGTATCTCTTGGCAGCTCCCTTCTTTGTTCTTGAATCCTCCTCAGGTCCCCAACGCTCCACCTTCAAACATCCATGTCCGGTAGGACCGAAGGTGTGGGTTTTAGTGACCCCACCCCCATCTTCAATGACGAGCTGCTCCCTGCAGCAGCCACTAACCCGAACTGCTGCCGAAGGTTGTCCTGCGGTGTCCGAATCTTCGGTGAGTCTTAAATGCGTTTTGCCACTGGTGTCAGCAAAGCCGCAGGACACGTTAAGAGCGGGGCCTCTTGAACGCGCTGCTGAGAGGCGCGTATGTATTTTGTCACGGGACCACTTCACTCCAAGAGATCTGAGGCCACTGCGGGGAACTTGTTGGAGAATTCTTTATTGGAACCAAACGCCAGCGTGATGCATTTCGGCATCTCTGCCTTCTTTAGACGCTGTGGCGATTTACAGAGACCACCAAATCCGTCCTATGGTCCTCCCCCGAAGGGAAAGTCAGCTGACCCCACCAAGTCACGGGTTGTTGTAGTCCGAGTGTTGATGACTACAGCTCCCAGCATGCATCAGGATAAGTGCACTGGCAGAGTTCTTACTAGGTGCACGCTGTATTATCATGCAAAACGGAGGGGATAATGTATCTCTTGCCAGCTCCCTTCTTTGTTCTTGAATCCTCCTCAGGTCCCCAACGCTCCACCTTCAAACATCCATGTCCGGTAGGGCCGAAGGTGTGCGTTTTAGTGACCCCGCCCCCATCTTCAATGACGAGCTGCTCCCTGCAGAAGCCACTAACCCGAACTGCTGCAGAAGGTTGTCCTGTGGTGTCCGAATCTTCGGTGAGTCTTAAATGCGTGTTGCCACTGGTGTCAGCAAAGCCGCAGGACACGTTAAGAGCGGGGCCTCTTGAACGCGCTGCTGAGAGGCGCATATGTATTTTGTCACTGGACCACTTCACTCCAAGAGATCTGAGGCCACTGCGGGGAACTTGTTGGAGAATTCTTTATTGGAACCAAACGCCAGCGTGATGCATTTCGGCATCTCTGCCTTCTTCAGACGCTGTGGCGATCTGTAGAGACCACCAAGCCCCTCCCCTTTGTCCTCCTATGGTCCTCCCCCGGAGGGAAAGTCAGCTGACCCCACCAAGTCACGGGTTGTTGTAGTCCGAGTGTTGACGACTACAGCTCCCAGCATGCATCAGGATAAGTGCACTGGCAGAGTTCTTACTAGGTGCACGCTGTATTACCATGCAAAACGGAGGGGATAATGTATCTCTTGGCAGCTCCCTTCTTTGTTCTTGAATCCTCCTCAGGTCCCCAACGCTCCACCTTCAAACATCCATGTCTGGTAGGGCCGAAGGTCTGGGTTTTAGTGACCCCACCCCCATCTTTAATGACGAGCTGCTCCCTGCAGAAGCCACTTACCCGAACTGCTGCCGAAGGTTGTCCTGCGGTGTCCGAATCTTCGGTGAGTCTTAAATGCATGTTGCCACTGGTGTCAGCAAAGCCGCAGGACACGTTAAGAGCGGGGCCTCTTGAACACGCTACTGTGAGGCGCGTATGTATTTTGTCATGGGACGACTTCACTCCAAGAGATCTGAGGCCACTGCGGGGAACTTGTTGGAGAATTCTTTATTGGAACCAAACGCCAGCGTGATGCATTTCGGCATCTCTGCCTTCTTCAGACGCTGTGGCGATTTGCAGAGACCACCAAGCCCCTCCCCTTTGTCCTCCTATGGTCCTCCCCCAAAGGGAAAGTCAGCTGACCCCACCAAGTCACGGGTTGTTGTAGTCCGAGTGTTGACGACTACAGCTCCCAGCATGCATCAGGATAAGTGCACTGGTAGAGTTCTTACTAGGTGCACGCTGTATTACCATGCAAAACGGAGGGGATAATGTATCTCTTGGCAGCTCCCTTCTTTGTTCTTAAATCCTCCTCAGGTCCCCAACGCTCCACCTTCAATCATCCATGTCCAGTAGGGCCGAAGGTGTGGGTTTTAGTGACCCCAACCCCATCTTCAATGACGAGCTGCTCCCTGCAGAAGCCACTAACCCGAACTGCTGCCGAAGGTTGTCTTGCGGTGTCCGAATCTTCGGTGAGTCCTAAATGCGTGTTGCCACTGGTGTCAGCAAAGCCGCATGACACGTTAAGAGAGGGGCCTCTTGAACGCGCTGCTGGGAGGCGCGTATGTATTTTGTCACGGGACCACTTCACTCCAAGAGATCTGAGGCCACTGCAGGAAACTTGTTGGAGAATTCTTTATTGGAACCAAACGCCAGTGTGATGCATTTCGGCATCTCTGCCTTCTTCAGACGCTGTGGAGATTTGCAGAGACCACCAAGCCCCTCCCCTTTGTCCTCCTATGGTCCTCCCCCGAAGGGAAAGTCAGCTGACCCCACCAAGTTACGGGTTGTTGTAGTCCGAGTGTTGACGACTACAGCTCCCAGCATGCATCAGGATAAGTGCACTGGCAGAGTTCTTCCTAGGTGCACGTTGTATTACCATGCAAAACGGAGGGGATAATGTATCTCTTTGCAGCTCCCTTCTTTGTTCTTGAATCCTCCTCAGGTCCCCAACGCTCCACCTTCAAACATCCATGTCCGGTAGGGTCGAAGGTGTGGGTTTTAGTGACCACACCCCCATCTTCAATGACGAGCTGCTCCCTGCAGAAGCCACTAACCCGAACTGCTGCCGAAGGTTGTCCTGCGGTGTCCGAATCTTCGGTGAGTCTTAAATGCGTGTTGCCACTGGTGTCAGCAAAGCCGCAGGAAACGTTAAGAACGGGGCCTCTTGAACGCGCTGCTGAGAGGCGCGTATGTATTTTGTCACGGGACCACTTCACTCCAAGAGATCTGAGGCCACTGCGGGGAACTTGTTGAAGAATTCTTTATTGGAACCAAACGCCAGCGTGATGCATTTCGGCATCTCTGCCTTCTTCAGACGCTGTGGCGATTTGCAGAGACCACCAAGCCCCTCCCCTTTGTCCTCCTATGGTCCTCCCCCGAAGGGAAAGTCAGCTGACCCCACCAAGTCACGGGTTGTTGTAGTCCGAGTGTTGACGACTACAGCTCCCAGCATGCATCAGGATAAGTGCACTGGCAGAGTTCTTACTAGGTGCACGCTGTATTAGCATACAAATCGGAGAGGATAATGTATCTCTTGGCAGCTCCCTTCTTTGTTCTTGAATCCTCCTCATGTCCCCAACGCTCCACCTTCAAACATCCATGTCCGGTAGGGCCGAAGGTGTGGGTTTTAGTGACCCCACCCCCATCTTCAATGACGAGCTGCTCCCTGCAGAAGCCACTAACCCGAACTGCTGCCGAAGGTTGTCCTGCGGTGTCCGAATCTTCTGTGAGTCTTAAATGCGTTTTGCCACTGGTGTCAGCAAAGCCGCAGGACACATTAAGAGCGGGGCCTCTTGAACGCGCTGCTGAGAGGCGCGTATGTATTTTGTCACGGGACCACTTCACTCCAAGAGATCTGAGGCCACTGCGGGGAACTTGTTGGAGAATTCTTTATTGGAACCAAACGCCAGCGTGATGCATTTCGGCATCTCTGCCTTCTTTAGACGCTGTGGCGATTTACAGAGACCACCAAATCCGTCCTATGGTCCTCCCCCGAAGGGAAAGTCAGCTGACCCCACCAAGTCACGGGTTGTTGTAGTCCGAGTGTTGATGACTACAGCTCCCAGCATGCATCAGGATAAGTGCACTGGCAGAGTTCTTACTAGGTGCACGCTGTATTATCATGCAAAACGGAGGGGATAATGTATCTCTTGCCAGCTCCCTTCTTTGTTCTTGAATCCTCCTCAGGTCCCCAACGCTCCACCTTCAAACATCCATGTCCGGTAGGGCCGAAGGTGTGCATTTTAGTGACCCCGCCCCCATCTTCAATGACGAGCTGCTCCCTGCAGAAGCCACTAACCCGAACTGCTGCAGAAGGTTGTCCTGTGGTGTCCGAATCTTCGGTGAGTCTTAAATGCGTGTTGCCACTGGTGTCAGCAAAGCCGCAGGACACGTTAAGAGCGGGGCCTCTTGAACGCGCTGCTGAGAGGCGCATATGTATTTTGTCACTGGACCACTTCACTCCAAGAGATCTGAGGCCACTGCGGGGAACTTGTTGGAGAATTCTTTATTGGAACCAAACGCCAGCGTGATGCATTTCGGCATCTCTGCCTTCTTCAGACGCTGTGGCGATCTGTAGAGACCACCAAGCCCCTCCCCTTTGTCCTCCTATGGTCCTCCCCCGGAGGGAAAGTCAGCTGACCCCACCAAGTCACGGGTTGTTGTAGTCCGAGTGTTGACGACTACAGCTCCCAGCATGCATCAGGATAAGTGCACTGGCAGAGTTCTTACTAGGTGCACGCTGTATTACCATGCAAAACGGAGGGGATAATGTATCTCTTGGCAGCTCCCTTCTTTGTTCTTGAATCCTCCTCAGGTCCCCAACGCTCCACCTTCAAACATCCATGTCTGGTAGGGCCGAAGGTCTGGGTTTTAGTGACCCCACCCCCATCTTTAATGACGAGCTGCTCCCTGCAGAAGCCACTAACCCGAACTGCTGCCGAAGGTTGTCCTGCGGTGTCCGAATCTTCGGTGAGTCTTAAATGCATGTTGCCACTGGTGTCAGCAAAGCCGCAGGACACGTTAAGAGCGGGGCCTCTTGAACACGCTACTGTGAGGCGCGTATGTATTTTGTCATGGGACGACTTCACTCCAAGAGATCTGAGGCCACTGCGGGGAACTTGTTGGAGAATTCTTTATTGGAACCAAACGCCAGCGTGATGCATTTCGGCATCTCTGCCTTCTTCAGACGCTGTGGCGATTTGCAGAGACCACCAAGCCCCTCCCCTTTGTCCTCCTATGGTCCTCCCCCGAAGGGAAAGTCAGCTGACCCCACCAAGTCACGGGTTGTTGTAGTCCTAGTGTTGACGACTACAGCTCCCAACATGCATCAGGATAAGTGCACTGGCGGAGTTCTTACTAGGTGCACATTGTATTACCATGCAAAACGGAGGGGATAATGTATCTCTTGGCAGCTCCCTTCTTTGTTCTTGAATCCTCCTCAGGTCCCCAACGCTCCACCTTCAAACATCCATGTCAGGTAGGGCCGAAGGTGTGGGTTTTAGTGACCACACCCCCATCTTCAATGACGAGCTGCTCTCTGCAAAAGCCACTAACCCGAACTGCTGCCGAAGGTTGTCCTGCGATGTCCGAATCTTCGGTGAGTCTTAAATGCGTGTTGCCACTGGTGTCAGCAAAGCCGCAGGACACGTTTAGAGCGGGGCCTCTTGAACGCGCTGCTGAGAGGCGCGTATGTATTTTGTCACGGGACCACTTCACTCCAAGAGATCTGAGGCCACTGCGGGGAACTTGTTGGAGAATTCTTTATTGGAACCAAACGCCAGCGTGATGCATTTCGGCATCTCTGCCTTCAGACGATGTGGGTATGTGCAGAGACCACCAAGCCCCTCCCCTTTGTCCTCCTATGGTCCTCCCCCGAAGGGAAAGTCAGCTGACCCCACCAAGTCACGGGTTGTTGTAGTCCGAGTGTTGACGACTACAGCTCCCAGCATGCATCAGGATAAGTGCACTGGCAGAGTTCTTACTAGGTGCACGCTGTATTACCATGCAAAACGGAGGGGATAATGAATCTCTTGGCAGCTCCCTTCTTTGTTCTTGAATCCTCCTCAGGTCCCCAACGCTCCACCTTCAAACATCCATGTCCGGTAGGGCCGAAGGTGTGGGTTTTAGTGACCCCACCCCCATCTTCAATGAGGAGCTGCTCCCTGCAGAAGCCACTAACTCGAACTGCTGCCGAAGGTTGTCCTGCGGTGTCCGAATCTTCGGTGAGTCTTAAATGCATTTTGCCACTGGTGTCAGCAAAGCCGCAGGACACGTTAAGAGCGGGGCCTCTTGAACGCGCTGCTGAGAGGCGCGTATGTATTTTGTCACTGGACCACTTCACTCCAAGAGATATGAGGCCACTGCGGGGAACTTGTTGGAGAATTCTTTATTGGAACCAAACGCCAGCGTGATGCATTTCGGCATCTCTGCCTTCTTCAGACGCTGTGGCGATTTACAGAGACCACCAAGCCCCTCCCCTTTGTCCTCCTATGGTCCTCCCCCAAAGGGAAAGTCAGCTGACCCCACCAAGTCACTGGTTGTTGTAGTCCGAGTGTTGACGACTACAGCTCCCAGCATGCATCAGGATAAGTGCACTGGCAGAGTTCTTACTAGGTGCACGCTGTATTACCATGCAAAACAGAGGGGATAATGTATCTCTTGGCAGCTCCCTTCTTTGTTCTTGAATCCTCCTCAGGTCCCCAACGCGCCACCTTCAAACATCCATGTCCGGTAGGGCCGAAGGTGTGGGTTTTAGTGACCCCACCCCCATCTTCAATGACGAGCTGCTCCCTGCAGAAGCCACTAACCCGAACTGCTGCAGAAGGTTGTCCTGCGGTGTCCGAATCTTCGGTGAGTCTTAAATGCGTGTTGCCACTGGTGTCAGCAAAGCCGCAGGACACGTTAAGAGTGGGGCCTCTTGAACGCGCTGCTGAGAGGCACGTATGTATTTTGTCACGGGACCACTTCACTCCAAGAGATCTGAGGCCACTGCGGGGAACTTGTTGGAGAATTCTTTATTGGAACCAAACGCCAGCGTGATGCATTTCGGCATCTCTGCCTTCTTGTGACGCTGTGGCGATTTGCAGAGACCACCAAGCCCCTCCCCTTAGTCCTCCTATGGTCCTCCCCCGAAGGGAAAGTCAGCTGACCCCACCAAGTCACGGGTTGTTGTAGTCCGAGTGTTGACGACTACAGCTCCCAGCATGCATCAGGATAAGTGCACTGGCAGAGTTCTTACTAGGTGCACGCTGTATTACCATGCAAAACTGAGGGGATAATGTATCTCTTGGCAGCTCCCTTCTTTGTTCTTGAATCCTCCTCAGGTCCCCAACGCTCCACCTTCAAACATCCATGTCCGTTAGGGCCGAAGGTGTGGGTTTTAGTGACCCCACCCCATCTTCAATGACGAGCTGCTCCCTGCAGAAGCCACTAACCCGAACTGCTGCCAAAGGTTGTCCTGCGGTGTCCGAATCTTCGGTGAGTCTTAAATGCGTGTTGCCACTGGTGTCAGCAAAGCCGCAGGACACGTTAAGAGCGGGGCCTCTTGAACGCGCTGCTGAGAGGCGCGTATGTATTTTGTCACGGGACCACTTCACTCCAAGAGATCTGAGGCCACTGCGGGGAACTTTTTGGAGAATTCTTTATTGGAACCAAACGCCAGCGTGATGCATTTCGGCATCTCTGCCTTCTTCAGACGCTGTGGCGATTTGCAGAGACCAACAAGCCCCTCCCCTTTGTCCTCCTATGGTCCTCCCCCGAAGGGAAAGTCAGCTGACCCCACCAAGTCACGGGTTGTTGTAGTCCGAGTGTTGACGACTACAGCTCCCAGCATGCATCAGGATAAGTGCACTGGCAGAGTTCTTACTAGGTGCACGCTGTATTACCATGCAAAACGGAGGGGATAATGTATCTCTTGGCAGCTCCCTTCTTTGTTCTTGAATCCTCCTCAGGTCCCCAACGCGCCACCTTCAAACATCCATGTCCGGTAGGGCCGAAGGTGTGGGTTTTAGTGACCCCACCCCCATCTTCAATGACGAGCTGCTCCCTGCAGAAGCCACTAACCCGAACTGCTGCCGAAGGTTGTCCTGCGGTGTCCGAATCTTCGGTGAGTCTTAAATGCGTGTTCGCCACTGGTGTCAGCAAAGCCGCAGGACACGTTAAGAGCGGGGCCTCTTGAACGCGCTGCTGATAGGCGCGTATGTATTTTGTCACGGGACCACTTCACTCCAAGAGATCTGAGGCCACTGCGGGGAACTTGTTGGAGAATTCTTTATTGGAACCCAACGCCAGCGTGATGCATTTCGGTATCTCTGCCTTCTTCAGACGCTGTGGCGATTTGCAGAGACCACCAAGGCCCTCCCCTTTGTCCTCCTATGGTCCTCCCCCGAAGGGAAAGTCAGCTGACCCCACCAAGTCACGGGTTGTTGTAGTCCGAGTGTTGACGACTACAGCTCCCAGCATGCATCAGGATAAGTGCACTGGCAGAGTTCTTACTAGGTGCAAACTGTATTACCATGCAAAACCGAGGGGATAATGTATCTCTTGGCAGCTCCCTTCTTTGTTCTTGAATCCTCCTCAGGTCCCCAACGCTCCACCTTCAAACATCCATGTCCGGTAGGGCCGAAGGTGTGGGTTTTAGTGACCCCATCTTCAATGACGAGCTGCTCCCTGCAGAAGCCACTAACCCGAACTGCTGCCGAAGGTTGTCCTGCGGTGTCCGAATCTTCGGTGAGTCTTAAATGCGTGTTGCCACTGGTGTCAGCAAAGCCGCAGGACACGTTAAGAGCGGGGCCTCTTGAACGCGCTGCTGAGAGGCGCGAATGTATTTTGTCATGGGACCACTTCACTCCAAGAGATCTGAGGCCACTGCGGGGAACTTGTTGGAGAATTCTTTATTGGAACCAATCGCCAATCGTAAAGTTTGCCTGCACAAAGAGGAGCCAACGAGCAAGGTAGGAATTTTCAGCTTTTAATTCTTAGTTGGAAGGCCCTAGGCAGGGGTTTCAAGAAATGCTCACAATGTAAGGCGTGTAAACACGGGGTAAACAGGACTAAATACACTGTCCCATTCTCACAAACACCTAGAGAAATCACCAAGCGCCTAAACTGTAAAACAGATTATGCAGTCTATGTGCTGGAGTGCCCTTGTAGACTCAGGTATGTGGGTAGTACCCGCCTGCCGGTCCACAAACGTGTGCTCCAGCACATTAGAGCTATCAATAATAAAGATCAGGCCTACCCTGTGGCCAGACATTTTGAGCATGAACATCGTTCCAACCCTGTTCATTCGTCTTACTATGCAATAGATTCAGTCTGGCCTATGAAAAGAGGGGGAAATCGAGATGCGAGGCTTCGCCTTCTCGAAACAAGATACATCTTGGAATTAGACAGTAAGCAACCTCAAGGGCTGAATGCAACGGAGGATCTTTATACCTGTTTGTAATAACTTTGGTTAATTTGGTATTTATTGGTCCCCGTTCAAGATGAGTCCTAGTTGGATTTTTCTGAAATGTTTACAACTATGCAAGGATATACTAATAACCTTGATGCATGCAGTCAGCAATAGTCCAGTATAGTCCAGTAGTGGATCCTCTTCAGCTTAACACTATGAGAAGCTTCTGTTAGCAGGGAATAGGGATCTTCATTTGCTATTTTGCACTTACACCGTGGTATGTTTATTTGATGAATTGGTTTATCAATATTTATGTGCCGGTTTTTTTCTCTTAACATGTGTATTTAGAGAGCTTCACAATTGAAACAGAGCAACCCTGGAATGTTATCTGGGGGATTTACCATTGGCTCTATTATGAGATATCAGATACTGTTTTTAAATAAGCACTTGCACTAGCACTAATGAAAAAAAGAATTTATGCACTCACTGTTTTGTGTGCCGAAAATAAGAAAACAACTAGAATGATGGCATTTTTTCTTGGGGTTTCAGCCCACTTGGGCTTGATTGTATATAGTGTTCATTGTACATTTCGTAGATGTGAAATAAGTAAGGAGACCAAAAAATTGTATGAATTAAGTGGAGGTTTATTCATATTATTTCCACTCATTGGTTCTACTGTATTTATACAGAAATAATATCAGAAAAAATGTATTTTAAAATATTTAAATACGTATTTATTTGTATATTTTATAAGTTGGTCGAATGTGCATTTAACATTGTATTGCAAATTTGCACCTTGATGTAACACATGTGAATATAGTATTTCTTCCATGTTGTTGATACCCAGTTTGAAAAAATGGTGCGCGCATTTGCACTTTAAATTTTGGCATTGGCTCTCAGCAACTCGCCATGTGATCAAGCTTTGTAAGAGGCGAAACGCGTAATGGCAGCGGCAGGCTTGCTGGACAAGAATAAACACCTCGATTAAACACTGAATTTGGGTCTGTTCCTTCGTCATTGGATTCCAGGGCTGGGGCGGCTGCTTCAGCTGATGTGGCGAGTTTACTTGCATATATATGTATATACATATATATATATATATATATATATATATATATATATATATATATATATATATATATATATATATATATATATATATATATATATATATATATATATATGTATATATATATATATATATATATATATACATACATACATACATACATACATACATACATACATACATATATATATATATATATATATATATATATACATATATCCAATCATAAAGTTTGCCTGCACAAAGAGGAGCCAACGAGCAAGGTAGGAATTTTCAGCTTATAATTCTTAGTTGAAAACAGCTTGTGAAACAGATGCAAATCCAGCAACTTCTTAAACAGTCAGCCTGACGCGTTTCGTATTACTACTTCTTCAGAGGCACTGACTCAAATTTCAAAGCAAGCATTTTTATCTGGCATCTGCACAGCAATATACTGCCCGCCTCAGTGGGTGTGGCCGCTATAATGGCCTCATGGTAGATGTAGTGCAATGTCAGGTCCTCCTACAGTGAGTTGCCTGCCTTGGAGCATGGTAATAGTTAAAGAATTAAAAACCACAGTGGGGTATGCAGCATCAAATCACAATAACGCAGCTGTCCAGTAACTTCCAACAAACAGCCCCTTGCTCCCATGTCAGTGGCGTTGTCAAGCATCTCCGTGGTGGGCTGGAACAGCCCCAGGGCTGAGCTTCGTGGCTCAGGCATGCCGCTCAAAATCCAATCGTAAATTTTGCCTGCACAAAGAGGAGCCTACGAGCAAGGTAGGGATTTTCTGCTTTTAATTCTTAGTTGAAAACAGCTTGTGAAATGGATGCAAATCCAGCAACTTAAAGCTGAATATCTTACCTTGCTCCTGGGCTCCTCTATCTTGCAGGCAAACTTTACGACAATATATGTGCTCCAGTGGATTTTGAGAAATTAACATTTTAAAAAACAGATATATCTGTGACAGCGTCCCGGGTAGCGCTCCGGTTCGCGTACTTTTCACGTAACGGAACTTTGCGAAGCGAAGCTGATTGGCTCTCCGGTGTCTGTCAACATTCTAAACAGTCCGGAACGGCCGCCATCTTGTCTCTCGGTAGGATCGAGAGACAAGAGGAGGAGAAAAACGAAGGGGGAATTTAATGAAAGGGGGCAAGGTAGACCCCTCTTGACCCCCTAGGAATGATGTTGGGGTTATTAAAGGGTCCCGTGGGGCAAATAAAAAAATTTGATTTTTCCCGGTAGAAGCGCTTCCCGGTACGCGAACCGGGTCGCAAACCTGTAGCGTAACGGGAATTCGCCATTTTGTGTTTCGTTTTAATTAAATCACAAGATGGAGGGAAAACAATGTGGAAAATGGGTATAAGGGGGCACGGGAGACGTATCCTGACCCCATACGTTTTCTGAGGGTGGCTGAGGATGCTCATATATGTTGATACATGTCTTCCAGCGGCTGCGCGTGAGCGGAATTTTTTTTTGCTGCGTGATGTCTGTTAACGTTCGATTCGAAGGAAATCAGGAAGTGTTGACCGCCATTTTGTCACTGCGAGTAAATATATTGTTCATTTCAAAGCGTTGGAATATGGAAAAGGGAGAAGGTAGAGATTGTCTTGCTGCGTAGTTTTTCTCAGGGTGTGCAGTAAGGCCCCGGTTGTGCTTATACTCACGGTGGGGTCTTTGAACACTTTAGCAAATGATGATCCAAGCTGAGGCAAAGGAGGGTGTTAGTCGGGGGGGGGAGCAATGGTGCAGTTTTCACTTTCATGTCTAAGTGTTAAAATCTGGTTTGCGATGTCAACATAATCGGCGCCACCTTGTCCCCACTCAGGCACGTATGCTCTAGCAAGCAGCAGCCATTTTGAAAGCGCTATGGCCCCTCTGCCCCTCGCCGGTCCCCAGCGCGTCTCCCTGGCGCTACGAACACCCCCCTCTCTAACCTCCCCCGTTCTCTCTGTGGAAAATTAATCCGTATTGATAAACATTGTCTGCGCCATCTTGCTTTTTTTCCAATGCCACACTTTTGTCGTGCACAGCAGCCATTTTAGATGCCTTGACCAGACCCACTCTCTGCACGCCGCCGATCCTCAGCACGGCTCCCTACCCTCGCAAGCATCTCCCCCACGCACTGGTCACCCCCGCTCTCTCTCTCATGCATGGGCCATAGAACTCCCCCCATCTGCGCTGCTCTTCCCTGAGAATCACACCCCGTGCCTGCCCGACACCTCCCTTTCACCCTATTCACTACCGCACCCTCTGAAACTCCTCTTCCTCTGTGTCCGATTGTCCAGGCCGGTCCCAGGCTATTACGTAGCCCTGCGGAAGTAGTTTATGGCCCATCTGTAAAGATTCACACCTCTTCAAAGGAGTTACAGTAGATCAAGGCCCCCACCCCATGAGATCCGTCACACCACACGCATTCCGGGAATCGGCGGAATGTCCTGCTGTTCCTACTATCTGATAATGATCATGTATTGTGATTGGGGAGGGGATTCTCACTGTAAGGGTGTGTGGGACCGAGCCTGAAGCAGAAGATTCCAGGGATGCCTTTCTGTACATCAAAGTCTTCACAAGAATGTGTCACATTACAAATATATAGCACTCCAACAAAGTAGTAGGATTATAACACTTTAATAACTTATAAATATATACAACGCTCCAACAAAGTAAACACGTTAAAAAAAACATTTTAAACAACTATTTACATGGCAGCCTGCTGCAACATCCATCTCAAAGCATTCACCGTCCGTTTGACACTGTCCTTGCTCCTCCCTCCCCGGAGTAGCACCAATGGGCTGCTTTGGTCTGTCTTTTAGTCGGCTTTGGGTTATAAAAAGCCTACAAAATCCGTCTGCCTGTGAGGTGGCGTCAGTAGCTGACCGTTGTGCGATTGGGCCGAAGGAAGCACAACGCGCCGAGATCCGGACGGCACCGAGGTGGTGTCCAGCAAGTTGCCGCACTGGTCTGGCCATCCTACAATGCTGCGCCGAAAAATGGCGTGGGGCACCCCGGGGGGGGGGAGGCGGTGCGAACAGGCCTCCCCCGCCTCCCCAGGTGGAGGCTCCTCAGCTGCAGTGGGGCGCCCCTTGGCGTTTCAGTCGCCATCCAGTTGAGTTGCGCCCGCTCTTGCGGCACAGTGCCTCACCCGCCATCCAGCTGAGTTGCGCCCGCTCTTGCGGCTACAGCGTCTCGCCCACCATCCAGTTGAATTGCGCCCACTCTTGCGGTGCAGCGATAGGCGGCTGCCACAGGACTCTCAAAATGGCGTCCGGGTCTTCGGATTTGGGCCTAGTCCACTAAAATGGCCCTGGGACACCTTGGAACTCGGACGTTTGCCTGCTAGGGCTTGGGCCCCATTCCCGAAAGCGTCCCCTCAGCCTTGAAGATTCTACAAAAGTCACCGGGGCCTCCGACTCCCGCAGGCTTCCTGTGGGGAGCGGCTGCCATGATTGCTTGCGGAATGGTCACGACGGAGCCACGAGATGGTGGTGCTGTCATGCTGACGCCAGCTTCAGTCTGAAACATCCAGAAACACTGTAGACTACCAATTCGATCAGTTCCGGTGGAGCCCGAACGTGACCCGGTAGGGAAGAACTTGCCCTCCCCTCTTTTGACTGATGGTTCTTGTTGCCTATCTCTTCTGTTGTCATTTAACGAACCTTTTTTGACTGCCGAAAGGGGTTCTGGTCCGACCGCTGGTTGGTGGAGACATTTTGACTATATCCTGGACCTGCCCTGCCTCGCCCAAAATGGCGCCGGTATAAATGGGACTCGCAACTCCTTGTTGTGTACTGGTTGCCCAGCCTTGATATCACGAGATACGTATGCAGTTTTGAAGCACATGGCGGGCGGGGACGGGTACTGAATGAACATTTGGACATCACTATTGATATTAAGTTCTGATGTGTTATTGATTACTGTACTATTGAAAGTTTGAATTAACGTCACCCATGGTACTTGCCCGCAAATGTATATTTAGATAATTTTATTGTAACTGGCCCTGTCGTACTTTAGTTATAAAATGTACGTCCACCGATTCCGCAACTGTTAGACACCTTAGTTCTTGCAACCTAATGGCCCCCCCCGTTACGTTGTTCTACAGTGTAAATGTCCCCTCATCATATACGATTACAGTTTGCTCCGTGGCCGGCCCACGTGGTTATAGGCCCGTATTTGTATACTGACATTTTCACAATAAAGGTTTTTAAAACAAAACATGGTAGTAGTACCTAGATTGGTAAAGTTTTGAATAATAGCCACAGTTTTCGAATCAGTAAAAGGCAAGTGAAATAAAGCAGCCCGATTAGATGACGGTTAAAAGATATAATACGCAGGTAAGCAGTAAAGATAACTGGTCAAGGGCTGTTGTGTTTTCCACTCCTGCAACATAAAGTGATCGATAAGAATCCGATATTCAGGCCTATCAGCGACTAAGACAGCAGGCCGAGCCTCTTTTGCTCAACGGCTCCCTCATGGGACGAAGAAACGCCCTTTTTCTCGAAATAAGAATATTTTACTTGCAGCACAGTTGTAAATTTCCCGGGAAAATACATTAGCCTGGAACATTGTTAGGGATAAACTGTAAATGTATCTGAGTCCTTTGCTTTACAAGTCAGAGTGAGAAAAAAACAGGTGGGGCTTTCATCATTTGGGAAAAAAAAATGTTCTAAACCAATGAAAAGTGTTTTTTTTAGGGCATATGACCAAGCCTTCCATCATTAGGAAACCAAAAGTAAAATGAACCAATGAAAAGTTTTATAAACAAGTCACATGACCTGTTATGCGGCTTTGGGCTATAAAAAGCCTACAAAATCTGTTGGCCTGTGAGGCGGCGTCAGTAATGGACCGATGTGCGAATAGGCCAAAGGCAGCACAACGCGCCGAGATCCGGATGGCACCGAGGTGGTGTCCAGCAAGTTGCCGCACTGGTGTGGCTATCCTACAATGCTGCGCCGAAAGACGGCGTGGGGCACCCCGGGTGGGGGAGGCGGCGCAAACGGGCCTCTCCCGCCTCCCCAGGTGGAGGCTCCTCAGCTGCAGTGGGGCGCCCCTTGGCGTTTCACTCGCTATGTAGCTGAGTTGCGTCCGCTCTTGCGGCACAGTGCTTCACCCGCCATCCAGCTGAGTTTCGCCCGCACTTGCAGCACAGTGCCTCACCCGCCATCCAGCTGAGTTCTGCCCGCTCTTGCGGCACAGTGCCTCACTCACCATCCAGCTGAGTTCCGCCCGCTCTTGCGGCACAGTGCCCCACCCACCATCCAGCTGAATTGCGCCCGCTCTTGCGGCACAGTGCCTCACCTGCCATCCAGCTGAATTGCGCCCGCTCTTGCGGGACAGTGTCTCGGCCTCCATCCAGCTGAATTGCACCCACTCTTGCGGTGCAGCGATAGGCGGCTGCAACAGGGCTCTCAAAATGGCGGCCGGCTCTTTGGATTTGGGCCTGGTCCACTAAAATGGCCCTGGGACACCTTGGAACTCGGACGCTTGCCTGCTAGGGCATGGGCCCCATTCCCAAAAGCGTCCCCTCAGCCGTGAAGATTCTTCAAAAGTCACCGGGGCCCCCGACTCCCGCAGGCTTCCGATGGGGAGCGGCTGCCATGATTGCTTGCGGAATGGCCACGACGGAGCCACAAGATGGTGGTGTTCTCATGCTGACGCCAGCTTCAGTCTGAAACATCCAGAAACACTGTAGACTATCAATTCGATCAGTTCCGATGGAGCCCCAACGTGACCCGGTAGGGAAGAACTTGCCCTCCCCTCTTTTGACTGATGGTTCTTGTTAGCTATCTCTTCTGTTGTCATTTAACGGAACCTTTTTTGACTGCCGAAAGGTGTTCTGGTCCGACCGCTGGTTGGTGGAGACATTTTGACTATATCCTGGACCTGCCCGGCCTCGTCCAAAATGGCGCCGGTATAAATGGGACTCGTAACTCCTTGTTGTGTACTGGTTGCCCAGCCTTGATATCACGAGATACGTATGCAGTTTTGAAGCACATGGCGGGCGGGAACGAGTACTGATTGAACATTTGGACATCCCTATTAATATTAAATTCTGATGTGTTATTGATTACTGTACTATTGAAAGTTCGAATTAATGTCACCCATGGTACTTGCCCGCAAATGTATATTTAGATAATTTTATTGTAACTGGCCCTGTCGTACTTTAATTATAAAATGTACGTCCACCGATTCCGCAACTGTTAGACACCTTAGTTCTTGCAACCTAATGGCCCCCCCGTTACGTTGTTCTACAGTGTAAATGTCCCCTCATCATATACGATTACAGTTTGCTCCGTGGCCGGCCCACGTGGTTATAGGCCCGTATTTGTATACTGACATTTTCACAATAAAGGTTTTTAAAACAAAACATGGTAGTAGTACCTAGATTGGTAAAGTTTTGAATAATAGCCACTGTTTTCGAATCAGTAAAAGGCAAGTGAAATAAAGCAGCCCGATTAGATGACGGTTAAAAGATATAATACGCAGGTAAGCAGTAAAGATAAATGGTCAAGGGCTGTTGTGTTTTCCACTCCTGCAACATAAAGTGATCGATAAGAATCCGATATTCAGGCCTATCAGCGACTAAGACAGCAGGCCGAGCCTCTTTTGCTCAACGGCTCCCTCATGGGACGAAGAAACGCCCTTTTTCTCGAAATAAGAATATTTTACTTGTAGGACAGTTGTAAATTTCCCGGGAAAATACATTAGCCTGGAACATTGTTAGTGATAAACTGTAAATGCATCGGGGTCCCTTGCTTTACAAGTCAGAGTGAGAAAAAAAAAGGTAGGGCTTTCATCATGTGGGAAAAAGAAATATATTCTAAACCAATGAAAAGTGTTATTTTTAGGTCATATGACCAAGCCTTCCATCATTAGGAAACCAAAAGTAAAATGAACCAATGAAAAGTTTTATTAACAAGTCACATGACCTGTTATGCTTACGTTACGCGCTCCGCGCCGCGCTTCCGGGAAGCTGCGCTTTGCGCCTCGCGCACCGGAGCACTTCCGGGTGCGCTAACGCGGCGCGTCATATGACGCATTACGCGACAATGCAGGTCCAGAATATAGTCAAAATGTCTCCAACAAACCAGCGGTCAGAACAGAACCCCTTTCAGCAGTCCAAAAAGTTCTGTTAAATGACAACAGAAGGGACAGGCAACAAGAACCATCAGTCAAAGAGGGGAGGGCTAGTTCTTCTCTACCGGGTCACGTTGGGGCTCCACAAGAACTGATCAAATTGGTAGTCTACAGTGTTTCTGGATGTTTCAGACTGAAGCTGGCGTCAGCATGAGAACACCATCATCTCGTGGCTCCGTCGTGGCCATTCCGCGAGCAACCATGGCAGTCGCTCCCCACCGGAAGTCTGCGGGAGTCGGGGGCCCCGGTGACTCTTGTAGAATCTTCAAGGCTGAGGGGACACTTTTGGGAATGGGGTCCATGCCCTAGCAGTCAAGCATCCGAGTTCCAGGGTTGCCCTGAGCCATCCTTGCAGGCCAGGCCCAAGTCTGTGGAGCCGACCGCCATTTTGTGAGCTCCGTGGCAGCCGCCTGTCGCTGTACCGCAAGATTGGGTGCAATTCCGTTGGATGGCGAGTGAGACGCTGTAATAGCAAGAGCAAGCGCAATTCAGCTGGCCGAGCGAGGCACTGTGTCGCAAGAGCGGGCGCAAGTCAGCTGGTCGAGTGAAGCGCTGGGGTGTAGCTGAGAAACCTCCACCTGGGGAGGTGGGGGAGGCTCGTTCGCGCCGCCTCTCCCTTCTAGTGCACCCCACGCCGTCTCCTGGCGCAGGTATATGTGATGGTCGGATCAGGGCACCGCAGGACGTGTCTTCAGGTCAAACGGATTGTGGGACAAGGTGTGGAGCAGGCGCAATTCAGCTGGCCGAGCGAGGCACTGTGCCGCAAGAGCGGGCGCAAGTCAGCTGGCCGAGTGAAGCGCTGGGGTGTAGCTGAGAAGCCTCCACCTGGGGAGGTGGGGGAGGCTCGTTCGTGCCGCCTCTCCCTTCTAGTGCACCCCACGCCGTCTCCTGGCGCAGGTATATGTGATGGTCGGACTAGGGCACCGCAGGACGTGTCTTCAGGTCAAACGGATTGTGGGACAAGGTCCAGAATGGAAGAGTCACCAAAAGGCAAAAAGTTCCGCCTGACCCCGGGAGCCGGCCGCCTATGGCGGGGGCGATCTCAGGCCACACCAGGGCAACAAGACTTGGGGAGGGGGCAGGAGCCAAGCGCCCCCTCTGAGTCCGCGCCACCACACCGCCCCTCGGGGGCCTCCGTCAAGCGGTTCAGGGAGGCACCGCATCACATTCCTTTCCAATGCAGTCAGGTCATCAAACAGCCCCCACTTACTTTGAGAATAGTGAAGCTGCAGCAGGTGCAAATGAGCTTCAGACAGTGTTACAAGCGCTGCTCGGAACACTCAACTATGGCACCCAACATCCAGGACTTATGCCATTTGTGCAAGGCAGTGACATCGAAGCATCTCAGGGTCCAAGCAACATACCATATCCAGAGTCCTTCCTACAGCCTCTGCCTTCCTTCTTACCTAGTTATGGTTCTTTCAGTCCCACTCCAGGCTTTTAGTCTGTGGATGGAAAACCATGAACCTACACTCACCTATGAAAATCTTACTATTGATGTTTGACTGAGGCCAAGGAGATCAGAGTGCATGTCTGTGTAAGTTGATGAACCTCTGGGGAGATGATGTTACCTTTAAACGTAGCCCCTGAGTGCTTAGTTCGCTTCTGTTCTCTGTCACTGTTGTTGATTTTGAGCCCCAAATACAAAGGCTTGTTGTTGCTTGTGAATCCCCAAGTATATATTTGCCCATACTGATCCATCTCGTAGGCCACAGAGTAGTCGGGGAGAAATCCCGAGAATGGCGGCATGCATTTGGATCGATGTTGCAGCAGGCTGCCATGTAAATAGTTATTTAATAAAACGTTTTACCCTGTTACTTTGCTGGTGTGTTGTATATATTTATAATATTTGCATAGGGTTTGTCGTTATTTTGGGCGGGGTGGGCGGCGGAGCCGAGCTGTCTTGCAGCCATCATGGTGTCGAGCTGAGTTCCTCCCACTAGTTTTGTATTTCTCATGAGGGGTTGTTCCTAATGTTTCTATTTTAGCGAGGTCAAAAAGAGATCCCATTAGTGGCCTACTGATTTTGCTTGATTCCTTTTGTTTTTTTAACGATTTTTCACTATCTGCAAAGACTAAACAGTATTGCGACTCTGTGCTTGTTTGTAAATAGAGAATGAACCAAAGAGAACCAATTCTAAAACAGTAAATGCTTGGATAACAATCGATCAAATGGAGAGGGAAGCAGGCACGACGCATTACAATGGGGGCAAAGGCCTGCGTTCCCTACCCTTCACTATCTGCAAAGAGAGAATACTCCTAAAAGAAAAGAGGGGGGGGGGGCAGCGTTCAAAGCAAATCAGCGTGCATGAACACGAAAATGTTTTTACCTACCACGTACTTCACATTTTAAAGCTTTTGATCTTTGCTATTAAAAAAACATTGAAATTCACTGTAAAAACCATAGGTTATAGACCATATATAGTTAGGAATTAGCATTTACAAAACCTTGAAAATTCACTGAAAAAACCATGGGTTATAGACCATATATAGTTAGGAATTAGCATTTACAAAACCTTATTTTACTCACACAAAACCATTGAAATTTCATATATAGTTAGTTGCACTAACTATATATCGCGCACTCGCAATCCACTGCTGATGATGTCACATATTACATCATTCATGACATGGTCAGTGACATCACTGATGACATCACTGATGACATCTCAAATGACATCACTGATGACATCTCAAAAGACATCACTGATGACATCACTGATGACATCTCAAATGACATCACTGATGACATCTCAAATGACATCACTGATGACATCTCAAATGGCATCACTGATGACATCACTGATGACATAACAAATGACATCACTGATGACATCTCATTTGATATCAATGGTCACATCACTGATGATATCATTCATGTGACAATACAATGCATCTCCTCACACTTTAATATAACCTCTGTTACATCCAGTGTAAAATACAGAATATAATTTTTTAAAACATTGACACACCAATACTAGTTACTACATACGCATTTACTGATTCCTATGTCTACACACACATTCACTCATTCACCCATACAATCATTCATACATACAATCACTCATCTTTACAACACTATCATATGCACTCATACACCTATACAGACACTCACACTCTGCCACTCATCCATGGAGTTACTCACACACCTAGTCAGTCCTGTAAAGAATCAATCACACTTCCATTTTCTAATCAATACAGTTAAACATAGAGTACCTTACATTTTCAAACATATACTAACACATACTTACTCTCTTATACAATCATTGATACAAGAACACATTGATCTGCACAGAATCACACATCTCCCAACCAGCCACACACACACTCAGTCTCCCATACAAATACTTGGACAATCAATCAATAACCCATATAGTTACTCATATAGCTACTGATCAACACGTGCAGCAGTTTACAGAACAACAGACATAATGATGCACAAATTAAGACAGTTTAGTCACTAACCCATGCACTCAGTGAGACACATTTAATCACTCCTCACTCAGACAGTCAGTCATGAACCTTCTAAATCCTTCATCCAGACACTTATACATCCACTCATTCTTCAATATGTAAGACATATTTTTACTTTACAGAAACAGACAGTTACTGGATGTTGTCAACAGTGATGTCATCAGTGATGTCATTTGAGATGTCATCAGTGATGTCATTTGAGATGTCATCAGTGATGTCATCAGTGATGTCATTTGAGATGTCATCAGTGATGTCACTGACCATGTCATGAATGATGTAATATGTGACATTATCAGCAGTGGATTGCGGGTGCGCGATATATAGTTAGTGCAACTAACTATATATGAAATTTCAATGGTTTTGTGTGAGTAAAATAAGGTTTTGTAAATGCTAATTCCTAACTATATATGGTCTATAACCCATGTTTTTTTCAGTGAATATATATATATATATATATATATATATATATATATATATATATATATATATATATATATATATATATATATATACTTCCAAGAAACGCTGCATTTAGCTGCTCCCCTTCCCACGGTGTCGGTGCCAGCTAATGGCGACAGAGGCCGTTACATTTCTTTGAGGGTTTCCAAAGCGACATACTCCAGAATGAATAAAATAACGAAGCGGAACACCAGGAAACTGCACAATGCCTTTATTGAGTGATTTGTGCCAGCTATTTCCATTCAAAATAGGGGGAATAGTTTATGGACATAGAAATAATACTGCGCATGATAAATGTCTTTGTACATTTGACATCAATAAATAGTTTTTTTGCACAAATTCAAGTTAGGATATAACTGTTTAATACACTCACCTGAAATTACATTCATTTTAAAATTAGAATTGCAAAATTGAAAACAATGCAGGGTATCATGATTTTCTGATTCGACCGAGTCTCAATAAATGTAATTGAAAACAATTATTCAGAATGAATTTTACATGAAACCACTCTAAATTAGGATAACAATATGTGAATATTTCATTATAATTCTCTTGGAATACCACCCCAATAACTGAGTGATCACACATTAAATATTTTAGAGACATGCCACGCGAGCACCACATGCCCCACAATGCAACAGTATATAAAGTCCATCTGGGGACGGAAAAAAAGATGATTGAAAGGCAGTTTGGCAGTGGTTGCTGGCGGCGTGTTGGGTGTTGGCTCCTCTGAGGAAGTTCGAGTTAACGAACGAAATGCATAAGGAAAAGGCCACATGCTGCCCGACAAAGTAATTAAAGACTTGCAAACAGAAAAGTCAAGTGTGCGACTCATCTTTCCCTCGTGCGGGGGAGTTTTGGAGGATATATGACGGCTTGGTTCTGCCGTGGAGTTAACGCACCACCCAAAAGAACGCCACAACGTTGCACAAACGAACCGGCTTTGGCAGACATGGAAACACATAAGCAACGAGGTGTCACCAAGGACCGTCTTTGGTAAGGGCTTTAAATCCGGTCTTGAAAATGGGTCAGATTTGAATTGATTTATTGCACGAACAATACAAAAGAACTGTGAAGAATTAAATCAGCAGCAGCATGTTTTAAGACACCGCCCATTGGAGGGTTTTTTCAAAGAGACATGCCACGCAAGCACCACATGCCCCACAATGCAACAGTATATAAAGTCCATCTGGGGACGGAAAAAAAGATGATTGAAAGGCAGTTTGGCAGTGGTTGCTGGCGGCGTGTTGGGTGTTGGCTCCTCTGAGGAAGTTCGAGTTAACGAACGAAATGCATAAGGAAAAGGCCACATGCTGCCCGACAAAGTAATTAAAGGCTTGCAAACAGAAAAGTCAAGTGTGCGACTCATCTTTCCCTCGTGCGGGGGAGTTTTGGAGGATATATGACGGCTTGGTTCTGCCGTGGAGTTAACGCACCACCCAAAAGAACGCCACAACGTTGCACAAACGAACCGGCTTTGGCAGACGTGGAAACACATAAGCAACGAGGTGTCACCAAGGACCGTCTTTGGTAAGGGCTTTAAATCCGGTCTTGAAAATGGGTCGGATTTGAATTGATTTATTGCACGAACAATACAAAAGAACTATGAAGAATTAAATCAGCAGCAGCATGTTTTAAGACACCGCCCATTGGAGGGTTTTTTCAAAGAGACATGCCACGCGAGCACCACATGCCCCACAATGCAACAGTATATAAAGTCCATCTGGGGACGGAAAAAAAGATGATTGAAAGGCAGTTTGGCAGTGGTTGCTGGCGGCGTGTTGGGTGTTGGCTCCTCTGAGGAAGTTCGAGTTAACGAACGAAATGCATAAGGAAAAGGCCACATGCTGCCCGAAAAAGTAATTAAAGACTTGCAAACAGAAAAGTCAAGTGTGCGACTCATCTTTCCCTCGTGCGGGGGAGTTTTGGAGGATATATATATATACAAGAAACGCTGCATTTAGCTGCTCCCCTTCCCACGGTGTTGGTGCCAGCTAATGGCGACAGAGGCCGTTACATTTCTTTGACGGTTTCCAAAGCGACATACTCCAGAATGACTAAAATAACGAAGCGGAACACCAGGAAACTGCACAATGCCTTTATTGAGTGATTTGTGCCAGCTATTTCCATTCAAAATAGGGGGAATAGTTCATGGGCATAGAAATAATACTGCGCATGATAAATGTCTTTGTACATTTGACATCAATAAATAGTTTTTTGCACAAATTCAAGTTAGGATATAACTGTTTAATACACTCACCTGAAATTACATTCATTTTAAAATTAGAATTGCAAAATTGAAAACAATGCAGGGTATCATGATTTTCTGATTCGACCGAGTCTCAATAAATGTAATTGAAAACAATTATTCAGAATGAATTTTACATGAAACCACTCTAAATTAGGATAACAATACGTGATTATTTCATTATAATTCTCTTGGAATACCACCCCAATAACTGAGTGATCACACATTAAATATTTTAGAGACCACAATATTTCATATCTTGACAAGATTATTTCAAAGTCAATTCAATTCATTGTGATACGCATACATATCACGGGCCAGAGGCAGATCACTCGCGCTTTAAAACTGAGTCTCCAGGTCAGTGGTTCTAAAAGCTCTTCATAGCTGGTATTCTCTTTTTGTGTTTTATCCTTTTTTTTTTTAAACGCATTTTAAGCATTGAGTGTGGGGACAGAGCCATGTTAAATGCTCTGGAGGGTAAGGGGTACTAGTACTTCCGCATTACACATAGCCGGGTCAGCAGTCTGGTTGCTGTTCCCGGCGCAGCTTGATTTGGATAAAGGCGCATTATGACGCAACCATGCAGCAGATGTGTGCAGCAGGTGCGCCTAAGGCAAGCCCGTGCATGCCCGTCCGTGCCCTCCCGGGCCCAGGGGCCAGAACCCCTGCATCTCCTCACTCAACTCAATATTGCTACTCTAGCTCTCAGCTTAAGCAGTTAAATGGAGCCCTGGGGAGCACTTGAACTCACTCTATCCCACTGGATAACATTTATTCATTTATTTATTTATTTTTAGAGTTTTATAGAGTGCAGACAAGACCCTTGCGGGTATCAGAGCGCTTTACAGTACATGGGGATAATAATAACATACATACAGGATAGGTCAATGAAGAGTACATAATACCATAGGGCAAACATAGAGCAAGGCAATAGGAAGTGACCTGATGAGTGAAGGTAATACAGTAAAGGTAAGTAAGTTAGATAAAAATAACAACATTGAGAACGACAAAAAGCAGAGCAATAAGGTACAAGACAAGAGCGAGCTGAGGAGACATGATAACGAAGAATAGGTTGATTAGGTAGACTAGTTTGATACCATGTACGTATGTTCTTACTGAATCATAGGTCTATGATTGAGAGAATTTTGCCATAAGAATGCCTTTTACTTCCCGTTAGAAAGCTGCAGTGGAGGGGTTCAGCCTTGTTTCCGGGGGAAGGGCATTCCATATCCTGGGCGCTATTCCAGAGAAGGAAAGTTTGTATGTTTTTTCCTTGTAGAATCTTTGTGGCTTCAGTAGGAGGTTTTCCGCACTTCTTGTAGATCTTATCCAGCCGGATATTGTACGTTTCTGTGCGAGATAGCTGGGTGCATTGTGGTGTATGGCCTTATGCGTCATGCACGCTATTTTCAGGTGAATTCTGGCTTCAAATGGCAGCCAGTTTAGAGATTTAAGGTCAGGGGAGATGTGGGCCCTTCTTTTTGAGCCAGTGATGAGTCTCGCTGCTGCTTGCGTAGAGGCTCATAGGGGAGCCATAGTAGCTGGGGGGAGACCGCATAGCGAGACACTTCCATAATCCAGCCGAGGTAGAACGAGAGCTTGAACCGCCATCTTGAAGTCATTGGCCGGTAGGATGGGTTTCAGTTTCCTCAGTGTGTTAATCTGAAAGTTTGCTCCCTTTGTTGCGTTACTAATGTGTTTCTGCATATTTAAGTTGCAGTCAAGTGTTATACCCAATGATTTCGCTGAATCCACAATGGTTGGTTGAACGTTAAATGCAGTAAGGTGTTTGATCCAATCATGGATTATGGGGACTTTGGCAGGTGGGGCAATTAGGAGGAATTCTGTTTTTGAGGCATTCAATTTGAGGTGAGTCTCTGCCAGCCATGTTTGGGTGGTCTTAAGGGTAGTGTTAAGCAAATTGATGTCTTCAAGAGTGTTGATCTTAAGGTAGAGTTGGGTATCATCAGCGTACATGTGGAGTTGCACATTGGACGCTTGTAGCAGATCGGTGAGTGGTTCCAAGAATAAGTTAAAAAGTGTTGGAGATAGCGAGGATCCTTATGGTACTCCTAGCGTAACTGGAACGGGTTTAGAGAGAATGTTGTTGACCTTGAATTTTTGGGTCCGGTTTTGCAGAAAAGAGGTAAACCAGTTAAACACTGATCCAGAAATGCCCATTCTACGGTTCAACAGCTCTACCAAGTTCTTGTGTTTGACTGTATTGAAGGCTGATGAGAGGTCTAGTAGGATAAGAAGGCATGATCCATTTTGATCCAGTATTTGAAGGGCATCATCAATGATGTGTGTCATGGCTGATTCCTTGCTATGATCTGCTCGGAAGCTGGATTGGTGTTTGCTGAGAAGGTTGAAGTGATCAATATGTTTTGTCAATTAGTGTTGAATACATTTTTCCCAAAGTTTGGCCAGTGTGGGAATATTGGAGATAGGTCGGTAGATGTTTAGCTCCGTAGGGTCAGCTGTGGGTTTCTTAAAGATGGAAGAGACCTGCCCCACTATAAGGGAGTCAGGGATGCAACCTTGTAAGAGTGAGCTGTTGATGATTTTAGTCCAGAGAGAGAGAAGCAACGGGGTAAGTTCTTTAACCGCATTTGCGGGGAGAGGGTCTGTGAGGTGATTGGCAGGCTTTAGGGCATTGAGAAACTTGCCTATAGCATCTTCAGAATTGGTGTTAAAGGATGACCATACTGCGTCGTTTTTTAAAACATTCTTTGAAAGTGTTTGTAGTGTTGGATTTGTGGGTAGAGGGGAGGTTTTGCGGTGTGGACAAGAGTGAGAGATTAGATCATTGAGGAGATATTTCTTGATGTTCTAAGTCTTAAGATTGAAGAAGGTAGAGAATTCTTCACACGTGGGTTGTGGATGAGTTAGGTCTTGTGGACGTTGATGTGCGTCCTTAGATTGGGTTTTGATTAATTCGAAGAGTTTTTTTGGTCGATTTCTTGCTTGGTCAAGTTGGTGACCGAAAAAGTCTGCTTTAGTGCGCCTTATCTTTCGATAGTAAGCATTTCTCTTTCTTTTTAGAATCATGAGGAGCTTGGCAGGTGGGACCGATCTCCAGTTGTGTTCAGCAGTTCTGAGAGAACTTCTATCATCGTTAAGTGGACCATTGAACCAGAATTTAGAGTCTTTCGTGGAAACTATGGTTGAGATCATGTACGTTGGAGGCACCAGCAGGGGGCAAGAGTAGATTGTGGCAGGAAATGGGTAACATGTTTGGGTTGAGTTTTTTCCAGTCTCTTTTCCAAACTTTGGGTTTTGTGGATTTAGCCGAGTTGAGTTTAACTGTTTCATTGATAAAGAAGGTGATGATCTGACCAATCATAGGGAAGGATCGACTCCAGGTGCGTGGAATCTCTCTTACAAATTATTAGGTCCAGAGTTGAGCCTTTATTGTGTGTAGGGCTGTTGAAAATTTGGTTAAGGTCTAAGGCGTTGAGGACGTTTTTGAGACTGTTGACCACAGTATCGTTGAGGTTGGTCCACTGGAGGTTGAAGTCACCCAGGAAAATGTGGGTGTTTTGTCGTCCAGTGTATGTCGTGACCATGTCCATGAGGTGTTCTATGAAGATGAGGCTATCACCAGGTGGGTGATAGATGGTGTGTAACGTACAGACAGGTTTGCCATTACTGTTGATGTTCAGGCATATGTATTCGCAAAAAGGGAGTGCAGGGGATATGGCTCTATTTACTGTGATGTCGCTCTAGTGGATGCATGCAATTCCTCCTCCTGTCTTGCCACTCATGTCCAGTCTGATGATGTCATAGTTAGGTGGTACTAGGACGTCAATGAGAGGCGAGGAATATTCTGTAAGCCATGTTTCAGTAAGACTTATCAGATCCAGGTCAGTAGAGATAATGAGGTCTACTAAGTCAGTTGTGTGCTTAGAGGCAGATCTGCAGTTCAGGAGTGTGCATTTAAGCCGCGGAGTGGTGGGGGAAGTGGTGTAGTCCTGCGTGATTGGGACTTTACTAAGATTGTTGTAGTTTCTTCCTCTATTGTTATGGGTGGAGGGCCTATTGGGGTCAGAGGGGATAGAGGGGATGGAAATGTGTTGGGAGTGGCGGGACTCGTGACGGAGGGTTCCTAGGAGAGTAGAAGAGAGCGAAGATTGTTTTCTGAAAAAGGGTTGGTAGAGCGCATTCGGTGGGAGGATAGATTACGGGAGGGTATTGTTTCCCGGAAGGAAACATTATGTATGGGGGTGTTAGGTAGGTGGGCTGGGTGCTTGCTAGATATGCATGTTCTGTAGAATCTAGAGAGCCCTGGCTGTCTCAATAGCATCGCTTTAAAAACGTGGAGATCCTCTTTGATTGAGTGAAGTGTGGCCATGATCTCATCTAATCTAGTATTAGATGTGGTAATGATTGGGGTGGGAGGCGGTGACATGGATGTGTGTGTCTGAAGTGTGCGCTGGAAGGGTGAGTGGGTTAGTAAGTGCATTTGAGTGTGCTTGGGCTGGTTGTTGATGTGGGTGGCTGAGTAGAGGGTTGGTGGTGGGCAGGTGTGTGAAGTGTGGTTGCTGGCGGTGCGATTTCTCAGGGTGGACTGTTATTTGAAAGGTCAAGGGGTGACCCGTAAAGTGCAGGCAACTGAGTTGAGGGGGATTGGCTGGCCTGGGTGGGGTCCTTGCTAGGTGTGTTATTGCGAGTAGGGGAAGAGGTAGAGGGAACAATGATTGGTGAGGGGGTTGTGTTAGCGGGATGGGGAACTATGGTGGTTCCCGAATTATGTTCCAATGCTGTATAGGGGGGAGCTGTGATCGCTCAAGGAGTGGGTTCAGTAGCTGTGTGTGCAGTTTTGGTAGTGTTGGGTGGGGGGTAGATTGAGCGGGAAGGAGTCAGTTTGAGGTGTGATATTGTGACGGGGAGACGGGGTAGGGGGAGAGATGACGGGGGTGGTGGTTGTGTAGGAGGGGTGAGGAGCTATGGTCGTACCCAGAGTGGTTTCAGTAGCTGTGGGGGTTGCGGGTGTAGTCACGGCCATGCTAGGTGGAAGATGCGAGTGATGTTTCGGTGAAATGCCGCTTGGTGTATCGGTGGAAGTGGTCATCAGGGTAATCGGGGAAGAGGAAGCGATTGGAGTAGGAGAGGAAGCAACTCGGGTGATGGTAGTGGGGGTGGATTGGGAGGCAGCTTGGGGATTATCCATTTGTTCTTTAATAACGGGGAAGATGTTATCTAGGAGATTTAGGCTACGGTCTGAGGCTTGTATGAGGATGGTACTGTTGTTGCAGATAGTGATGGTTGTTGTTTGTTGGAAGAGTTGGGAAGGGGCAATAGAAATAGCTAGACCATGTGCTGATTTTCTTGAGGAAGAGACAGTAAATGTGGCTAGGAGTACTTTCCTCCATTGGGCTCTCTGTTTCGTGTGAGAAATAATGTCCATGGTTGTGTGCCCGTTGGGTGGGGAGAAGTAGGGATCAGCTAAGAGGGTTTCAAGGTGTGATTTGATAAAATTGTGTTTGAACCGTTTGGCCAATTTTTTTGAGAGGCCGGGGAGATAGATGATGTTGTATGTGTGCGTGCTTGTGAGTTCCATGATATGTGTAGTCCGATAGGTGCGGAGAAGAGGGCACCAGAGAGAGTACGAATAGCTAGGACCCAGGAGGAATGTGAGGAATCCAGGGAGAGGGATGGGGGGCAGAGGAAGGTTAGGTGGGTGGAAGACCGTTAAAGTGAATGAATGTGATTGATTTCTAAAGGGCTAGGGGGACACAGGGGTATGGTTGAAGATGCCACATTGCAAGTATAACCTCTCTCCTAATAGTCTAGGGCTCAACAATCCTTCTACTAAACTGCAGATCTCGGCCCAAACACACAGCAGAGATCTGGATGCTCCTTAAAGACTCTGACCCTGATGTGCTGTTCCGCATGGAAACCTGGCTCAGTGCCAGTTCTGAGCCTGACATTCTGCAAGCACTCCCATCTGATTTTGTGGAGCAGAGAGTAGATTGATCAACAGGCAGAGGTGGTGGGATCGCTATTATCTATAAGGAGCAGTTCACCTGTAGCCTGTTGGGGAACCCTCTCGAAGAATGTGAGAATGCCCACTTTACCATAGAATTCACCCCACCTCACTCATTCACAGGCATTCTCATCTATCGTCCCCCTGGAGTGATAGGAGCCTTTAATAAATCAGCGGTAAACCTGGCCAGCTCGACGGCTAACTTCACTGTCCTTGGAGATTTCAACCTCCATTTCGATGACCCGCGAGTTGAAAATGCAGGCGAGCTAGCCAGAGACCTTACGGCTGTCCAACTGTCCCAAAAAATCCTGCATGCCACTCATGTCAAAGGACACCTCCTCCACCCTGTGTCTCTAGTTTAGATGACCTTAAAGGGACAGATTGCATTCCTCTTACGTGGTAGGACCACCTTCTGGTGTCCCTTTCCTGGTCTCCACAGGTTACCAAACCTGTCACTCAATCTATTTGGAACCAAGGTCCCTCCTGGGCTAAGCTCCCCCTGGAGAAATGGACCCAGGAATCTGAAAGGACCGGACCCATTTCAAACCCGTGCCCAGTCAAAGTTAATGAGGACTTCTAAGCTGGATAGAGGAGTCACTTGACTCTGTCCTTCCGAACACTAGGATAAAAAAGACTTTGGGGCCTCACAACTCCCCATGGTCCTCCTCTGAACTGCGCACCTTAAAACAGCGCTGTAAGGTTAAGGAAAGACAGTAGAGGAAAGACTTCCTACCCACAAAAAAACTGGAATACAGGGCAGTTATCCGTGTCTATGAAGCAGAATTAAAAATAGCCCAGGCCACCTATTACGAGGGTAAGATTTTATCAGCTGCTAACTCTGCTAAAGAAACCTTCACTATTATTAAAAAATTACTTAAAGCCCCCATTTCACGAATAGCACCGGACACTTTTGGTCAACGGTGCAAAAAACTGGCAGAATATTTTACAACCAAGGTTCGGCATATTCTGGAATCCCTGCCACATAAGGATGAAGAGGGTGAGTCCCTGTACAAACAGACGGATTTCAACCCCGGTCCCTCCGAACATACACTTGAGGTCTTCCCACCCTGCCTCAGGAATCTCTTCTCACCTTGTTGTCCTCAGTAAAGAGTGGATCACCTAATGATCCTGCACACCTTAATATTCTGAAACAGGTTGCATCAATAATAGCCCCCAACATGACGGACCTGATTAATGGCTCACTCTCTACCGGAATAGTTCCCACCAACTGGAAAGGGGCCATGGTGAAAGCCCTACTTAAGAAACCCAATCTGGACCACGGGGGATCTGGGCAACTACCGCCCTATATCCCTTCTGCTTGGAATAGGTAAGATGGCAGAGAACTATGTTATTCAAACCCTCTCCGGATTCCTCAAAACCCACTACCTGCTCCACTCCTCTCAAACAGGGTTCCGACCTCGCCAGATTACCAAAACGGCTTTGCTAGTAGTGGTGGAGGAAAGTAGGAAAATTCTAGACTCAGGAGGAGGTTTGTTAGTCGTCATACTCCTTGACCTGAGCGCAGCGTTTGACATGGTGAACCATAGGATTCTGGCCCATCGTCTCAGGAGTATAGGAGTAACAGGCAGGGTGCTTCAATGGCTGTGATTTTTTCTGGAGGGTAGAACCTTTCAGGTATTTGAGGAGAACATTGCATCCAAACCCTCCTCTCTGCTGAGCAGATTCCCGCAGGGCTCGTAGCTTAGCCCTACCCTTTTCAATGTATATATGGCCCCTCTGGAAGCCATTGTAGCCCCCTTTGTAATCCAGATGGTTACCTATGCTGACGACATGCAACTGGTGGTTGCGTTAAACCAAGCAGATCAAAAAAACATTGGCCTCTATACTTGTTTAGAGGACATCTCGAACTGGATGGATGTGTCTCAGCTCCTGCTTAATGGCGGTAAAATCGAGATCATGATATCGGGCAACCCCCTTATTTTTGAGTCCAGTTTTATGTGGCCAGCTGGCATGGTGCCACCCCTGGTCCGGAAGTCAGAAATAAAGAGCCTGGGTATATGGTTGGACCAGAAACTAAACTTTAGGACACAGGCCAGGAAGACAGCAGCCCACTGCTATGGCCTGATTAGAATGGCCCGTAAAGTTCTGCCTCTCCTTCCCTCCCAAGCAAAAAAAGTACTGGTCCAATCACTTATACTTTCCAGACTGGATTACGGGAATGCACTATGTTTGGGTGCCTCCACTACAGTAGTCTCCAAACTACAGTCTGTTCAAAATAGCGCTGCCAGACTTCTGACTGGAGCCGCCAACAGACAATCGACAAAACCTGCCCTCCACTGGCTCCCAGTGCAGGAACGTATTAGATTCAAGGTCTTGCGCCTGGCACAGAAATCGATGCAGGGGATTGGGCCCCTCTTATCAACTCAGCCATGATCCACCCTTATAAAGCGAATAGGAAACTTCGGTCAGACGAACTGCATCTAGCTGAGGTCCCCAGGATCAAGAGGGCCAGAAGTGGTGGACAGATTTTTTCTTATTGCCGCCAAACTCTGGAACTCTCTGCCACTACATCTTCACATGGTCCCCAATCATATGGCCTTCCGTAAACAACTGAAGACCTCTCTGTTTCCCTAGCTCTTCTGCTTCCTCTGTGTCGGTTCTCAGCACTGGATGCTCCTGGGTAGCCATGCGCTTTATAAATGTCTTTCCATTCCATATCATATAAACTATTTCACAATTAATCATTTAACAGTGGGTCGCCAATACACGTGACTGTATTGCCAGTCCTGCCAAATATTATACTCATTGCTGTAACCTTCGTTGGCAGAATACCATGAGGAGCATGTCAATGCAGAAGACGCGTGTGTATTATCAGCGAAACAGCCCTGCGAGTGCATCTCACGAAAGGGCAACTTTGAATGTTCATATATAACTGAACTCAGACAAGACAGAGGTCCTCATCCTCGGACCCACCCCCTCAGCCTGGGACGACTCCTTGTGGCCGACCACACTGGGAACAGCACCAACACCCACCGACCATGCACGCAATCTAGGATTCATCCTCGACTCCTCCCTCTCCATGTCTAAGCAGATCAATGCCGTCTCCTCCTCCTGCTACAACACCCTCTGCATGCTCCGCAGGATTTACAAGTGGATCCCGACCGAAACAAGAAGAACGGTGACACAGGCCCTCGTCAGCAGCAGACTGGACTACGGCAACGCACTCTATGCAGGAATCCTAGCCAAACACCTACGACGACTACAGCGCATCCAAAACGCCTCCGCCCGACTGATCGTCAACGTCCTCCGCCGGAGCCACATCATCCCCCACCTGAGAGACCTACACTGGCTCCCCATTGACAAGATGATCACCTTTAAGCTCCTCACCCACGCACACTAAGCACTCCACAAAGCCGGACCAGCCTACCTGAACAGCAGACTCAGCTCCACACCCCCACCCGCCAGCTCTGCTCCTCCAGCCTCGCCCTCACCGCTGTCCCCCACATCCAACAAATGACCTTCGCAGTGGATCCTTCTCCTACCTTGCTGCCAAGACCTGGAACAACCTCCCTACCCACATACGGCAGACCCAGGACCTACTCACCTTCAGAAGACTCCTCAAGACCTGGCTTTTCGAGCAGTAGCAGCACCCCCCTCCCCTCAGCGCCTTGGGACCCTCACGGGTAAGTAGCGCGATTGATTGATTTATTGAATGCTACTGACTTTTTAGTCCATTTTGGTGCACTGTTATGTTATGCGTGAAACTAAAACGCAAATTTTCCTCATTTTGTCTCAGTCCTAGAGCCCACGAATGCTATATTATCCATGTGGCAACCGCTTACAGAACTTTTGCTGAGTTATGATGCCAAAGGCAAGCAATGTGAGGATCTTTGGTCGCATATTGATAGTGATTTGGAAAAAAGTACACTCTACTGCATTCTTAGATGTGTAAAGGAAAGCATGACTACTGTAGTGGAAATAATCAAAAAAGTTAAGGTCTGAAAACACCCGGGTCTTCCAAGGGGTCGATTCCGATTCGGGAAACAAATCCGTACGACGATTCAAATTCGTAGCCGTTTCCGTATGAATCGTACAAATTCGTCCGAATCACGTAGTATGATCCGTAGTAAAAAAAATACGTCCGAATCGTTGCGAACCGTACGAAAAGCAAGGGAAAATCCGTATGATACGGACCCTGAAAGTGAACCATATGAATCATAAACATGCCGTACGACCTGACAAGTACGATCCGGACCGGGGAATGAGTACGCAATTCGTACGGTAAACGTCGCGTATGAGCAATTTGTACGGAGAGCCACACAATCACATAGGGTACGGTTCGTACACCCCATGATCGTAGGGGTACGGTTCGTACATCTATGATCATGGGGTGTACGAACCGTACCACTACGATCATGGGGTGTATGAACCGTAACCCATGATCCTAGGTGTACGAACCGTACCCCTATGATCATGGGGTGTACGAACCGTACACCCCATGATCATAGGGTCTGTTTTTCACGCACTTTGAGTCGAATTCTGCTTTTCCGGACTTTTTGAGCTCTCGTAAAAAAAGAGTCGTACGGAGTGTTGACTGGATGAATCGTACTTGCTGGGTTGGAAAAGGATGCTTTGATCCATACGGACATCATGTACTGCGCGTTCCAAATGCGATTCGTATGGATTATTGAGTCGTACGGGCTTTGGTACGATTCGGACGGAGAACTGCTTTGGGTATGCATCGTACTACACCGTATGTAAGGGCACTGTTAGACGGGGACCAGGAGGGTCGGCCGAGTACAGGGGGGAGAGGCCTCCGGTGAGGGCCCTCTCCAGTAATCGTACAGACAAATAACTTCCCCCCCACAGATAGACACCACACAGGGATGAGTTCTTCACACTTTTATATATTTTAAAGCAGGGTACTTGACGGTACATTAGGACCAGGATACGAGGATCCTGTCAATTCTTTGGGGGAAAGGGTAGCGGGACAGTCTCAGTACCGGACAGGTATGGGGGTAGCCGGTGCAGAGCTCACAATCCTCGAGCTGATGGGTTCGCAAGTAGGGGCCGCGGCAGCGCCAGCAGGCCTCCAAGATGGTTCACGAAAGGATGAGCCAGGGCAGCGCCAGCAGGCCTTCAAGATGGTTCACGAAAGGATGAGCCGCAGCAGCGCCAGCAGGCCTTCAAGATGGTTCACGAAAGGATGAGCCACGGCAGCGCCAGCAGGCCTTCAAGATGGTTCACGAAAGGATGAGCCGCGGCAGCGCCAGCAGGCCTTCAAGATGGTTCACGAAAGGATGAGCCGCGGCAAGGCCAGCAGGCCTTCAAGATGGTTCACGGAAGGAGGATGAGCCGCGGCAGCGCCAGCAGGCCTTCAAGATCGTTCACGAAGAGGAGCCGCGGCAGCGCCAGCAGGCTTCCACGGATGAGTTCGTCTCGGTGTCTCTCGACTCCAGGATACAACTGACTTCCTGCTCTGGAGCTGCCCCAGTTATAGGCCTGGCGCCCTTTGATGTCCGGACCCTCGCACTTGGAGGTCGGGAGGTCCGGGATGAGGGAGTCCAGACACCCAGCAAGGGGTGGAGCCAGCGCCAAGGGAGGCTGGGGGCGATCGACACCTGGCGGAGGGGAGCCGTTGACACTCCTTCTCCCATTGACCTGCCAAGTGGTCTCTTCACCCCCTGGGTGGATGGTGGTGCCTCGATGTCGGGGCCTGGCTGGGCCCGAGGCCGAGGTCGACCCGAGGCCATGAGGCCTGGTCGTGTAGTGTCCAAAATGGCAGCTGGGCCGGAGACAGGGGTTCTGGATGGGACGCGGGCCAGCCGATACGGTGGTGTTCAGGAGCCAGGGTTCCGTCGGGGAAGGGCCGGAGGTTGCCCCGGCGGGTTGCAGGGGTGGTTCTGGTCCAGGGAACAGGAGGAGCAGGGGTCCGCGACCCGCCATGCGGGGAGGGGACGGCCTGGCCACGAGGCCTGTCCAACATGCGTCCCCCCCAGCTGAAGGCAGGGAGAGTCAGCCATCCTCTTGGGTACTCTCCTCGCCGAGGCGGAAGAAGCGGGACAGGCCGTCTGCGTTGGCGTGATCTTGGCCTGGGCGATGCTCCACAGTGAAGTCCATCCCCTGCAGGGAGATGGACCAACGCAACAGCTTCGGGTTTTCTCCCTGCATCTGCATCAGCCATTGCAGGGGTCGGTGATCTGTTTGCACCCGGAAGTGGGTACCGAAGACATAGGGCCGGAGCTTCTTGAGGGCCCACACTACGGCGAAGGCCTCCCGCTCGATGGTGCTCCAGCGCTGTTCTCGGGCCAGCAGGCGTCGGCTGATGAAGACCACTGGCTGATCGACCCCCTCGGTGTTGAGTTGGGAGAGGACGGCCCCTATGCCATGATCTGAGGCGTCCGTCTGTACTATGAATTCCTGGCTGTAGTCGGGGGCTTAGAGCACGGGGCGGTGCACATGGCAGACTTCAGGTTCTCGAAGGCCGCCTGACATTCCGGAGTCCAGTTGACTTTCTGGGGGTTCTTTTTGGACGTGAGTTCTGTGAGTGGCCCTACAATGCTGTCATAGTCTTTTACGAAGCGCTGGTAGTACCTGGTGAGCCCCAGGAAGGCTCGGACCTCTGTCTGGGTGACCGGGGGCTCCCAGGCCTGGATGGCGGCAATCTTGAGCTGGAGGGGGGCCACCAGGCCACTTCCCACCTGGTGTCCCAGGTAGGTCACGGACCCTTGGCCGATCTGGCACTTGCTGGCCTTGATGTTTAGCCCGGCCTGCCGGAGGGCGTTCAGGACCTCCCGGAGGTGGTGGAGGTGTTCTGCCCAGTGGCGGCTGTACACAGCAATATCGTCCAGATAGGCGGCGCTGAATTCCTCCAGACCCGCCAGGACTTTGTTCACTAGTCTCTGGAAGGTGGCGGGTGCGTTTTTCATTCCGAATGGCATCACCTTGAAGTGGTACTGGCCATCCGGGGTGGAGAAGGCGGATCGCTCCTGGGCACCTGGGGTGAGGCCGATCTGCCAATAGCCCGCTGTCAAATCGAAGATGCTCAGGTAGCGGGCAGCCCCCATGCGGTCGATCAGCTCATATGCCCGGGGAATGGGATGAGCGTTGGTCCTGGTGACGGCGTTCAGACCCCGATAGTCTACACAGAACCTGAGCTCGGGGGCGACGCCCGGGGCGGCGGCCTTGGGAACCAGCACGACTGGGCTGGCCCAGGGGCTGTCGGACGGCTCGATCACTCCCAGAGCTAGCATCTTGGAGACTTCCGACTGGATGCAGGCGCGTACCCGATCAGGCACCCTGTACGCCCTGTGTCGGATAGGGGGGCTATCCCCGGTGTCAACGTCGTGGAGGCACCAGGGGGTGACCCCAGGGATGAGGGAGAACAGGTCGGCAAATTGTAGTAGCAGTTCTTGGCAGTCTTGGCGTTGCGCTGGGGACAGGGCCTCGGAGAGGTGGACTCCCTCCACGGAGCCGTCTTTCTCGAGCGTTTTCAGGAGATCGGGGAGTGGCTCGGAGTCTTCTTCAGCCCCACTGTCGATAGCCATTAGGAGGCTAAGTTCAGAGCGTACAAAGTGGGGCTTGAGTCTGTTGCCGTGGAGGACATGCAGGGGGTTTCGGGGTGACTCCAGGTCTACCAGGTAGGTGACGGGGCCCTTGCGCTCCACCACTTTGAAGGGTCCTGTCCATTTGTCCTGGAGGGCGCTAGGTTCAACCGGGGACATCACCCAGACCTGTTGTCCCGGCTCGAACTCGATGGATGAGGCATTCTGATCATACCAGCGCTTCATGTCCTCTTGGCTGGCTTCGAGGTTGGCCTTGGCGAGTTCCCTGAACCGCCGGGTCTGGTTACGGAGAGTCAAGAGGTACTTGTATGCATCAGGGGGAGTCTTCTGAGGGGCCACCTCCCACCCTTCTTTGACCAGGCTGAGGGGGCCCCGGACGGGGTGTCCATACAAGAGTTCAAACGGACTGAAGCCCAGGGATTTCTGGGGGACCTCCCTGTAAGCGAACAGGAGGCACGGGAGCAGCACGTCCCATTGGCGACGTAGGGGTTCTTCCAGGCCCATGATCATCCCTTTGAGGGTGCGGTTAAATCGCTCTACTAGTCCGTTCCCTTGCGGGTGATAGGGGGTCGTGAATTTGTAGGTGACCCCGCACTGTTGACATAGGGACTTCATGTACCTGGAGATAAAGTTCGTGCCCCTGTCACTGACGACTTCTTGGGGGAAGCCCACCCGCGAGAAGATCCCCATCAGGGCTCGGCCCACCACGGGCGCCGTCACGGTCCGGAGAGGTATGGCCTCGGGATAGCGGGTGGCATGGTCTACCAGGACAAGGATGAACCGGTGTCCCTGTGCTGTCCGGGGCTCCAGGGGCCCCACAATGTCTATTCCCACTCGCTCAAAGGGTGTGGTGATGATGGGAAAGGGTTGCAGGGGGACCTTCAGTTTTCAGCTGCTTTTCCCGCTGGCCTGGCAGGTGGGGCAGGCCCGGCAGTGGTTCGCTACATCGTTCCGCATCTTCGGCCAGTAGAAGTGGGTCACCAGGAGGCTGTACGTCTTGTCCTGCCCCAGGTGCCCGGCAAGAGGCACATCGTGTGACAAGTTCAACAGGAAGTCTCTGAATCGGAGGGGGACCACCAGCACCCGGCTGGCTCCAAGCTCGGCGATCTTTTGCTCACTGTAGAGCAGCTCGTTGTCCCAGTAGATCCAGTGGGCCCCCGAGGCATCCCCTGCGCTCTGGGCTATGGCCTGTTGTTGGAGTCCCTCGAGGGAGGGACACGCTCTTTGTTCCTGGTGGAACTGTTCCTGAGTGGGGCCACCTTCTTGGCGCCACTGGGCCAGCTCCGGGAGGTCTTGGGGTTGATCCAGTTCTTCGTTGTCGGACCCCGGAGGACCAGGCTCAGGGGTGGTTTCTTCGGTGACGATCGGCGGAGGAGGTTCGGGCCACTCCGGTTCCTCTTGGCTCGAGATGGCGCGGGCGGCCATGGATCGGGTCGTTACACAGGCCCATTCAGGGAGACCAAGCATCCCCAGGTGCTCCCTCCGCTCAACGGCTGACCAGGGGGAGCTCTCGAGGTCGTTCCCCAGAAGGCAGTCCACCGGGGCATCGTCGCGGACAGTTACTTTTAGCATGCCGGACACCCCCCCCCCACTCGAAGGGGACGCGGGCCATCTGGCACAGGCTTTCGGAGTTGTCTGCCGACCGCACTGGACAAAGTACATTCGGTAGGATCTGGTCAGGGGTCACCAGGTGGCAGCGGACTGCAGTCACACTGGCCCCTGTGTCACGGAGGGATTCAGCCCGGCGTCCATTGATGGTGACCCACTGGCTGTATTTCTGCGTGTTGGCGGGGATGGGCGCCTGCGGGACCATGTCCCTCTCCCCTAGACAGACCAGGGACATGGCGGCTGGTTCCCACTCGGGCTGGTACTGCTCGTACTCTTCGGCGTCTTCTTGGCCCGGCTCTTCTTCCAGGGCGGAGGCGGTGATCTGGAGGTTCATGGGGCTCTGATTTTTCGGGCAGTTGGGATCAGTGGCGTAGTGGCCGGGTCGCTGGCATTTGTGGCAGGTAACGTTGGCGCGGAAACCTGGTCGCGTTGGAGGGCTACCTCTTCCGGCCAGGGGCGGGGGGTTGCTAGTGGAGGGCACCGTGACGGTGTCCCGGCCCCGACCCTGGCCACCTCCTCCTCCCCGTGGTCGGTGGGGCCCTTGGGAGGCTCTGTTCTGTTCGCTGGGCCAGTTTCGAGGGACTCGGGTGCTCTCCCATCGGTCTGCTTCGATGGCGAGTTTCCGAGGTTCGGTCAGTTTACTATCAAGGAGGTGCTGTCTTAGTTCGACAAAGCAATTATTGGAGAGGTGCTCCCATACAATAAGGTCGAATAATTGCTCGTAGGTGGTAACCTGGCTGCCCTTGATCCATCCCTCGAAGGCTCGGCTAAAAAAGTTCACGTACTCCACCCAAGTTGTACCAGGGATTCGTTTGCAGTCCCGAAATCTCTGCCGGTACATCTCGGGCGTGAGCCCATAGCGAGTAAGGAGGGCGGCCTTCATGTGGTCGTAGGATGTCATCTGGTGGTCGGGGAGTTGCAGCAGGGCGTCTCTTCCTTCGTTAACGAATTTTCCCCATAGCCCGGCTCCCCAGTCGCTCCGTGGGATTCGGTGGGAGGTCATTGCTACCTCGTAGGCTTTAAACCATTGCTGGATATCATCGTTCCTGTAGTATTCCCTGACGACGTCCTTGGGGATGTGGACCTTGGGGTCCTTAGGGGCAGTGGGGCTCTGGTGCCCGGAGACGCCGAGGTCTTTGTTCTGCCGTTGAATTTCTAGCTCCTTCAAGTTGCGCTCATGCTCGTAGGCTAGTCTTTTTTCTTCCAGCTCCCTCTGGCTCTTTTTCTCTTCTCGTTCTTCCCTGAGCTGTAAGTGTTCTCCATCTAAGCGGAGTCGAGCCAGCTCCAATTCGTGGAGCCGGCTTTTCTCCCGTTCTTGGGCCTCTTCGGACAAGAGGCCCGATCTTCTTTCGTCTGCAGGGGTGGTACTTGTTTCGGTGGTCTCGAGGCTTTGATTTTGGGGTGGGGATGTTTCCGTCTCCACCCAAGCTTCTAAAGCGTGCTTGTGGTCATCTTTCGTGCTCAGTCCCGTGGTAGCAATGCCCAGCTCTATGCAAAATTGCTTTAGTTCTTTGTGGCTGTACTCTTCCAGCTTTTCCATCTGAAATTTTTCCGTTGTTCCACTCTCCTTTGTCGTCATGGTGGCTGTGTGTCGTGGGGTGAGTTACTCTCTGTACGATTATGCGTCGGCTCGGATCGCGCCGCTGGCCACCAATGTTAGACGGGGACCCGGAGGGTCGGCCGAGTACAGGGGGGAAAGGCCTCCGGTGAGGGCCCTCTCCGGTAATCGTACAGACAAGTAACTTCCCCCCCATAGATAGACACCACACAGGGATGAGTTCTTCACACTTTTATATATCTTAAAGCAGGGTACTTGACGGTACAGCAGGACCAGGATACGAGGATCTTGTCAATTCTAGTCTCTTTGGGGGAAAGGGTAGCGGGACAGTCTCAGTACCGGACAGGTACGGGGGTAGCCGGTGTGGAGCTCACAATCCTCGAGCTGATGGGTTTGCAAGTAGGGGCCGCGGCAGCGCCAGCAGGCCTCCAAGATGGTTCATGAAAGGATGAGCCGCGGCAGCGCCAGCAGGCCTTCAAGGTGGTTCAGGAAAGGATGAGCCACGGCAGCGCCAGCAGGCCTTCAAGATGGTTCACGAAAGGATGAGCCGCGGCAGCGCCAGCAGGCCTTCAAGATGGTTCACGAAAGGATGAGCAGCGGCAGCGCCAGCAGGCCTTCAAGATGGTTCACGAAAGGATGAGCCGCGGCAGCGCCAGCAGGCCTTCAAGATCGTTCACGGAAGGAGGATGAGCCGCGGCAGCGCCAGCAGGCCTTCAAGATCATTCACGAAGAGGAGCTGCGGCAGCGCCAGCAGGCTTCCAAATATGAGTTCGTCTCGGTGTCTCTCGACTCCAGGATACAACTGACTTCCTGCTCTGGATCTGCCCCAGTTATAGGCCTGGCGCCCTTTGATGTCCGGACCCTCGCACTTGGAGGTCGGGAGGTCCGGGATGAGGGAGTCCAGACACCCAGCAGGGGGGTGGAGCCAGCGCCCAGGGAGGCTTGGGGCGATCGACACCTGGCGGAGGGGAGCCGTTGACACTCCTTCTCCCATTGACCTGCCAAGTGGTCTCTTCACCCCCTGGGTGGATGGTGGTGCCTCGATGTCGGGGCTAGGCATGGGCGAATTTTGCGGATTCGCAATCCGCGAATTTGTGGATTTGCGGATTTGCGGATTGCGAAAATCCGCAAAATCCGCGAATCCTCGCGGATTTTGCGGATTTTATTTTTTGGGGTGTTCGCACGGGTTTCTGCAAGTTCGCGAGGGTTTTGTGCAATTTCGCAAATTGCGAACTACCCCAAGGTTTCTGGGCGCCGCCATTTTGTTTGCGTGACGTTTTTCCGTTTCCGCCCGCTATGTGTAGTCTCGCGCGATGAGCGCCTTGCGAATACAAGTTCGCACGAGTTCGCGAGAGAAATCGCGTGAGAACCTACTTACGCTCACGTGATCGGCCGCCATCTTGTTTTTCATTCATTCCTATGTGTCTGGGCATGGTGTTTCTATCCTCTGTATATCTCTGCCATCCTTTGCCTATTTTATTTTGTTTTTGATCTATTAAACTTTTTTTCTATCCCTCTTGTTTTTTAGGTCTATATTTTTGTGTTTTAGGCTACTTTTGTTTACTTTTCAAGTACTTTTTAAACTTTTATTTCCTTCTTCTCTACTCCTATTCTTTTTCATTTTATCTCCTTACCTGCCCAGAACATGGTGAAGACAGCTGTCAAGCTGCCCAAGCCGGGCACCGCAGCCCGTGCCCGGCTCCCGTGTGGCCGCTTGAGGGCGGAAATGGTGGTGCCCAGGGAGATCTTCAGCCCTGAGGAGGTGGGCACACTCGTTTATTTTGTGCAGCGCCGTCTCCCGAGGACCATCGCAGCAGGCGGCAGGATTGCTGCCGGTTATACCAACAGCCAGGAGCGTCGGAAGCGGTGGGGGCAGGTGTGCCGGGCCCTTTTTAAGATCACGGGGGTCCAGCGCACCTATAATCAGGTGACCCACCGCTGGACCGATATTCTGGAGCGGGAGCACGACCTGCTCGATCTGCTGGGAGTGGAGGTCCCCGGGCTTGGTGAGTAGTAGTAGCAATTTTTTCATCACTCACTACTCTGTTTTTTCTCCTGCTCTGTGTGTTAATATTGCAAATGTTTGCTTTAACTTTTTTACAAAGAGTAATAATGCTGCTGATTACATTGATAGGAGAGCTAAATTAATATTTCAAAATCTTCTGTGCATTTCAGGTGCACTGCTCTCTTTCTCTGTGGCGGTGCCACTGCTTATTTGTTTTCTATTTTGTGTTCATTTAATTGGGCTGAGTAATGTATGAGTGTACTTTACAGAACTGCGTAATGCTAGACACAAAGGGGCAGATTTACAAGCCCCTTGCGCCACGTTTACGCTGCCTTACCTGATGCACAGCGACGTAACCGTGGCGCATCCCAGCGAGTCATGTACAACGTGATGCTTCTAAGGAGATGCGCCATGTTAAGACCTGGGCCTGCGCCACAATGGGTGCGTTGCCACGCAGGGGGGGGGGGGTGGCGGTCAGGCAGATGTGCGCCTCGCAAAAGTGCCTGCGTGAAATCTACAAGATTTAACGCAGGCACTTCCGCGACGCTGCTACGTCAATTCTTTATGCCTGCTTGCTTGAAGCAGGCGTAAGGATTGATGCGGTATGTTGAGTATTGGGCATCCCTGAGCATTGCTATAGTTGCATCGCGCCTGCGACGCGACTCTAGAGATGCGCCCCTCTTTCGTCACGAGATGCATCACGCATCTGCCTACCCTTGCGCCAGGGTTTGCCGCATTGTAATTGCGGCGCATCTGCCGTGACGCAAGGTTAGTTTTGAGTTACGCATTTTGTTCTGGTGCACCTCTGGAGGTGTGCAGCCCAGAACTCGTAAGTATGCCCCTAAGTGCATTACCTGTGCATCCCTGCAAAGTGTGAGGCACGCCAGCACCACCCATGGTGCGCCGTATTTTCAATGCGGCACGCCATGGTGCCAAAACGTCACGAAGCGTTACGCATCGGTGCCGTAAAGGCGGCTCATTGATGGAGTTGCGTTGCAACGATGGCGCAGCTCCAGCAATGCTGCGTCAAGCCGTAAGCCTGCTTCATGCAGGCGCAGGGTTTCAGTGACGCATCATTGTCCTAAATGACTGAGTAGAGGCTCAGGTGCAGTCCTTCCTTTGTAGCCCTCTTTTTGGCTAAAATAGTTGGTTCTTGTTCTTTCTAAATGTTTGATTTGGTTGACAAGGACATCGACAAGCAGCAATCATCATTTTTTTCTGTTCTTTCTTTCATGTTGTACGTCAGGTCCGCCCAGGGGCAAGCGGACAGAAACAGCGGATGCAGTGGCTCCAAAGGAGGAGGATGATGCAGGCCAGGGCGGTGAGTGCTCCTTTGCTGGCCCCAGTAAGTTTTCATTTAAATATAGAGGACCTATTGTTGTCCAAGCGTTCCTAATTTAAATTTTCGAAACAGTGTTTAGATAGGAGCTAAATCAATAATACTACTGTTGCAGGGACAATTCTCCACAAACCTTACTATGGACACCAAAGACCAGAATAATAATATTTCAGAGTGGCGTGTTTGGCACACTGTATACTATAGTATAAACTTGGTAGTGTCAGCGGCACGGACTCCTCCTTGCAAAAATTACAAAACCTTTCTCTCAGTCACTCTAGCTTGGAGGACCAAAAACCACAGAGTCTATTCAAGTTTAAAAGCTTTATTAAAAAAAGTAAAAGTAAACACATATATTAAAATAAAGTTAGCTGGAAAAGGAAAAGTGCTTGGTGCTGAGTTGATGAGTAATGGAACACATGTCTTGTGGTCGAGCCGAGCTTTCACCTGGTTTAGTTGGTTGCTCTTGTCCGTAGAAGTCCAGCGTCTGTCTGTTCAGAGAAAAAAGATGTGTGTTAAAATTAAGCAAGCATTCATCAATTGTGACAAAAAAGTGCAGCAAGACAACAGCCTTCCCTGGAAGGAGGGACATTTTTACTTTAGACTAGAGTAGACAGTCAATTATTTTTTCTGTTTTCAAACTTCTTCATTCCTAGACCAAATACTAGTGAGTGGTGTAATCTAACAGTCTTAAATATATTTTTTAGGTGGAACAGCTGGTGGCGGGGCCAGCTCGGACGTGATCGTCATCGACTCGGAGTCTGAGGGCGACTCTGGGGAGGATGCGGCGCAAGTGGACAATCAGACTGTGAGGAAGCAGGCAGCGGTGGTGTGGAGTACAGGTAAGCTGGATCATGGTACTATCTGACTCTTAGATAGCATATGATGTGTATCCAGTGCTGGACCAGTGACAAATTACAATATGGTAATTACAGCAGGCTGGGACCGACAGACAGATAGAGGCAGAGAGAGAGGAAGACAGAAGGAGAGAGAGAGGGAGGGAGCCAGAGGGAGGGTGAGGGAGGGAGACAGAGAGAGAGACAGCGAGGTAGAGGGAGACAGAGGGAGACAGAGAGAGAGATAGAGACATATCGCCTGGGCCTGGTGCAGATGATACGGTTGCTGGTGTGGTTAACGGCTCAGAGGAAAAGTCACTCACTTCTGCCAGATCTCTTTCATATGAAAGAGCACCAAACCAAGGATACAAGTGAGTTGTGGGAAGGGAAATGGTGATTCAAGCGCCCCCCCCTTGCCCCTCCATGCGGACGCCCATGATACTGGCCTCAATAGTTTTGTACTGCGCTGGCTAGTTGCTAGTTGTACTGTGACACAACTTCCTGCTGAATCATTTTGTGTTAATCATATTTTTAAAGAGCATTCGTTACAGATTATGTTTTTCTTTCTTCTTATAGTTGGTAATACCAAAACATGGAAACCGAGCAGGAGTATGCGGGCTGTACTTGCCCGGCAACGGAGGCTGGATGCCACTGTTGCGCAATATCGCCGGCTGGTGGAAATGGAGGGGGACGACACGCACTCCAGTGTAACATCTTCTGCATCCTCCTCCGTGACCCCACGTTCTGCCGGTAAGCGCAGTGCTCCAGCCAACCGGAGCCGTGCTGGAAGACGCCACCGCCGAGCAGCAAAGGCTGCACCTCCTCACAGTACTGTAAAGGCTCGCTTGCGCCTTGCACTCCGCAGTGTCCAACCTAGAGGCGGAGGTCCAGAGATGGAAGGAGTATCACAATCTGGTGGAGGGCCTCCGTTTAGATCAAGCCATCATCCAGGAGAAGTTTGATGCCCTGGAGGCCAAATTCAACAACCTGCATCCGTAGAGTGTCCCTTGCCCCTTTTTTAGAGACTTTTGGGGGGTGGGAATTGGGAGTTGGGGTTTTTGGGGACTTTTGATGGACTATTTATTTGTTGGGGTTAGGGAGGGTCTTGCGGGAGTTCATTTTGTTAGGGATATAAAAATATACTTTTTCAAACTTTATCTGAGCATAGCTGTTTTTTACTACTTTTGAGCCTGGTGGGTGGTGGTTTTGCAGTAAGTTTGTTTTACGGAACACTGTCATCGTGTTGATTCACCTGTAGTTGGCCAAATGTTTTCCAAAGTTAAATGCCTGTCACAGAGTTTCCATAATCAAGAGTCCTAGGAGTTTACTAGTAGTACCACTGTCACTCTCTCGCCTCTCCTCCTAATACTCCATTATACTACCTCCCATCCAAACGCTTATCTTACCTGTAATTTGTGTTTGTTGAGGGTTGTCTCCACCTGGAATTCACAGTGTCCTAAAGCGTTCTGCAGCAGGGCCCCAACTGGAGTTTCCCGGCGTGGATTTTCTGCAAAGCAAAAGCAACCTGTAGTTGGCCAAATGTTTTTCCAAAGTTAAATGCCTGTCACAGAGTTTCCATAATCAAGAGTCCCAGGAGTTTACTAGTAGTACCACTGTCACTCTCTCGCCTCTCCTCCTAATACTCCATTATACTACCTCCCATCCAAACGCTTATCTTACCTGTAATTTGTGTTTGTTGAGGGTTGTCTCCACCTGGAATTCACAGTGTCCTAAAGCGTTCTGCAGCAGGGCCCCAACTGGAGTTTCCCGGCGTGGATTTTCTGCAAAGCAAAAGCAACCTGTAGTTGGCCAAATGTTTTTCCAAAGTTAAATGCCTGTCACAGAGTTTCCATAATCAAGAGTCCTAGGAGTTTACTAGTAGTACCACTGTCACTCTCTCGCCTCTCCTCCTAATACTCCATTATACTACCTCCCATCCAAACGCTTATCTTATTCTTACCTGTAATTTGTGTTTGTTGAGGGTTGTCTCCACCTGGAATTCACAGTGTCCTAAAGCGTTCTGCAGCAGGGCCCCAACTGGAGTTTCCCGGCGTGGATTTTCTGCAAAGCAAAAGCAACCTGTAGTTGGCCAAATGTTTTTCCAAAGTTAAATGCCTGTCACAGAGTTTCCATAATCAAGAGTCCTAGGAGTTTACTAGTAGTACCACTGTCACTCTCTCGCCTCTCCTCCTAATACTCCATTATACTACCTCCCATCCAAACGCTTATCTTATTCTTACCTGTAATTTGTGTTTGTTGAGGGTTGTCTCCACCTGGAATTCACAGTGTCCTAAAGCGTTCTGCAGCAGGGCCCCAACTGGAGTTTCACGGCGTGGATTTTCTGCAAAGCAAAAGCAACCTGTAGTTGGCCAAATGTTTTTCCAAAGTTAAATGCCTGTCACAGAGTTTCCATAATCAAGAGTCCTAGGAGTTTACTAGTAGTACCACTGTCACTCTCTCGCCTCTCCTCCTAATACTCCATTATACTACCTCCCATCCAAACGCTTATCTTATTCTTACCTGTAATTTGTGTTTGTTGAGGGTTGTCTCCACCTGGAATTCACAGTGTCCTAAAGCGTTCTGCAGCAGGGCCCCAACTGGAGTTTCCCGGCGTGGATTTTCTGCAAAGCAAAAGCAACCTGTAGTTGGCCAAATGTTTTTCCAAAGTTAAATGCCTGTCACAGAGTTTCCATAATCAAGAGTCCTAGGAGTTTACTAGTAGTACCACTGTCACTCTCTCGCCTCTCCTCCTAATACTCCATTATACTACCTCCCATCCAAACGCTTATCTTACCTGTAATTTGTGTTTGTTGAGGGTTGTCTCCACCTGGAATTCACAGTGTCCTAAAGCGTTCTGCAGCAGGGCCCCAACTGGAGTTTCCCGGCGTGGATTTTCTGCAAAGCAAAAGCAACCTGTAGTTTTGAGGGTTGTCTCCACCTGGAATTCACAGTGTCCTAAAGCGTTCTGCAGCAACTCGTCAACGTAAGTTTCTTCATTGTGCGGAATCCAGGCATCAGCATTACGGGAAATGGATAGAATGAGTCTGGAGGAGGAGGATAGACGACCAGGACTGAGTTCTTGGCAACTAACTTGTGAACCTGATGAATGCTGCGGCAAGACAGTTCTGCTGATGGGCTTGTTCTTTGATTGGGTGATTACAGTTTTGTTGTGAATGGGATCAAGCACTTGGTAAACAAAGAAAGACAGACACACAGGAATAAAAGTGAATAAGGAGTCGAACTAAAAATAAAGTTAATGAATCATTGACTCATTTTCAGAACTCGGTGTCAGGGAAAATGAACTCGTCCTCATACTCTGCAAATTCAGTCGGTAGTACTTGTGGTAACTGAGGAGAACTTTCCTCAGGTAGGTCGGTGTCCTCTTCTTCCTGCGTGCATTCTCTTACTTTGTAATCTGGTGGTATGAAGTGCTGGTTCATCTTTATCAAGGTGAGCCGCTCCACATTTGCGGGCAAGAGGCGGGACCTTTTGGAAGTCACAATGCCACCAGCAGAACTAAAAACACGTTTTGAAGACACGCTTGCGAGTGGGCAAGACAAGTAATTGATAGCCAGGTTGGTGAGCTCTCGCCATATGTTTCTTTTCCCATGCCAATACGCCAATGGGTCCTCAGTAATATTGACCGCTGTTGAGTCATCCAGGTAGGCCTGCACCATTGAAACAATGTTCTCCCGCATTCCTGTACTTTGCACTTCTGTGTCCTTTCTGGGACAAGCAAACCCTAGCTGACTTAGCCAATCCTCTTCAGACATATCGCCTGTGCCTGGTGCAGATGATACGGTTGCTGGTGTGGTTAACGGCTCAGAGGAAAAGACACTCACTTCTGCCACAGGCACAGAAGTGCTTTTATCCGACGCCTGTTGGCCTGCTGATTCACTAGTACTGTCTTCTCCTACAGTTTCCTTCCTCTCTCTTTCAAAACGAATGGCTGACCGAGCTAGCCAACCTTTGTACTCTGTAACATCTGAAGTTTCAAAAGGAATTAATACTTTTCCTAACAATGGCTTTCTGTAACGTGGATCCAGAATAGTAGCACAAATGTAGTGCTGTTGTTTCTTGATATTTACAAGCCGTTTATTGCTAACTAGGCGTTGTAATAATCTCTGCGCCAACTCATATGCTTCATTCTTTCCCGCATCCTTTAATTCTGAAGACACCACCTTGACTTGGTGCTCGAGCTTCAGCAACAATGGGATAGCTTTGCTCAAAGAACAGTCCTCCCTGCTGACTTCACGCGTGAAGACCTCAAAAGGACGAAGCATGTCTGTTAGGCTTTTAACTAGCTGCCATTGCTCCACCGCTAGCATCATTTCTGTCGGATCACCACCCAGGTTGTAGAAATACTCATTAACTACTGGAAACAGCTCATGCAGACGCTCAAGCATGTAGAAGGTTGAGTTCCAACGTGTTGCCACCTCCTGGATAAGTGCTTTCACTGGCATTCTACGTACATTTTGCTGGCGCCTCAGCTCCTTCCGGGCCTTAAAAGAATGGTTGAAATGTGTGCATATTCTTCTGCAGATGGTCAGTATTTTGTCGACTGCAGGTTCTTTTTTCAAGAACTTTTGCACGACAAGGTTCATACAGTGCGCCAAACACGACACTCTGAAATAGTCACCGTCTGCCATGGCCTTAACTACATTGCTGCCATTATCAGTAGAAACATAACCAACCTTGCAATTTCTTTTGGGCAGCCATTGCAAGACCTTTTTGTTAAAGTCATGCAAAATGTTGTCTGCAGTATGAGTTTTCTCCATGCCAAACATGGCTAATGTTGCATGTTTACGAGCACCCTTAAAAATGTCGACCAAGTCACCACCTGCATTTATCCGTTTAGCAACCCCTGAAAAAGAGACCCAGTGTGCAGTGATGCACATGTAATCAAGGGCTTGGCAACTGGTCCACATGTCTGTTGTCAGGGGTATAGTGTGAACAGCACTCTTCTGCAAAGCTGCCCCAACCAACTCAAGCACCTCTTTATGTAGTGCTGGAACAGCAACCCTGGCAAAATAGAACCGGCTAGGAACCTTCCATTTAGGGGCCAGTGTTGCCACGAGTTCAAGAAAACCCACACCTTCGACAAACGAAAAAGGGAGAAGGTCCACCGCTAGCATTTTAGCCAGCTTAGTGTTATACAGGCGCACAATTGGGTGGTTGCGTTGAAATGGCGCATCTGAGGAGAACATGTCTGTAATGCTGCGCTGGACAAGTTTAATGGATGATGCTGATGCCTTCTTCGACCCACTTCTGCTCAGTGTTGACATTTTCCGCATTGGTGTGTCTCCCAGACTCTCAGTGTGCCTCCTATGTGTTCCGGAGGGTGTGGTGCTGCCAGGGGTACTGGGTGCGCCCGGATAAATGTCTGACGCTTCTTCTACCTCCCCGTCATCTTCAGATGAAACACCTAGTACGGGTTTATTTTGGCCACTTGCCCTTTGGGATTCCTTTGCCTTGATGTTTGCTAGGTGCGCAAACCATTCTACAGAGTGCCTTCTTTCAAGATGACCTAGCTGGCCTCTGGTACCATAGTTGGTACCAATCTTACCGCAGCTAACTGTAGTCGTACAAATGGAACAAACGGCTAGGTTATCATGCTTTGCATGGACACTAAAATAGTTCCAAACTGGGGACTGGAAACTTCTGGTTTTGCCGCACGAGGTGATGATACTGCCAATGCCAGATGAAGCAGTGATGGATGAGCCTTGCAGACCTCTACTGGGTTGTGCAATTATTGCAGCAACCCTACTTGAGGGAGTCGAGCTGGATGGAGTTCCCCTCTGGGGAGAAAATATGGGAGCTGTAGGTTTTGGTGAACTTGTACTACATGACTGCGTTGGTGGTGCTACCAGTGCCACATCGCCAGGGTCACGCTCAGCATGACGTCGGGATAGGGTATAAATGTCTGTCTGCTGCATGGCCGGTTTGGCTGGAATGACGTGTGTGATGACTAGGTCATTGCTGTCATCCTGTTCATCAACATCAGAATGCACCACTTCATCAAGTCCGACGTTCGGATCCATAAGTATGAGCTTTCCGGGGCCCTTCCTTTTAACATTTGATACCTTTCTCAGCTCATGGTGTGCTTCCCTCTCAGACGTCGGAGATGGTTGCCAATCTTGATGCAGATCATCTGAGGGAGCGGGGCTTGAAGAGGAACTTCTACACACCCTCCTTGATCTTTTCCTTGCTGGGGAGCTGGGAGAAAATGAATCATCAGGAGGAGTGGCTTCGTCTTCCTGACTTGATACCCCGGCTCCAAAGTCAATTTCCTCCTGTGCCCCGACTTCGGGAAGAACAACCATTGTGGCCACTTGCACCGCTCCATGCGCCGCTACATGGCCCTCTTCACTGACCTCTACTTGCAACTCTCCATGGACCTCGCCTTCTCGGCCTTCTCCTTCTCGGCCTTCTCCTTCTCGGCCTTCTCCTTCTCGGCCTTCTCCTTCTCGGCCTTCTCCTTCTCGGCCTTCCCCTTCTCGGCCTTCCCCTTCTCGGCCTTCCCCTTCTCGGCCTTCCCCTTCTCGGCCTTCCCCTTCTCGGCCAGCTCCTTCTCGGCCAGCTCCTTCTCGGCCAGCTCCTTCTCGGCCAGCTCCTTCTCGGACAGCTCCTTGCGCATGTACTTGTGCTTGTACTGTTAGCTCATGCAGTTGTTGTTGCGGCTTTGGTTGTTGAATAGTACTTGAGCCAACATCACTGGTCGTTGGTGATTGAACCAATAAACAGGCTACCTGTGCAGCACTCATGGTGGACTTTGGTTCTTTTTTCCACATAAATTTAGTGGTCGAGGCAGCAGACTCCTTGGTAAGTGGTGCCACTTGCTTCTTCTTCTCCTTAGTAGAGACATCTTTCTTGCAAGAGGAGCTACGGGCACCTCTTTTCGGACCCATCTTCTGATTCTTCTTCAGATGTCGGAACAGCAGGCCGCAGCAGGACTTCTTCCTGGCACTGATGCTCAACGATGATGCGGAGTTCTTGACTTTGTGCACCTAAAAGCAAACGAAGACAGAGGAACATCAGTTAAATATATGTTGCATATGTGGCGCTTCAATTAATAGTTTGCAAGTAGGCATTTATGAATACACACGTGCACACCACAATATGGAAATATCAAAAATAAGAATTGCTACATTTTTGGGAAACAGGAATTTAACATTGATCCAAGAGAGCCCACAGAGAGGCTTGTAGTTTCATGTACCACTGACTCAACCTGGGCACAAGGGGTGAAAGCAAGGAAAAATGGGTGCAGGCCTATGGCACAAAGCTCACTGCCTGCCTTCAAAATGGCCGCTTGACCCCCATCCACATGGCCAGGAGGACCATGCCTCAAAATGGCCCCACCCAACATAGCCAGCCCCCAACCCCTACTCCAAAAAGTCAAAAAAGACAACACAAATCACCACATTCCAATGCCATCCATCAAGTTTCAGAAGGTTTATGCTGCCTGCTGGTGGTTTTCTGGTTGCGAATTGCACTTTTTGCAATTTAGCGAGTGCGAGATTGTTGCTTCACGACGCGAACGCGGCAAAACACCCGCTAAATCACCAAAACAACCGCAAAAGTCGGAAAACACACACAAAAATCACCACAAAGAAAATCAACTTATCAACTTACTTGTGAAATCAAATTTCGAATACACACGTGCACACCACAATATGGAAATATCAAAAATAAGAATTGCTACATTTTTGGGAAACAGGAATTCAACATTGAACCAAGAGAGCCCACAGAGAGGCATGTAGTTTCATGTACCACTGACTCAACCTGGGCACAAGGGGTGAAAGCAAGGAAAAATGGGTGCAGGTCTATGGCACAAAGCTCACTGCCTGCCTTGAAAATGTCCGCTTGACCCCCATCCACATGGCCAGGAGGACCATGCCTCAAAATGGCCCCACCCAACATAGCCAGCCCCCAACCCCTACTCCAAAAAGTCAAAAAAGACAACACAAATCACCACATTCCAATGCCATCCATCAAGTTTCAGAAGGTTTATGCTGCCTGCTGGTGGTTTTCTGGTGCAGAATTGCACTTTTTGCAATTTAGCGAGTGCGAGATTGTTGCTTCACGACGCGAACGCGGCAAAACACCCGCTAAATCACCAAAACAACCGCAAAAGTCGGAAAACACACACAAAAATCACCACAAAGAAAATCAACTTATCAACTTACTTGTGAAATCAAATTTCGAATACACACGTGCAGACCACAATATGGAAATATCAAAAATAAGAATTGCTACATTTTTGGGAAACAGGAATTCAACATTGATCCAAGAGAGCCCACAGAGAGGCATGTAGTTAGTTTCATGTACCACTGACTCAACCTGGGCACAAGGGGTGAAAGCAAGGAAAAATGGGTGCAGGCCTATGGCACAAAGCTCACTGCCTGCCTTCAAAATGGCCGCTTGACCCCCATCCACATGGCCAGGAGGACCATGCCTCAAAATGGCCCCACCCAACATAGCCAGCCCCCAACCCCTACTCCAAAAAGTCAAAAAAGACAACACAAATCACCACATTCCAATGCCATCCATCAAGTTTCAGAAGGTTTATGCTGCCTGCTGGTGGTTTTCTGGTGCAGAATTGCACTTTTTGCAATTTAGCGAGTGCGAGATTGTTGCTTCACGACGCGAACGCGGCAAAACACCCGCTAAATCACCAAAACAACCGCAAAAGTCGGAAAACACACACAAAAATCACCACAAAGAAAATCAACTTATCAACTTACTTGTGAAATCAAATTTCGAATACACACGTGCACACCACAATATGGAAATATCAAAAATAAGAATTGCTACATTTTTGGGAAACAGGAATTCAACATTGATCCAAGAGAGCCCACAGAGAGGCATGTAGTTTCATGTACCACTGACTCAACCTGGGCACAAGGGGTGAAAGCAAGGAAAAATGGGTGCAGGCCTATGGCACAAAGCTCACTGCCTGCCTTCAAAATGGCCGCTTGACCCCCATCCACATGGCCAGGAGGACCATGCTTCAAAATGGCCCCACCCAACATAGCCAGCCCCCATCCCCTACACCAAAAAGTCAAAAAAGACAACACAAATCACCACAATCCAATGCCATCCATCAAGTTTCAGAAGGTTTATGCTGCCTGCTGGTGGTTTTCTGGTGCAGAATTGCACTTTTTGCAATTTAGCGAGTGCGAGATTGTTGCTTCACGACGCGAACGCGGCAAAATACCCGCTAAATCACCAAAACCACCCCAAAAGTCGGAAAACACACACAAAAATCACCACAAAGAAAATCAACTTATCAACTTATTTGTGAAATCAAATTTTGAATCCAAAAGTTATTACAAATGGCCCACCACCAACATAGCCAGCCCCCAACACCACCCCAAAAGTCGATTAACACACACAAAAATCACCACAAACAACATCAACTTATCAACTTACTTGTGAAATCAAATTTTGAATCCAAAAGGCCTCAAATCCAAATATCCAGCAGCATCCACAAAAAGTAATCCTTCCCAGTCAAGATCGAATCCAAAATGGCCAGGAAAGGAAACAGGAACAGGAAGTTGGAGACTGGGGCACTTCCTTCACCCCTCCCCAATGGGAGGAACTTGCTGGACAGGAACAGGAAGTTGGAGACTGGGCCACTTCCTTCCTTCACTCCTCCGCCATTTTAATTTTTTTTTGTAATTTCGCGAGTGCGAGATTGTTGCTGCCCGCGCCGCGGGCCGCGAGCAGTGCGAACACAAGCAAAAAATCCGCAGCGCGCGGATTTGCGGATTTTGCGGGAAATCCGCGAATCTCGCGGATTGCGGATTTACCGAAAATCCGCAAAATCCGCGAGCGGAACGGATTTTACGCCCATGCCTAGTCGGGGCCTGGCTGGGCCCGAGGCCGACCCGAGGCCATGAGGCCTGGTCGTGTAGTGTCCAAAATGGCGGCTGGGCCGGAGACAGGGGTTCTGGAAGGGACCCGGGCCAGCCGATACGGTGGTGTTCAGGAGCCAGGGTTCCGTCGGGGAAGGGCCGGAGGTTGCCCCGGCGGGTTGCAGGCGTGGTTCTTGTCCGGGGAACAGGAGGAGCAGGGGTCCGCGACCCGCCATGCGGGGAGGGGACGGCCCCGCCACGAGGCCTGTCCAACAGGCACATTCGAGGATACGATTCGTACGGGAAAAATGCTCCATACGGCTATTCATACAGGATTTTACCAAGTGTTCAGCATAATTGGGGTAGATGTGAAACATCTCCTTGAGAGTAGGCTCAGCGACACTTTTAGTGACTTTGGCACTGCGACATATTCCATGTTAGAGTGCTTGAAACTTGGTAAGCAAAGAAATGCTGAGGAGCAATTCAGGAACTTTTATTTTACAATGTATGAGAAATAGCCCTTCACCAACCATGGCATTTGAAGTCAATGAAGCCTCACTGTGGGACTCTGAACAAGTTATAGATCCCTTTGTAAAGGGAACTTTTCTCCTGAGTTTCAAAAGTGCTGCCTCATTTTTGACTGCTTCAAAAACTCTGAGGGCATATGCACCCATTTCAATGCATATGTTGCAGTACCTGTTGCAGAGAATCAAAATCTTCAGGTGCACCAGTATTGGCATGGAACCCTCCGTCAGTGGCCAGAGTTAGCAAATTGTATACTGGCTATTTTGGTGTTGTCTGACTCTAGTGTCAACGATGAGAGGGCCTTTTCACAGAAAACAGTTTATATGGGAAGAAAAGAGTGAGCGTGCATGGCCAAAGACTCACTGAAGAAGTATTGTATGGTGTACTACAGTAAGTTTTATTTGTAAAAATGTATTTGGACCTCATTTACACTGTACGTACGACCTCATTTACACTGTACGTACACTGTCTATATACCTTGCACTATCAGTGCAGACAGCAAGCAAAAATACAAGGAAAAAGTTCCATAAACACCTGAAAAACACTGTTTCTGTTGTTTTGAATGGGGCGAAAATGTGTAACCACTGATAACTACTGTTTTTTAAGGTATTAAAATCTCTTGAAAACACTGAAAAACCACCAGAATTTACTAAAAATATAAACTGAAAACAGGAAAGCCATACACTTAAGATTTATAAAAACTACTTTGCATCAAGAGACAGCACTGTATTAATAGACCGGACAACCTACCAAAGGGTGGGTATATCAGTTTATATTTAATGATAATAATTTCCATCTGACTCTAATAAAATATGCCTTTAATACCTATATTGACAGTGTAGTCAGACGTTTCAAAGAATTAGAAGGAAGGGAAATTATTATGAACATCATGTACACCGTAGTCTTTATAATGTTAAATCTCATATTCCCATCTGACCAACATACCAAATATGCATATGCTACAAAAAAAGGGGTGAAGAATAATTTATTACTCATTAACAAGGACTATTTTCAATGCATTTAATTGCAGAATCTCCACTCCCAGTTGTTGACTGCACTCCTATGCTGGTCATGTTTTAATTAAACAATGGGGAACCTATTTACCAGTCCAAATGCAGAATCTCCACCCCCAGTGGTTGACTGCACTCCATTGCTTGTCAAGTTTTTTTAAACACCGGGAAACCTATTTATAAGTCCAAATGCAGGCAACCAAGATGAAGGGAGATTTAAGGTGTTAAGAGAATGCTGACATGGGAGTCTGGGGATCAGGTGTTCTATCATACAGGAAGTCCTCCCAACAGATAATGACAGGTTTAGATGATACCTGTTGTCCTAAAAAAAAAATCAATGCATTTGTCTCCTACGCATGCACAATATTAGAAGTTCTGCATGTCCTCAAGTACCAAGAACCAATTGGTCATTATTGTCTGTGGTTTGATACTGATTGGACTGGAAATACCTTTCAAAGAGATCTCCATTAAAAGAGCCAATTGTAAGCTCCTTATAAGGCAAAAATTGTGATTTTCCCTAAAGTGAGTTAAACAACTGAATTAAGCGGAACTCTCAAAGAATGTTGCTATGCCATGGAAAGTACTAACAAATTCCTCTTTTTCATTACCATCACTAAATAAACATTAATTGCTTAGTGAAGTCAGTGACAAAAGATATATAATTTCTGCCAGATAAGTGAGCTCCTTTATTGATAATAGTAATTAAAAAATAATTGATGTCAGGACGTTCCCTACAATTTGGTTCCAATTTCAATTATATAGAAAAGATTAGCAAAATATCACTATGATTTCTACAGGCCTATCCCTCTTCTGTGTCTACAGTAAAATAAGTTCAGACGCTCCTTTCTCCTAAACCCTAAACCTAGTCAGTGAACAGAATCATTCTTGTTGACATTTTGCCTGGTTTTGCAGATGGAATATGAACCATTTAGAAAACCCTTATTTTATCGCTGCTGGCTTTAAAGCATATCTAGCTATAAAATTCTTTGGGTGTGATTGTAATCGCTGAATTAAATTGTGAATTCTGCACAAATACCTAGTAACACAGGGATTTCAAGTATAAGCAGTACGATATTTATTGCACCCGGTAATTAACAGGTGTGGTCAATATTGAACTCTTTCTTAAATTATGGAGGTCCAACCTGCCAGAATTTACCAAGAGGAAAGGCCCTTATATTTACTGACACATCTGGATTTTGGTGAGGTGAACTCCAAAATGTGCATGTTTTTCCCCAAAAACATGGAAAATTAGATAATTATCACTGCTGATAAATTCTTAACAACTCAGGGCCCGTTTCACAAAAGTAATCTAACTTTACTACTCCTAAATGCCCTTTGTGAATAGAGAAAGTCGTAAAATTAGGATTTTGTCTCAGATTACTTTTTTGAATAGGGCAATTGTCTTGAGTTTTTATCAGATGTGATAATTATGACATCCAGAAGGGCATTAAACGATGAGGGCCAAAGTACGAGTTTTTTTCTCCGCCAAAGCTTGCGCTGCCTACCCACTATTATACAACTTATTCGTAGTTTGGCGGGTGGGTGGCATGGCGGTTCCCTCTACTGTGTTTAAAAAAGGCACTGCAATGGGAACACCTCACAAGGTCCCTGCACGGCATGCACTCCATTGGAGTGCATCAGTACTACTGTGTCCCACCATTTTTATTTATTTATATATTTTCATTTTTGTGAGAACCCATCAGCTGCACACTGCTATGATGCTGCTCACATTTGCCAGTTTGATCCCCAGCACGAAGAGGGCCACCACACGTTCATGCACATGTGTAGCGTCACCTTGTGATGGATTTTATTGAATCAAAATAAAAATCATTGAAAGACGGACCTTGTGTGTGGGCAAGCATTCACTCCATCAATCTTTGAATGATTTTTCTTTCACTTTAAGAATAATCCTTCAGCATGGATGTCACACCTACTTGTGCACTTGTGCTTGGGAATAATAAAGCCTTGGCAAAGCCAATAGGTTTCACAGGTAAGACCTTTTTGTTTTGCCATTGACTGTTACTTCATGGTCATGCTGTTACAGACAGAAACCCTGAGAGTAGGGGCAACATTGTCATTGCCACGGCTTCCATAGTGTGAGGGAGGTCATTTGATATCTGAAATCTCTCCCTAAGGGTTCCCTGCAGATCCAATTGCATGTGCACCCAGTTTACTGAGTGCAACCCCCTTTGCTTCTTTTGGGAAATGTTTGCCTTAGACCGACATATTCCAATATATCAAACGCTGCCTAGTATTCTTTGAAGGTAGAGAAGCCCTACCTTTCTTGCTAAAAATCACAAAGCAAATCTATGCTGGATCCCGCTCACTCAAGGTTGGAAACTTGCTTGGTCTCTTGGTATAGTTACTCAGTATCCACTGTAGCTCTTGATCCTGTTTGCCACCCATCTTCCTACTGCTCCTCGTGTGGGTCACACAGGGACAGGTATGTATAGAAGCTGTGATCTAGCTGCAAATCTGAGGTGTTGACTCTGCCACTGGATTGCTTGCCTCAACGCTGCCTAGTACCTAATGGAGGAATAGGTAAATAAGCAATTACAAAAAACAACTCTTCAGTTACTGCTATTATCTTTTTTTTTTTTAAAAAGGACTTGGGCTTTGTGAATGAGTAATACACTGGGAGAGCAAACCAATAATGTAAATTCTTGATTTAGTTTAACTAAGACTGACACAGGATGGCTCCCTCTACTCCATCAGATTCAAAATCTTATGAATCTGGCTCTCATTGCGAGTAGCCAGGAGTAAGCCCTTGTATTTTTTCCCTCCCCAAAATATATTTTACAATTAGAGGGGTCCGGATAATTCCTCGGGCTGGAAATGAATGTGGTTCACCAGTTGGTTTGGGGAATAATATGTGAGAATCAATTTTATCATGCCAATTCCCACATACTTTCTCCAGTTTTGACCCAGAGACTTCTTCACCTGCTCGCAATTTAGAATTCATTTGGGCCTGGTAATTGCAATTCGCAGGTCCAACGGAATTAAGAGGTATCTATCTATTTTATGGGTTACAAGTAAAAGAACCAAGGATCTGCTCTTGAAGATGGGGAAGGGCAAAGGCCCACATGCATCAACAATGCCATTTGTGATTCCTTATTAGCGAAAAATAAGGATTCGCTAATACGGAATTGCAAAAGGCTATGCATGAAGAAATCGCTAAAAAAATTGCGATTTCTTAAAATTCCTAAATTGCGACTCGCAAATTGCGAATCGCAATTAAGGAATACCTCCACATTCATTCCTATGGGTCTAAAGGCCCATAGGAATGAATGGGAAGACATTCTCAATTTGCGATTCTCAATTAGAGAATCGCAAATTGAGAATGCAATTTCAAGTGTGCCAGGGTGTCAAAAGGACACCCTGTTGCACCCCTGAAATCTGCCTATAAGTACATCTTCCACACACACATGCCCCACGGGCATGTGTGTGTGTAAAATGGAACCTTTTTTCAAAGTTTTCGCAAATTACCATGAAGGTCAACTTCATGGTGATTTGCTCCCCCTATTAGCGAAATCGCTATTTTTTTTACTTTGATGCATTACATTTAAGGAATCTCAATTTGGGATTCCTTAAATGCAATCGCAATTTAAGAAATCGCAATTTTGTGATTTCTTAAATTTAGAGCAATACAAAAATTGTGATGCATCCCAAATTGTGATGCATCCCAAATAAAGAAATTGCATTCGCAAACAGCCGAATTTTGCGATTCGCACCCTTTGCGAATGCAATTTTCATTGATGCATGTGCCCCTTAGAATACTACTCTTGTTACAATCTTTGGGTTCCTATAAGAATTTCGAGACAAGCACACATGCAACAGACGTACACTCTTCTCATCCACATGTATTTTCGTGGCCTTTTAATAATTGTATGATTGCCTCTAACATCTAGACCTTTAAATCGGGTGTTCTTATTTCCTTTGGTCAAGTTCTCGCTACGTAAAATCAATCTGACTTGGCCAATTTATGCAAATGTTTTCAAACACCATCTAACTGTTATTATTTTCTTTGTCCGCATTTCCACTTAACGATTTGCACATAACTTGTCCTTCGTATCTGAAACGCACTGCTTCACCATGTCCAGACTGAAGAAGCTCTGATTTTCTTGTTTTGTTTAAGCACATGGTAAATCTCACCCCGTGTATCGCTCATGAATACCTTAACCATCTTGTTTAAGTTTAAATATCCTAATGTAATTTTTGTGCGACACATTGCTTGAGGCAGAAGACATGTGCTTAGGCAAACGAAGGAGTAATAATCCAACAATTCAAAAGTAAAATTAGATGTGCAAAGTGTTTCAGAGCGAAAAAAAGCTGCACAAAAAAATGAAAACGTGCAATAACAGCAAGGTCTCATTTTGGGTGATATTGATGCTCAGTGGAGAGGCGAGGAGAAAGGTCATTACCTAGAAACTAATGAATCGCTATGATGGAAAAAGCAATTGTGAGTAGAAAGGAACCCATCTGCATGGCAGCAGGGTGTCGTGAGCTATTCAGAAGGAATTGTTGCTGTTTACCTTAAGCTGTTATCTGCATCTCGGAGACAGAAACACAGCATTACTTGGAAGCAATCCATCACCTAGAAGGCGATTGTATTAAGAGATGAAGCAGCCAGGGAAAGATTCTCTTCCCATATAGCAAATGTGTGTGTGTGTCTACATGCGCATCTTCATAGACCTTGAGAGAATATATACAATACATGTTATTAGAGTGTGCTTTGACCTAAAGTGCTAGAAGTTAAGCACATGTGGGCCTACTCGGTAAAGACAGGCATAATTAAAGAGCTTTTTCCTGGTGTAAGGTGCCATCACATAGTTTTACTGGCTGAAAGCAGTTTTAGGATAATCGGACTAATTTACGAAGAGTTAGCCTGGCTTCAAAGAGGCTTAAAACTGTTTCCAAGCAGGAAAACTTCTTTGTAAGTTGAACAATTATTTTCTGGATAAGAAAGTCTTCTTAAGACTTAACATATCTTAGTAGGTATCTCACTGTCTCATTGAAATTCCACAGTAGTTTATTGTAACCAACCTACCCAGCACTTAAGCCTTAATTCCCCTACTAGAGCATGTATTGCAGCACTTACTACTTAAGATGTTCATTTTAATTATTTCTTTTTTTGTAAAGCGTTGGCTTATGCATTACCACACACTGTCTTTATAACATGACCATTACAATGCAAATGCTTCTCTATGCATATCTTCACCATGCATTTATTTTTTACTACGCATATACCCTAACCACGAAAATGTGACCATAACACAAGTAAGTGTGTGTGTAGATATATATTAGGGTAAGGGCATTTTTAGAGCTTGGGTGGGTGAGGGCATTGGGTGACTAAGGTATTTTTAGGGATTAAGGTAGGTGAGAGTATTTGGGTGGGAAGGGTATTTTTAGGGTTTAGGTTGGGAAAGGGTATTTGGGTGGCAAGGGTATGTTTTAGGGTTAAGGGTGGGTAGGGGTTTTTGGGTGGCAAGGGTATTTTTAGGGTTGAGGGTGGGTAAGAGTATTTGGGTGGCAAGTAAGGGTGGGCGGTGAACTCCACTCCGCAAACGGAGTTTGTGGACTTTTGCCAACTGCATGATCTGCTGAAAGTTCTGAGTTTGGCACAAAAGTCTGATTGCGCAGCATCGCTGAGTTTTACCCCGCCGCCCACCCCTATTAATAACCACTAAGAGCAAGGGCAGCTCATACTTAGTGAATAAGGCTGCAACCGGCACAAGGCGTGCCTGTGTATTCGGTGTCTCACCTGGTGGCATGACTTAATGCGCCCTCCTGAGATGCGTTTCCGGCCTGCCAGCCAGCGGTCCCCTGATGTACATGGGAGCAGTAGGTGACTGTGCTGCAGCCTCTGATCAGGACTGTGGTGCTCCCATGCCCCCGCCGGGAGTTAATGGAGGTGGAGTGATTGGTTCTGAATGCCGATGAGGTGCAGTGGGTGGCGGCACCGGCCATTGTGATTCAGGCTCTAACAATGGGCAGTGGGCATATGATGGTGATGGGAGTTGAGTGTTGGACCTGTGAAGGTGAGTGAAGCCAGAGCACCCCGACCTCACCAGTGGGGGACCCTTCATGGAATTCAGCATAGTGCAACTCTGCACTCTCTGCCCACACCTAGTGGCAAAGGTATTTAAGGTTTAGGTTGGGTAATAGTATTTGGGTGGCAAGGATATTTTAAGGGTTTAGGGTGGGTAAGAGTATTGGGTGGCAAGACTATTCTTAAGGTTTATGGTGGGTAAGGGTATTTTGCTGGCAAGGGTACTTTTAGAGTTTAGTGTGGGTAAAGGTTTTTTTGGGTGGTAAGGGTATTTTTAGTGTTTGGGATGAGTAGGGGTATTTGGGTGACAAGTGTATTTTTAGGGTTTAGGGAGTTATGTTATGTTACAGCAAATTTGTATAGCACACGTACACCAAAAAGGTTTCATGGTGCAGGAAGCACAGCAGCTGGAGGGACATAGATCTTAGCCATAAGCCTGTCTGAAGAGACAGGTTTTCGGTAGAGACCTACAACTGGTATAGGAAGTCGAGGCTCTGATGTTATGGGAGAAGGAATTTCAAAAACCGACCTCAGATTGCACTTGGGGGTATAGTTCCGAATTGTGTAGGTCACGAGAAAGAAGTTTTCGCCATTGCAGGACTTGAAGATAATGCACCCAGTTTTAAACAGGTCTCTCTGGGCAACTGGGAGCCAGTGTAATTCTACCAATAGGGATATGGTGTGACGGAATCTGGGCTGGCGCCAGACCAATCTAACTGGCTTGGTTTTGAAAAATCTACCTGGGTGGGTAAGGGTATTTGGGTGGCAAGGGTATTTTTAGGGCTTAGGGAGTGTAAGGATATTTGTGTGGCAAGGGTATTTATAGGGTTTAGGGGTGATATATATGTGTCTGTGTGTGTGTGTATATATATATATATATATTCACTGAAAAAACCATAGGTTATAGACCATATATAGTTAGGAATTAGCATTTACAAAACCTTGAAAATTCACTGAAAAAACCATAGGTTATAGACCATATATAGGGGGTCATTAGGATTGCGGTTTTTCCGCATCCTCGGGGCCGGCGGAAGCCACCGCCGGCCCCGAGGATGCGGAAAAACCGCAGCGGACTGACCAAGGACCCACCGCCACATTAGGATGGCTGGTGGGTCCTGGTTTCCGTCCGCAGCTATTCCGCCGCGGCTGGCTTACAACCGCGGCGGAAAAGCTCTGATATGGTGACGGTGTCTCTCAGACACCGTCCCCCATATCAGGATGGGATTTTAAAAGTGCTTTTCCGCGGCGGGTTTTCCGCCGTGGAAAAGCATACGGATCTTCACCTAGGGGGCCCGTTGCGGGCCCCCTAGGTGAAGGGGGGGTGGGGGTGCACAAGGGGGGTACCTATGGTACCCCCCTGCATTTGCATGCAGAAAGCGGCAGGCACCGGGCGGTGCCTGCCTCTTTCTGCATGCAAATGCAATGCGTGCATTTTTAACATTGCCGCGGGTGCAGCTTGAAGCTGCACCCGCGGCAATGTTAAAAATAGAGGATGTGACCGCCAGGGTGGCGGTCACATCCTAATCGCACAGGAGGGGACTCCGCAGCCCATGCGGACGTCCCCTCCTTCTCAATGATCGCGGACGGACGCAAGTCCGTCCGTGATCATAATCGGCCCCTAAGTTAGGAATTAGCATTTACAAAACCTTATTTTACTCACACAAAACCATTGAAATTCGCATATATAGTTAGTTGCACTAACTATATATCGCGCACCCGCAATCCACTGCTGATCATGCCACATATTACATCATTCATGACATGGTCAGTGACATCACTGATGACATCACTGATGACATCTCAAATGACATCACTGATGACATCACTGATGACATCTCAAATGACATCACTGATGACATCACTGATGACATCTCATTTGACATTACTGATCACATCACTGATGACATCATTCATGTGATAATACGATGAACCTCTTCAGACTCTAATATAACCTTAGATACACTCAGTGTAAACAGACACTCACAGACCGTCACTCATCCATGGAGTTACTCACACACCTAGTCAGTCATGCAAAGAATCAATCACACCTCCATTTCCTCAACTATACAGTTATACACACCTTACTTATTCAAACATATACTAACACATATTTACTCTCTTATACAATCCCTGATACAAGTTCACAATGATCCATACAGCCACTCACACATTCACTGGCTCTTATGCACAGTTATTTATATATGTCAACTCTCACATGTACTGTGTTTTACATATGTACTTACTTTGACATGTAGCACTGAGATATCCATTCACTCACCAATACACTCATGCACACAGTCAACCGCCCATACAGCTGTTTCCACATGCACTTTTGAACCCTTACATCTAGTGAATCAACTGCTCACACATCTATGCACAGAGTCATACACCTCCCAGCCACCCACACACACACTCTGTCTCCCATACAAATACTTGGGCAACCAATCAATAACCCATATAGTTACTCATATAGCTACTGATCAACACATGCAGCAGTTTACAGAACAACAGACATAATGATGCACAAATTAAGACAGTTTAGTCACTAACCCATGCACTCAGTGAGACACATTTAATCACTCACTCATACAGTCAGTCATGCACCTACTAAATCCTTCATCCAGACACTTATACATCCACTCATTCTTCAATATGTAAGACATATTTTAACTTTACAGAAACATACAGTCACTGGATGTTGTCATCAGTGATGTCATCAGTGATGTCATTTGAGATGTCATCAGTGATGTCATCAGTGATGTCACTGACCATGTCATGAATGATGTAATATGTGACACGATCAGCAGTGGATTGCGGGTGCGCGATATATAGTTAGTGCAACTAACTATATATGCGAATTTCAATGGTTTTGTGTGAGTAAAATAAGGTTTTGTAAATGCTAATTCCTAACTATATATGGTCTATAACCTATGGTTTTTTCAGTGAATTTTCAAGGTTTTGTAAATGCTAATTCCTAACTATATATGGTCTATAACCTATGGTTTTTTCAGAGAATTTCAATGTTTTTTTAATAGCAAATATCAAAAGCTGTAAAATGTATTCTTCTTTTAAAGGAAAAATATATTTTATATGTATTTAATATAATTTTTTTATGTATATATATTTTTTGAGTGAACAAACTTATCAACTGTCATGCTGAAGAAGAGTGCGGGGAAAAAAAACAAAGAGGAGGACTAAGAGGAAAGAACAATCAGTTCAAAAATACAATTGCTTTAAAGCATGAAGTGCTTTTCCACACATTTACATTTAAATAACCCATATTAGAACATACAAAATATCTACAGAAGAGACGGTGTACATTGAATTTTAGACTCTTCATTGGTACCTACATGTTGGTACTTACATCACCCACACAACACAACAGCTCTATTCAGAGCTACCCTACCTCAAAGAATGAAATGAATGAATGAATGAAATGAAATTTGATTTGTAGAGCGCATGGCTGCCCGGAAGCGTCCCAGCGCTTGCTTAGGGAACCCGTCCTGGTATTCCCCTGCGAGATAACCCATTACTGGGCATCCACAAGGTGAAAGCCAGGCATCCCGCTGCAAGGGGCCGTTGTGGAGATTAAGCAAGCTATTGCCCAGAGTTACAGAGTGGGACTCCATGATTGGAATAGGCACCGAGGCGAGAATTGTCAGGTCCGGGGAAATTTGAGCCCAAGACCCGCTGAGGCGGGGAATTGAACCCTGGTCCCGGCCTGACCTCTGCATCAGGGTCTGCCGCTCCAACCACTTGAGCCACACTTCTCCACACTCTAAGCACTCTAAAATATTATTTTACTATTTCCCTTGTTTTTCCCCTTGTTACGCTTTCCGGAACGCTACCCGGTGCGCTGATCGGGCACTAACCGTGCAAATTTTTTTTTTTTACATATATGGAAACCTAGGGGGTCAGGATATGTCTCCCGTGCCCCCTTATACCCATTCCCAACATTGTTTATCCTCCATCTTGTGACTAAATTTGTCCAAAACACAAGATGGCGGACTCCCGTTACGCTACCGGTGAGCTACCCGGTTCGCGTACCGGGTAGCGATTCCACCGCGGAAAATCGAAAAAGAAATTCTTTTACTTTTTTTGCCCCGCGGGGCCCTTTAATAGCCCCCACATCAATCCTAGGGGGTCAGGAGGGGTCTACCTTGCCCCTTTCATTCATTTCCCCCTTCGTTTATTTCCACCTCTTGTCTCTCGATCCTACCGAGAGACAAGATGGCAGCCGCTCCGGACTGTTTAGAATGTTGAGAGTCAAAGGAGAGCCAATCCGCTTCTCCTCGCAAACCGGGACGCTGTCACAGATATATATATTTTTTTGAACATTAATTTCTCAAAATCCACTGGAGCACATATATTGAGACCTAGCAAAGGCACATCGGGCAAACAGTCTCTACAATTTTGCCAAGTTTTGTGGAAATCCATTCAGCCGTTCGAGCTAAAAGTGAGTCCAACCGCCCTATGGAAAACTCAATGTTAAAAACACGTTTTGGGACCCCCCTTTTTTCTCTGCCCCCGCTTGACAAAACCCCCCCAAACTTTTAGGGGACGCTCAGAAACAAAATGTGCAATTTTCCTGAAAATTTCAGCCAATTCCGTCCATCAACGCCAAAGTTATTCAACATAGAATTTTCAGAAGTCCCTATTCAAAAAAATCCTAACTATATATACCTACTGGCGACCGCCAGTAGGTAATACTTATATATATATATATATATATGTATATGTATGTATATATATATATATATATATATATATATATATATATATATATATATATATATATATATATACACACACAGGAAACAACCTTAACAGCTCTGACTGATGCGTTTTGACACTCCACCCTCTTCCGTGTCATTGGAAAAGGGAAAAGGAGGAGCGCCGAAACATGTGTGTCAGTGCTGGGAGGTTCTGAACATTAAAAGCACTTTATTCAAATTCCTGTGAGTGGTCTCCTTTCTGACGGCCAACCCAGGACCTTTTTGCCACTTTGGAGTTGTACATAGCTGCTCACCACTGCTGGAGATTGTACCCGGGGAGTGTGTTGTGGCTGCGGTGACTGTTTGTTGATGGATATATATATATATCTGCATATACATATATGTTACCTATTGGAAGTTCGAGTTAGGACCTAGTTTCCATAGGAAAAGCATTTCTTTACTTGCTTATAACTTTGGCATAATTTGATCAATCTTCATGTAATTTTCTAAAAACAATGTCAAAGTAGGTTCTTTGTGTCATGGAAAGTTTAGGGGGTTATCTGTGTAGGGGAGACTGAGAAATAGGGGCACAAAATATGGGTGCATTTGTAATGTCAATTCTCACAGGAACGTATTATCAAACCTACAGCCCGAACTGCTGGACGGAATTACACCTAATTTGGCAGAAAGGTAGATGTTGTTATGCAGATTGTACTTTTTGTTATTTAGTGAAAATCTGTTTTGTCATTTTTGAGACATTAAAGGCAAACTATATAGTGATATCTCTTACCGTCGATATTTTGCGGCAATTTTGTGATGTTCGCGAATGAGCACACCAGTGGGAATGCTCTGACTGACTGAAAGCAACCTGAACAGAAAGTTGTGGGAGCCATTTTATATATTGGGAATGGTTCCTGGGGCTCACAATTTCTGTAAAAACTAACATAAATGGTCAGGGTGGAGGTACTCTGATCCCATGTTTGAGAATTGGGGGTGTTAGTGACAAAAGCTATGTGTCCTGTATGCACTCCCAAACTCGCTCAGACACTTATACACCCATTCACATACCCACTCACACACTTATACATCCAGTCACATATCCACTCAGATACTTACGCACCCATTCATATACCAATTCAGGTACTCATGTACCCATTACAGACTCACTCAGAGACTCTTACACCCACTCACAGACCCACTTGGTCACTCATACACCTACTCACAGACTCACTCAGATACTCATGCACCAACTTACAGACTCACTCAGAGTATCATGCACCCATGTACAAACCCACTCAAAGACATGCGCCCACTTACAGAGTCACTCACATATGTACTCACAGACTCACAGACCCACTGAGACACTCACACAACCACAGACAGACCCAGTGAGACACTCATACACCCACTCATAGATCCACTCAGACACTCATACACCCACTCACCCAACCATACAGTCATGCACACATTCAATCACAGGCTGTCTTAGAGACTTATGTACTCCGTCACTCACACATATACTCAGAGACTCACACACCCACTTACAAACTCACTCAGATATACACACCCCACTCACTTACCCACTCATCATGCATCCACTCATAGACCCCGTCAGGCACTTGCTTTCCCAGTCACAGACCCACATAGATACTAATGCATTCACCTATTCACTCACCCACTCAGAGTCTTATGGTCTCACTCACTGACCCATTGAGACACTCAAACACCCACTCACAGATCCACTCTGACACTCATACACCCACTCACATACTCACACATCCATACAGTCACTCTCACACCCACTTATAGACCCTCTCAGAGAAATATGCACCCAGTCACTAATGCAATCAGAGACCCACACACCCACTCACAGTACCACTAGGAGACCCATTCACAGAACCACTCAGGCACTCATGCTCCCAGTCATTGACCCACTGGGAGACTCATGCACTCACTCACAGACCCCCTCAAACAGTCATGCACCCACTTACTCACCCACTCAGACACCCACTTAGACACTCATGTATATACTCACAGATCCAGTCAGACAGTCATATGCTTACTTCCAAATGCTCAAAGGCATTCATGCACCTTCTCACAGATCGACTGAGAAACTCATGCAACCAATCACAGATCCATTGAGACACTGATGCACCCAGGCATAGCTGCAGTGAGGCAGACAACCAGTTTGTTACAGAAACATTAATAGACTGGTGCACCATCTCACAGATCCACTGAAATACTTATACAGTGAATGAGACTTGCGCAGTCACAGGTTCTGCTGAAAGAGTTATAAATTGTGTTGTAGAGATATTAATTGAGTTATTCCTTCTAAAATAGAGTCTTTTAGAAAGTAATGTGTTTAGTGTGTTGGTTATTATCTATTTTGCATTGATATTATTGTATGTGGTGGTGGCTATTGAATGTTTGCCTCTGTTTTGTCATTTGACAACGAATTCGCTGTGATCCCGGCTGCGAATATCATCGCAGCACCTAGTACCAAAACAGAAAATCAGTTTAAAAGCTTGTTTTTATACAAATTACTTACAAAAATGACTTTAGGCAGTTCAGTAATAAACTCCTAGTGTCTAAAAGTCTGTAAAATGTGTGCATATGTGTGTTTTAAACCTCCTAAAAAAGGAACAATCGTCCCGGTTACCGAAGTTATCGCAACTATTTGCATTTTATTATTATTTTTGACAACAGCTCTTTTTGACAAATGCATTGAGAAAATAAACTTAAACCAATATGTTAATAAACAGGTACACTCCAACCGTATGTAAATATGTCTATATACACGTGACCAAAACGTGCAGTATTTCGACCGTCAACATCATTGCGCCTTTCAGTGTCACTGTGACCAAAGAAAATACATTTTGCAAGCACTTTTTTGACAAGTGAAATGTAAACAAAGGGGAAAGTAAATCAATATCTTACTAAATAGCTAGACTCAAACTTTAAATAAACTATGTCTATATATGTGTTTAACACTTTGTGAAAAACAAGGGGTATTTGCACCCACATCGCAACTGTCTGGTGTCCCGCAAACAAGGAAAATGCATTTCACATGCACTTTTCTGTCTAATGTATACAAAAGGGAAAGTTAAAATAGTAGCTTACTAAACAGCAAGACTTAAACTTTATTTAAGACGTGTCTATGTATGTGTTTAACACTTTGTGAAAAACAAGTAGTATTTGTGACCACCGACGTCATTGCGACCGTCCGGTGTCCCCGTGAACAAGGAAAATGCATTTCAGATGCCCTTTTTTTGACAAATGTATACTATGGGGAAAGTTAAATCAATATTGTACTAAACAGCTGGACTTCAATTTAAATATAACATACCTATATATGTGTATTAGTCTTTATGAAAAATACGCTGTGATCACGACTACTGAGGTCATTGCGAATGTCCGGCGTCCCTGTGAACAAGGAAAATGCATTTCAGATGCACTTTTTTCAACAAATGTATACAAAGGTGAAGGTATGGCAAATACAACAATAAGTGGTGCCTCATGCATATATAATGTTCAATATCTAATTATAGAAAAAAAACAAGGACGTTATAGTTATGAAATAGAATTAGAAAAACGTAGACATGCACTGGAAAAACAAACGGTTACAGGGTTCTTATAGTTAGGGAATAGATTTTGAAAAACTGTAGAAATTTACTGAAAAAAACAAAGGTTACAGGGATAATATAGTTAGGCAGAAATTTCAATCATGCAAAACAAGAGAATTTCAGCAGTTATACTTAGTTGAGCTAACTATATCTTGTGCCGCCGCAATGCACTGCTTTTGACTTCACATATTACGTCACTCATGACATGGTCAGTGACATCACTGATGACATCATAAATTACATCACTGATGACATCATCCACAGAATCTCAGATGCACCCACTCACACCCTCATAGAACTTTTCAACCATTCACACACCCATACGAAAACTTATACAGCTACTCAGTGCTTCATGGATCAGCGCACACATCCACTCACTCACCCATACAGCCACTCACACACCCACTCATTCACTAATACAGACATTGTCATATCCAGTCATCCACCCATATAGCCACTCACACACCGAGTCAGCTTCCCTTAGAGTTACTCAAACACCTGCTCACTCATCCATACAATCACAAACCCACACAGTTATACACATACTCACTCATTACTCATACAGGTACTAACATGTACTCACTCACAAATGCAGTTACTGAGACAAGCACACACTCACCCATACAGACACTCTAACGTTCACTCACTCACCCACCCATACAGTCAGTCACACACCCCATCACTCCCCTATGCTGCCTTAAATATATCCAGTTACCCACCCATATACCACTGACAAATGCATTCACTCACCAACACAGCCAAACAAACAATCACTCATCAATACAGCCTTTCACACATGTACTCACTATCCCATAAAGCCACTGACTCACCCACTCAATCATCAATACAGGCAGTCACACACTCCCTCAAATACCCACACAGACACTCAGACACCCATAGAAAAATTCAGACCACCAATTACTCACTCATACAGAAGCTCACACACTCACTCACATACACATACAACCACTTAGACACCAGCTGACAGACAGATACAGACATCCACCCAACCAGACACACATTCACTGAGACACATAATCACTCACTTATACAGTTAGTCTCACACCTATTGACTCACCCAATCAGGCACTCATACACCCACTGATTTACCAATACACCTTGGTATATTTATTTAACACTCATAAACTTTTTTAAAACACTCATAATCACTGGATGATGTCATCAGTGATGTCATTAGTGATGTCAATGTGCATGTCAGGTCATAAGGTCATAAGCAGTGCATTGTGGGGGCACAAGTTATATTTAGCCCAGTTAACTATAACTGCTGAAGTTCTCTGGTTTTGTATGAGTGAAATGGCAGCCTAACTGTAACATCACTGTAATATATATATATATATATATATATATATATATATATATATATATATATATTCCTCACAAATGTCCCCGTAGCAGAGGGAACTCCATTGGTTGGTGCACGCGTTTGGAGACCGGGAACGTGTCTCCCAGGTAATTTTGTAAACAAAAGGCAAGGACGCGGCACTCCTCTTGAACACGATAGTTTATTTTTAGGTCTCTTTGCAAAAACTCCTCCAATTGAAGGGAAGATGTTATTCGTACTTGCTGCCCCAAGCCCATTTGCTGCAGAGACACAGGTGGAAGTCCTTTCCCTAGTGGGCGGTGTCTGCAGCTCCCTCTGCATTGTGGATTCTGTAGTGCGAAGGGCTCGATATGACTCACCTTCACCCCACCTGTTGGCCCCCAGCGCGTCGGAACACCTTCGCCTCCGTGAGCGGAGGCGTCTTCATGAAGTCATGATCCAGTCTTAACCATCCTGGCAACGCGCTGACAATTACGGTGGTCTGGCGTTTCCCAAACGCCTTGAGACATCTTCACCTTTTGCCACAATACGGCAGACTCTTCAGGGTGGGAGCTCAAGTGCGAGTGGCCACGCACAAAACATCCAACCTCCACGTCCCTTCCTGTTAGAAGAACGAGAGCCCACACAGGTAAGTCGATTCAAGCACCTTTAATCTCAGCAAAAAGAGCGGCATGATGCATTTTGGCACACTGTGCCTTCCTCAGATGCCATTTGCTCCTTAAAATTCACTGTCCACTTTTAAAAGAAGCAGAACGCCTCACTGGGTTGGTAGAGACGCTCCTTCCACCAATTAAAGGGAAGATGTTATTCGTACTTGCTGCCCCAAGCCCATTTGCTGCAGAGACACACGTGGAAGTCCTTTCCCTAGTGGGCGGTGTCTGCAGCTCCCTCTGCATTGTGGATTCTGTAGTGCGAAGGGCTCGATATGACTCACCTTCACCCCACCTGTTGGCCCCCAGCGCGTCGGAACACCTTCGCCTCCGTGAGCTGAGGCGTCTTCATGAAGTCATGATCCAGTCTTAACCATCTTATACATACATATATATATATATATATATATATATATATATATATATATATATATATATGAATATCTCCAAATCCCTTTGCAGCGCCCAGCCGGAACACAGCCAAAGAAACGAAATACAGACTCCAATTTACGTGGATCTAGCGGGTCTTTATTTTAAGTTGTCAGACGCGTTTCGAATACCTCCGTATTCTTTCTCAATTATATATATTCACTGAAAAAACCATAGGTTTCACACCAGTTATAATTAGCTGGAAATTTTACTGACATAAAACCATTGAAATTCCCACTTAATAGTTAGTTGGACTCACTATAACTTGCGCGCCTGCAATGCACTGCTGATGACGTCACATATTACATCACTCATGACATGGTCAGTGACATCACTCATGACATCACTGATGACACCATCCAGTGAATGTGTGTCTTTCTGAAATATCAATATGCTTTATATATGTATTTGTAAAGGTCGATGGACGAATAAATGTTTACATAAGTGTGTAAATGGATGTTTATTTTTAATAAAATATTGATTGGTTAACTGGCTTATAAAGTGTATCTTAGTGAATACATATATTAGCAAGTAATTTTTAAATATTTTAAATATATTTATCAGTGTTTCACTTTGTGTATAAGTGGCTGCATGGGTTGGTGACTGACTCACTGTTTGTATGTGTTTTTAAGACAGCGTATGTGCAGGACTGTATGGATGGATGAGTGTGTATATGTGTGTGTTAGTAAGTGAATGACTGACTCACTAGTGTCTTTATCAGTAACTACATATGTTTTAATCTAGTATATGTGAGTATTGATGTATATAAGTGAGTATATGTGAGAGTGAGAGATTGAAAGAGTTCTTGTTTAAGTAAGTATGTGTTTCTATAAGTGATTGTTTAAGAGAGTAAGTATGTGTAAGTTTCCTTAGAAATAAGGTGGTAGTGTGTGTATAGCTGTATATGCAAATAAATGGATGTTCAATAGTTTATTTGCATGTGTGAGTATGTGTGTGAACAACTTTTGGAAGACTGTCGGTGTGTTACAGGATGTATAGGTGTAACACTACATATAATGAGTGAGTATATGTATGAGTGACTATATAGAACTGTTGGTGAATGAGTGGATGTGTATATAAATGGTGTAATTACTGAATTGGTTGTTGTAACTGGTATGGGTATCTCCACTTTTTTGACAGTGTTAGTTTCTATTTTTGAATATGTGTTTCAAGGGTTACTTTACAGTGAAAGGAGGTCTGTCACTCTGTCACAAGGATGGTGTCATCAGTGATGTCATGAGTGATGTCACTGACCATGTCATGAGTGGTGTAATATGTGATGTCATCAGCAGTGCATTACCCACGCAAGTTATAGTGAGTCCAACTAACTATAACGTGGGAATTTCAATGGTTTTATGTCAGTAAAATTTCCAGCTAACTATAACTGGTGTCAAACCTATGGTTTTTTCAGTGAATTTCAATGGTTTTTTAATAGCATTTCTCTATAGGTATAAAAAGAAAAAAATGTATAACGAATTTTATATTGTATAATTATGGAATATTTTTTTTTTTGTATTTTTTTTTTGCCCCGGAGCGCTCCCGGGGCGCGTACCTGTGAATGCACGGGTAAGCACAGTGCTTTGGCGCGCCCCGGGGCTCGTACCGGTGAGCGTCTCATTAGCGCTATTCTCGTGTACGAAAACAACATCTTGACGTTTCGCGTAACCGCGTGATGCATCATATGATGCACTGCGTAAGCGCACCTGGGAGCACGCGAGCGCATGCGATTGCGCAACGTCCTGATGCACTTACGCTACGTGCCCCCCGGGCGGGCTCCGGGGCGCGACTATGGGCACGCCTCGGTGCGCGGCCCGGGGGCGCGTAGCGTAAGCGCGTCGGGTCATGTGACCTGAAAATAAAACATTTTATTGGTTCATCTCACTTTTGGTTTCCTAATGATGTAAGGCTGTAGCGTTCTAATCTAGGACCCTGATCGATACTGTGACCTTATGCCCCTATTTGGCTATAAATCCATTTATTCCCTATATTGGCATAACCGTTCAAGTGCAATATTCAGAAGCTCGTCTCTGGCCCCACACGAACAGAGACACATTCCAGAATAGCTTTCTCTGCCACTTCCTTTGCAACCAATTAGTGCAATGACATAGCAGAAGTTACTATATGAGATTCCTAGATTAACACTCTGAGTTCTTCAACAAGATAAAAACTCAGCAACCTGGAAATCCCCGCTTGCTGTGTTTTGATTAGTAATAGAACTCTAATGAGCACTGATAAACGATCACTTCCTAGTGACATCTTTATTGACGTCTTATGTCCAAAAACTTACGTCAAACAAGGCACCTTTCAGGTATAAATATTACCAACGTTGCCTTAAGCAAACGCTGAAGCTATCAATGCTGCTGTATTGCTGTCTGCCGTTGTTTCGCTGAAGCTGATGCTGCCAGCTATCTTGCTGCTGCTGAAGAAGCTGTCATGCTGATGATACCATAGTTGCTATCGCTAATGCTATCGCTGCTAACTAGCGAACGATGGTGTGGTGAACTTAGGAGCTGAACAGCCGTCCCCTGCAAAGAGCCCAGCAGATGCAAGCTGCCCACGGACGCTGCCCCTCCTCCTCCTCTTCCTCCTCGATGCGCTGAGAAGAGATGCTGTCTTTCTCCTGCAGAGAAATCCAGCTCCGGCGTTTCTGGTCTACCCTTGCGGGTGACTGGGATATCGAGTCCTGAGGGAGATACCAGACCTCCATCATTCTATTCCAGAGGTATGGTGTTGACTAAACCCTTAGAGAGAATTCTTGAAGCAAACCTTGGCAAAACCAACTTAACTTAAAGCTACTTACTTACTCCCCTCCCAAGTATTAGGATTAGGTCAGGTACACTGGGGTAGGCGTAGTTAGAAGCACCAGTTGAGTATTTTAGCCTAATGTATATATGAATGTATATATGTTTTATTCCTTTTAAACCATTGTATGGCTAAGAAACCATATCAATGCTTTTACAGTATTATTTCGCAATACTTGTCTTACTGTATTTACTTTTTATAATAACAAGTCTTGCAATTGTGGCAATTCATTTCTCTTGTACGAGAAGAAAGACTGTTCAATAAATGTTACCCTTTATTGACAACGCCCGTCTCTCTATTCTCTACATATTGTGAAAGTAAACTACACAACCACTGACTGAGTAAAATAACTGTCTATTGTTTCACACGACCCTAGAGATTGACTCTTGATCTGAGGAGCAAAGTTGTCATGTTGCACGGTTGTTGGAAAACTGAATCCCTTCTTGGCTGTGCCAGGGAAGCTGATCACTTCCTATTCAGTCAAGAAAGTTTCCAGTGACCTCTGAGCTAGTTGGTAACAAACCCAATTAAGTTTAGCATAGTCAGTGGAGGCCTGGAAGATCCGCACTTCTACGTCGATACTACTGTTTATGTTATTCCAATGCGCTGGGCCTATTGGGAAAATAGGAACTACAGTACATGGCGCCCAAACGTTTGGTAAGGCGATAAACTAACACAAGACGTTAAAGTAACTCAGTCGTGCATTTTTCACACAGACCCCTTTCTCCCGTAAATACTCCAATAGACGTCTGGAGTGGGTGAAAGGTTAAAATCCGCCCGAACTCAGTAGGAAGAGATTCCTATGTAAAGCTCTGGTTTATTCAATGTTGAAGGATACAGTGTTCCAAAATATTGTGCACCTAATCTTTGTCTCCTTGGAGACCTACTCTGCAAAACCTGCATTTATAAAATGTCAGACAGTGAAGAAGAAAGGGAAGCAGCTAGACTGGCAACCCTACTAATAGAGGAAGACACGAGTCTCCTACAGATTGACCCGGATGCGATTATCATCCCGGTACATTTAAGAAAGTCTATAACGTTAAAACTTATAGAAAACGGACTGACACCACAAGGTGGTACAGTAATTTTCGTGATAGAGGCACACGAATATCGGCAGACAGAGGTATTCTATTCATGGATAAACTTTCCAGCGGCAAATGCTAGAACAAAAGAGTTTCACTATTACAAAATAGAGAAACCACCGGATGAGTACGCTCCTTTCGAGGAGACTGAAATCCCACTAAAATTCCAAGAGCACCTGCTCTGGTTTAATGGCGCCCTAAAACATAATGATCATATTACCAGGCTCGGTCCACTAGGTAGACCAGGAGCAACGTGGCCGGTTCTAGCCAGCTACACACCACATCCGGACATTGCAAAAATGTCTAAAGAAGAGCTGTTAGTACAGCTAAAAACATTATTTAAAATACATAGGCAATTAGTGCAATATGTAATGCGGACTGCAACAGTTCAACCAGCTGTTAATGTACCACAGCTGACCCCTCATCAGGGGAACACTAATAAAATTACACCACAGAACATACAGTCATGTCTTGGTAAAACACCCGTAAAACGGGAACAAATTCCTTTCTGGTTAGCACAGAAAATCACTCAAATAGAGGCAGTGTTTCCGGATACTACCCCTATTGAGAAACACAGAATCTTGACCATCTGCCTTCCTATGGGAATCGCACCACACATAGATGACTGCGACACTTGGGGTACAGTCTTTGCTTCCATTTACACAAAAACACATGGTGTTCCGTATATGGCGGTAATACCAGAAGTGCTAAAACAGATTCAAAATGAATATGGTCCTGAACCTGCTTTAACTCTTGGTATGAAATTACTGAAAGACTTCAAGCAGGTCTCGGCTATATTATTAGCCAACATAAAGGGAGAAGCAGCATCTGTGGCGATCCGGCAGAAGTTGAAGGAAACAGATATAACAGATCAGCCAATTGAGCTTGCCAAAATCATAGAGAAATGCTATGAAGAATTAGGTAGAGACAGCTTGGGTGGGAAACCGGTAAAGCCCCAACTGCTCGAAAATCCTGAAAAATTATTTATTAAAAATAATTCAAACACTCCTAAAAAGAGCTGGGATGGAAATAAACAATCCACTCCCAAGGAAAAAGTTTTCCAGTCCAGAGGAAGGTCTCCTCGACGGAGGGAAAGAACTCCGACTCGAGAACACCAGTCTCCCCAGAGGGAGCCCTCTGAGAAAAGATATAACCTTAGAAATAGGGATAATTTGAAAAAACCTGATAGGTATCAAAGTATTGATACACGTCCCTCTCGATCTTTTTCGCAGAAATCGGAAAGAAGAGGACGGTCAGACCCAGGAGAGCACACCAAGTCCAAAGACAAGGAACCTGCTCAGAGTAAAAAATCTCAATTTCCAAAAAAGAAGGTAGCCAATATTAGAGTAATCAACCATGCCGAGAATACTGAGGACACAGTTGAAAAACGGGGAGTGGGCACAGACAATGTTAGACAGTGCAGCAGAAATCAGTATAGCCTGCAAGATCTTGATGAGTCATCTGGAGACAGTGGACACGAATGAATACATTCAGGTTGAAACTGCCGACACCAGACTTAGCGAGCCCCATAAAATATACGAAATAACATTGCGTATAGAGGGTGATAAGACTAGGAAAATAAAGGGTCTATTTTGGGATAAGCCTCAAAAGGTTATGAGATTCTGTTAGCTGAAAAGGATTGGCCCCCAGAGTTTGTCAGGGAGTGCCCTCGTGGCGAAGAAATGATTATGCCTGCCTTCTCGAATCACATTCCGATTCACAAAAAATATACTTATGCAAGGAAATGGGCAGTAGCCCAGGCACCGGCATTATATAAAAATTATGTAGGATGGGATGAGGACTCACCTCCTCACAAAATCCAGTTAAAAAGTGAACCAACTGCCCAACGGCAGTATCCCATTAAGCAAGAAGCTAAAAAACAAGTCAGGGAGATCTTAGATCAACTTGAATACCAGGGGGTGATTGAAACATGCACCTCTCAAATGAACAATCCTTTGTTTCCTGTCTCCAAGCCAGACAATTCATATCGTCTAGTTTTGGACTACAGACACCTTAATGCATGTTGCAAAACTTTTGCAGTACAAAACTCGCATAGTGCAGCCCTAATGAATAACATAGTTAGGAAAAAATATAAAACGACATTAGACATATCTAATGGTTTCTTTTGTCAAAACATTGCACCAGAAAGCAGATACTTGACCGCTTTCTCAGCATTTGGGTCGCAGAAAAAATTCTGTCGACTCCCACAAGGGTTCAAGAACAGCCCAGGACTATTCTCAGCTAGGGTAACAGAGTTACTACAAATATATGATGATGAGGCATTATCTTACGTAGATGATATCTATCTCACGGACGACGACTTGGATACTCACTTGAAAAGAGTGAACACCATTATACTTGGGTTCGCAGCAGAGGGTTACAAATTCAACTTTAAAAAGTCTCGAATTGCCCATCTGACAGTACTATTCTTAGGGTACGAATTATCAAGTGAAGGAAAAAGCCTAGCGGACAACTTCTTAGAGAAGTGTGCTGTACTCCAAGCTCCAAAAACGCTGAAGAATTTACAATCCATACTAGGTTTTCTGAATTTCGGAAGAACTTACATTCTAAATTACGCAGAGACGGTTAAACCTCTCTACGAACTAATTAAACCTGATTTTAAACAAATCAATTGGACTCAAAAACACACAGAAATTTTGAGATCATTGCAAACAGACATGTTAGCAAAAACATAATTAGATACACGTGACAACACACGCGATCTTGTAATCCAAGTCATCCCAGGAAGATGCGGATTCACGTACCTAACCTCTAATGAGGGAGAAAAGGTACCAATAGCTTACAAATCACATTTGTACGCAAAGGCTGAAATGAAATTCAGTTCAACTGAGAAAATTCTAACTGTGGTTCAGACTGCTGTAGCAAAAGAAAGGCCCCTAGCACAAGGTAAACGAATGATAATCGTAACACCTATACCGGCTTTAGAAGCGGTAACTAAAGCAAGCATTCCTAATGCTAAAGCTTTGCATCCGAGATGGATTCAGTGGGTTAATTCTCTTGCTGCAACAGACGTAGTTTACGAATTTGATCCTAACTTAAAAACACAGGATTTTTTACAATATGAATATGAATGTCCTCTGCCAATTGAAATCCTGCCTCTCGAAGAATAGGGAAGTATTATATATACTGACGGATCAGCACAGCCCGCAGTTGGGGGCAAACAAGCTTATAGTGCTGCGTGCGCGATTGTTAAAGGTCGTTGGCACAAAGGTAAATTTAGACCAACGGTCACTAAAACACAATCTCTAGGAGATTGCTCAGCTCAACGAGCTAAATTGGTAGCATTTAAGATGGCGCTAAAAAATACCGATCGCGAATTGCCCACACTAATAGTGTGCGATTCTTATTATTGCGTACAATCTTATAATGAATACTTGCAGAATTGGGTGGAAAATGGTTTCAAAGATGCAAAAGGTGGCACAATAAAGCATAAAATGCTTTGGGAACAGGTAGTTCTTTTACAGAAAGAACTACAAAAGACTCACGTGATACACACTCTGAGACATCAACGTGATGGCGTTCACGTTGCAGGGAATTCATTGGCTGATGAAGCCGCGAAGGCAGCTGTGCAAACGGCTTCCATAGCTGCGATAACTCGGTCACAAAACAAAAATAGACAGCGATATTCTACAAGCTGTCAGTGCGTCAGTAAAGAATGATAAGAAAACACTCCCAAAAGGCTTTCCAGAAAAGTACTTATATTCAACAGATACGAATAATGTTCCTTTTGCTCGAATCCCTGGAGTGGGGGATAGGGTAATGCCAAACATGGAACACAGGTTAGGACTAATTAAAGCGGCACACGAAGGGCTTGCTTCTGCGCACGCTGGCGTTTCCGCAACAATATCACTATTAAAACAGAGATATTGGTGGCCTCGCTTGAGAATACAAACTAAAAAGTATGTATTAGAATGCGATATATGCCAAAGGATAAAAGTATCAACAGTAAAACGACCAGCGCAGACACCCCTTCTCATCTCGGATAAACCATTTGCATGTGTTTACCTGGACCATTGTGGTCCCCTACAAAGGGACGGCAACTATAGATATATAATGGTAGCAGTGGATTCCTGTACGAGGTTCATATGGATGTGGCCCCAGCGCTCGGCTGACGCTAGAACGGTTATAAAAGATCTGCGAGTCTTTATCGGCACATACGCAATTACCACGTTCCATTCTGACCAGGGTCCTGCTTTCAGCTCTCGAGCTTATAAGGAGGCCATGGCCAGCATGGGAATTGGGTTGCGGTATTCTTGTCCATCGCACCCCGAAGGGAATAGTGTGGTAGAAAGAAAAAACCGAGACATAAAGCGATCTATAACAGCGAAGGTATTAGGTTCAGGCGCTGAGTGGGTCAAACATCTAATAAGTGTCCAGACCAGTCTTAACAATTTGCCAAGAAATTCTCTAAAAGGTTTCAGCCCATACGAACTATTGTTCGGAATTAGAATTAGAATTCAGGACTTAGATAGTCAGGTATCAGTGGTTCAAGATAAGAAAACAGACTTTGACATCAAAGATCGTTTGGCTGTTTTACAGGAACTGAATGAAACAAGAAAATCCTTAAGCAACATAAAGTTAAAGAAACAGCCAGATACCACTGACGAGGCACCACAAGCAACAGCCCCAGCAAGGCCTGTCTGGATTCCAAAGATTGGGGATCTAGTCAGAGAAAAAATCGCGGTGAAGAAGGAATTTGGGCCTTCTTACAGAAAAGCAGTACCTGTCTTGGCAGTCACCGGAACAAGATCAGTAGTACTACCGCCCCTCGCTGGTAAAAAGGAGAACAGAGTTGTATCTATCGACCTGGTAAAACCACAAGCATGTGGTCTATAATCAACAGTAGGCCCAGTGGACTCCCAAGAAACAACAGAATACCCAAACTTGAAACAATCCAAGAGGTTCAAACTGAAAGACTAATCACATTCGATCAGCCTGCAGTGCACAGAGAAGGACTGTGCAATAATGCCATGGAACTCGTGCCTCTTGAGACACAGATTGAAACAGTTCGTCAAGAAACACCAGTCTACAATAATGTGGCATCAGAAAGTGCTACCGAAAGACAGATTGAAAGAACAATCCCAACTATTGACAGAACTGCCTCTGGTTATTTCATCGACTTCGACAACTTTTCCGAGGATCAAAGTAACCCCGAAGTGATGCCAGAAATAAAAAAGTATTCTAAAGAAACTACAGCGGAACTCTTTCAACAAATCAAAGAATTATATCTGGATTCACCGTTGATTGAGCTTCGGATTATTTCAGGGGTATTCACACTCCTACTATGCCTAATTTTAGTTTTAATTTTAGGAAAGTTTATTACAATTGAATGGACACAGCAAGTCAAAAAATCAACCTAGTCCTCAAACCACACAGATCATCCCACGTGAAGAAAAGAGAACTGTCAACAGTAAATGTCACAGCCATTCCAATACCCGGTGGGGTAGTATGGGAGAAAACTGACTATGAGATCTATGGTCCGGTCGAAATCCTGAAGTATCCTCATCAACTGAAGGTTTCCTTAAGTGACTTTGTAAAACCTAGTACATTCTCTGATGATTGGGACTTTGATAGTATTAATGACATGATGTCTGATTTAGTAATGTCAGCTAGATTTACAGAACATGATTATTTACAAGGTTCGTCTAGTTATGAACAGTTATTCTGTTTTACACATTATGGCGATCATTATTTGCATAAATCTGCACAGCCTAGAAATGTTTTTAAGTATAATCAATGGGAACATTGTGCTACACCACCTAAAAGCAGTTCTAAAACATTCTTTGAGAAGTTCAAGTACTTCTCAGGGTTTAACACCAGTGATGCAGAAACGTTTTTATTACAAACTGTTAGATAAAACAGGAATGAAAACAATGCTGACAAACACTAAATTAATATATTCAGAAGCATTTTATGAAAAAATGATGACATTTGGTTTTGATTATTGGAAAAATAACATTGAAACAAAAACCATTTGGGGTACAAAAGATTGGCAGGTACAAGGCATAGAAGCACTATTCAGAACCTGCATGATACCTGAACAAATGATGTTTTTAAATGACACAATTCACCAAACATCCTGTCTTGGCCTAGCTAAGATCAAAGACCTTAACAAACCGTCTATTCCGAAGCCAATACCTGAAAATGCAACAACAGATATTGAGATAGACGTAACTAAAATTTTACATTTTAACAGAACACATCCTGATTGGAAAAAGTGGTTAATCTGGCCTACTGACACAAACAACTGTCAAGATAGATTCCTGAATAAAACACAGGGGTTAAAAATGACCAGACAAGACCCTAGATACTCCCAGAGACAACATCCAGGGATAGTAACAACATACAGTGTAGGGAAACTCTGCCTCGAATGGCTAGGATCATCCACACTGGCTGAAATTAAGCAAAACTTGTCTTTAATAAAAGATGGTGCTGATTTGCGCGATTTTATTATGGGACCGCGCAAACAGCGTCAAAAGCGTTTCATAGCGGCCAGCATCTATGCTGCGTACAACGAGGCTTGGAAAGTCACACAAATTGAAACAGCTGAAAAAAAACGAGAAATTGATCGTATTAATTTGGAAAAATCACTTTCTGTAGTGGACAATGGGTTAATGACTCTGTCCTTCAGAATATATTCGTTGGACAATATTGTATCTTCTGCCTTTGACATAATAGACAGAGACTTGCTAATGTTACAGCATGGCCAGTCGCAATTACGTTCTATTGTACAATTAGGCTGAACGCTGCAAAATCTTCGTTCAGGCTATGTGCCTTGGCGTTTAATCAACACAACGTCCTTGTTTTCCATTTTTAACCTTACTGATAAACAAATCAGCTTGGCACAGAAAGGAGCAGACTATATAATCCTGAGCATTGAAAAACTTGAGAGATTACCATTAACAATGTCAGAAAGTCCTGTCATTGAATGGATAATACACGGAATTATCACTATACCGATAACAACTTTCCGATTTAAAAAGTGCCTTGAATACATACCTACTGGCCAGTATGAACGATTGGGTAAAGGATATGTTAAGTCAGCATGGAAATTACCATACACACATTCATGCTATAGTGACAGCGACAAAAATGTATTTCTTAGTGGTGAAAACTGTAAACATTCACTAAGCGGTATACTTTTGTGTCAGGGTATTAATTTACACGGAGCCTGTGAAGGTAATTCTAACAACCTTTCATGCCACCAGCTTGTCACACCTGCAACTCAGATAGAGCCCTTCTTTATGCAACTTGCGAATGGGAGTTACATTCTAAGAACGGATCACAGATGTTGTGGCTTTGTGCCAGGGAAAAGTTATCTCGTAAGCGTAACTTCCATGGTCAAATGCTGTATGCAAGCATTGTTCCCGAGCGGGCCTGGAGACATAGAGAATCCCATCTGGCCTCATCTGAATCTCTATTCTATACGAATTGATACTTTAAGCAAAATGAAGTCTGTGCTTTTGCAGACAACAGTGCCCATAACGTCATCAAGAGAGACGTATGATCTCCTAGTTGCAAGGACAGCTACGGATGTTCATGACCTTTTATCAACAAATTGCCCCGTGCATTTCGTAGGAATGCTTAGCCAACTCCTTAACATGTCTAGTGCCACAGGCATTCCAGGCATATTTAAGACGATTTTTACGGGACTGCTAACACCATTTCAAACAATTCTGGGAATCGTTCCAAATTTTGTCCACTCTGTTTTTGGCGGCATACCCCTATTTTTGGGACTTGTAGCAGGGATTTTATTTTTTACCCTCCTGCTTCGTTATGGCAAGCCACAGCTCAGACATGACTCCTATGGGAATGGAAGAAACAATCCTAGCAGTGCGCTACCGGGACAGAATAACTAGAGTCCTTGGATTGGCCAGGCTGAGAGATCTAAACATGACCTGGTTCCTTTCATTCAGACCGATATGGCAAAATTGCATCTTACCTGTACTACGATGTATGCTATGCGGAGATGAGTGCAAGTTGGACATCTGTCTTTCACTTCCATCAGCAGTAAAATTGGATATCGATACTTTGCTCAGTCCGATAACGGCTCACGCATTGTGTTGTCCCCAGCGGCTACCAATCCTGATGACGGCATTCGTTGAGACTCCTGTGCTACGACTAGGTGGTAACAGTGGAGCGAGTGACAAAAGCAACATCACCCAGGTACGACCTTCTGTGAGCATTGCTGATCCCGACTTTGATGACAGCAATCATTCTCACACCTGCCAAGTTACAGCACTATCGAATTTGGTCGAACTGTCACCTGATTTTGTAGACCAATTCTTTGAGAGCCTGTCTGATATGATGTTCTCACCCAAACAGAAAAAATAACTTTGGAGAAGCATTCCGACACACAGCGTTCCCATGAACTCTGAATTCAGCCTTCAGTTTTGAACAACAAAAACTGCTAAAAGCGTTGGAACTCTAATTTCCCCGTTCAAGCATTAATTCTTTTGAATTGAACACTTTTTAATATTCACCTTCTTTTTGGCACGAAAAATTCTTTGCTTAAAGTAAAAACTATTCATAGAGAACAGAAGCTTCAACTTCTATTTCTAAACACATCTAGAGACATAATAACTTTACACCAGCCTCTAGCACATTTTATTGCAATGTATTTATATGTGATGAAATTATCTCGCCCTTCTTCTGTTTCAGAGATATTTCATGTGTAATTATTTTTTGCATAATAGTTCATTTATTTCATATGCTATAATTTTTGAATGATTTCTATGCTTCAAAAACGTACAGTACCTACATTTTCACGTATTACAAATACGCCTATTTCAAATGCATATATGTAATTTGGGGTGGGCAATGTTACACATGCATCTTATTGCTCTAGTTTTAGTAATTTGATGGACATGAATTCGTGGAGTGGGTGTAGGGTTCTAATCTAGGACCCTGATCGATACTGTGACCTTATGCCCCTATTCGGCTATAAATCCATTTATTCCCTATATTGGCATAACCGTTCAAGTGCAATATTCAGAAGCTCGTCTCTGGCCTCACACGAACAGAGCCACATTCCAGAATAGCTTTCTCTGCCACTTCCTTTGCAACCAATTAGTGCAATGACATAGCAGAAGTTACTATCTGAGATTCCTAGATTAACACTCCGAGTTCTTCAACAAGATAAAAACTCAGCAACCTGGAAATCCCCGCTTGCTGTGTTTTGATTAGTAATAGAACTCTAATGAGCACTGATAAACGATCACTTCCTAGTGACATCTTTATTGATGTCTTATGTCCAAAAACTTACGTCAAACAAGGCACCTTTCAGGTATAAATAATACCAACGTTGCCTTAAGCAAACGCTGAAGCTATCAATGCTGCTGTGTTGCTGTCTGCCGTTGTTTCGCTTAAGCTGATGCTGCCAGCTATCTTGCTGCTGCTGAAGAAGCTGTCAAGCTGATGATACCATAGTTGCTATCGCTAATGCTATCGCTGCTAACTAGCGAACGATGGTGTGGTGAACTTAGGAGCTGAACAGCCGTCCCCTGCAAAGAGCCCAGCAGATGCAAGCTGCCCGCGGACGCTGCCCCTCCTCCTTCTCCTCCTCCTCCTCGATGCGCTGAGAAGAGACGCTGTCTTTCTCCTGCAGAGAAATCCAGCTCCGGCGTTTCTGGTCTACCCTTGCGGTGACTGGGATATCGAGTCCTGAGGGAGATATCAGACCTCCATCATTCTATTCCAGAGGTATGGTGTTGACTAAACCCTTAGAGAGAATTCTTGAAGCAAACCTTGGCAAAACCAACTTAACTTAAAGCTACTTACTTACTCCCCTCCCAAGTATTAGGCTTAGGTCAGGTACACTGGGGTAGGCGTAGTTAGAAGCATCATTTGAGTATTTTAGCCTAATGTATATATGAATGTATATATGTTTTATTCCTTTTAAACCATTGTATGGCTAAGAAACCATATCAATGCTTTTACAGTATTATTTCGCAATACTTATCTTACTGTACGTACTTTTTATAATAACAAGTCTTGCAATTGTAGCAATTCATTTCTCTTGTACAAGAAGAAAGACTGTTCAATAAATGTTACCCTTTATTGACAACGCCCGTCTCTCTATTCTCTACATATTGTGAAAGTAAACTGCACAACCACTGACTGAGTAAAATAACTATCTATTGTTTCACACGACCCTAGAGATTGACTCTTGATCTGAGGAGCAAAGTTGTCATGTTGCACGGTTGTTGGAAAACTGAATCCCTTCTTGGCTGTGCCAGGGAAGCTGATCACTTCCTATTCAGTCAAGAAAGTTTCCAGTGACCTCTGAGCTAGTTGGTAACAAACCCAATTAAGTTTAGCATAGTCAGTGGAATGGAATAGTCATTCCAATGCGCAGGGCCTATTGGGAAAATAGGAACTACACTACAAGGCCAGGTCCTGTGACCTTAAAAAAACACTTTTCATTGGTTCAGAACAGTTTTCTTTTTCAAATGATGAAAGACCCCACCTTTTTTCCTCATTCTACCTTTGTGCTTTGAGAGAGGTAGACCTGCAGTTATTTCAGTAGAAAATGGCTACATTAGCTGCAGCTGCTGGATCTTCTGGACCACCACCACCACCACCACAAGGACCACCACAACTTCACAGTGGTGGAGATAAAGAAGAGGAGGAGGATGAGGAGGAGGAGGAGAGGAGATTCGTCCCAGAGGACAATATTACCTACAAACCTAAAGAGCACATCATCTGGCAATTTTTTTCAATCCCCAACGACAAAAAAAAGTAAATGCGCCTAAGGCAACCTGCTTAATATGTCATCAGGAGCTGGCAAGGGGGAATCCCAACAAAAAATACTCCTTTGGCAACCACACGATGATCAGACACATGCAACGGAAGCATCCAAATAACTATGCTAGGGCAGAGGTCAGGAAACTGGCCAGAAACCCTGTCCAATCTTCTGCCAGCACCTCCCAAACTAATGTTTCCACCCCATCAGGACCGGAAGTTAGGGAGATGTGCTCCACCATACAAACAAAGTTTTCCAATTTTAAAATGGTTTGTATTTTTTGTGGACAAACAATATGCTATGGAGAGAAATGCATCACACTTATGCTTGGGATAACCACAAGTGCCCAAGGAAACATTAATTTTTTCCTCTTTTTTTTTTGCTCCTGTTGAGCCCTTCAGAATTCCCTGTTTTTTGTTTCTCCCCTTAAAAAATACAAAAAAAACAAAAAAAATGTTCAGAAAAGTCAAAAAAAGTAAAAAATGTTCAAAAAAACAATTAAAAAAATATAAAACAACAAAAAGAATAAAAACAACAGTTCTTTTTAGAACTACCTCTAATGTATAAAAAAAGCAACTTTTTTGGGAAACTCTGTCATGCTTTTTTCTCCACAGTACGCGTACCGGGGCACGTACCGGTCGCTCAACCGCCCCCCCCCCCCCCCCCACCGCGAAAATTGAATTTTTTTTTTGTTTTCAGCGCCGGGGCCCTTTTATGTCCCCCACATCAAACCTAGGAGGTCAGGGGGGGTCTACCCTGCCCCCTTTTGGTTATTTCCCCCTTTGTTTTTGGCCCCTCTTGTGTCTCTATCCTACCGAGACACAAGATGGCGGCCGCTCTGGACTGTTTCGAATGTTTACAGACACCCGAGAGCCAATCAGCTGTCCGTGCGCACCTCGCATGGCGCGCCCAGAGCAATCCCCGGTGCGCGTACCGGGGCGTTACCATAGATATATATATTTTTTGGAACCTAAATTACTCAAAATCCACTGGAGCACATATCTTGAGACATAGCAAAGGCACATCGGGCTACCAGTCCCTACAATTTTGCCAAGTTTGGTGGAAATCCATTCAGCCGTTCGCGCTAAAAGTGAGTTCGACCGCCCTATGGAAATTAACATGGAGAAAACACGTTTTGGGACCCCCCTTTTATCTCGGCCCCCGCTTGGCGAATCCCCCCCACACTTTCAGGGAAGGAGCGGAGCGGAGTGGGCCACCTACTTTGAGAAATTTGCGAAGATTCGTCCACCGGTGCCAAAGTTATTCCCAATAGAATGTTGCGGATTTCCTATTGAAAGTAGATCCTAACTATAACTACCTACTGGCAACTGCCAGTAGGTAGACAGCTGGTAATTCTATTTTACATTACAACAGTTTCCATCCCAAACACCTCATTTGCAGCATCCCCTACGGGGAAATGTTGCGAATAAAAAAGATTTGCAGCAATTCAACCGATTTGGTGATGGCACAAAATGAATGTAAGGAAAGATTCCTCGCCAGAGGATATCCTATCCACATCATTCAAACAGCCATTAACAAAACTGCGGAACTGGACAGAACCCTTCTCCTTGTTCCCAAAACCAAAATCCCACCCATATCTCAAACCAACAACTCACCAGACTCCAGTACGGTCAGACTCATCGTGCCCTACAGTACCCAAAAAGGTGCGATAAGTAAAATTATCAATCAAAATTGGGCCCTCATTCGTTCTGATCCTGTAATAGGCCAAACTATGCCAGCCAAGCCCAGTATTACTTACAAGAGAGCTATTTCTCTACACAATAGCTTGGTATCCAACTGCCCTGAAATTACACCTTCCAAAGATTGGCTGAAAACCTCACGGGGGTTCATAAAAAGTCATTCATGCAAAGCATGTACCTATGGCATTAACAAAACCAGTTACCGTACAGCATTCAGTAGTAAAGACATCAACATTTTTAAATCCCTCCACTGCAAAACTGAGTACGCCATTTACATCTTGGAATGTACGTGTCCCTTACGGTACGTGGGAAGTACCAAACTACCAGCTAGTGTAAGGATATTGCAGCATATTAGGGCAATCACCAACTCTGATCCCACCTACCCAGTGGCGAGACATTTTCGGGAGGTCCACAATAACAACTTAATGGATCTCAAATACTATGTCATCGACACGATTCCAAAAACTAAACAGGGTGGTGATCGTGAGCAAAAAATGCGTAAGTTGGAGACAAGGTAGATCCTGAACTTCAACAGCAAAAGCCCTGGAGGTTTAAATAACATTGAAGACTTACATACTTGTTTATGATCATAATTATTTCTCTGAGCCCCTCTGGAAGTGGCAATTTCCCTCCCTCTCCCCACATTTTTGATAACTTGCCCCTTGTGTCCTTTTCCTCCTTGTTTTCCTTGTGACCAATTACTCACAGACCTAACTTCCTAGTCAGTTCATCCTGTCAGGCGGCATGAAATAACTTTAAAAACTTAACTTTATTGGGCTTTTGTCCCATGTGGCTGCCATTCCCTTCTCCTAATTCAAAACCCTTACACAGGGGTTGTTTTTAACATTTGCACTTTATTCACACTTTGCACCTAATGGCACTTTAACCAATATTTTCCTTCAACTACCATCTGTTTTTGACTATGGGTTACCATACACCCATGAGGGTTTTTCGCAACATAGTATACTCAGATATACCATAACTAAGCATTTATGCAAAAATTATGTTTTGACTTACAGGCTTTAACCATCGGGTAAAAATACTTGTGTAAATATATGAAATGATTTTTTATGCTGAATTTATTTTTGTATGAAAATAACTTTTAAGAACATATACTCCTATATTTCTATATGCACATATTTACTTTTCTTAAACTCAACGTTGTGCAATTGTTTATGTATTTATACTGTAATTTATGCATTTAAGCTATGAGTTTCTTTTTTTGTAAAATACGATGGTTAATAACCCTGGTCACTACACACATTTTTTACTGAGATACTTTCAAATTTCAATCAGATGGCTAATGCGTTGCTTTTAAATAGCTTCATTTTTTGTAAAGCAAGGCTTTTATCAAAGGAAGGAAAAAAGTTGTATTTCACCTTTTTTTATGTCTATCACTACCACAGTCACGTGCATAGGGTGCTAGCTGTCTTAATGGTCCATTCAATGCTTGAACGTTGTCATGTGATCAAGCCACTCCGGTGGAGAAACGCGTTATGGCTGACTAACGAGAAATAAACGCTACTTTCTGCACTCAACCTGGGCTCGTGTCTGCTTTTCGTTGCATGCTGGAGACAACACGCTGCATCTGATTTCCCTAAGCGGCTCCTGGGATATATATATATATATATATATATATATATATATATATATATATATATATATATATATATATATATATATATATATATATATACTAGCAGCCCGTCCCGACGTTGTCCGGGTATGAATTGCTGCCTGCCAGTAGTACATTGTTTTGTCGGATTTTGTTTTGATAGCATTTCTTCTCTTTGACAGGCCTGTGAAACCCCCTGATTCACAGTGCACTGCTGATGCACTTAAGAGTGCGCGTTCAGTAGTGTGTGAACTCGAGTTTCCCTACTTTATTTTTCCTTGTAATATTATATAGCGCTAACTCGACAACATGGCATGAGCACAATTTACATTACAGAAGAACACATTCATTTGTGGTAGGCACGGGGAGACAATGCAATTTGCCTGGAATCACAGGATGTTGAGCTGATGCCGAGATTCGAACGTACTTCCCCAGCTCTAAAGTTCACAATTCTAGAACTTGTGGCGGGAGGTGTGTCTAAAAGTGTATGTCGGTGCTGGCCATCAATGAGAGAGACCAGTGCATTTTTCAAATGGGTGGTGAAAAAATATGAGTATGTTGCTGGAGATGTGGGCTGCCGTGCCACCAATGTACTTACCGGGGGAGGGTAAACACCCATCATTCCGCAACTTTCTTTCCGCATACCATCACTCTGCGTTCTTTCATTACGAAAGTACCATGACTCCGCAATGCCATTATAACGCATGGCATTACATTTTATATGCTTTTACCACGCATACATTTACAACGAAATCCGTTGTAAATGCATGAATGGTAAAAGCATGTTTTTTTATGTTGGATAAGGTAAGTATGGGTATAGGGGTATATGTTTTGGGGTACCGAGGTATATGTTTTGGGGTATTTGGGTATTTTAAGGGTTCAGATATAGTTTTGGGTTATGGGGTACAGGGGTAGTTTTAGGGTTTAGGGATAGGTATGGGTTTTGGGGTACAGGGGTATTTTTAGGGTTCAGGGCTTGGTTTGGGTTTTGGTGTATAGGGGCATTTTTAGGGTTCAGGGGTAGGTTTGTGTTTTGGGGTACAGGGGTATTTTAAGGGTTCAGGGCTAGGTTTGGGTTTTAGGGTACGGGGTATTTTTAGGTTTCAGGGCTAGGTTTGGGTTTTGGGGTACAGGGGTATTTTAGGGTTCAGGTGTAGGTTTGGGTTTTTGGGGTACAGGGTTATTTTTAAGGTTAAGGGCTAGGTTAGGGGTTTGGGGTACAGGGGTATTTTTAAGGTTCAGAGGTAGATTTGGGCTTTGGGGTACAGGGGTATTTTTAGGGATAGGTTTGGGTTTTGGGGTACAGGGTATATTTATAGGGTTAAGATGGGTTAGTGTTTAAGGGTGTTGGGGTATTTTAAGGAGTACGGGTGGGTTATGATTATGGGGTGCAGGGGTAGTTAAAGGGAGCAGGGTGGGATTAGCACACAATATGAGACATGACATGAAGGGCGGAACGTACCACACGCCTCCAGCGTTTGTCACGCCCCCAGCACACGCCCACAGCACAACTCAGACACGCTCACAAGGGACTACTTTGCTGGCACGGTTCTTTTACCTTTTAAATGTATATGGTGGGCGTCTGCATAGCCTATGTCCTTCTGCTACAGCTGCCCTTTACAACGCTTTATTGGGTGTTATGATTGGTGCTGTGGGTCCTGAGATTACCCGCCTCAAAGGTTTGGGCTCTCTCTTTATTATATTAGTATGGATATATATATATATATATATATATATATATATATATATATATATATATATATATATATATATATATATATATATATATATATATATATATATATATATATATATTCACTGAAAAAACCATAGGTTTCACACCAGTTATAGTTAGGAATTAGCATTTAAAAAACCTAGTAAATTCACTGAAAAAACCATAGGTTTCACACCAGTTATAGTTAGCTGGAAATTTTACTGACATAAAACCATTGAAATTCTGACCATGTCATGAGTGATGTAATCTGTGACGTCATCAGCAGTGCATTGCAGGCGCGCAAGTTATAGTGAGTCCAACTAACTATAACGTGGAATTTCAATGGTTTTATGTCAGTAAAAGTTCCAGCTAACTATAACTGGTGTGAAACCTATGTTTTTTCAGTGAATTTACTAGGTTTTTTAAATGCTAATTCCTAACTATAACTGGTGTGAAACCTATGGTTTTTTCTGTGAATTTCGAAGGTTTTTTAAATGCTAATTCCTAACTATATATAAGGCCTCAAACCTATTTTTTTTTCAGTGAATTTCAAATTTCAAATCTCTATAGGTAAGAAATGTAATATTTTTTATAATGAATTTTATATTTTATAATTATGTAATATATATACATATATTTTTTTATTTGTTTGCCCCGGTGCGCTCCCGGGACACGTACCGATGTGCTCACCGGTAAGCGCAGTGCTATGGCGCGCCCTGGGGCGCGTACGGGTGAGCGTCCCGTTAGCGCTATTTCCGTGAACGAAAACAACATTGTAATGTATCGCGTAGCCGCGTGATACGTCATATGACGCACAGCGTAAGCGCACCCGGAAGCATGCATGCGCATACGATCGCAAAACGTTCTAACGCGCTTACGCTACGCGCCCCGGGGCGCGTAGCGTAAGAGCGTCGGGTCATGTGACCTGAAAATAACACTTTTTATTGCTTCACAACAGTTTTGGTTTCCAAATGATGAAAGCCCTGGTCATTTGACTTGAAAATAACGCTTCTCATTGGTCCAGAACAGTTTTTTTTTCCAAATGATGAAAGCCCCCTCCTTTTTTCTTTATTCTGACTTTGTCCTTTGACTGTGGAAGACCTGTTTGGAGATCTGTCTCTAATATATTCTACTTAAAAATGGCTACAGTAGCAGCAGCAGCTGGAGCATCTGCCTCCACCACCACCACCACCATCAAAAAGACCACCAGAAGATCACATTGGTGGTCAAGAAGAAGAGGAGGAGGAGGAGGAAGAGGAGGAAGGCTCAAGGCAGTTCCTGCAAGAAGTTCATCAGCCCTACAAACCAAAAGAGCACGTTGTATGGCAGTTCTACAAAATCCCAAGGGGTTTCAAAAAAGTCAACGCTGCGAAGGTGACTTGTTTGATTTGTGATGCTGAGCTGTCTAGGGGGAACCCTAACAAAAAATATTCCTTTGGGAATCATACCATGATTCGGCACATGATCCGTTGGCACCCAATCAACTATTGTGCTGCAGAGGTAAGGGACCTCTGCAGTAAGCTACCCCCATCATCATCTAGACCCTCAACATCAAAAGAACCAACTCCATCGGGTTCAGAGGCAACAGAGACAATGCCTATCATACAACCCAAATTTAACGATTTTAAAATCATGTGCAAATATTGTGGTAAGTTAATTTGCTATGGTGAGCAAAGTGTTAAACTTATCATCTGTGCTGGGGATAACCATAAGTGCCCGAAAAAAACCTAATTTTTTGCAGAATTATTTTGGCTCCAGTTGAGCCATTTACAATTCCCTGTTTTTTGTTTCTCCCCCAAGAAAATACAAAAAAAATATAAAACTTTTCAGAAAAGCCATAAAAAGTAAAAAATGTTCAAAAAAACAATAAAAAAAATATAAAACAACAAAAAGAAGAAAAAAACCAGTTATTTTTAGAACTACCTCCAATGTATAAATAAAGGCTTCATTTTTAAAAAATTCCGATTCTTTTTTCCCCATGGTACGTTCCCTGGTACGCTCCCCGGTACGCGTACCGGGCGCTCCCCCCGCGCAAATTTGTTTGCCCCGCGGGGCCCTTTTATAGCCCCCACATGAAACCTAGGGGGTCAGGGGGGTCTACTCTGCCCCCTAATGGTCTTTTCCCCCTTTGTTTTGGCCACCTCTTGCGTCTCAATCCTACCGAGACACAAGATGGCGGCCGTTCCGGACCATTTGGAATGTTTACCGACACCCGAGAGCCAATCAGCTTTCCGTGCGCAAGTCGTGTGGCACGCCCGGTGCGCTCCCCGGTGCGCTTACCGGGGCGCTGCCATAGATATATATATTTGTTTGGACCTAAATTACTCAAAATCCACTGGAGCACATATCTTGAGACATAGCAAAGGCACATCGGGCTACCAGTCCCTACAATTTTGCCAAGTTTGGTGGAAATCATTCAGCCGTTCGGGCTAAAAGTGAGGTCGTTCGCCCTATAGAAATTAACATGGGGAAAATACGTTTTGGGACCCCCCTTTTATCTCAGCCCCCGCTTGACAAATCCCCCCCAAACTTTCAGGGAAGGACCGGGGCGCCGCGAGGCCATTTTGAGCAAATTTTCAGGCAGATTCGTCTCCCGGCGCCAAAGTTATTCCAAATAGAATTTTGAGATTTAACATTGAAAAAAATCTTAACTATAACCTATAACTACCTACTGGTGACCGCCAGTAGGTTATGTATATATATATATATATATATATATATATATATATATATATATATATATATATATATATATATATATATATATATATATATATATATATATATATATATATATATATATATATATATATATATTCAAAACAAAACCCTTACAGGCATAGAGTGACGCATAAATTATGCAAAAAAGAAGGAGAGAACTCTGGGTAGTTCTCAAGTTTAGGTGGAAAGCAGCCCCTGTTAGAGCACTCTCAACACCAGCGACACTCTAGATCTGCTCACCTCAAATTTCTGTTTTTCTATCAAAGTTTTTAAGCATAGGATTAGCACAGTGCTATCCACGCCGAGATAGAAAATGACAAAGTCTTTTGCAATTTATACAGCAAAGTCTTTAAGCATAGGACTAGTACAGAGCTGTCCTTGCCGAGCTGTAAAATTACAAAAGCCATTTATCACTCCAGGCACAATATTACAGCTTTGAATTAGTGACATACCAACTCAAGCCAACCTGAAATGAGTAAAACAAAGCCCTGACACAGTGTTTCGCTCTAATTAGAGCTCTTCAGAGAGGTATATCTTTGTCCAGACACAAGGGAGCACCCAGTATTAAGTCAAAACAAAACCCTTTCAGGCATAGAATGACGCATAAATTATGCAAAAAAGAAGGAGAGAACTCTGGGTAGTTCTCAAGTTTAGGTGAAAAGCAGCCCCTGTTAGAGCACTCTCAACACCAGCGACACTCTAGATCTGCTCACCTCAAATGTCTGAGGGGGCGTAAGCGTGTCGGTCATGTGACCTGAAAATAACACTTTTTATTGGTGCAGAACAGTTTTGGTTTCATAATGATGAAATCCCTGGTCTTGTGACCTGAAAATAACACTTCTCATTGGTTTAGGCCTTTTTTTTTCCAAATGATGAAAGACCCCACCTTTTTTCCTTATTGTGACTTTGTCCTTTGACTTAGGAAGACCTGTTTTGCAATCTTTGAGGTATATTTTGTACTTTGAAATGGCTACAGTAGCAGCAGCAGCTGAAGCATCTGCACCACCATCACCACCACCACCACAACCACCAAGAGGACCACCACAAGATTACATTGGTGGTCAACAAGAGGAGGAGGAGGAGGAGGAGGAGGAGGGGAGGAGAAGGTGGCTGCAAGAACACAATACCCCATACCAGCCAACACCACACATTGTATGGGAGTTTTTTTCGATCCCAGAGGGCAAGAAAAAAGTCAATGCGGCCAAGGTGACTTGCCTAATCTGTGGCATGGAACTTTCAAGGGGGAACCCTAATAAAAAATACTCTTTTGGAAACAACACCATGATTCGCCACATGCAGCGCAGGCATCCGATCAACCCTCCCCAATCTTCAAGCACCACCTCCAAAAGAAAGCAACCCACTCCATCGGGACCAGAGGCAAGGGAGACGATCCCTTGCATTCAGCCATCTCCTATGGTGAACTGAGCATAAAGCTCATCATCCTTGCTGGGGACAACTACAAATGCCCCAAAAAACCCTAATTGTTTCTTTTTTTTTTTTTGCTCCAGTTGAGCCATTTTCAATTCCCTGTTTTTTCGTTTCTCCCCATAAAAATAACAAAAAAATATAAAATAGTTCATAAAAGCCAAACAAAGTACAAAATGTTCCAAAAACACTAACAAATATAAAACAACAAAAAGAAGGGAAAAAAACAGTTCTTATTATAACTACCTCCAATTTATAAAAAAAGGCTACATTTTTTAAAAATTTCATTCTTCTTTCCCCATGGGCCGCTCCCCGGTCCAATACCCGGTGTGCGTACCGGGCGCTCCCCCCGCGCAAATCAAAAAATATATATATTTTGCACCGCGGGGCCCTTTTATAGCCCCAACATCAAACCTAGAGGGATCAGGGGGGTCTACCCTGCCCCCTTATGGTCATTTCCCCCTTTTTTTCCACCTCTTGTGTCTCTATCCTACCGAGACACAAGATGGCGGCCGGTCCAGACTGTTTCGAATGTTTACAGACACCCGAGAGCCAATCAGCACAAGGCAATCATAAATAAGGCCCAAATGTAAATACCATTGATTTACCCCTAATATCGTTTTTTGAACAACATTTTAGAAACACACCACTGGTCCTATGTACAAGCATTCAATTTCACTACTGAAACCTCACTGTTTCACAAAATACAAATCCTCTATCTTGCAAATGTTGATAGCAAGCATTATTAAAAAGCAAGACACAAACCAACAGCAAAGAAACTCAGGGCCTTATTTATGAAGGCCTTCCGCCACCGGTGCGTCACTTTTTTCCCATGTTAAAATTGACGCACCGGCGGCACAAGGCAATCATAAATAAGGCCCAAATGTAAATACCATTGATTTGCCCCTAAAATCGTTTTTTGAATAACATTTTAGAAACACAGCACAGGTCCTATGTAAAAGCATTCAATTTCACTACTGAAACCTCACTGTTTCACAAAATACAAATCCTCTATCTTGCAAATGTTGATAGCAAGCATTATCAAAAAGCAAGACACAAACCAACAGCAAAGAAACTCAGGGCCTTATTTATGAAGGCCTTGCGCCACCGGTGCGTCACTTTTTTCCCATGTTAAAATTGATGCACCGGCGGCACAAGGCAATCATAAATAAGGCCCAAATGTAAATACCATTGATTTGCCCCTAAAATCGTTTTTTGAATAACATTTTAGAAACACAGCACAGGTCCTATGTACAAGCATTCAATTTCACTACTGAAACCTCACTGTTTCACAAAATACAAATCCTCTATCTTGCAAATGTTGATAGCAAGCATTATCAAAAAGCAAGACACAAACCAACAGTAAAGAAACTCAGGGCCTTATTTATGAAGGCCTTGCTCCACCGGTGCGTCACTTTTTCCCATGTTAAAAGTGACGCACCGGCGGCACAAGGCAATCATAAGTAAGGCCCAAATGTAAATACCATTGATTTGCCCCTAAAATCGTTTTTTGAATAACATTTTAGAAACACAGCGCAGGTCCTATGTACAAGCATTCAATTTCACTACTGAAACCTCACTGTTTCACAAAATACAAATCCTCTATCTTGCAAATGTTGATAGCAAGCATTATCAAAAAGCAAGACACAAACCAACAGAAAAGAAACTCAGGGCCTTATTTATGAAGGCCTTGCGCCACCGGTGCGTCACTTTTTTCCCATGTTAAAAGTGACGCACCGGCGGCACAAGGCAATCATAAATAAGGCCCAAATGTAAATACCATTGATTTGCCCCCAAAATCGTTTTTTGAATAACATTTTAGAAACACAGCGCAGGTCCTATGTACAAGCATTCAATTTCACTACTGAAATCTCACTGTTTCACAAAATACAAATCCTCTATCTTGCAAATGTTGATAGCAAGCATTATCAAAAAGCTAGACACAAACCAACAGCAAAGAAACTCAGGGCCTTATTTATGAAGGCCTTGCGCCACCGGTGCGTCACTTTTTCCCATGTTAACAGTGACGCACCGGCGGCACAAGGCAATCATAAATAAGGCCCAAATGTAAATACCATTGATTTGCCCCTAAAATCGTTTTTTAAATAACATTTTAGAAACACAGCGCAGGTCCTATGTACAAGCATTCAATTTCACTACTAAAACCTCACTGTTTCACAAAATACAAATCCTCTATCTTGCAAATGTTGATAGCAAGCCTTATTAAAAAGCAAGACACAAACCAACAGCAAAGAAACTCAGGGCCTTATTTATGAAGGCGTTGCGCCACCAGTGCGTCACTTTTTCCCATGTTAAAAGTGACGCACCGGCGGCACAAGGCAATCATAAATAAGGCCCAAATGTAAATACCATTGATTTGCCCCTAAATCGTTTTTTGAATAACATTTTAGAAACATAGCGCAGGTCATATGTACAAGCATTCAATTTCACTACTGAAACCTCACTGTTTCACAAAATACAAATCCTCTATCTTGCAAATGTTGATAGCAAGCATTAATAAAAAGCAAGACAGAAACCAACAGCAAATAAACTCAGGGCCCTATTTATGAAGGCCTTGCGCCACCGGTGCGTCACTTTTTCCCATGTTAAAAGTGACGCACCGGCAGCACAAGGCAATCATAAATAAGGCCCAAATGTAAATACCATTGATTTGCCTCTAAAATCGTTTTTTAAATAACATTTTAGAAACACAGCACAGGTCCTATGTACAAGCATTCCATGTCACTAGAGAAACTTCTCAATTTTACATAATGCAATTCCCCTATGCTGCAAAACCTATTTACCAAGCATTATCCAAAAACATGACACAAACCAACCAAAAAGAAGCTCACTCTGCATCCTAATCTGAGGTAATGCAGGTGACATCATTGTAAAAGGTTCAAATATATTTATTTATTGAGGCAAGCACTAATAATTCATTCTCAAAAATATAAAAAGCATTCATTTACCCCAAAATCGTTTTTTAAATAACATTTTAGAAACACAGCACAGGTCCTATATACAAGCATTCAATTTCACTACTGAAAATTCACTATTTCATAAAATACAATTCCTCTATGCATTAAAATGTTTTAACCAAGCATTATCAAAAAACATGGCACAAAACAACATTAAAAAAAACAATCTGCTTCCAAATCTTCTCCATAGAGCATACAAGTCTCTATCTAAATTAAATGAATCATTTCTTACATTTACAAATGCTTCGGGAGATAGAGAACAATGTCAGACACACACACCAATTGTTCTTTACAGAGCAAAAGGTATGCATTCCACACACTGCAACCATGACTGGCACAGAAAACCTCTAATTCTACACAGATATGCCTCATTTCAACCAATCAAAACTCTTCCCTCACTATTTTCAAACCAACACCCTTCCCCCCTCAGCCCTTTCTATCTGTTACCATAACAACTCCCTCCTTACAGAACTCTCAGGTTCAAAAGTTTATTCTACAATGTTGCAAATGAACTAAACAAGGATGTTTGACCTCTCAATACACCAGCTTATCCGATGAAATGTTTCTTTAATTGACTTTTTCTTAACCATTCAAATTGCTTCTTTCACAAAACACAACCATGCACCCTAACTTTTAGTTTTCAACTATCTGAATCCACCAATCATTGCTTGTGATTCAAGAGCAGTGAACCTCCACAATTATTTGTTTGTAAACTCCTACTATTCCAACTGCCATTTCATTCCCACACTTCATCTGACTGCACCAGAACCTTCTCTCATCATGTATTCTGTGTGGATTATTGGACATAGCTACATCCACTGGGCTCAAAGGTATGCAGCTAGCAGAAATTTTCACAACCTTGATTTAACAAATGTGGAAATCAAGTGGATTGGCCAGAGAGGATTAAGATGTCACCAATTGATACCATTGGTGAAAACCTTTTTGCATCTGCCAAACCCTGACCTCTTAATAGTGCACTGTGGGGGGAAAGGACTTGGGCACTTTGACTGGGGTAGGTCTGGAAATGCTTTTAAAGGACACCTTTGATCAATTGATGACACTTTTTCCACAAACTGCCTTGGTATATTCCAGTATATGTCAAAGACAGAAATGGAACTGGTCCAACCAATTTTGTCCACAATTTGAGAAAGCACGGAAACATGTGAATAAATCTGTTTCTGCTTACATGAGAGACTATGGAATGGGTTCAATATACAACAATAACTTGCGTTACAACATGCAAGATATCTACAGAGGAGATGGTGTGCACTTCTCAGATGAGGGGAATAGAATATTCCTCCTGAATTTAAGACTGTGCATTGGAACCTACTTGTAGGTACCTAAATCAGCCACAGAACCCAAAAGCTCTTTTCAGAGCTACCCTACCTCTGATCACTCAAAATGATTATCTTTCTCTAACTTTTTTCACTATTTTTCACCAGAGTACACTCCCCGGTATGCTCCCCGGTGCGCGTACCGGGTGCTCCCACCGCGAAATAATAATTTTTTTTTTGGGCATATATGCCCCTCCGAAACTCCCCTCAGCAAACCTAGAGGGTCAAGGGGTGTCTACTGTGCTCCTTTTTACCCATTCCCAACGTTGTTTGTCCTCCATCTTGTGTCTCAATTTGACCGAAACACAAAATGGCAGAGTCCCGTAGCGCTCCCGGTACGCGTACCGAAGCGCGCACCGGTGAGCGCTCCTCAAAAAAATGTGGGAAACGAAATTACATAAAAACTACTGGACAGACTTTCACCAAATATAGCATAGACCCTACTATATACCACTTCCTACCATTATCCCACATTTGATAGTATACCATTCAGCCATTTGGGCTGTAGCCCTGTCTAAATATTCCGAGGTAAATTACATGACAAAAACACATATGAAAGTGTTGGAATTTACAACCAATTAAAATGTTACTTTCATTTCCTACTTTTTTTTCCTGACATTTGATTGGTTATGTACATGAATACATCAACAAAAAATGGAGGGAGAAGGAGGTTAGACCAAACCAGGTCAGCCTCCCGTCAGTATATGCAATACAGGAACCCAATGTGAAGGGTCCAGAGACCTGGTTGGTATTGTGTGGTTACTGCTTACTAAGTCAGTGTGTACCAAATTATGTAAGAAAGAAAAATTTCTTTCTAGAGTCCCCTCACTCACCGGGGTTGCCCCACGGTGACATGCTTCATCATTGGGGCCATCCCAGTTCTCTACGAAAAAGGGGCGTGCTGCGACAAGGCGACTACGCTGGAGCACTGGTTTTGTGAGATGACTATGTGTGGTGTAAGTGTGGTGATGGTGGAGTGGGTGTGAAATTAAAAATACCGTGCTAGTGGGCCTCAACAATTTATTTTGCTCCTAGTGTGGTATAAAAATTAAAAAGGGGTAACACTGTATTCTAACTTTAATTGAGCTAGATCAGTGTTATGGTCAACATGTTTCAAGCTCCCCCAAGCTTTTCATCAGGACCATACAGGGTCCAGCCCTGTATTGCCACTCCTGTATTCAAATGAAAAGTGTTGTAAAAATAAATACTAATTATTTATATTATACGCTGTTAATAATAAAACATGCGTGTTTTTGTACATACGGTTTGTAATTTACTTGAAATGCTGAAAAAGAGAATAACAGTTGTTTAATGGCAGACACCCCCTTCCGAAAAAGGGGGAACCACTCACATGCATCTCACTTCATCTAGGGCGTGGGTGTGCCCTGGGCACCATACTGGTGCGTGCTGGTTTTCAAACCGGTGTGGAAAAATAAAACACTGTTTTTGCCACCTCTTGTGTCTTGATCCTACCGAGACACAAGATGGCGGCCGCTCCTGACTGTTTAGAATGTTTACAGACACCCGACAGCCAATTAGATTTCCGCGCAAAAGTGGCTTAGCGCGCCCGGTGCACTCCCCGGTGTGCGTACCGGGGCGCGGCCATAGATATATATATTTTTTTGAACCTAAATTACTCAAAATCCACTGGAGCACATATCGTGAGACATAGCAAAGGCACATCGGGCTACCAGTCCCTAAAATTTTGCCAAGTTTGGTGCAAATCCATTCAGCCATTCGGGCTAAAAGTGAGTTCAACCGCGTAAGCGCGTCGGAAGTTTACGTTGCGCGATCGTATTCGCTCGAGTGCTTCTGGGTGCGCTTACGCCGTGCGAATCACGCGGACGCGGCTACGCCATACGTCACGATCATGTTTTCGTTCGCGACATTGGCGCTAACGGGACGCTTCCCGGTTCGCGCACCAGGGCGCTGCAAACGATTACGCTCTCCGGAGCACTCACCGGGGCGTGCCCTGGGAGCGCTCCAGGGTAAAAAAAATTAAAAAAATTAAATACAAATAAAATATAGGATTCATTCATTTTCAAAAATATTACATTTCATAGCTATAGACATTTGCTATTAACCAAATTTTGAACTTCAAAGAAAAAAACCTAGGTTTGGGGCCTTATATATAGTTAGGAATTTGCTATTAAAAAACCTTTGAAATTCACTGAAAAAACCATAGGTTTAACACCAGTTATAGTTAGGAATTAGCATTTTAAAAACCTATGAAATTCACTGAAAAAAACATAGGTTTCACACCAGTTATAGTTAGCCTGAAATTTTACTGACATAAAACTATTGAAATTCCACGTTATAGTTAGTTGGGCTCACTATAACTTGCGCGCCTGCAATGCACTGCTGATGATGTCACATATTACATCACTCATGACATGGTCAGTGACATCACTCATGACATCACTGATGACACCATCCTTGTGACAGAGTGACAGACCTCCTTTCAGTGTAATGGCATACTTGAAACACATATTCAAAAATAGAAACTAACATTTTTAAAAACATGGAGATACCCATACCAGTTACAACAACCAATTCAGTAATTCCGCCATCTATATACGCATCCACTCATTCACCAACAGTTCTATATAGTTACTCATACATATACTCACTCATCATATGTAGTGATACACCTATACATCCTGTTACACACCGACAGTTATCCAAAAGTTACTCACACACATACTCACACATGCAAATAAACTATTAAACATCCATTTATTTGCATATACAGTTATACACACACTACCACCTTACTTCCAAGGAAACTTACACATACTTACTCTCTTAAACAATCACTTATAGAAACACATACTTATTTAAACAGGAACTCTTACAATCTCTCACTCTCACATTTACTCACTTATATACATCAATACTCACATATACTAGATTAAAACATATGTAGTTACTGATAAAGACACTAGTGAGACAGTCATTCACTCACTAACACACACATATACACACTCATCCACCCATACAGTCCTGCGCATAAGCTGTCTTCAAAACACATACAAACAGTGAGTCAGTCATTGATGCATCTATGTGCTAAGTAATACCCCCACCAAACCATACAGACACTCATACTGATACTAAAAAAAACATCTAATAACCCATGTACACACACATGTAGCTACTCCCCAACCCATGCAGCCACTTATACACAAAGTGAAACACTGATACAAACATTTAAATATTTAAACATTACCCGCTAATATATGTATTCACTAAGATACACTTAATAAGCCAGTTAATCAATCAATTTTAAAAAAATCCATTTAGACACTTATTTAAACATTTATTCTTCCATCCACCTTTACAAATACATATATAAAACATATTTATTTTTCAGAAAGACACACATTCACTCGATGGTGTCATCGGTGATGTCATGAGTGATGTCACTGACCATGTCATGAGTGATGTAATATGTGACATCATCAGCATTGCATTGCAGGCACGCAAGTTATAGTGAGTCCAACTAACTATAATGTGGAATTTCAATGGTTTTATGTCAGTAAAATTTCCAGCTAACTATAACTGGTGTGAAACCTATGGTTTTTTCAGTGAATATATATATATATATATACACGTATATATTACCTACTGGCGGTCGCCAGTAGGTATATATAGTTAGGATTTTTTCTCTATGGAACTTTTGAAAATTCTATGTCTAATAACTTTGGCGTTTGTGGACGGAATTGGCTGAAATTTTCAGGAAAATGGCACATTTTGTTTCTGAGCAGCCCCTGAAAATTTGGGGGGGGTCGTCAAGGGGGGGCTGAGAAAAAAGGGGGGTCCCAAAACGCGTTTTTCCCATTCATTTTTCCATAGGGCGGTTGGCCTCACTTTTAGCTCGAACGGCTGAATGGATTTGCACGAAACTTGGCAAAATTGTAGGGACTGTTAGCTCGATGTGCCTTTGCTAGGTCTCAATATATGTGCTTCAGTGGATTTTGAGAAATTAACGTTTAAAATAAGATATATATCTGTAACAGCGCTCCGGGCAGCGCTCCGGTTCGCGTACTTTTCGCGTAACGGAACTTTGCGATGCGAAGCTGATTGGCTCTCCGGTGTCTGTCAACATTCTAAACAGTCCGGAGCGGCCGCCATCTTGTCTCTCGGTAGGATCGAGAGACAAGAGGAGGCCAAAACAAACGGGGAAATGAAGGAAAGAGGGCAAGGTAGACCCCTTCTGACCCCCTAGGATTGATGAGGGGGATATTATAAAGCCACGCGGGGCCCAAAAAAAAAGAAAATCCGATTTTTTCGCCGTAGAGACGCGTCTTGGTACGCGAACCGGGCATATAACCGGGCAGCTAACCGGGAAGCTAACCGGCAGTGTAACGGGAGTCTGAGGAGAAGCTGATTGGCTGTTATCATTGTAAACAGTCTGGAGCGGCCGCCATCTTGTCTCTCTGTGGGATCGAGAGACAAGAGGTGGAAAAAAAAAAGGTGTAAATGAATGAAAGGGGTAAGGCAGACCCCTCCTGAACCCCTAGGATTGATGAGGGGGCTATTAAAGTTCCCTGCGGGGCAAAGGAAAAAAAAAATTGCGATTTTTCGCGGTAAAGGTGCTTCCTGGTACGTTAACCGGGCAGTTAACCGGCAGCGTAACGGGAGTCCGACATATTGTGTTTTTTGAACGTTTGTGATATGTGCACGTGTGGATTTTGTCTAATTAAGGTTAAAAAAAAATATATATATCTTTAAGCGTGTTCTGGCGCACTTACGTTTTGGGTTTGGTTTGCGCTGCAGAGACGATACGTCACGGTTATGCGATGCATCATGAGGCGTCTCACGGGCTACGTGATACGTCACTTAATAAAGAATATATTTTACAGCTATAGATATTAGCTTTTAAAAAACCAATGAAATTCACAGAAAAAACCATAGGTTATAGACCATATATAGTTAGGAATTTGCATTTACAAAACCTTGAAAATTCTATGAAAAAACCATAGGTTATAGACCATATATAGTTAGGGATTAGCATTTAAAAAACCTTATTTTATTTGCACAAAACCATTGAAATTCCATATATAGTTAGTTGCACTAACTATATATCGCGGACCCGCAATCCACTGCTAATGATGTCACATATTACATCATTCATGACATGGTCAGTGACATCACTGATGACATCACTGATGGCATCTCAAATGACATCACTGATGACATCACTGATGACATCTCAAATGACATCACTGATAACATCACTGACATCTCATTTGACATTACTGATTACATCACTGATGATATCATTTATGTGATAATACATCTTCAGACTCTAATATAACCATAGATACACTCAGTGTAAACAGGCACTCACAGACTGTCACACATCCATGGAGTTACTCACACACCTAGTCAGTCATGCAAAGAATCAATCACATCTCCATTTCCTCAACTATACAGTTATACACACCTTACTTATTCAAACATATACTAACACATATTTACTCTCTTATACAATCCTTGATACAAGTTCACAATGATTCATACAGCCACTCTCACATTCACTGGCTCTTATGTTCAGTTATTTATATATGTCAACTCTCACATGGAGTGTGTTTTACATATGTACTTACTTTGACATGTAGCACTGAGATATCCATTCACTCACCAATATACTCATGCACACAGTCAACTGTCCATACAGCTGTTTCTACATGCACTTTTGAACCCATACACCTAAGGAATCAACTGCTCACACATCTATGCACAGAGTTATACACCTCCCAGCCACCTACACACATACTCAGTCTCCCATACAAATACTTGGGAAACCATTCAATAACCCATATAGTTTCTGATATAGCTACTGATTTAAACATGCAGCAGTTTACAGAACAACATAAATAATGATTGCCAAATTAAGACACTTTAATCACTAACCCATGCACTCAGTGAGACACATTTAATCATTCTCTCATACAGTCAGTCATGCACCTACTAAATCCTTCATCCAGACACTTATACATCCACTCATTCTTCAATATGTAAGACATATTTTAACTTTACAGAAACATACAGTCACTGGGTGTTGTCATCAGTGATGTCATCAGTGATGTCATTTGAGATGTCATCAGTGATGTCATCAGTGATGTCATTTGAGATGTCATCAGTGATGTCATCAGTGATGTCACTGACCATGTCATGAATGAGGTAATATGTGACATCATTAGCAGTGGATTGCGGGTCCGCGATATATAGTTAGTGCAACTAACTATATATGGAATTTCAATGGTTTTGTGCAAATAAAATAAGGTTTTTTAAATGCTAATCCCTAACTATATATGGTCTATAACCTATGGTTTATTCATTGAATATATATATATATATATATATATATATATATATATATATATATATATATATATATATATATATATATATATATATATATATATATATATATATATATATATATATATATATATATCCATCCAACAAAGCAACAAAGAGAGAGGCCACTACACATAAATAGTTTGATTATCCTTAATTGCAGCTTGCCAGCAGGGATTTTAAAACAAGCACTCAGCAGAATGAGCCAGACACGTTTCAGGATGTAACAGTGGCAAATGTAGAAACAAAAGAAAGCGGCAAAAATCGGCACCTAAATATTCACAGTCCTGCCTCAGTGGGCGTGGCATATCGCATGGCCTCCTGGACCTTGTGGTAACACGACATATTATCTCCAGTGAGTCTGCTTCTTATTGCTCCCAAATAATATATATATATATATATGTATATATATATATGTATATATATATATATATATATATATATATATATATATATATATATATATATATATATATATATATATATATACATATATATATATATATATATATATATATATATATATATACATATACATATACATAACCTACTGGCGGTCGCCAGTAGGTAGTTATAGTTAGGACCTAGTTTCCATAGGAAATCCGCAACATTCTATTGGGAATAACTTTGGCTCCGGTTGTCAAATCTTTGTGAATTTCTCAAAGAAGATGGCCCGCTCCTTCCCTTAAAGTCTCGGGAAGATTCGTCAAGCGGTGGCCGAGAAAAAAGGGGGGGGGTCCCAAAACATGTTTTCCCCATGTTAAATTCCAAAGGACGATTAGACTCGGCTACAGCCCGAACCGCTGAATGGAATTACTCCAAATTTTGCAAAATGGTAGAGTCTGATTCGCAGATCGCCCTTTTGTTTAAATGGTGTAAATCCCTCCAGTAGTTTATATATCTATAAGCGCGCACAGTATGCGTACCGTGATCGCACGGTACGCATACTTGCGCGGACCTTCGCGTGCGCGAGCTGCATGCTGATTGGCTGCCAATGTCTGTCAACACTCCAAAACAGAAATTGTTGGTAGCCATCTTGTGCCTCGGTAGACTGAGGCACAGGAAAGCAGAAAACCAAAGGCGTAGAACTCAAAAAGGGGGCAGGGTAGAAGCACCCTGACCCCCTAGGCCTGCTCAGCAGTCCCCAATCCCCCCCACACTGCCCCGGGGACCGCTGCCCCCCGGGGCAAAGCAATGCAGCCCACTGACGCATACTGGAGGTTCCAGGTGGGCTAGTTGGCCCACAGGGACCCCCTGAATGCAAGGAGAATTAGTTTCCCCTCTGCAAACACGCCCAGGGGCTGCATTGCAGAGAGGTGTAAAAAAGGGTGTGGCCTCATTACATCTCTCTGCAATGCAGCCCACTGGTGCATACGGGAGGATCCAGGTGGGCTAGTTGGCCCCCAGGGACCCCCAGTATGCAAGGGGAATTAGTTCCCCCTCTGTAAACATGCTAGGGGGCTGTGTTGCAGAGAGGTGTACAAACATTTTTTTTAATGTAATTTAAAAAATAATATATCTAAAAATAAATAATTTATAATAATGTAGTAAATCAGTGTAAAATAAAAACAATTATTACATTTAAAAATTATCATTTACAAAACCATTGAAATTCACTGAAAAAACCATAGGTTTCAGCCACATTATAGTTAGGAATTACCATTTAAAAAACCTTTGAAATTCACTTAAAAAACCATAGGTTTCAGCCACGTTATAGTTAGAAGTTAGCATTTTAAAAGCCTTGCAAATTCGCTGTAAAAACCATAGGTTTCACACACGTTGAAATTAGGAATTAGCATTTAAAAAACCTTTGAAATTCACTGAAAAAACCATAGATTTCACACCAGTTATAGTTAGCTGGTCATTTTACTCATCCAAAACCTATGAAATTCCCCTGTTATAGTTAGTTCATCTAACTATAACTCGCGCGCCTGCAATGCACTGCTGATGACGTCACAGATTACATCACTCATGACATGGTCAGTGACATCACTCATGACATCAGTGATGACATCTCAAATGACATCCCTGATGACATCACTGATGACATCATCCAGTGAATGTGTCTCTTTCTGAAAAATAAATAAATATTTTTTATATATGTATATCTAAAGGTCGATGGAAGATTGAATGGGTAAATACGTCTCTAAAAGGCCTGAAACCTATGTTTTTTTAAGTGAATTTGCAAGGTTTTTTAAATGCTAATTCCTAGCTTTATAAGTCCTGAAACCTATGGTTTTTGAAGTGAATATATATATATATATAGAGAGAGAGATAGATAAATAGAAAGATATATGAATAGATAGATAGATAGATAGATAGTTAGATAGATAGATAGATAGATAGATAGATAGATAGATAGATAGATAGATAGATAGATAGATAGATAGATAGATAGATAGATAGATAGATAGATAGATAGATAGATAGATAGATAGATAGATAGATAGATAGACAGACAGACAGACAGACAGACAGACAGACAGACAGACAGATAGATAGATAGATAGATAGATAGACAGACAGACAGACAGACAGACAGACAGATAGATAGATAGATAGATAGATAGATAGATAGATAGATAGATAGATAGATAGATAGATAGATAGATAGATAGATAGATAGATAGATAGATAGATAGATAGATAGATAGATAGATAGATAGATAGATAGATAGATAGATAGATAGATAGATAGATAGATAGATAGATAGATAGATAGATAGATAGATAGATATGCAAAAAAGTTGCAGATAACTATGGGTAGTACATTTACATACATATACAAATATATGCATACATACCTATGCATATTATGTTAATGTTAGGTTGCCTAAATAGGGAACAAATAATATTTAAGACTTGCAAAGTAAAAGGTAAAAAATACCCAAAATGTAAAGATTCCTGATGTGTTAACCTCAATTTAACGTGTCCTGACATAAAGTTTGCGAACTAAAGGTAACATACAACACCCTCACCTGCCTAAATGCTGATGTACTACACCCGGTCACAACTCCCTTCCTCTGATTGTTGGCACTGTGTTCTTAGATGTACCCCAGGCATCATAATATTTAGTTGGGACATCAATGTGGTCATGGATTGGGAAACTAATATACACCAAGCTAAACCTTTCAATCATCCTGGCACATCTCATCATTCAATGTGAAATTTCTTAGTTAGAACGACACATGGCAGACCTCACCTCACCTCACCTCAAAGATGTAAACTTTCTTTTCGGCTGCACAAACTTTTTTTCCCAGAATTTACTATTTTTTTCCTTCCAATCCTGATATCCACTTTGTATTAGCTATGCACTTTTCCCTAGAGAGTGTCAGACCATTGCCACATTTTACTCACCTTGGGGTGAAATACTATAGGCACTGGGAGTTTTGGTAAATTTGGTGGCTAACCGATGACGAATTTTCTGCTCACTTAACCTGTGAAGTATTTAAGGCTGTCCTTCACAGTCAAGTCATGTTTTGTGAATCTAGGGTAAACGGAAACAAAAGGCAAGTAGTGGGGGTCTTGGAGACTAAGCTTCTTGACTTGGAGCTGAGATACTGGGAATCTCAGGATCAGGTAATCACATTGACCGTAACGGATGCTCATATCTCTTTAACACAGCCTTTAACTGAGAAAACTAAAAACATATGATTTGTGATCCAAAGTAGGGTCAATGATCAAGAGTGGGTAAAGTGGAGACACTGTAACATTACGTGTCAATATGGTAGGGCCCACGCAGACCTGTGATTCAATAAAATGCAAGTACCAGAGTCCCGAGGGGCGATCCGGAGGAGGGGCTAGCGGTGTGCGCTCTATTTATGACTAAACACATTACGGCTCCCTTGAGCTTTGGGCCGACGGGCTCTTGGAAGACGCACCTGCGTGCCGGTTCTGGCATCGAGGCCTTTGACTGTTGTGTGGCGGCCTTCTCTTCCACCCCTAACGATCTTTCTCTACTGATGAGGGAAGTCATCCCGAAACCCGAGACATGTCTCGGGCGATATCCTAAAACCCGGGACATGTATCGGGTCTAGAGATTCATCAGTCCTACAAGTACCGACTTGCACCCACCTGGGTGATCCACTGAAGAAATGCAAGTACCAGAGTCCCGAGGGGCAATCCGGAGGAGGGGCTAGCGGTGTGCGCTCTATTTATAACTAAACACAATACGGCTCCCTTGAGCTTTGGGCCGACGGGCTCTTGGAAGACGCACCTGCGTGCCGGTTCTGGCATCGAGGCCTTTGACTGTTGTGTGGCGGCCTTCTCTTCCACCCCTAACGATCTTTCTCTACTGATGAGGGAAGTCATCCCGAAACCCGAGACATGTCTCGGGCGATATCCTAAAACCCGGGACATGTATCGGGTCTAGAGATTCATCAGTCCTACAAGTACCGACTTGCACCCACCTGGGTGATCCACTGAAGAAATGCAAGTACCAAAGTCCAGAGGGGCGATCCGGAGGAGGGGCTAGCGGTGTGCGCTCTATTTATGACTAGACCTGTGATTCATATCAGGAACTTAATTGCAACAATTCAAACAGACCAAAGGGTGATAAATGTAAGATTTGCCAGCATTTATGTGATACTTCACTGTCAATGGGAAGACCCTGATGAAAATAATTTGAAGGTTCTACTACAGAACATCTCCAACAGAGAAGAACCAACTAGACCTCTCCTACTGATGTTCAAATAGAACTACTCCACTGACTCCTCTCCACACTTACTCCACACATAGCTAAGATGGTTCATTGATAATGTGAGGAACACCAACTACCTTTAACTTGATTCTGGATTAGTGATTCAGTCATATTACTTTGCAGTTGGGAAAGCACAAACGTCATCATAAAACAAACAACACTATTATTGAGCAGAAAAAAACCTTAGATGCTTTAAAGAATAGCAAAGATGATTCTTAGGTGAACACCAAGTGCAGAATCCATGATGAGTGATTGTACACAAGGTTGCCAAAGGATCTCTCTAAGAACTATCTGCCCATGATCTAGGAAATGTAGATGAATATAACTTGAACAATCCTATATGACAAATCTGACTTGATGATCATTTCTATTAAAAACCATCTGAACGGATTCCTTCAATGCATTTTCCTCTGTTGTTGAAATTAGTTTTTTACAGTTTGGGAGGAAACTGCCATGCCTACACTTTATCTTCACCATGCCTTTTTCTTTTAAGGTAACTCTCTTTTGCTTTTTTATCTCCCCCCTTATAAATCTGAAACTTCTGCAAGTGGGGAAGCAGAAGGAGGCAACTGCATTGATTTTTCATTTCATGGTCAGTTGGCTGTTGAGGTGATGCTCAGGTTGCAAGCATGGTCTGTCAATGTGGGTGTTGGTCTACGTTCTGCTGGCTGCCAGCCGTGGTCACATGTGGAGATGTTCTTCTTGTAGATAAGTACTTTTGTTTTGTCAGAGTTGAGTTTGAGGCAGTTGTCTGTCATCCAATTGGCTACTTTGGTCATTGCATTGCATAAATTGGTTTTGGAGTTGGCGGGGTCATCAGTGAGCGAGAGAATACATTGGGTGTCTTCTGCATAGGAGATTATGCTGAGTCTGTGGGATCTGACAATGTTTGCAAGGCGGGTCAGGTAGATGTTGAACAAGATGTGGCTGAGGGATGATCCTTGGACTACACTGTATATGATATCTTTGTGTGTGGTCGTGAAGGGGGAACACAACTGGGAGGGGAATCCATGGGCAAACCCAACCATCTTTTAACATTTTACAATGAGATGGCATCACCATTGCATGTTGAAATAAACGTACAAGCAATACTTTCAAGAACATCCTTAAGTCTCAAATCTCCAAAATAAAGATGCCATCACGTTGCAATAATGAGCCCAGAGTTAAATTGGACCAGATAGACACATGCTCTCTCATGCTCTATGGCTTTGTTCAATGGAAACATGCCTAGAGTGTACTTCAGTTGTGATTTCCAAGCTGCACTACCAGCGTACCTTATGTAAATATCTTTTACACCCACCACAAGATGAATAAGTTTCTCAGACATCTTTTAAATTTGCCAAACTCCCCCTAAATGACCATAGAGGAGCTTGGATGAGTGGTGGTTTTGGGTCAGCTGTGTAATAAATGAGGTTGAGATTATAGTAAAAGTTAGAGTTGCATTGAAAGTTTAAAAAAAATGTTATTTTTTGCTTTTCAAAATGCAAACAAAATAGCTATTATTAGTGACAATGCAGTTCAAAAGTGATAATATGGTACCACAAAAAGATTCAGAAGGAAAGAAGAACACACCATCAGTTAACTTTTTCATTTTACAATCCTCATTAAACATTGTCACCTTAGAAGTGAGATAGGTTCAGTCCAACAATTATAATCAACGACCTTGAGTTTCATTTACATAACATATCCGATGCTTACAGTGACTCAGATTGTAAATTCTATGCATAGTTTCTATCGTTTTCGCATGGTGGCTAAGTGTAGTGCATCTTACTTCAGACGGTCTTTATATAGGCATAGGGTTGTACATGGCTGCCAAGAAAAAACTCTTCATTGGGCCCCAAATCTCTTCGGATAAAGATGTGAGGGCCTTAAATTCAGCGTATGCCTCCATCTGTTCATTATAGTATCTAAGTGAATTTCTGAGATCTTCCCCTGCCCCAGCAGCAGACTACCAGGCACTTGGCCACCAATAGTGGCAGAGCTGTGAACCCTCTATGGGTGGCAGGTATCTACCACACCCACCCCAAAACTCAACCCTTGGATCCATGTGCAGATTATGGTTGATTATGCTAGATAATTAAGTAATCACCTTTTGCCAGTATGTCTGTATGTTGCAAAGTGATAAAATCCAGGATAAAGTTGACAGCTTTTATTAGCGCAGCACAGCATATGCTTGCAACCAGGCAGTCTAAAGAGAAATTAATCTAAACATTCTCCATTCTGGTAGGGAACCATGGAGACAGTTCCTCAGTTAAATATGAACAATCCACGAACCACAAATACTAATAGAATGTAAACTCATTACAACACAGTACACCACTACAGGACCATGTGATGTGCAATATGTCTGCCTCCGGCTGACCTCACCAAACACAATTGAAATCACAACTTCGGCAATATATTTATAGAAATATCAAATTATAATATGCCCACTGCAGGAATTTGTAATGTTTGATGCCCACCCAGCTACTAGGGGAAACTAAGCCCATTTGTGCCCACCAAAATCTCCACATTGCCTTTTTAACTTCAAGGCCCATTGCCTCTTGCCAGTTAGCTCTTGTGGAATGCCTCGTCATAGAAATCATAAAGGTTCTGCACTGTTTGGTGTAGAAATTAGTTGCTTCGTAGTGATGACCATAAAAAGTTTCTTTAACGCAACGCAGGTAGCTGGCTCTAAGGGGAAAGTCAGTAATGCCAGTCTAAGACTGCCTCTCAGCTGCTGGTATAGAAAAGTGTCCATTGTGGTACAGAATGTATTCCCAGCAAATGTTTCCAGAGTAATCAATAGTTCATTTTCATATTGATCCCCCAGTTCTGTATGCCTTTGGCTCGTGTGCCACTGGCACAATTGAGTAAAAATAGAGAAGCAATGTGGAGTGGGAAATAACCTTCAAATGTAGCTGCTCACCCAGTTTATTCCATGCCTTAGATGTGAATATTGCGCTTGCTATGTTTAATGTATAGTACGGAAATGGTGCACCACTCAAGTCAAGTCAAGTCAAGAGTTCTTTATTCGATGATTAAAAATCACCATAAAAAGCACATATGTATATACACAGTTAATTAAAATCCCATTAAATCATGATCAGAACCCTGCCTATAGTACAATCTAATTTTTAAACAGAAAGAAAAGAGTGCACAACTCAAAGTCTGCAGCAGGGTTGGACTACCTGCATCAGTCTCACCGCTAGGTGCTCTAGTTGATGGATAGAATGAAACCAATAGTGCACAAAATGTGCCTGTCCACAGAGATGAGAGATCAAAGCTCCAGGCCAGGTGCCCCGAAACTCCCTCCCCCCTGATAAAAGGGAAATATTAGTGTTACTAATCTTATGCTGGATTGCTGACCAAGGTCAGTCTGATTAACTGTGTGCAGATCTGACAAAAAAGAGATCTGGTGAATGGCAAGAGAATATTTATGAATAGAAAAAGCAGCCTGGGGAGTATCACCATTTTCCTAAGGCTTATGTGGCCGCTATTGACAGGGGTACCAACACCCACTGAGTGATGTACTCAGTGATCTTATTGAACATTACTAAATCATTTTCTGTAGGCCCATTCTCCATGTTATGGAGTATACTAATGCCCGAGTATTTAAGGAAGTCACTACACCAGCTGAGAGGGAAGTCCAGCACAAAGAGGACTGCTCCATCCATAAGAGGAATTATCTGTGACTTATTCCAGTTGATGTTGACCCGGACATGGTCTGGTGTATTTACATGGTATTTAATTGAGGCATTCCCTGGTGTACCAAGTCATATATCGTCTGTATACAATGGTATAATACCATATAATGGTATTAGGATGGGCCTGCTAGTATGTCTTAGGGTATATCCTGAGTAGTGTTGTCTAAGCCGTGCCACCAGGTGTTCCAGGGCTATTGCAAATATTATTGGAGACAGAGGAGAGCCCTGCCACGTGCCTCTAAAAATGTCAATGGGGCTGATAGGCACATAGTCATTGGGACTCTGGTCAGAAGGGAGGAGTATAGGATTTTGATCCAGCCTAAAAGGGTGAAGGGCAGGGCATGCCGATTATGTACATATATGGTGAACAGATGCACCCATTCCAAGGAGTCAAATGCTTTGGATGCATCCAAGAATACTGCTTCTATGGCCAATTTGTGGCTAAGATCATCTAGAAGAGCAAAAAGGGTGCGTAAATTGTGAGCCATTGATAGACCTGGGAAAAATCCAGACTGATCTGGACACAAGAATTCTGAGTTACATTAAATATTGAGTATAAATGTCAGTGAACAGACTCACCAGACCCAGTGGACGCCATACCGAGGATCAGCGCGAGGAATCCCCTTTCTTGCAGCTTCACATACCGGGGCATACTTCTGACGCCATGCAGCTCTTCTTGCCCTGATTGCCGTTCCCCTCCGCCGCAAGCGCCGCAGGTGACCAGGTGCAGCAGCTGAGCGGTGGGAGCGTAGCCTTACACCATCCAGGAGCCCTCAGCTGGACACGCCCCCAAACGCGCCCAGAGGCGCTTGAAAAGGGCGTCATTCTACTGGCGAGAGGGTTGCCAGTGAACAGACTCACCAGACGCAGTGGACGCCATACCGAGGATCAGTGCGAGGAATTCCCTGCATTGCAGCTTCACATACCGGGGCATACTTCTGACGCCACGCAGCTCTTCTTGCCCTGATTGCCGTTCCCCCCGCCGCGAGCGCCGCAGGTGACCAGGCGCAGCAGCAGAGCGGGGGAGCGTAGCATTACATCATCCAGGAGCCCTCAGCTGGACACGCCCCCAAACGCGCCCGGAGGTGCTTGAAAAGGGCGTCATTTCTACCGCCTCGCGGGACGCGCGCGGGCGGTCGCCAGGCTGAGCTCGGGCAGAGGGCGGGCCGTCTGTGGCCGTCCAGGGCTGGTAGCGGCTGGGCTGGGCCACCCCCTTTCTATTTTCCATTTTGTGGTGTGTATACACCATTAACTTTTAATTAGTTAAGTGTTATATCTTTATTCTATTACGGCAATCAGTGTAACTTATGTATTTAGTGTATTATATAGTGCACTTTGTTTGTGTACTATTCTTTAAACTCATTGGATTCACTGTTCAGTAAACATGGTGAAAAACGGTAAGGCCAAAATTGCTGTTAACCCTCCCCTACCTACTCTGACAGCAATAGACCGAATGCTGCAGCTGACGATTGGGGTGGTTGCTTCAGCTATTGAAAGTACGGAAAGGCGCCTTTCCTTGCCATCCGGTTTCCTTCCTTCCTTAGTCAATCCAAATATGACAATGATGACCACGTTTCAAGCAAATTGTATGTGAACATATTACCCACTAATCAGAAAATGTTTTACTGTCATTTTTGTTGTTGTATGATTATGTAATATTGAAACCATGTATTGTAAAGAAAAATTATTTTAAATAAACTACTGTTTTTATCACTCACGTATATAAGTTTGCTTGTAATGCTGCAGGACTTTATGCAATACTGAGTACCCAATGAAACTGACGCTCAGCTAATGTCGAGCTGAGTTTTATTGTTGCAACTTGTCTATAAGGCTGTTCTTTGAGTCGGGTGGTGTCTCACCTTACCAGTTGAGGTCGGGGGATACCACGACATAAGGGATATACTCAAGCTTAGGGACTGTTTTTCTGATCTAAACAAAAACATATTGTCAGAGAAAGACAATCTAGCAAGTTAAATAAAAACAACAAAAGAATTACTAAACTTAAAGGAAATAAATGTATTGAACATCCAAACAGGAGTATAGAGAGCGAGATGAACGATCACCCAGTGATAACCCCTCTTCATACTATTAATAGGGACTTAAATGATGAGTCTTTCTGGGAGAGAATGGAGACTCTATTAATGACCCTCTTTGAGCCTATACATTTAAAAGTTAAGAACATAGAGTCTAGGCTAACCAACATCGAGGGTAAACTCGATAAACAATCTACCCCAAGTGAGGCTAAATCTCTACTCCAACCAAGTGCATCATGTTCTAAAACTGGCTCTTTGGCTTCTGTTAAGGAGGCACTTCAAACTAAAACATCAGCCCCAAGTAAAGCATTAGCAAAATCTAAACATCTGACTCTAAAGCCCACTTATCGGCTTGACCAAAGTGGTACAAGGGGGAATACTTTAAATCAGGATAAGGGGTCTGTGGATTCAATTACGGCAACCCCGAACGTGTCTTCGCTTGTACCACCACTACAAAATAGAACTGTAGGGCCACAACATGGAGAAGGTGAAACAATGAATCTTTTTAATTTAAATCTTCCTCCAGAAGCTACACCTTACACTGTGGTTTTAACAAATGTACCCCCAATCCCTCCTAATACCATTGAAAATTGGTCAACCCTGAGAAACAAATCCCTTCATTTTTTGTCATCCAGGGTAGGACTAAAAAATCACCTTTTCTCAGAGTTCAAAATGGTCAGACGAGCTAGATGGGTGGGTACTTCAACTAAAACATTGAGGGGTGACTGTGTAGTTCTATCATTCCGGTCCCCTGAGTTGGTTCATACAATACTGGGAAGAGCTGCCATGGGGTCTTATGATTTGCATTTTGTTAACATCCTTCCCCTTGGTTACTTTTATCCTTCTCTTCCACCAACTAGATGTATACCCCATGACCGTTATCCTACCATGAACTGTGAACAACCATGGATCAGAAGATATGGAATTCCTACCTTTAATTATTATGACACTCTTAGTGGGTTGGAAAATATCGACTGACAACGGTTTATTTCAACAACTCCCACAGTGTCAGGTTTAAATGAGGTAACACATTCTGATCTTTGTATTGAAGAACATGCAGATGAACTTGGGGGGAAACACTTACCAGCTATGCTAACCACATGTGATGCTGTGGAGCCCGTTGGGGATGTTTTGGCACCAGAAGATAACTTGGTGCGGGGGGGTTATCAGTTGACACCTCCTCTGTATGTCAACTCCACCTTGATATCTCCTGTAGCCCAGCCTATTCCATCAAAGAGGTCTACGGTGTTTAAAATTTCTTCCTGGAATATAGCTGGTATTGGATCTAAAGTTGATCATTCTATCTTTATGGACTTTGTTCAATCTCCGGACTTGCTTTGCCTTCAAGAAACTTGGAGTGTTGAACCTGTACATTTGATTGGCTACAGAACCTTTTGTACTCCAGCTGTAGCTGTTCCTCATGGGAGGCAGAAAGGTGGTTTGAACATTTATATATCAAACAGGTTGGTCTTCGAGAAAATTACTGAACCTGTCAAAGACACTTACTTTCAAATGTTGGTCCTCCACCAGACTAAAGACATCCCAATTGTCGTCGTTAATATATATAACAATATTCCTTGTGAGGATGTCACAATTGTTCTAAGGAAGTTGACTAAAGCGTTGTTTACCCAGGGGAAACTTCTTATGCACAAACTGATGTTGATTATACTGGGAGATTTTAATTGTAAATTGTGCGAACTAAGTAAGGACAATAGGTGCGGTGTAGCACGTGATGATGGTGTGGGACGCTTCCAATTTAAACATAATTTCTTAGGGGAACAACTCAATATCTTGCTAGCTAATTTTGATTTAGGATTTGTAAGTGAAATGTGTAACTCTGCCCCCACATTAGCCCCAACTTTCAATGGTAGAGGATGCTCTTCAACCATAGACTATATCACAATTTCTAACAGTTGTGGGAACAGAATACATTCCTTTAATGTTCATGATGTAGCACTAAGCGACCATTTTCCACTTTGTGTGTCCATCCTGTTACCTACCCCATCATTATTGTCTGGTGCTGGGGTCGGTAACAGCTTAGTCGCCGAACTAGCAATTGGTAAGACTAATGGTTATACTTTGAAATGGGCTATGATAAATGAGGCAGAGATACTTAAAAAGGTGGTTGAAAAATGTTTTTCAGAAATAGCTACATGCCTAGAGACAGATCTACCACCCAAGACTTACCTTGCATCCTTTTTAGTTATTTCGAATGAAATCAAAAACTCCCTGACTAGGCAATTGAAGAATAAGAAGAAGGAGGGAGGCTGGTTTGATTCCAGATGCACCAGGGCTTATACAGCCCTAAAAAAGGCGCTGCATAACAAACCGAAATCTGCAGAGCACATCCGCAGACTCAGGAAAGAATACAAAACGGCCATTAGAGACAGGAAAAATACCCTGAGGTCAGAAGCCTGGGAGGCTCTTCATCTAGCCTCCAAGAGAAACGATAGCGCGAGCTTTTGGAAGACAGTGAGAACCCCTTTTCTTGGTGAGGAAGTGGGGCCAAAAATAGATATAGCAATACCTGAAACAGATTGGGTCAGCCACTTCTCGAGAGTATATGAGGGAGAAGAGTATGAAGGTGAAGAATATATGGGGTCTTTGATCCCCTCTCCTCACTATTCCCCGCGTAACGACCTTTTCTTTACTCTCGAGGAGGTTGAAAAGGCCATGAGTAGAAGTAGGGGCGCTAAGGCGCCTGGCCCAGACGAGGTCCCCATAGATTTATTTAAAAGTGTTCCATCTCTGTGGGCGCCCCTTCTGGTCCAGGTGCTTAAAGCCAGCTGTGCTACTAACTTCCTCCCAACCTGGGTGGAATCTGTCATCGTCCCGATCTATAAAAAAGGAAATAGACAGGATCCAGCCTGCTATAGGCCCATTTCTCTATTATGCTCCTTTACTAAAATAGCGGGTAGAGTCATTCTGGACCGACTTTTGGACTGGGCGGAGGCAAACTCTGTTCTGTCCGATCTTCAGTATGGTTTTCGTTCTGGCCTAGGGACCGTAGAACAGGGACTGAATTTGATGATGCTGGTCGGGAAATACACGAGGGCTAAACAAGGCAACTTGTTTTTGGCCTTCGTGGATCTCTCGGCCGCATTTGATTGTGTGGTCCATTCTAAACTGTGGATGATGTTGGAAAAACTAGGGGTTGATTTAAATATTATTTATTATATTAAACGTTTTTATAGCAATGTGTCGGCCCGCGTTCGTCATGGCCTTAAGGGAGAGTGCACAGACCAAATACCAATCAGGAGTGGGGTCAGACAGGGCTGCGTTTTGGCCCCCTTCCTTTTTAATTTATACATAAATGGATTAGAAGAAGCCTTGTGCAAAGACAGTTTGGATCCCCCATTCATAGGTGGTCGCCCAATACCAGCACTTTTGTACGCTGACGACGCTGTACTCATGTCACGTACTCAAGTGGGTCTACAGCGGGTGGTTGACAGCTTTTCCCGCTTCATGAATGATTTAGGCCTGAAAGTCAATACTTCTAAACTTTCACTATGTATTGTGCCAGACAAACTAAATCTAAGAGGCCAATTTTTATAGCGGGTCAGAAGCTTGAATTCCCTAAACATTTCTCCTACTTGGGGATACTTTTTGCCCAAAATGAGACATGGTCCCAAGCGGTCTCTGTGAAAAAAACTTGAGCTTACTAGATCAACTGCTGCTCTTAAAATCTTTTCTAGGAAATTAGGGACCAGACCCCCCGTAGAACTGATAAAAATATACAAAGCCAAATGTGTAGCAGGTGCTACCTACGGTAGCGGGGTCTGGGGTTTTGCAAACTCATCACCTATTCAGGTTCCTGAAAACTCCTTTTTAAAAAATATATTGGCACTCCCCCAAAGCTCCTCAAATTTTAACTGTCACTCTGAATTAGGCCTCTGTTACATCTCAGATTTGATCAAAGTAGAGCCAGTGCTGTTATGGCACAGACTCTGGACTCAAGAGGCAACACGCTTAAACAGAGCTGTTCTGACAGGCATTCTGAAATTGGAAGGTGCTACTAAAATACCTTGGGTGAAGTATGTGTTCAACTTTTTGAAAGACATTGGGAGAGAGGAATATTTCTCGAACCCTTTGCATATTTCAGAAATTTCACGAAAAGATCTGAAAAAGGAGTGTTTAGCCCTTTTAGAATCCCATCGGGTTGCTGTGGAGGTCTTAAAACCTTCAGTTCAGCAGCACCAATTGGTTTTAGCAACTTTTAAGATTCAGCCCTATTTAATTCATGTAAATAAAAACTATGAGCGCTTTTTACTCTCACGCTTCAGATTCAACATCTTCCACAGATTGGTTAGTTTTCCTACGATTAATAATTGGACGCACGATCTACTATGCTGTCCCTGTGATAGTGTCTCCCCCCAAAGTACCATTCATGTATTCTTATTTTACAAATTATACCATGAAATGAGGAAAATTGTTCTATTGCCACTTTTAAGAGTTTTAGGATTTCGTCATTGCCGTGTGGCGATGATTAGCATGCAAATGTTAGATAATCATGTAACTGTAGCGACAGCAGCTTTGTTCCTAAGGAATGTGATTACTATTAGGAAACATATGATTACATAACTGCACTTTACAAATGTATTTATAAATGTAACTGCACTTTAAAAATGTAATTGACTTTGCTTATGAATCCAATGAATTATTGTATTTTTAAATTCTATTTTTAAATTGTAAACTATTTGTACTTTTATGATTGCTCACAACAATCGAATAAAGATATTTTGGATTAGATTGGAGTATAAATGTCTTGGGTAGGACTTCTTACAAAAGAAAAGTTTTAAAAAAATGTAAGCTGAAAGAAAGTTCAACTCTGGACCAATTATTGTAATTTTGCCTAGGGATGAAGTATTGAGAAAAGAAAAGGAAGGGCAGGTCTAAGTCATGGAAGGGATCTATAGAGCTGGTTAATGGGTGACAGGTTCAGAAAATGTATAAGTGTCAGGTGAGGCAGTATCTTGGGTGGAATAATATTATATGACCTGCCCCTGGTCAGCAGCTATGTTTGCCAAGTGAAGTAGTGTGGCTCACTGGTTAGAGGCAGCAGACCCGAGAGCAGAGGACGGCTCGGGACCAGGGTTCGATTCCCGGCGCGGCAGGTTTCTGGACCAGGGTCAGCGGACTCAATAATTCTCTCGCCTCGGTGCCCACTCTGATCAGTGATCACACTCGGCAACTCTGGGCATTAGCTTGCCTCATCTTAACTAACGGCCCCACCAGACTGCCGGGGATGCCTGGTCTCACCCTGGATATACCCATTAAGGGACCATCTCTCAGGGAAGCCAGGAAGGGTTTCGCAGCGGTCGAAGCGCCTTGGGACCCTACGGGTAAGTAGTGCGCTATATAAATGCCTATACATACATACATACATACAAGTCCTTTCCACACCAGTCTTCCTGGGCACAATTAGTGGGCTGCGCAAAACAGTAGTTCCACTTGTGTGCACATGCCTGTGTACATGTGTAACCAGCCCAGTGCCCCTTATTTTAGCTGCGCTGTAACAGCCTCAACTCAAATGGTGGATATTGGTGTAATACAGCCTCAGACAAATTACCATGAAATGACAATGAGTGAGGCTCAGGTACTGAGACGCACACATATTACAGGTCCAAAGACCAGATAAACAAAAGGGAAAACTACTAATGACTTAATGTGCGAAACCCATTTGCAAAACCTGCAAATGTATGTTTGTGGGCGTTTGCAGACTTCCAGAAAACATCCAGGTCCTTTCCACAGTTCATTTACTCATATGACATTTTGGTGTAAGTAAATATTTTTACAAGTGAGGAAACAGCTTTTGTAAATCACTAAAATAGTTTTGTATTTGTAAAAGATAATACTTGTTTGTGTAGTTTGTGTAAGCCTTACATGCACCCATAAATAGTTTTTGGAACCATGGGTTTGCCTTTTTAATACAATTTCGGAAATTTCGAAGGCATTTGGAATTGACAATGAATGTGTGCTTTTGAAGAGAATATACTTATCAAAATTAGGAAAAATGTGTTAGGTTGCACATTTTATTTAGTAAGAGAGATCATTTGGGTCACCATTTGTTGATTTATTAATCACATTTTGAACGCTCTTGGCCTCATAATAATGTCGGGAGTGCTTTTGTCCACACAATACCGGTATAGAAAGGAATCGCCGGCCTTAGGTCGGCGGTTCCGACCACACTATTATGATGCAACACATCCATTTCACAATGGGAGCTTGTGCGGTTGGCAGAAATTGACCGCTCAACAAGCTTCCATTGGAAAATGGGTGTTTTGAAACATCCCTGCACCGTGAGGCAGGTATCTCATAGTCTCTGCTTCACGGTGCAGGGATGTTTATGGGGGCATTATAGGCGCCCCCAGAGGGCTAGGTGGGAAGGGGGACCTGCTAGAGGACCCCAATGTCACTTTCCGACCGCCTTTTCATGTCGGAAATGCCTACATGGAATGGCTGTTGGATACCAACATCATAATCCCAACAGCAGAGCCGGTGTCATTAAGAGGTTATGCAGATTTTACAACTGACTGACGGGCTCCTTGAGCCCCTCAGAACCACGTCGGAATCCCCCTGCTTATTTGAACTCCAACTGCTGTTTATATATTTGAGCCATCAAATACCATTAAGCCATTGGCTTAGGCTCACATTCAAAATACGGTGAGTCGTTGTAGGCAGTACTCTGTAAATGAGAAGTTATAGCACACCTCTCCCTTTAGCCTCAGTCTTCAGCTTCTGCTTTTTGCTGATGCTCTCTTGAAAGCTGCATAATTTTGCCAATCTTGCCCGAATCCACTATTTTATTGGCAGTGTATTAGTCTATATTTTTGTCCTACAGATAATGGATTTTATTAATAACGCTATTTGTTCACTATAAATCACGTACGCTATCCTCACTGCAATTAATACATTCATTTACAAACCCCAAACTTCACATGGTTCTGGTCAGTGAATGTAAATGAACCAATTTGTATTCATAGTTCATAATCCTTAAGGACCATCTGGGAAAAGGTCTCAGTGAACTATGTTGTTCAACCTCGTTAAGAAAGTCATACATTATCACGATTTCTATTCTGCCAGGGTAACTTTTAAAAAACCTGTGTGTGATGGTGTGATGCCAAACTGTAAGACGCCTGATTTCAGCCCCATTCAATCTTTCCTAATAGTCTGTTTTATTGAGTTAGCTCTGTATGTTTTTGTCCTTCAAATTGTTTTCTTAAGCATGTGTCAAAGGTTTCAAAGCCAAATAATGCCTGTCCCAGGCAAGAGCACTATAAAAACACATTTAAGTAACAAAGTTTTGCTGGGTTTTTTTCAACCACCTGCAGCTTCATTCAGTCCTGCTGAACTTCTGCTCTATTCCTAAAGCCTATTCCACTTATTTATTCAGAGAAGCTTTTCGCCCTTGAAGTGTGATTTTGTTTCAATTTACCAAATGTCTGTGAAGAATGTAGAGCCTGTGTGTGTACTTTACCTCTTGTGAAAGTCTTTATTTTGCTTCTCAGCCCGATGCGCCATGACGCTATGCACAAGTGGTTGTGTAGTGCCCTATAATCATGAATGTACGCCACAGATAACCTCTTTACGCATACTGCAGAAATGAAGTTCGGGAACAAAAGAGGGTTTGCACTAACCCTGGGCGGACAACTACGCTACACTCTCGTAGTTTGTGAAATTTGCGCTACTTTGCACTACGCGAATTGCACATAGCACAGTGCAAACATGTGTAGCATAGAGGACATTTTTTGCTTGCTCGTGGTCCTCAACGTCAAGTTGGTGACCGCGAGCGAGCAAAATGACACCCCGAAGAGTTATTTTCCTCATTCGCGATCAGCAACATCAAGTTGGCGATCGCGAGCGTGGAAAATAAACCTCCCGGCGAGATTCTCAACGCAGGGAGGTCAGGTTTCTCATTGCGAGTGGTCACGTATGCTCGCGACCGTTCGCGATGAGAAACTACCAGTCCGCGTAGAGAAAGCTGCCGCTCGAGTAAAAATCTACTCAAGCAGCGGAAAACGACAGCTCGCACTGTGAAAGATGTCGTTTTCAATGATTGCACAGTGCCGACAAGCATCCGGCACTGTGCAATCATCGCGAACATTGCATTAGGCAGTTCGGGTAGCTCTACACATAGCTTGCGAAGTGCACTTTGCGTAGCTACACATAGCGCTACTTCGCAAACTACGCCCAGGGTTAGTTTGCACCTGTATTCAGTTTCCAAGATTAGCAATAGTTGCCTAAATATTGGCCATATTATCAAGAATGGCGATAACATTATCACCACTTTAGCAGCGATAAGGGGCTTGATAATATGCCCTTGTGAATTCCCATAGAATCCCAGGTTTGATGTTCTGCACATCAGTTTCCTGCTGCTAAAGCGGCAATAATGTTATTGCCATTTTTGATACCTGTGTGTTTGCCCCTTGATAGGTTTTGATGGGTAAACTAAGGCAAGTTTGTGAGGCAGAAAACTATCATCATAGGTTTAGCACCTGAAAAACAGAGGAAACACTTGTCGCCCCATTCACAAATGTAAATATACCCAAGTTTATTCACTTACATTTATTATTACTCCTTTTACACGTATATGTAGTTTTATACGTCTGCAACCCATCAAAGCTATTCCCCTAGTCAGCAATGCAGAACTTCCAAAGATGTGGTATACCACTCATGATGGTTACTGCACTCATAGTACGATATTTACCAGATGTGATATTACTTGTTATAATAAAGGGGCTTTCATGGTGCTTACTATTTTGCCTCAGAAATACTGCTGATGCTACAGTGTGCAACATTTTGAAACTCACCAAATCGTTTTTCCTCAACTTGTGAGGCTCGCTTAACTGGGAGCAGAACAAAAATAGTTGTGAACAATATTGAACAAAATTGTGCACTGAGATGAAAATTTGACAATTGTGTCACTTATATAGGTAACAATTAATTTGTCTCCAGCTTTCAAATGTAAAAGGTTGTTATGTCTTAGACAATTTTATTTTCTTCATTTGTTATTTTGTTAGTAGCAAATACAAATGTTGAAAATGAATTAGGACAACTTTTGCTCCGGTACAATAATGTGCATTCTCAACTTTTTTTTTTATTAGACCTGACATGTGTCTGGAAAAATGTGTACATGCGTCATAAAGGACTTAAATCCAGGTAAAAATTAAGGACACGCAAATGCATTATCAGTGATTTCTTTGAAACATTCTTAGAATGAACCAATATTAAAAGAACAGTGAGTAAAAAGTAAGAAAGAGAGATGGTGAGGAAAAATTTCTTATTAGAAATTAAAGTGAAAAATATATTAAAGTGGTGGATAGACATGATGGGGAGTAAAACAGAAGAATATACGAAAATTGATAATTTGGTGTAGTGTGAAAAAGATAACGTGACACTTCTGTTTTAAGGAGGACCACATATTCAGGAAGAATATTGGTAAAGAAATATAAGAAAAGTGGGACTATAATAGAGGGGAAATATGTAAAACGAAGGAGAACATGGGGTGACATGGAGGGTATCCCAATTTTTGCAGAAAAATGAACCACTAAGTTTAAATTCAACCCAAATGATTCGCCGCGTCGTTCATTTTAATGCTAACGGTGTTTTCTAACAGATGTAATTCGCACTAAATTATTTAAACAAATCTCATAAAGTCACAGGGCGTGGTTGTGTCTAAAGAACACACGTCTAGGTGAGAAAATAAATGAAATTGGAAAAACCTTTAAGGAAAGATAATTGTAATATGTAACTTTCCTCAAACATTATGAAACAAATGTTAAGTAATTTAAATGCACTGAAAGCATTTACATTGACGATTTGCTACATGTATAAATTACCTATAAATAAGCTTACTAACTTGGCATACTAGCAGTTCAGGAAAAATCACACCCATACAGAGACTTTTATCTTTACCTGCTTTTGTGATTCATGGACTGTTGTTCCATTGCTAATTACGAAAGCAGCAAATAGGATGTGCAACAGAGTTGGTCAATATCTCCATCATCTGAATGTGTGAAGTTTAGAAACAAAAGGAGAACAAACTGCACAGCCATGAAATATGAAATATCCGTTACGAAAACAAGATGCAAACAACTATTTTCAATAGCCAAACATGAGAGAACTGGCTATCTCGCTTTTTGTGCATTCTTTTAGGGAATGCAATCATATCAACCATAAAGAGAGCCAACGGCACTTAAGCCTTCCCACAGATTTGGTAATCTAAGAGGAGGACCTGAACACCCCTCTGCCAGTCTATTTATCTTGTTCCTGCGGGTTAATATTTATTCCTACTTCATTCCTTTTTCACTATTTACCTATCTTCTCTTTTTCCTTCTTTTTATCTTTTTTTCTCTCTTGCGTCAAATTCGGACGATGAAAAAAAAGGCACAGTCCCAAAAATAAGTACGGCTCCTTGCCACCTGCAAGTACAGGCACAGATAACAGTGGATGGCACTCTTTTGGGCGAGGCATGAATTGTAGAAAACAACTGAAGGGAGAGTTGATGTTTGACGAAACAGCCTGAAAAGTCACGAAGCTCTACTGTTTTTTATTGTGAAATTATATTGCCCTATATTTGAATTCAGGACTTCACTGTTGCCTTCACCGAATCTAACCGTAGATTTTTTTCGCCGTGCAGTAGCACAAAATGTTTCCTAATAAAGGTGAATACGACTTTTGATATGTTTAATATCGCAAATGTAACCTTGCAAGATAAAAAAAATGCAAATAGAATTTACACCAAATTACACATGATTACCTTTGAATTGGTTGTCATGTGCTCTTTCATCGTGTCTAATGTTATGAAGGGTTTAATTTTCTCGAAGCCGCCAATTGTACCTGTCGTCTACTGAGATAAAAAGAAATTGAAAAAGTTCCGACACATGTAAATTAAATTCTGATTTAATGGCTATATTTCTGTGCCTGCTGTCTAAGATGAGAAATCGTTGTGATATCAATCTCGGTCAATACTTGATTCTCGGCTATCAGTTTGCAATTGGTCGGTGTCTGAATCCCTTTTGTGTCAGCTTAGACAACAACCTTCAACAAGGTCATTGGCTGAGGCAAGACATCCGTAAAGTTTGAGGATAATCCGCAAAACATGTTGTACACACTTGCATGTTTTTAATCATAAAAAAACAACGTGCTAACATGGGCTCTACCTCATTATGACATACTCCGAAACTGAACAATGCCAGTCTGTCTGTCTGTCTGTCTGTCTGTCTGTGTCTGTCTGTGTCTGTCTGTCTGTCTGTCTGTCTGTCTGTCTGTCTGTCTGTCTGTCTGTCTATCTATCTATCTATCTATCTATCTATCTATCTATCTATCTATCTATCTATCTATCTATCTATCTATCTATCTATCTATCTATCTATATGTGTGTGTCCACATAACAAATAAAGAATCGCCACAGCATTCCTCCCGGTGAAAACCTTGGTTTATTAGCGACATCTACGGCTACAGCCTTAATCAAAAGTTGGTTCCAACTCCTCACAAAATTACAGTGGCGGCTTCTGCTAAGGCTAAGGGGGAGTAGCGTTGGCCCACTCCTATTTGAGTAGTGCAAAAATACAAGGGGACTCATTTATGAAGGTCTTGCGCTGCCGGTGCGTCACTTTTTCCCATTTTAAAAGTGACGCACCGGCGGCGCAAGACCTTCATAAATAAGGCCCAAGGATAATAACAAGACTTTATTATAATTTTATTATTCTGCGCGGTCCTGAAGCCTGGTCGGGCAGGGCTCAGCACAGTGCGGAGTGGTTGCACTCCATAAAAGTGCATGAATGTTTGACCGACCCTCTTGGGCTGGCCAAACATGCAGCTTCGTGATTGGCTGGGAGAGTCTGCTTCCGGTGCTGCCAGTGCAAAGGAAGAGGAATGAGGGGAGGTATGCGTTGGCTGCGCGAAGGAAAGGTAAGCTTATTCTTATTTTTTCTTCAATCCATTCCCCCATCCCACCACCTCCGTTCCGAGGCAGCCGCCACTGCAAAATTATATAGTTAGGCTGTGGGGTTTTAGGTTTAAACCTATAATAACTGATAAAACCCCACAGAAAGAAAAATAGCCCTCACTGGTGAAAACATATAAACACTGAAAAAACACCTGGACAACCACAAACTAAATGCCATTCAAAGAAAGGAAAAAGAGAGTGAAAGTCATTTTTTTCTTCCTGAAGGGGTCAATACAATGTAATTTTGTTATACAAGTAGCAGTAAGAAAGACTGGCTAACATTATTCTGCTTGAGTTTTGTTCTTTAGGGATGCCACTAAAATATTGTTTCTTCTTCCTTTTACTTTTTCAGTTTTGTGGGCTTTGGTTTAAAGATGCAGGGTTTGGTTTCATGTTTTAGGTCTAGTTTAATTATTTTATAAACTATAGAGGATCAGGAAACTCATATTTGATGTTTTGGCTGTATTTGATTCTTTTAGCGATAGGTAAAATGGCTGGTTTCATAAAAATCTTTCCTAATATGTGTCATCACATTTACCCACAGAGAATGGGTAAAAACCCTTGGACCATAGTTTCTAGTGGGACAGTATTAATAGTAGGTGAATTGCCAACACCTCAGGCTTTAAACATTCAATGTAAGATATAGTTGTCAAGCATATATATCAGCAAGCATCTGGGATAGTTGAAAACATGGAACGCAATGTCACTTGTAATGCTCTGCAAAAAAGGTTTTTTTACAAGTTCAACAAAGATTGGAGTTATATTGTTTGTATTTGCAGTGATTCAGCTACGTATATAAAAAAGTTGTGTGATGACCTGTCAAAATTGATGCCCGAGCTGAAGTGATTCCCTGTAGTAGATCCTTGCCACTTGTTAGATGGTATGCTGAAAGCATCTTTACAATCTTAAGAGTTAATGAGGGATGCTATTGACTTTTTAGTCCCTTCTGGTGCACTGGTTTACAATGTATAGGAACTAAAACGCAGATATTGATCATTTTGTGCTTTTTGTGGCATCAAAGAAAGAGTGATCCCAACTGTGTCCCTTAGCTGATGATTGTCAGCCCAATGGGCTAAGAATGCTGAGAGGGCCTTTTCACAGAAGCTTACATGGAAAGGAAAGAGCGAGCGCACACGACCCAAAGACTCACTGAAGAAGTATTGTATGGTGTACTACAATAAGATTAATTTGCATAAATCTATTTGGACCTCATATACCATGTTCTTTCAGTCAGAAAGCAAGCAATAATAAAGGCAAAACGTTCCATAAACACCGGAAAAACACTTTTTCTGTTGTTTTTAGTGGCGAGAAAATGTGTAAACACTGATAACAACAGTTTTTTAAGATATTGAAAACACTGAAAAAACCCCACCAGAATTTACCAAAAATAGAAACTGAAAACAGGAAAGCCTATATATAGTATAAACCAATCAGATAAAAAAAATATGGTGAACAGACTATGTCAATCATCAACCTTACGTGACATCAATAAAGATACATCATTTGGGAAAATCATAAAACATAAATGCATATTGTGCTCGTAGTGCCCACAACAGTGAAAAATGCAAAAAGGGCACTTTGGTGCAATTCATTAATGCAGCAATTGTGCTGCTTGAGTCATAAAAGAAATAACGGTCACTCGCATATATTGAATCAGTGAATACACATGGTATTCGATAAAAGTTCAAAGGCCACCTTTCTGTAAATAGATTGCATCTGCCCGACATAATATATAGTTAATATGTGAAAGGGATGCCACAATCCACTATCATGCAGACCAGTCAAATAATAATGTGCAATGCATATATCAGTGCAGTCATCATACGGTTGGGAAAGCTCTGAGCTGGTAAAGTTCAGAGTCTGTGCACAGAAAGGCTTCAACATCGATTGGCTTTGGGTCAGCGTCAATCATGGTGAAGTCGTCTACATTTGGACTTGGAAACTTTTCTGGAAGTCAGATCTCCTTCAGTAGGCCAAACCAGCAAGCCGTGGCCCACTATCAGTTTGTTGTTGATGGGTGCAGCTTCAGGGATGACCCCAGTCTGTGTCAGATCGCCAGGCATAAGGTTGGCAAAAATGTTCCAAGTCCCAGCTTTACACTTTGGGGGTAGTATGAGTATACTTCAACACCCAGTTAGGACTCTCTCGAGAGAGGCCAGCAGGTCCAGTTGGTACTGTTCAGCTGGGCGGTTGCAGGGAATTAGGCCTCAGGAAGCTTGCTCGGTCTCTGTAGCTCAAACAGGAGGTCTGCCACTGTCACTCAGAATCATTTCTAGGAACCTGTGTTTAAGTCAAGCAGGCCAGTCTTCCTTTAGGTTCTTCAGACTGCAGGCAGTCCTTCTACTGATTCTTAACATGTATGAATGTGTTCTGAGGAGAGGAATGTGGGGTCCACACATTGCCAATATCAGCCTGTGGGTGGAGGACAATGCTTTGTCCACCCCTTAAATCAGTTCTTGTCAGTTCCTCTACTCCCACAGGGTTTGATGCTAACCTGACTGAAGCAACAATTAGAAGGCAGGCCTAGATTCAAGAGTCATCGGAAATTACTAGTTAGGCATCCTTTGAATCTCAAGATGGGGCTGAGAACGTTCCCTAGGACATCCTGTCAAAGGAGTCTCCCTCTGGGAGAAATACACATTTCACCACAAGGAGGTCATCAGGGAGAAGTTGACAATTTGATACTGGCAGGAAAGCCTTTCCGATTTAGGAAGGAAATGGCAACTTTTAAAAGTGTAGTTTCCAAAATAGTAATCAGTTCTGTCCAGTTCGAAAAGCTTTATTGCGGTTAGGTTTAACCATAAAAGCACATACATAAAAAATATACAGTTTTCAAACACAATAGTTGTCTTTTAGAAACAATTCAATTGGAATAATCCATCGTCATAAAATCAGCGAAGTGGGAAGAGATAACATTTTAAAAGTTATAAAAATTTAAATTAGATCTACAGATGCTTAAAAATTATAAAATATCCTTTGATATACTGATTCACTCCCTTCGTCTCCACAATAGAACTTAGTGCAAATATATAACAATCTTAACTAATCAAATTCCTTCGAATTGACCACATTAAGAACAGAAACTCTGCTACAGCGGCCACTATCACTGCATTGGTATCAGTTTTCAAGTTCCTGAAAAAAAAGAGATAGTTCTTAAGCCCAGATTGTTGCACAACTGAATTATCCACTTCTTCCGGATATTACCATATGCCGGACAGAAGAAGATAACGCGTACAGAAGTTTTGTCCTCTATTCGACAACCTGGGCAGGGACGGGTTGGACCCCCCGTCCACCTATCGGTCGTTGAGTATAAAGGCAGAGTTCCATATCTGAATTGCAGATAAAGCTTTGGCATTGATCTCCTGCGCAAAGCTATAATGTGACTTATGATCCAGGAAGGTCGGTTAAACTTGGAGTTTTAGCTAAACAGAATACATTCCTTAGATTGAAGTCTTTTATAGTGTGAGACATGGTTTTCTTAGAGATAGCTAAGTGGAAGCCTCGGGATTTGACCAGAGATTCTCCAACCCAATCAGGGTGAGAGACTGCCTTACAAAGGATAACCAAGGAATCCTGCCTGCACCTAGAGAGGCTATCACCACCTTTAGTTCCTCCTTATAGCTCAGGAGTACTCCACAGCCACCTCCAATAAAGGAGTGGCCGTGAGGTGACGGCGTCTGCAATCGGGCGGATATTCAGATCCAATCTAAGCGGGACCAGCGGAGTATTTCTTGGCAAAGTCAATATTTGCCTAATAAAATTAATTTCTGTAGTGGATAAGTCATTTGCTGGTGTGTGCCCCCAGAGTTCCACCCCGGAAAGGGATGATGACCTGGCTTGAACTCTAAAAATTTCGAGCGGGGCACTTACTATTTTTTGCCCACATTTTTTTTCCACTTTTAAAATCCCCCCTGCTGCCTGTGTTAATCTTAAGTTAGCCTTGGCCATTTGTGGGCCCCACCCCATTTTGTCATTCAGGGATAAGCCTAAATAGTCAAAAATTGGGACCCTTTCTAGGGGTCTACCTTCCATCGTCGGATGGGGGCAGTTAGTGGTACTAGCGTTAAACCCATGTACTTGGTCTTGTTGATGTTAACCACAAGGTTTCTTTTATTACAGAAGTTGATGAACTGGTTCATCACCCGCTGCATGCCCATTGGCGATTTTGAAAGCAGCAGGGTGTCGTCCACAAACATTAGGGTGGGAAATCTTTGGGAGGCCAGTTTTGGGGGGTCAATATCTTTAATAGCAAGGAGGTCTTCTATAAGCCCGTTGAGAAAGAGGGAGAAGAGGGCTGGGGCAAGCACACAGCCCTGCCCAAACCCCTTCTCAACTGGGAACGGCCCTGTTAATTGGCCATGCTTGCCAAAGCGAACTCTGGCAAATGTACCTTCGTGGAGGAGTTTAAATTGGTAGCATAAGTAAGGCGGAACCCCCATTGTTAGTAAAATGGTCCAGAGCTGGTTCCGGTCCACCATATCAAATGCGGACTTCAAGTCCACGAAGGTAAGATATAAACTACCCCCATCCAGAACAACATGCTTCCAGTAAAGGACCTGGAGCCGGAATAGTAGATCGATTGTTGATGTTTTGGCCCTAAAGCCCGCCTGAAGCGGGGTCAAAATATTATTGTCATTGATCCAGTCCTGTAAACGTTGTAAAAGAAGCCTAGCATACATTTTCTGGCTCACATCAATGAGGCTAATAGGCCTATAATTACAAGGTTCAAGCGGAGAACCCTTCTTGTAAATAGGGATTATCTCTGTCCCCAACCAGGTACATGGGAAGGATAGCCCCTGAAGTATTGCGGTATATAATAATAAAAGGTATGGGACCCATACTATCGGTTCATCTTTAAAAAGGTCACCCAGAATCCTATCCAGCCCCGGGGCTTTATTCAGTTGCAGGCTAGATACAGCCGTTTGGACCTCTACCATTGAAAAGGATGGTGTACACCACGTAGGATCTGGGGCCAGAAGGCTTGGTGGGGCCTCACTTCTCATTGAAAGGGGGATAGAATAGAGCTCTTTAAAATGTAGAGACCAAGCTTCTTCGGGAATGTTTAGGTCAATCGTGGTCTTGCCCTCTGTTTTCCCAGTGTGAAGGAGTTTCCAGAAGGACCTTGAATCATTTGCCACGAGTGCAGATCTGATGGCGTGCCATCGTTCTACTTCTCACTCTGATTTCGCATTAAAAATAATTTTTTTGTATGCCTGTCTGGCTTCGGTAACGCATACCTTGTTACCTTGCTTTAATGCCAAGAGCAATGCACACTTCGCATCCCTGCAGCCCCTGTTGAACCAGAGATTTCTATCGCTTTGTAATTTAGGCATGGTGGGGCCAGATTTGTAGAAACAGTCCACCAATGTTACAGCTAATTCCTTATGTATTCTGGAAAGATCACTTCCCACACCATTTTCAGAGGGATTATCAAGAATTAAATTCGCCCTTTCTAGCAGAGGAATTATACTCAGGTACAGTTTAGCCATATTTTCGGTGGACAACTTCATAGTTGCCCATCAAATTCTCCTCCCTCCTTGGACTATTCTAATGTCATTACTTGGGGGGGTTTCCAGGTCATAATCTTCATTATTCAGATGAAAGTCCATCTCAGTGGTCAAGGGATTGTGGTCACTTTCCATGCGGCTGGTTATACTAAAATCGAGGACTCTGGCCCACAATGCCAAACTAACCATAAAGTAGTCTATTACAGATGCGTGCCCCATTCCTCTGTAAGATAACTGCCCTGGGATATCCCCCTGAAATCACCCATTGCATGCTCTGATAGAGAACTAATAGGTAAGGAAGTCAGCTGAAGGACAAGGGCTGTCTAATGTTTCGCTGGGTAAACGTTTGGGGGCGGGACAAGCCAGGTTTCATCTTCTTTTGTTGAAATCGGGGGGAACACCATTAAGGGGTCCTTAATGACAGTTGAAGTCTCCTCCAATCAGCAGAGCAACATCGCCCGAAAGTGAATACAGTAGAATGGTCAAACAGTCTAGGGTGTGGGAGGTTCCTTCCGATTGTGCTGGCCGCACATAGATATTAATGAGTGCCAGTTTTGGTGTTTCGTTATGGGACATAAGGATACACGTCAGATCAGAACTGTTTGTTTCAATTCTTTTCAACGTGAATCCAAGGTGAACACCTACCCATATGCACAGCCCCCCGATGGTCTGCCTCTCGGGCCCTTTAGGGCTGGCTCCATAAAGGTAACATAACCCATTCTGTGCGTAGGGTTTAAAGCCCAGGTTTCCTGGAATAAGCAGATCCTGTGGAGATCTACAAATGCACACATATTAGGGATGTCTACATTGGCAGAGAGGCCCGCTATATTCCATGATAAGATTTTGAGGGTCCCGTTAGGGGGTGTCGGCCTGCTTACCATACTTACCCAAGGCCCCGGGCTATTAGGTCCACCCACCAGACTGCCGGGCGCACGTTGAACTACATCTGAATGTACTTCAAACTTCGGACCGATGGTGTAGCATTTTTGGTCTTAAAAATTGCAAGAATTGGTGGAGCAACCACTGTCTCCCTCGTGGCTAGGGGCAATTTTCCCTCATCATGCTGGCATTCATCAGTAATGGGTGGAGGTTCTAGTATCCCTCCCGTCCCCCCCGAACTTTCCTTCCTAAGAACCTCTAGTAAGGGTGGAACTTGAAGCAGGGGGGGCATATGTAGTCAGTCTACCTGGTCCAGTAAACTGAACATGTTCTTTACTGGAAAACCTAGTACATCATCACTGCCCCTCCATCCCCACATGCCCTCTTCACAGCACCAGAAATCTTCTGGTTTCATAAGTGTGGTGTGAATTGGCAGGTGGATAAAAATAGCTTAGCTTCAGTGTTTTAATAGTTGTGGCTAAACTATTGAAGCGGCTACTACACACATGATCAGTTACCCTACAGTCTTGAAAGTTTATAACTACTCAGTCCCCGTCCACGTCTTTCGGTTTGGGACCCACCCAGCCTATTCTTCTAACAAACAGAATCTTGCTTTGAACACTTCTTGGCAAGGGTCTGTGGATGTTCAGCCAGTGTATCGACTTATTTTTAAGTTCCACAAATGATTCTGGTCTGTTGTGAGCCAACTTAGGGACCCCAGTAAGAACGACCACATAGGGAGCACTTTCCGGGGGTAAGTCGATACGAGGAGAATCCAAGGAAGGGTAATTATCCCTAGGTCGATTTGTGGGGACTCTACCCAGAGATTTTGCTTTTACTGTTTTCGGGGATGGAACTTTTCCCACAGATGTAGACCCAATGTGGCTAGAACTTGTCTAGATCGTTGTTCAGTAGTAGCAGGCAGTAAGTTGGTGGGGCAAATGATTGCAGGCTTGGGCTGTGTTAGCGGGGCCCCCTCTACAGCTGTCGGAGCTCGAACTTGGGCTTTAATAACAGAGAGTTCTTTTGCAAGGTCCGCATTTTCCCCAAGTAAGTCCTCCATTTTCACCAACCTTTTTTCAATAGATTTTAATCTTTGCTCCAAAGGCTGTATAAACGATGATAAAACCGTACTCAATTTTCCCACTAGCAAAATCTGCATTGAAAGCGCTTATGGATGCAGAATCAATTCGGACCTCACGTGAGCTGGCTGGAGGGGCCTCAGGCACGCTATGCTCGCCTTGCTCTACGATTTGCGATTCAACATGGTTATTATGTTTAGGCTGCTTTGGTTTTCCCCCCTGGAGTGGTGCACCCTTCCGCTTCCTTTTTGGGATTGCGTCTTCTTTAAGTGTGGCAAGGTCACGGGGGGTTTGGGTACTTCTAAATGTATGGTCGCCTTATGGGGAACCTGCCCAGGTGAGGGTTGTTTAGTAAAATCCTCTGAGTCCAATATATTACTAGAGGGGGAATTTAGACTTTCAGGGGGCCCTTCAATGTCAATTGTTTGTAGAGGGGGGCCCGTGGAGCGAGCTTGGGCTAAAGGTCCCAGAAACGATCTCCTCATAAAAACCAGGTCCTTTGACATCCAGCGTTCCGCCATAGCTATCTCTCGTTCCAACACTGATGAAGCCCTCAATATAAATTGGTCCAAGGTCCCGGCTACGTGCCCTGTAGGTGTGGGTTCCATACCCCTGTGGGCCGCCATGATAACCTGGAATATTAGGACAATTGGCTATCAGTACTCACAGTTTTCCAGCGGGCGTTAGAGAGTGGGCCCGGTCTGGTCTCCTCCAGGTCTGTAACGGGCAAGAACGGGCCCGCCCTTGGCCCGGGCAGGTCCCGTGGACAACCCGCGCAGCGGGATCAGCTAGCGTTGAAGTAGCGGAGTGACGTCAGGAGGAGGAGCGCTGTACTGGCGTCGAGAATGGAGACTCCTGGACTTCGGAGTCCCGCCTGCTCCCTCTCTCCCTCCGAGGCTGTGGCAGGTATGGCAGGTGTGGCAAAAGTCTACCGCTACGAGCGGCACCCGCGAAGCGGGAGCCGCAAGCGGTTTTGTAGCTGCTTGTGGCTGGGGGAGGAGCGCTGTACTGGCGTCGAGAGTGGAGACTCCTGGACTTCGGAGTCCCACCTGGTCCCTCTCTCCCTCCGAGGCTGTGGCAGGTGTGGCAGGTGTGGCAAAAGTCTACCGCTACTTGCTCGTCCCATAATGCTTTGCGGGCCTTTTTTTTTATTCACATTGCTGGCATTAACTCAGCCTGTGGTGGTCTTATGATGATGGGACCACCACCAAATTGCCCAGCGCTGCATTCTGTTTCTCCTCAGTTCATTTTCTAGGCCCCCACCCTAAGTTGGAGGGACACCACAATTATCACCTTTTCCAATGTTCAAGGCATTTTCAAACTCTTGCATGGGTGAGTTCTTGTTCTACAGCCAGGCGTAGTTCTCCCTCCAAGGGCCTTGTATAGTGATATTTTGAAAAGCTTATAAAGGTGTTATGCGCTGTTCATGTGGTTGCACTCTCTAGGGGCTGATTGTATGGTTACAATGCAATGCTCTCTAGGTGTTGTTCCTGTTATTACAGTTTAATGGCAATATATGAACAGATGCACAAACAGTAGACTGTTGATTGTGTTTATCTGTCAGACATTTTGATAAATCTTCAAGGTCCTAAAGTGTGTGTGTTTTAAAGATGCTGTGTAGACCAAGACTTTTGTAGGTAAACCTTGATGTTCAAAAACCTGATCGATCAATCAATGGTGTGGCACTGTTACCCCTAGGGGTATCTAAGAGCTGTGAGTCCTGCGTCTCCATCAAAAACCCACATCTTGAATTTCTTACTGAAGTCTGTCAAAGAATGTGCTGTTTGTATATGAAGCAGTGGGTTGGTCCAGGTCTTGGCAGTGATGTAGAAGAAGGAGTGGCCACTGCTGTGGATGCAATGGTAGGGGGTACTCCAGAGCTAGTGAGGAGGAGTGCAGGTGTCTTGTAGTTAGATGGAAGCTCCGTCGATGGTTGCTGTAGGATGGCCCTTGATTGTGCAGGACTCTAGGCATGGGTGAGGATGTTGAACTTTCATCTCTTCCGGATGGGGAGCCAGTGGAGGTTTTTGAGGTGGGGGTGATGTGGGTCTGTTTGGGAGGTCTAGGATAGATCTGGCTGTACCATTTTGTATGGCATGGAGTCTTCTGAGGAGCTGGGTGGAGATACCAGCATAGAGAGCATTGCTGTAGTCAAGGCGGCTGGTGACAAGGGCATGGGTGATTGTCTTTCTGGTGTTGACTGGGATCCATATGGTGATTCTGAGAAGCGTGCGAAGGGTGTGGAAGCAGGAGGAGGCAACTGCATTGACTTGATATTTCATGGTCTGTTTGCTGTTGAGCGTAATGGCATGGTTCCATTCACAGTCTGTTGGTGTGGGTGTTGGTCCACATTCTGCTACCCACCAGCTGTGGTGGTCCCATACAGATGTGCTCTTTCCAAAGATCAGAACTTCAGTCTTGTCAGAGTTGAGTTTAAGGCAGTTGTCTCTCATCCAGTTGCTAACGTTGGTTATGGCATTGCAGAAATTAGTTCTGGTGTTGGAGGGGTCTTTGGTAAGCGGGAGAATGTTGTCTGCATAGGAAAGTATGTTGAGGCCATGGTATCTAATGATGTCTGCAAGATGTAGGTGTTGAACAAGGTGGGGTTAGGGATGATCCTTGGGGTATGCCGCATATGATGTCTCTGAGTTCGGAGGTGAAGGGAGGCAGCCAGATGCTCTGAAAACATCCTGTGATGAAGGAGGTGATCCATTTGAGAGCATTTTTTTCTGTATGCCGCAATAGTAGAGTCTGTTGATGAGGGTGTGGTGGGAAAGATCGGCAAGCGCAGCAGAGACATCAAGGAGGAACAGGGTCACAGTCTCTCTGCAGTCGAGAAGGGTTCTGATGTCTTCTGTGGCAATGATCATCGCAATCTTAGTGCTGGACATAATATAGAAATCAAAAAAAGTGCTAAAGCACTAAACAAGGAACGTAAATGGTTCCACAAAAGCAGGACTGAACAAAATAGGAAGGAATTACAAGAAGCCAAAAAAAGTCACGTAAAAAAGGTGTGGGCCGCAAAGTGAGCCCGTTTCGATTCACAATGGTTAATTATATTTGAGTTGCTGAGGCCGGGAAAATCACAGGAGTTTTGGAACTACATATGCAACTTGGGACGAGGCCCAAATCATAGAGAAAATGCCCTCAAAGCCTCCATCTGGGTCGCCCAGGTTAAGGCATTATGAACCAATGATGGTTCAGCACACATGCAAAAGGTAACACCTATTCCGGAAGATTACCTTGACTCTACTATCGAGACGATGGCCTCACCGGAAAAATCGTTGGTTTCTAAGATCTTAAAAAATATTAGACATAAAGCCGCTCCGGGCCCCAATGAGCTTCCTGGGCATTTATTCAAGGCAAACATTGATTTTTGGACCAAAAACCTGACCCATCTGTACTCCGAATGTTGGCTCCGGGGGGAAGTTCCAGATTCGTGGAGAGGCTCGCTTTCACAGCCTATCCACAAAAAAGGCCCAAAATCGGAACCTGCCAATTACCATGATTGCCTTGTTGGATATTGAGGGTAAAGCTTACGCTAGCGCCATCCTGAGGGACCTCGCAGACTGGTCAAGTGCAGCTGGCATCCTTCCACTCTGCCAAACCGGATTTAGACCGGGGTCAGCCACAGTTGATAACATCATCGCTCTCTCCTATCTGGCGCATCGCGCACGGACAGGCAAAAGCCTTCCACTCTTCGCATGCTTTATTGACAGCATAGAGAGCATTGCTGTAGTCAAGGCGGCTGGTGACAAGGGCATGGGTGATTGTCTTTCTGGTGTTGACTGGGATCCATATGGTGATTCTGAGAAGCGTGCGAAGGGTGTGGAAGCAGGAGGAGGCAACTGCATTGACTTGATATTTCATGGTCTGTTTGCTGTTGAGCGTAATGGCATGGTTCCATTCATAGTCTGTTGGTGTGGGTGTTGGTCCACATTCTGCTACCCACCAGCTGTGGTGGTCCCATACAGATGTGCTCTTTCCGAAGATCAGAACTTCAGTCTTGTCAGAGTTGAGTTTAAGGCAGTTGTCTCTCATCCAGTTGCTAACGTTGGTTATGGCATTGCAGAAATTAGTTCTGGTGTTGGAGGGGTCTTTGGTAAGCGGGAGAATGTTGTCTGCATAGGAAAGTATGTTGAGGCCATGGTTTCTAATGATGTCTGCAAGATGTAGGTGTTGAACAAGGTGGGGTTAGGGATGATCCTTGGGGTATGCCGCATATGATGTCTCTGAGTTCGGAGGTGAAGGGAGGCAGCCAGATGCTCTGAAAACATCCTGTGATGAAGGAGGTGATCCATTTGAGAGCATTTTTTTCTGTATGCCGCAATAGTAGAGTCTGTTGATGAGGGTGTGGTGGGAAAGAGCGGCAAGCGCAGCAGAGACATCAAGGAGGAACAGGGTCACAGTCTCTCTGCAGTCGAGAAGGGTTCTGATGTCTTCTGTGGCAATGATCATCGCAATCTTAGTGCTGGACATAATATAGAAATCAAAAAAAGTGCTAAAGCACTAAACAAGGAACGTAAATGGTTCCACAAAAGCAGGACTGAACAAAATAGGAAGGAATTACAAGAAGCCAAAAAAAGTCACGTAAAAAAGGTGTGGGCCACAAAGCGAGCCCATTTCGATTCACAATGGTTAATTATATTTGAGTTGCTGAGGCCGGGAAAATCACAGGAGTTTTGGAACTACATATGCAACTTGGGAAGAGGCCCAAATCATAGAGAAAATGCCCTCAAAGCCTCCATCTGGGTCGCCCAGGTTAAGGCATTATGAACCAATGATGGTTCAGCACACATGCAAAAGGTAACACCTATTCCGGAAGATTACCTTGACTCTACTATCGAGACGATGGCCTCACCGGAAAAATCGTTGGTTTCTAAGATCTTAAAAAATATTAGACATAAAGCCGCTCCGGGCTCCAATGAGCTTCCTGGGCATTTATTCAAGGCAAACATTGATTTTTGGACCAAAAACCTGACCCATCTGTACTCCGAATGTTGGCTCCGGGGGGAAGTTCCAGATTCGTGGAGAGGCTCGCTTTCACAGTCTATCCACAAAAAAGGCCCAAAATCGGAACCTGCCAATTACCATATGATTGCCTTGTTGGATATTGAGGGTAAAGCTTACGCTAGCGCCATCCTGAGGGACCTCGCAGACTGGTCAAGTGCAGCTGGCATCCTTCCACTCTGCCAAACCGGATTTAGACCGGGGTCAGCCACAGTTGATAACATCATCGCTCTCTCCTATCTGGCGCATCGCGCACGGACAGGCAAAAGCCTTCCACTCTTCGCCTGCTTTATTGACTACTCGCCGGCATTTGATGGGGTCAACCTCGCAATCCTGTGGCATAAACTGGTCCAATGGAACATCAATCCGGGGCTGCTAAGAGCGATACAGTCCCTGTATCAAAAAACTTGGGTGCGTATCAAACTCTCAAGGGACCAAGCTTCTGCTAAGATCTACACAGACAGAGGCCTAAAGCAAGGGTGTGTGCTAGCCCCACTACTATTCAACTTATACACGGCGGACATGGAGAGGGCCTTGACTGGCGCCGCCCTGGCCACTCCAAAGATCGGCGGGCACAAAATACACTTTATGCAATATGCTGATGACCTGGTCCTTTTGGATCACACGAGAATGGGGCTGCAAAAGGCGTTGACGGCACTTGCCGTATACAACGATAAAAATAGGCTTGTAGCTAATCGATCTAAATCAAAGGTAATTATATTCGGGCATCATCCAAGGAAAAAATCTTTGAAATGGAGGCTAGGCAATCTATTGCTGGAAAGTACACAGCGCTACATTTACCTGGGCATTTGTTTTCAGGAGTCGGGGCTCCCAAGTGCCCATCTTAAGTCTATCAAGACCAAAGGTAAATCTATTACCTATGCCATCTGTAAGCTGCAAGCCTCCCTACACAGCCCGTCTACTACGGCCATTAACAGAGTGCTTAAAGCCAAGCTCATGCCGGCACTCAACTACGCCCTTCAGGCATTCCCAGGTAAACTGAGCTATGAACTGGAAAAAATTCATTGCAGGGCATACAAGAAACTTTTCCACCTCCGAAGCTGCACCAGAAACACCCTTGTATGCTTGGAGTTCTCACTCAACCAGCAAAATCTGGAAGAGCTGGCTGCCTTAAGCAAATATTATTTTTTAACGACGGCGGCACAAGAGAACACTCTGAAGGCAGTCCTGAAATGTATTTTCAGTGAGCCAGGGAATCCTTGGCCGGCCTCCCTTGAAGTGGCTAAGGCCCAACTTAACCTTGCTATGGACTCCTGGAATCCTGAATATGCTACATATCCCACAATCAAAAATGCGATTAAAAAAAAGTGCACGCGCGGTCACGGGAACTGGATCTGGAGTCTCTGTGGTGAAGAAAAGACTTGCATGAGACCCTGTGTTTCCCGCACATCCTGAACTCCCCCAAACAGCATCTCACGCAGGCAGTGGGAAGTGCAGCCCTTTACAAGATCCTGGCCTACAGACTACATCCGTTGCCTCTTAAAGAACTTTATCCATGTGGCAAGGCCAGCCCAGGTGCACAGGTATGCAGGCACTGCAGCTATAAACGGGAGTCACTGGCACATCTTCTTTTCTATTGCCCTGCTCTGCAGTTGCCCCGCAGTCTTTATCTTAGGCCATTACTTAGACATTCTGGGTCAAGCTCTGCAAAGGACGGGATTTTTTCACCTCTACACCCTGTCCAGTGTTATGCATATGGCGGCCTTTGGGAAGTTTATCTTTAAAGCACGGGCAATGCTGATGACTGCTACTGGCCAGACCACAGAGCCTTCTGCCGGCCCATGAACCTTTCTCCCGCTTCTTTGCATTTTTGGATTAACTATACAACTTGACTTTTGAAATTTCCTTGATTTTAATTTTTGTAACGTGATGACTGTTGTATTTCTGGTTTTATGTAATGTTTTTAGTAACCAACAATAAATATTCATTCATTCATTCATTCATTCTTAGTGCTGTGGTGTGAAATTCTGGAAATACCCTGCCCTGTTCCCATGACCATATCCCGGTCACTGCAGAAAGTCTGTAATTGAAAGAAGAAGTAAGATAAAGCCAGAGGGTGGGCATTGACATTGCTCCATGATGGTGTGGAAGCTGTAGAAACCGCATGGCACATCTTGGTTCTTCATATTGTCAGATGGATTTCTGCCAACTGGATTCCATCCTTTAAAAAAATGATTTTGGTAGAAATGGTGGAATAGACCTAAATAGGTAAAGAAAGCATAGTAAAAGAAAAATGTTAATCACGTTTCACCTGCCAATAAGGCCTAGATTCATGCTTAACTTCCAATGTACGCAGACGCAGTGACTGAATGCTGGTGCTATGCTTCGGGACCTGTATAAAAGGCTTTAGATAAAGGGCAGATTACAACGGAAACAGCTGGCGGCCGTGCCCAGTGCCCTAGCCTATATAAAAGGGATCGGATAGTTGAACCATATATGTGATTTGTGCCATTAAGGATGCATAAAGAGCCTTGGTGCGCCTAGGAACACGCAATTACTTAGGCCCATAACATTTATGATCGACCACAAGAACCTCCAGGAGACCTGATCGCACTCAGAAGAAGCTGATAATCAGAGATATTTACACACTTTATTTTACCCACCCTCCAGAATCAGTATTTTACCTACATTTCAGTTTGGCGTATTTGACACCTCAATCTATATCATGTTCTCTGTGAGTTATATAATCACTCACATTTTCCATTGCCTTCTACACGTCTTTTGTCCATTGCCATGTTTTTCTCTGTAGTTCCATTGGTAGTGTTATTGCAGTATGCTCACGCTCTTACTGTATTCCATATCTGGAATCAGTAGTCCAGTATAGAGATGCCACAAAACTCACCGCCATCGCCTTTTCTTGTAATGCACTGTGTGATTTATGATATGGCTCTTAATGATTGTGTTGGTGTAGTTTGCCAGTCATACGATGTTTATTACCTGAAGAGCACTTTATGATTGTAAATAATATTCAGTCGATGCCCTTTGATTCTCTGTCAACTTGCATTGTTCACTGACAGGTTGCAGTCATGATAGAATCCTTTATTGTGTGTAGATCACATCAAAGGAAGCACCACAATTACATCACCTATGGCATGACGAAGGCTGCCGTAGCCCCTGAGGAGTAGGGTAGTCCTAGAGCCTTTATTTGTCCATTGAAGAGGCCCTTCCCAAGCCCTCATTCGAGGTGATTTTCCAGATACAATTTGCTCAGGCAATTATCACCCATTATGGCAATTACTGATGTGCAATTTTCATACTTTTTCGAGTGTTTTACCTTTTCATAGTCAATATTGTGGGCATTTCACATAATTTGCACTCTTCCGAGGTGTGCACATTTTAAATTATGTCCCTGAAAATGTTATGCTAGGTTTTCGCAGGAAAATTGTTTGCCGGAAAAAACCTCAGGGGCAAATTTATCAATCTTTCACACAGCGCAACGCCGCAAACTATCTTGCTGGACTGCACTGTGCTGCAGTGCATGAAAGGAAAGGAATGCACAGTATTTACCACTATGTGGCACATTCCAGTCCTTTCCTAGTGCTGGTGCACTTTTGGCTGACTAGCGCCAATGCAGGCACCCTTCTGTCATGTTATTCCTACGTTGTAGATAGGATTATTTTAATGCAGGACAGGTCCTCCTCCACAAAAACAATCTTGAGAGGCATTTTCCTCTTTCTATGTGTGATGCAGAATGCTGCACACACAGAAAGAAGAAAAAACAAGGAGAAATAAAGATATTTCTCCTTGTTATGCCTCACCTGGGGAGGCGTTCCATTTTGACACATACCCATGTCAACCATTAATGGTAAATCTGGTAATGCACCTTATATCCATGGGTGGATGCAAAGGAACACCTGGTCCACCCATGGAGCTCCTTCCTGCCTCAGAGTAACACAAAAGCACAAAACAATGTTCACAAGGAACTCATTTAATCTGCAACTAGAGTAGTTGCTCTGATTAAATCTTAGTCAAAAATATATTTATTAATTTATGACCCTCCACTGAGTCACAGTACAAATTATATCAGAATATCTATACATACTTGTGTATTCGCATTCCTTAAAGAAAACAAATCTTTTAATTAAAGATATACCTTACTTCAGCTGAAGTAGGTAATTTTATTCTGCAGTTACAATCTGTACCATAGACGTATTTCCTTAAACATAAGTCACTAAAATATTTGGATTTTGTTGCACATTCGTAGTGGTATTGTGAACCGCAGTGAAGTGCCCATAATCTATTTTAGTGAGAACTGTGTGACATACAGCCTTATTCATGAACCCGAAATCTGCTCGCAAAGGGCCAGATTCTGAGAATCTGGCCCTTTGCGAGTGCGATTTTTGCATTTGGGATTCATCATCCCAATTGCAAAAATCTCTATTTGCTACATCGCATATTTGCGAGGAATTACATTTAAGGAATCTCTATTTGAGATTCCTTAAATGTAATTCATCATCCATTTTTCAATTGCGAAATCGCAATTTCGGGCCGCAATTTACCGCGAGGTCAAACCTCGTGGTAAATTGCGAAAACTCAGAAAAATGCATTTAAATGCATTTTTCTGAGTTGCATGTTACACACACACATGTCCTTTAGACATGTGTGTGTGCAACACCTGTGTAAATTTTCATTGCAGGGGTGCTACAGGGTGTCCTTTGGACACCCTGGCACCCTTGTAATCGCAATCTCATTTGCGATTAGCTAATTGCTAATCGTAAATAAGGAATGACTCCCCATGCATTCCTATGGGCCTTTTGGCCCATAGGAATGCATGGGGAGTTATTCCTTATTTGCGATTAGCAATTAGCTAATCGCAAATAAGGAATCAGTGGGAATCGCAATTAATATTGCAATTCCTACATGAATCCCGTTTTGCGAGTTTGTAATAGCGATTCCTTATGAATCGCTATTATAGACTCGCAAAACGGCCCGTTCATGAATCAGGCTGATAGTGATGTATGGTGTCAACAGCGTTTCGACCCTCTCTAGATAAGAGATCTCTTCAGGACTGTGCTTCTGGGGAGAAAATTACAAAAAACAATTTGATGGACAGAATGTAGATCAATGTCTTACATTCACCTCAGTACAAGGATCTGGGCCTAAATCCATCGTTTTTTGCACTCCACACCACCCTGGGTCAGATAATGGCTTTATGCAAATCAGCTCTGACCCTGTGCCCCATGGGAACAGTCCAGTCCGAACTACAACAGCCATATCTCTGGGGAGAATACAGCACAGACATGTTTTCATATAGTATCCAGGATGTAGGATGTCGGTTGAATGGTGAAGCACAGAAACAATAGATATCAGACTAGTACTAGGTTCCACCAAAGGAATAACTGGGATACTCCAGGGTGTAGGTAGAACCCAAAGCGTTCACTTCACTTGTCTATTATTCATGTAGTAGTGCTGACACACGTTCGGCGTCACATCTCCTGTACTCGATCGAGCATTTACTTCTGTCAGAGTAACACAAGGCAGGATTTGCGCTGCCTTGCCGTACCCTAGATTTATCAACCCATGCAGGGCCACGCAAGGTGGCCTTGGGTAGTTTGACAAATCTCAATAAAATTTTGCAGTACCTTGCACCACCTTGTGTGGAGTATGGGCAACGCAAACCCTTGGGGGCAGATTTACAATAACTGGTGCATCCCCAGGGATTGGCCAGTTATTGTGCGCCACAGCTCCGCCACCCATGGTGCGCCACATTTTCAATGCGGCGCACCATGGGGCAAAAACGGCACAGATGTGTGACTCATCTGTGCCGTAAAGGTGGCGCATTGCTGGAGATGCGTCGCAAGCGCGACGCAGCTCCAGCAAGGCTCGGGGGTGCCCTTTCTGTCCAATGCTTCGTCAAGCCTTACGCCTGCTTCAAGCAGGCGCAGGGTTTTGACGCGGCATTGGTCTAAAAGTGACTGAGTGAAATCTTGTAGATTTCACTCAGCCACTTTTGCGAGGCGCATCTGCGCATCTGCCCCGGAACGCCCACCCAGCGCCGGAATGCCCACATGTGGCGCAGGGCTTTACAACGTGACGCATCTGCCTAGATGCGTCACGTTGTAAATGGGTCGCAGGGATGCGCGACGTTTACGCAAGTCCGATATAAATCTGCCCCTTAATAAATATGGGCTCCAGTATGCACACTTCGCACCGAAGTTGTAGTCATGTTTCAGACGCAAATTCTCAAAAAGGTAGTGGCACCGTCTTTGGAATGCGGCCTTTCTCTGATTTATGGCATCTCATCAGCTTTTGCAGGGATAGTCCATCACTTTTCTGTTATGCCACTTTGCACCATATTTTCTTTTTATATCACTGGACTATAGTTGATTGACAACAAATACATTCGAAAATCTTTATTATTTATTATATTTTGTTATATCTTCTGTCTCTCTGCTGCTACGCGCATACTGCTCGTGGAAAGCTTCCTGTCCTGGGACATCCAGGTCATTGGCCCAGTTCCAATCCATCCTCTGAAGGGGCGAGCCAAATTTCCTCTTGTACGTTTATAAATAACGCGTTTCTTCCTCAAGTAATTAAATTGGAGCAATACTTTTCCAACCAGTGCGCAAATGTAATTTCTGTTCCTCGCTCGGAGTAACACTATACCTGTGATGTTATTTTAAGGTTGAGGCCGCTTTTATGATGGTGTAAAAATTGTTCTATTTCAGCATTTTGAATGGTAGCAGAAAGATGATCAAACTTTCTACTTAACAGCTGTTTCTCAATAAAGCAGCACGGAAAATTATTGCAGAACTGAGCTGAGCATGAAAGGTAACACTTGATTTTACGTGACTTTTCAGCATTGGATTTAGATTGTTAAACTTGGGGTTTGCAGCTCCAAATGTCTAGTGGCTGATCTCAGAGCGGGTTCCTAGAGATGATGTCAAGGTGCAATAACAGTCGTCGGATGCTTTGTGTTAGGTGATGGAGTACAGTTTTAGTTCACAAGTCAGAATTATGGCTGCAGATGGAAAAGAGTCTAACGACCTTGAAAATAAAACATTATTAAATAGCTTTTGTATGATACATTTATATACACATTGGAAGGTGCCGCTAAAAATTCAGGGGGGAGATAAATTTGCTGTAGATTACATCTCTTTGTATTCCTGCCATACATAAGCCAGGGATATGAAGGTTCTCTTTATATGGGTATTTGGATAATATGCAGTGATAGATGAAATGACTGCAATAAAAATTAAGAGATATATTTTTTCAGAACATGCCTTATGCCCATATCCACCAGCTAGGCCAGTACACGAGTAAGACAGACATGTTGTCTGTTTCTGTAGTTGCATTTATGATACACCAAACAAAACATAGCGACCAATATAGAGGAACCATATTGGGCTGTAAGAATCGTGTTGGTAGCAGGATGCTATCGTTGCCTTTTAATCCCTAACATAGTTATATTTTTTCTGCATTTGCTTTGTCACAGCTTGGTGGAACTACTATTTTGTATCAGTATGAAATAACACAATGTGTATTTGAAAGCACACATCTTGGCGCTGAATAGCAGTTGTTTATTGTTATCCTGCTCAATGGTACTAATTTTATCGACCCCAGACGGATGAAAGGCTGAGTGGACCCACTAGTATTTGAACCTGTGACTGTGAGATCAAACACAGGCCTCTACAGTGAACGCATTAGTCCACTAAACGGCTGGACCTGACTGTGTACTTTGATTATTATGACAAGGGGCATCCTCACACTAGCTCACGGGAAATTATCCCTGCCCCCTCGCTCTTAACCATTAAAAAAGTCATGCTCTTAAAAACTCCAAGGAATTTTGATTTTGAATGGGAATCACCATCAATGCCTCCATTGGGAAATGTCATTGTGCTCTGGAACCAAGTAGGGCCTTGGGAAATTGTGATCTTGTTCTTACCTAGGAATGGCAGTTTCAGCAAATTTAATGACCAAACAAAATCTAGTGATTACGTTTATATAGACTGAACTATATTCTCAATAACAAATAGGTGGTTTACTGATTATGAATGGCATTTATGAAGTAGTGTGGCTCACTGGTTAGAGGCGGCAGACCACCAGACCGCCGGGGATGCCTGGTCTCACCCTGGAGATACCCATTAAGGGACCATCTCTCAGGGAAGCCAGGAAGGGTTTCGCAGCGGTCGAAGCGCCTTGGGACCCTACGGGTAAGTAGTGCGCTATATTAATGCCTATACATTACATTTATCACTGTTATTCTTCAGTTTGACAGGTGTAAGTATTTTGTTGTGTAGAATGTTCAGTACCAGAGAGAGCTGAGACGCCTATGATGTAACATTAGAATGCTGGGGCCGTTATGAGGTGTAGGAGAGGCCAGGTAGCTGAGAACTGGAGGAAGATTAAAGAGGAGCAAGGAGTTGACCTGAGAAGGAATCACTTTTATCTCCAGAGATGCCCCAGAGGCCTGGGACCTTAAATGTTTTTCAGAGAACCAAATAAAATTAAATGATCTTCCTGGAAAAAAGTGACCTCCATTGTGCCATGTATATTTGCCCTTTCTATATATTGGGAAGAATAGAGGTTTATTTATTGGTCATTTTAGCCAACGAACTTCATTTTTTTTAATAAAGTTTTATTTTATTTTCACCTGGTATAAGACTTAAATACATTCAAAAATACTTTCAGTTCATCAAGTATGTCACATACATAAACAAGACATAAATAGATCACTTTTCAAATTACAAAGTATAAGCGCTGAGCCATATCAACGACCTCAAATAAACAATTAATAGTAGTCTTTGGGTACATCAGTTCAATTCTAGGTTCCCCCAAATTTTCTCAAATTTCTTTATCGATCGAACACCTCTAAGTTCTGCCACTGTGCACTCCATAATTTTTATTTCATTGACCAAGTACCACCATTCCAAAGCATTAGGTGAATTAGGGTTAATCCAGGCCCTGGCTACAGTTAATTTAGCACATGAAAATAAAATTGATAACAGTATATGATGTGGTTGATTGGTCAAATGTGGACCGAGTATTACCATAAGTGCCGTTATTGGAGAACTAAGGATATTTTTTGCGACTAAAATTTTTTCCACTTCTTCCCAAAACTTCCCGAGTTTTGGACATGAAAACAGCATATGTACAAGATCTGCCACATACTCAGCACATTTCGGGCATTTGGTTTTTTCTCCCAAGATATTATTTGAGGACCATTTAGAAAAATTTTCTGGAGTATAATATAACATATATATAGTTCTATACTGTTGTAGTCGTAGGCTAGATGATCGTACGTGATAATGGATGTTAGTGTAGGATTTACTTATTTGTTTTCCTGTAAAATTGGTTCCAAATTTTAGGTTCCATTTGTTAGCTAGTGCATCGTTATCGTCAGATCTTAAACTTATAAAAAATGTATATGCCGAGCTGATTATAGATTTCTCTTTTTTAGAGTTTAAGAGATCCCAGATTCCCCCGCTCGACACAGTGTTTATTCTGTTCTTATGCACTAAAAAGTCATAGATTTGAATATATTTAAACCTATGTATTTCGGATAGTCCAAATAAGTGTTTTAAAGTAAGAAAATCTAATATGCCTTGTGAGTTGTATAAATCACCCAGAACCAATATACCTTTCGGTTGCCACCTTCGAGATTCCCCATCACTAAATATATTCGGAAGACCAGGATTGTTCCACAAAATCAGTTGAGAATGGAATATAGTAGTTTTACAATACTCAAGAATGTCCTTCCATACTCTTACTATATCCTGTGCAGTCTTGAATTTAACCCGTTTGTAGTAATTGGGATCTGTGGAATGGAGTAGAAATTGCTTAGAATCTCCCTTTAATAATAAATTGTGATAGAAAAGCAAGTCCTCAGTTTTCAGTAATGATCGTATACGTCTTACAAATGAGGCCCAAAAGTATCATTTCATGTCGGGAAAATTTAGACCGCCAAATCCAATTTGGTTTTTCAGTGTTTTTAACGATCTCCTAGCCTTCTTGTACCCCCAAATAAAGTTACAAAAAATCCTATCTAATTGTTTAAAAAAAAGCCTATTCTGTGTCAAAGGGATTGATATAAATAAATATAAGTATTTAGGTATAATTTTCATTTTTATCAGATTTATTCTACCGATTAGACTTAGTGGGAGTCGGTGCCATGTTTTCAAATTCGAGATAGTGGTTTTCATTAAATCATTATAGTTGATGGCGTTAAGTTCTTTAATATTTGAAGTAATTTTAACTCCAAGATAGGTTGCGGTCTTACATATTTCAGGCACCGGTTGAGGGGGGACAAAGTTAGCTATTATTTGGGTTTTGTGAGCGTTTAATTTGTAGCCTGATACAATGCCAAATTTAGATGCTTCAAAGTTAATAGCTCTTAGAGACTCATTTGCTTCGGTCGAATAGATAGCGATATCGTCAGCATACGCAGTGATTTTTAAGCTTTGTCTACCAGTCTTAAAGGGTATTATTACTGGCTGAGTATCCAAAGCTTTTAAAAACGGTTCCAATGAGAGGGCAAATAGGAAAGGTGACAGAGGACACCCTTGACGTGTGCCCCTCCTAATTGGAAAGCACGATGATGTAAGACCCCCATAACTGGTGTATGCCGTTGGGTTGTCATAAAGTGCCCGAATCCCGTTTAAAAATTCTCCACCGAACCCCATTGATCCCATAGTATGCCATAGATAGTCCCATCCCACCCGATCAAATGCCTTTTTGGCATCAAGCATTATCATGGCAAGGGGAGTTGCCTCTACCTCTGCTATGTCAAATGCTGTTATTGCCGTGTTGACATGAGCTGATGTATCCCTCCCTGTTATAAACCCGTGCTGCTGTGTGTTAACAATTTTGGGCATTAATGGTGCAAGCCTTTTAGCCAAGCATTTTGCAAAGATCTTTGCATCTGCGTTGATCAAGGAGATCGGTCTATATGAACCCATCTCCTCTTTAGGTTTACCCTTTTTATGAAAAAAGATTATTTTGGCTTTATTCCAGGAACGGGGGGCTGACCCGGTTCTGCCGATATGGACTATAACTTCTAAAAGAAAGGGTGGTAACTCGTCTAAGCATAATTTATAAATTTCCAGAGGGATGGTATCCTCACCCGTGGCTTTTCCTATAGGCAGTGATTGTATAGCCTCCTTTAGTTCTTCACTTGTTATTTCTAAAGCCAATTCCTCTGCTTCGTTTGTTGTTATCTGGTTCGTTAAATTTTCTTTTAAATAATTCTCAATTATAAAGTCATTAGGCAAGTTCTCCGGTGTATACAGAGTTTCATAATATTTAGCAAACTGTTGAATTATATCTTTTGGCTGATTGTATCTATTATTGTCAACCCCCAAGATTTGGACAATCGTAGACTCCGCTCTATTCTCCGCCACTTTAAGTGCTAAAATTTTGCCGATTTTATCTCCACCCTCATATTGTGAGAATTTATATTTATGGATCTGTGCGCTGCTTTTTTTTAGAAGAATTTCTTTGGTCTTACATTTTAGCTGACTAAGATTTGCACTGATTTCCAGAGTGGATAAGTTATCTCTTAAAGCTTGTACTAGCTTTGTCTCCTCGGCAGCAATATCAGAGGTCAGGGCTGAATTATATTTATATCTTTCATAGTTCTGTTTCAAGACAAAAGTTTGCGTAAACCCTCGAATGCTGGCTTTGCATGTATCCCATACTGTTAAGCATGAAGCAGTATTTCTATTAATAGTCAAGATTCTGTAATATGTTGTTTTAGTTGTGAGATGAAAGTCGTATTAGATATTAAATTCCTGGGAAATGTGAAAGGTCTCGGGGGTTTACGATTCAGAGAGGTAGTAAATTCAATCATAATGGGGTTGTGATCAGATGTTATACGTGGATGTATTGCCATTGATGTAGTGCTCATCAGTGAATCTGAAACAAAAGCCATATCTAGACATGAACAGAGCCTGTGGGGTGCTGAATAGTATGTGTAACCAGGAGTGTTTGGGTATAAAGAGCTCCATACATCTCTGACGTTGTGTAATTTACATAGATCTAAAATAGATGTTCTTGTTTTGGGCATTCGTTTGTAATTACCCGGACGTGTAGTATCCGTTTGACAGTTCAGAATGCAATTGAAGTCACCCATTATTATTACTTCTCCCTCCTAGTCTAATAAAGCTATATTTAACTGTTCGAATATTCTGGGATCTTCTTTGTTAGGCCCATATACAACACAGGCTACAAGCTTCACATTGTTAAAACAGAGTTGAGTAATTGCCCACCTGCCCCATTTGTCACAAGTTGTTTTAATAATTTTTGCCTTAAACCTTTTGTCTTTCAATATAGCAACCCCTCTTGTAGGGGAAGCAGCAGCCGAGTTGGTTATCATCTCAAAACCCAATTGACTTAGCAGCTTCTTATCTTTATCTATAATATGGGTTTCTGACAGAAAAAGTAAGTGGGGGTTGTATAATCTTAGTTCTTCGGCAACTAAGCGCCTTTTACGTTTGTTGTTCAACCCTGAGACATTCCATGCCAAACATTTAATAATATGTATCACTTATATAAGATACAGTGTCGATAATCAACATTCGTTCCATCCTTTCTATTAATCCAATGCTTCGTTCTTTCTCTTTTATCATGTATTGTTCCAAATAAAGAATATACTTTACAAACATCGATCTCACATCAAGTCCTTCTACCAGGTTGAAAATATTTTTTTTCATTTTTCCCCCAACCCTCCCTCCACCTTCCCACCTCACCCTCACCTTCCCCTGTCTGCGAAGACCCACCCCCCTCCCCCCCCTTACCTATTGCTGCCATTGATGAGGCAGCGCCTGCGGCAGTGACCGATAACCCCTCCCCCTCCCACTGGAGCGTCAGTTATTAGTATTGCCTCCTCAACACTAATGTTAACCTCGAGGTGGCGCGTTATATTTAAGTGTGTTATACATCCAGTGCAGTCTAGCACTACTAAATAATAGAGAAAGAAAAGAAATTACGTGATTAAGTATTTGAAGATTCGGTGCCCCACCTAGATCTTAAATTCCCCTGTTCTCCACGTTCCCCGTGCCCCATGCCCCTTCATAATCCCATTTCTATTTATCTAATAATTCTGTATCACTTATGCAGAGAGAAAAATAAACCCCCTCTTTTTCCTTCAGTCTTCAGTCTTTACTCCTGTTGACGCTGGCTAGATATGACTGTGCCTCTTGTACATCGCTAAAGAAGTTTGTGCGCCCTTTCCTAATCACTTTAAGTCGGGCGGGTTCTTGTAGATATGCTAGGCCTCCCAATTTATTGATTGGGTCAATTAATTTTCGCATTTCCCATCTTTTGTCCATCGTAGTTTTACTAAGATCTGAACGCGTGAAGATGGTAAGATTGTCAATAGTTATTAGGGTATTAGGCTTAGCTTTTTGCCACACAGCTTGCCGAAGCAGAAAGTTACCAAAATGTATTAAGAATGGGCGTGGGAATTTGCTATTCTGACGTTTTTGGCCAAGTGGAAGTCGGTGTGCTCTTTGTATTTGGGAGTCCCAATCCCAGTCTGAGAGATCCGGGAAGGCACGAGGCAAAAGCATCACCAAAAAAGCCCTTGGATCGGACCCTTCTAGCCCTTCCGGGATTCCGTAAAGTTTAAAGTTTGATCTCCTTTGTTGGTTTTCCAGGTCCTCGACTTTCCCCTGGAGTTGAGTTAATTCTGCGTCGTGGCGCCCCACAGTGGCATCTAGCCGTTGTGTTCCCTCTTCTACCACTACTGTACGCTGTTGGAGCTCTATTATCTCCTGTGTAATGCCCTTAAGTATAGAGGTTAGGTCAGTTATGGAGGTTTGCAGTCTTACATTGTCACTTTTCAATTGCTGATAATGCGCTTCTGATTCTACCCTTTGACTTATCAAAAGTATTAGTATAGTGTCTAGTTGGGGATGACCAGTATTTCCCAACCTGATCTCTTCCGTTAAGTTTGTGTTTGTATTTTCAACAAAGGGTTTAATTAAGTCAGTATCTATATCCACAGATATCGGTATATTAGAAGCTGTGTCAATTAATAGGAGATCTTTTTCCCCTGCAATTAGTTCAGGAGGGATGTGGCTGGGAGTTTGCGTCATAGAAGGCCCCATTACGGGGTATGTAGTGTCTCATTATCTATGGGGCTACCCCCTGAGAGCCTTAAAGCCATACTCTTGACTAACCCCTTAGCCTCAATCCACTTTCTTAGCGGACTCTTGTCGGTGACCGTTTTTTTAGTAATCAAAGGGGCTGCTCCTGTAGCCAAATTAGACAAAGCTCTCCCTCTCTTCTTGTGGATTGTCTTGGCTTTACCTCTGCGTCTCTGTGAGGGTAGCCTACTCAGGGTCTTATCCGTAGATTTATTTAATTCCTCCTCTGTATCATCATCACAGTCTTCAAAGGAGAGGTGTCCTCAGCCGCTTCCAAAGTCTGTTCTGAATAAGCATTACCCATTGGGCACGTTTCAGGACCGCTGTTTTCTTCTATTATGTCTTTGTCTGTGACTAAAGCATCCGATAATGTCGTAGAGATATTTAATGAGTGGGGCCCCCCATTTGTCTCCTTTATTCCTTCTGTTGCCTCGAGGCTTTTTAAGGTCTCCCTAGTCTCACTGCCTCCAGTAAGGTTAGGAGATGTAGCTGGGAGATCTGATAAAGCAAAATCTTCATTGTTGTTTGTGTTATCCAATAGCATGATATGTTGGGTAGGTGCTGCTGCCCCATCTTCTTTGAGGGAAGAAGCTTTATCCATGCATAGCCCTGATGAGGAGTGTGCGGCAACCTGTATTTCCCTATCGCCATTTAATACAACAGAAGTGGGTTGTGTCCTGGTATTCAACGGGGGGTCCCGCACCTCCCCCAAAGCCATCCCGGAATTAGTACTATCCGTCATGTCTACACCTTTCTGTGCCATTTAAGGTATTGTCCCGCAATTCAGCAACAGAGGAGGGCGCAGGATCGTCTTACCTGTCGCCTTCCTATCGCTCCCCTTCAGGATAGCCGCCTTATGAGGAACATCTGTGTCTCCTTGGGTTGGTGCTGCCGCTGCAACATTTACTGCCGCTTTCTCCGCTCCCCCCGTCGTCGTATCTTCTATAGTCACCACGGCCGTGGTAACCAAAGGGGCAGAAGCTGGGGCTGTAGATGAAGGCTGAGCGGCTGCCGCCGCTGCTGCTGCCGCTGCTGCTGCTGTAGCGGAGGTTTTGGTGTTCCCCGTTGTGCGCGGAGGATGTTTGGGTGACATGGCTCCTGGTGCTACTGTTGCCCTCCGCGTCAGACCAAACAAATCGATACTTGGACGAGCGAGCCGGTTTGCAAACCAGTCCCTGACCGCTCGCCAGATATTTGTAGACAGCCACAGCATCCGGTGAGAGCGGCTGTGGAACGCTGGAGAGCTGACCCAGGTGAGTCGTTAGTAAAAGGGAGCGGCTGCATTGTCGCTATGCCGCTGTGCTGGTCCGACTCAATCAGTCAGGTCTGACCCGTTTTTCGCCACTCTTCTTTCCGATTTCCGATTATCACCTCGCCGTATGGGCCATCATTAGATTTTTAAGTTGTTCTTAGGGGTTTTAGAGGCTCTAACGGTCCGCTGATGCCAGCGTGGAGGAGAGAGCTCTCGGTCTGCCGCACAGCAGAGTCCTCACTCCGCCATCTTGGACTCCGTTATCTGATGAGCCAACGAACTTCAAAGAATAGAATGAAAACACAATGGGATATTTTCAAACTGTAATATGTATTAAAGGTAAGATGTTTGTTACTTTAAAGCAGGGGTCTCCAAACCGGTCCTGGAGGGCCGGATCCATGCCAGATTTTTGGGATATCCCCAGTGAGATACATGAAGTAATTTAAAAATTTTAAAAATCTGGCATGGATCCGGCGCTCCAGGACCGGTTTGGAGACCCCTGCTTTAAAGAATGTTAATACCATGGTATTCTAGAGTGAGGTATTAGAATGTTCTGTGAGTGACTGTAATCATTCAAGGAGCAGACTTCATGTGTGGAGTACTGGTCATGGGTTCTTCTGAATAAATACTGGAATTGAATGCTGAAGACTCATTCTGGGTTATTTTGTATAAGATCCCTTACTACATTTATTGGCAACGGGATTTATGAATTGACAGGACCCACCGAAAAAAAATTCAAATCGTGAGTTTTGACTTTAAACAAAATTGCTACTTTAGCATATTTGTTCCAGAATGACTTTTCATATAACTTTCTATTTACCTTGTGGTACATTTGCCTACCTATTAAGGCTGATGGCGAGTTTTACCTGCATTTGATTGTTTTCGTTTTGAAAAGTACCGGCAAGGAAAACTCAGTAAATGGTATTAGCTTTGCATTCTGCATAACGTTGCATCGCATTTGCTTGCATATTTAATTTGGATTTGATCGACCGCTGATGTCGAGCGGTGGCGCTGTTAGTATGAAGACGTTACAAGCATCTTGAATGCGTCTGCATTTTTTTTTTTTTGTAAGACTTTATTAGCAGTTGTCAAATGTACATTACAATCCTTGTATGTCCGGAGACCAGTTGTCATACATTTAGTGATTCGACTTCGATGTTACACAGCTCTTCAGCCGACAACCTTCCGGTCAGGCAGCAATAATGGACAGTGTACTTAAGACATTTCAGTAACAATTAGAGAAAATTAAACGTCTTACTTTTTATTATTTTTATCTGAACACAACTATAGACTCATTAGGAATGATAAACATTCTAGAAAGATATCAATATACATTCAACCGTTCACATCAGTGGGTTTCCCCGGACCACTGTTCTGTCTCTTTCCTTTGTAGGTAGTATAAACTAGCAATCACATATGTACCTAAACCCCCTCCCGCTACTCTTCAGTATTCTAAGTGAGTCAGTCATCTAGCTCGTCCTCATCTCCGGAGCTATCATCGTCCTCTTCTCGAAGAGGTTCACACAGGTCACCACGATAACTGTTCCAGGGTAGCCATATTCTGTTCCATTGCGAGGGTTAGCTCTTATCTTGTACACCGCTCGCTCGGTTACCATCAATCTATCCATGTTTCTGCACCATTGTGCCAAAGTTGATATTTCCGCCGCCCCCCATTTCTGCGCTATATCACGCTTGGTTAACATTACTCCCACTACTACCCACTGTTGTCCCTTACGTGTCAAATCATTCTTCCCCCATACATTCAGCAAACATACTTGCGGGGCCGGCGTGAGCGACACTTCTAGAGTTTGGGAAATGGTCCGCATAATGCGTCGCCAATATTCGCTGATAATCGGGCAACCCCAAAGTGTGTGTAGCAGTGTCCCTTCCTCTCCACAACCCCGCAAACAATTTGGATGGTCAGTCCTATGCAGTCTGTATAAGGTAGTTCTGGTATAATATACCCTGTGTAGAATCTTAAATTGTACCAGCCGGAAGCGGGCCGAGATGCCCGCCTCTCGTGGGGATGCCAGTGCGGCGTTCAAGTCTGTCTAATCCATTTCACCCAACTCTTCCTCCCATTTCTCTCTTAGTTTAGTTAGTGGATCAGGTAAGTTATTCAGCAATTTCCGATATGTGAGGGACGTGGCACCCGTTTGTATAAAATCAGTGAGCAAACGGTCCTCCAACGGGGAGGATTCGGGGACCTTTGATCCCGGCTCAATGGCCGTCATCAATGCATGTCATATCGGTATATACCGGTATGTCTCCTTAGGACCTAGGTCATACTGCTGTTGTAATTGCGAGAAAGGGACCATACCAGTATTTGTCCACAAGTCCCCTACTGTGGTAATCCCTATATTGTCCCATTGGGTGAACCCCTTACTGCGTCTCAGACATCCTAGTAGCTTAGTGTCCCACAAAGGTGTAAGTTTAGTTATTACACCCCCCATTTGAGTCTAGCCCGTGCTTTATGCCAGAGTACTACCGTGTGTTTAGTCGGGCCCATCAGTTTTGTCAGAAGACTTTTATTGTACAGCGGTGCCAATAGACTGTGTGTGCCTAACTGCGCTCTGTCTGCTAGATAAGCTGGGTCCTCTTGTGGTGCGTGGATCCATTGGTTTATCACCTTGAGTTGCGACGCCCAATAGTACAATTGCATATTCGGTAAGGCTATTCCACCGTCGTACCAGCCTCGGTTGAGTTTTATATGTGCCACCCAAGCCGGACGTTCCCCCCATAGCAGACCTGTAACTACCGCCGTTACTTTTTGAAAATATGAGGGTGGCACTAGAGTTGGTGTATTTTCTAGAATATATAGAAGACGTGGTAGCGCCTTCATTTTAAACAGTGCCACCTTTCCTAGCAGCGTCAACAGTAGAGTTTTCCAGTGTCTCACGTCTGCTTTCAAACGAGTGAGTGGCGGTAACAAGTTTTGGTCATAGTATATCGAGGAGTCTCGGGCGACGTAAATTCCCAGATATTTGAACGAGGCGTCTGCAATCGCCAACGGGCAGTCGCCGGGCAGGTCTGGTAGCAGACCCTTCAGCTCATAGATGACCGATTTCGACCAGTTGATAGTATAACCAGAGTTAATACCATGCGTATTGCATATTTCTAGTAGTACCGGGATACCAGTGGCTGGGTCGGATAGGTAAATTAACATGTCATCAGCGTAGAGGGAGACCCTGTCTTCCCAATGTTCCCCCCAACGCACTCCTCTCATTAATGGGGTGGCTCTAATGACAGTCGCTAACGGTTCTAGGACCAAGGCAAACAGTAGGGGGAAGAGCGGGCAACCCTGTCTCGTCCCCCTGGCCAGCGGTATTTCTCGGGAGATGTGGCCATTGGCCGCCACGTGCGCGACAGGATTTGTGTACAGAAGTTTTATCCATGCGATAAATTTAGGGCCGAAGCCCATGTGTGCTAGGACTGCGAATTGGTATTACCATTCCACCATGTCGAACGCCATTCTGGCGTCCAACGATAGTATGGCTGCTGGTTCCAATAGTAAGGGGGCTCATGCCAATGCACCATGTACACGTCGAAGATTCAGTGCCTTGCTTCTATGGGGCATAAAACCCGACTGGTCCGGATGGATCAGGTGGGAGAGGTGGGGCATCAGTCTAGTGGCTAGTATTTTCGCCAAAATATTTGCTTCAGCGTTGAGAAGCGAGATCAGGCGGTACGATGTACACTCGGCGGGTGGTTTACCCGGTTTCGGGATGGCCACAATAGTGCCATCCGTTGATCCAAAGGCAAGATCCCCCGCTCTAAACTATCCTCTAGCATGGCCAACAAGGGCCCACTCAGTGTGTCTGCCATTGTTTGGTACCATTCGACCGGGATCCCGTTGAGACCTACCGCTTTTCCTGTATGTAGTGCGTTGTTTGCTACCTGTATCTCCTCTACCGATAGGCCTGCCTTCAATTCATCTACTGTTTCCTGCGGTAGAGTCAGGGTTGGTACATTCTGGCGGGCCAGTGTTGCTGCTTCTGCTGTGACTTCCACTTCCGGGGTATATACTCCTTGGAAGTGGTCCGCTAGGATTTCTATTATGTCCGATGGGCGCGAGTGTAGCTTCCCAACCGGGTCTTTCAATTGCAATATGTTCCTACAACCCTCTTTCTTTTTATCCAACCAAGCCAGGAGTTTACTGGCTTTGTCACCTATAACATACACTCTATTTGATGTCGCAGCTATGTTTTTAACCGTCTGCCGCCGTATATGGTCATCGTGCAGTTGTTGGCAGAAATGAAGTGTGTGAAGTGCGTCCTCTGTTGGATGTGCCATGTGTGCTGCGTTTGCCGCTTCAAGTTTTAATTCTAGGTCCAGCAATTCTCTTTGTTGTGTGCGTTTATTCCCCGTTATCGTTGTAATTGCATGCCCTCTCAAAACCGTCTTATAGACCTCCCATAGGGTCGTGGGGGATGATACCGAGGCAGTATTTTCTGCAAAATAATGCCGGGTCGACTTTTTCAATTCCTTCCGGACATGCGGTATCTTAATATAACCTGCAAAGATTGGGTAGATTCTTTTGCAGGCTCTCTCCGAGCTCGAAAGGCTCAATGTTAGGGGGGAGTGGTCCGAAATACCCCTGGATCTGATCTTCATGTCGTTTATGGTAAGGTGGCCATCGCCCAGTGTAAGTAAGTAGTCTATGCGGGATAGGCTGTTAGGAGTTGCAGAGTAATAAGTGTATTGTTGACCCTCAGGGTTAAGATGCCTCCAAATATCTAGCAGTCCTTGCGCCTCGAGGCATTCACTGAAACGGCACGGACCAAGAGTTTGTGACCGGACCGGAAATCTATCTTGTGTGTTGTGTGCCACTGCGTTAAAGTTCCCCCCACCACAAGGTCGCCCTCCGGGAGATCTAACAGTAATTTCCCCAAATCAGGATGGGTAGTCGCATGTAATACTGGAGGAATATATACTGAAACAGAATGTCTGACATAATATCGACAGACAGAATATCTACATACAAAAATATCGGCACAAAAATATCGAAATCAAAAATATCGGAGTCATATCTTCATAAAGGTAAGTACAAAAATATCGAAAAATTAATATCGTAGTACAAAAATATCGAAATTAAAAATATCGTTTTTTTAAATGTATTAATAATAATGTAAAAATAATTTTAAGATACATATAATATTACAAATATTAAATAAAAATATTAAAACATAATTAAAAAATTAAAACTAATACATATACGTTTAAAATAAATTGAACACTTAATAATTTAATGTAATTTTATTTTTTTTAATTTCATTTAATTGATTTAATGTAAATTTATTTTATTTTTACGCTGTACGCGTGTACCCCAAAAACCCAAAACTGACCCTGAACCCTAAAAATATCCCTGTACCCCAAAAACCCAAAACTGACCCTGAACCCTAAAAATACCCCTTTACCCAAAAACCCAAAACTGACCCTGAACCCTAAAAATACCCCTTTACCCAAAAACTGAAAACTGACCCTGAACCCAAAAAATACCCCTTTACCCAAGAACTGAAAACTGACCCTGAACCCCAAAAATACCCCTTTACCCAAGAACTGAAAACTGACCCTGAACCCTAGAAATACCCCTTTACCCAAAAACTGAAAACTGACCCTGAACCCTAAAAATACCCCTTTACCCAAAAACTGAAAACTGACCCTGAACCCTAAAAATACCCCTTTACCCAAGAACTGAAAACTGACCCTGAACCCTAAAAATACCCCTTTACCCAAAAACCCAAAACTGACCCTGAACCCTAAAAATACTCCTTTACCCAAAATTAATTAATATTATTTAATTAACAATTAATTATTAATTAACAATAACAATAAAGTAAATATATTAGCACATTAGCTGTAATTAATTTAATTTAATAATTAATATTATTTTTTCCCAATTAATTACTTAAGAATAACAAAAAATTATATATATAAAAAATTACTCTAATTAATGTAATTAACTAATTAATATTAATTAATTACCAACTAATTAATAATTAAAAATATGTACAAAATCATATTAATTAATTAACTAATTAATATTAATTAATTACCAAATAATTATTAATTAAAAATATTTACAAACATATATTAATTAATTAATTATTATTAAATTACTTCCCACCCTATTCCCCTATAAACCCATAACCCGCTACAGAACATATTTATCAATTAATCAATTAATTAAAATTAATTAAAAATTAATTCTCAATTAATTAATTAATAATTCCTACTAATTAATAATTAATTTAACATAATTAAATTACTTCCCACCCTATTCCCCTATAAACCCACAACCCGCTACAGTACTAAAAGACAATATTTAATTAAATTACATTAAAAATAAATAATAAAACATAATAAATACAATATAATATACACAACATTTATTTTAAAATTGATATTAGTAACATCGAAATTATTTATTTCGATATTATTGACATCGATATTTAAAACTTCGATATTACTAATATCATACTAATATCGATATTAAGACTGTCGATATTACTTACCTTCTATATTATGTCCCATCGATATTTAAACTTCGATATAATTGTATATCGAAATTTAAAACTCGATATTTTGTCTGTGTACCACTGAAACAATGTTGAGTGGTTTACCTTCCCATTGTCCAATAGCTGCCGCAAAACGGCCGTGTTCAACAGTTCTAGTGGAATGCAAAATAATACGGATGCTTTTCTCATTAAGATGCCCATTCCACGGGACCCTGAGGTGAAGTCTGAGTGCACTATTATGCTGTAGCCTCGTCTGTCTAACGCCTTACTGGCCGTACCCACTAGGTGTGTCTCCTGAAGAAGGATCAAATCAGGATTTAGTCGTTTAATACCCTGTAGAACCAACCCCCTCTTTATCTTGTCTCCCAGTCCCCTCACGTTCCAGGACATCAATTGTAGTGGAGTTACCAGCCCTGAGCGAGCGCTCTCACCTAGGGTATCAGGTTGTACGTCGTGTGCCATTGCATACCTGGAAGGACTGACATGGTTTTCTCAGTGCATGGTTGCTGTTGTATCCGGCATATACCCATCTGCGTGTTCAGTTCGTCATGATGTGCGTTATCCTTATGAGTCAAACAAAACAAACAATGAAAAACCCCCCTTTATCCTGAACACCCCCCCTCCCTGGCCCCCTGCTATACGGACATAGAACCGCCCGCCCCCTCAACTTAGCAGAGTGCCTAACCCATTCCCCACACCAAATACTTGCTCGCGGGGGTGAAGATTCTCCGGAGGCGGTGGCCCCTCTTACTCTCCTCGGATGCCCTCAGCCCAGTGTCCTGCAACAGACCTTCAGGCAGGTCACAAAGTTTAATAAAAAGTCATTAGTTGGCACCAGGAGGTTAATGTTCCTTATTGGCGTCGTCGACCACAGTATCTCCGTCTAGTGAGAGTTCCTCTTCCGTTGTTTGAGATGTTTGTGAGCCCTCAGGAATTGTTTTGTTCTTTTGTGTCCTATTCGATCGGCGGGGCTGGGTCGACGGTCTCCATCCCTCCAGCCAGTCTCTCGCCACTTCAGGAGTGTCAAAGACCAAGTCTTATTTTCTGGTACCACTCTCAGCCTAGCCGGAAAAATCATTGAGTACGGGATCTCTCTTGCTCTCAGTTCTTTCTTTACCTCCAGAAACGTCCTCCTGCGGCGCGCCACCTCTGCTGTGTAATCTGGAAAGAAGGCCAGCATGGAGTTGAGGATCTTGACCGGAGGGGACACTCTCGCCGCCTGGAAAATGGCGTCTCTGTCCCGAAAGTTGAATAGACGGGCTAGAATGGGCCGTGGTGTCGAACCCGGTTTAGGACTACCCCCCGGTACTCGATGTGCTCTTTCTACAGAGAAAAAGGCGGACAGTCCCTTGGGTTGGAGCTCTTTTTTAATCAAGTCCTCCACATATAGGTCTGTTGCTCTAATGCCCTCAGATTCCGGTACGCCAAGAATTCTGATGTTGTTCCTTCTTCAGCGACCTTCCTGATCATCCTGCTTCTCGCTTAGTGTTTTGTTCTCCACCGCCATCCATTCCATCGCCGTTTGGAGCTCAGAGACATCCTCCACAAGTGACTTTGTGACAACTTCCATTGATTTCACCTTTTCGGACATCTTGTGAAAGTCTTCCCTAATCAGTGTGATTTCCGTTGATATTGAGCCCACTGTGGCCTGCACTTGTGTTAACGCTTGCATGATGTCCTCCAGCGTTGTCTTTTGTGTGTTCGTCCCATCCGCCATTTTGCTGGCTGGGGTCCTTCCGTCCGATGGGGAGGAGGATGCTCCTCCACTGGCAAATCTATCGATACTAGTCTGTGTAGTGCCTCCTCTCGAGTTCTTGCCAGCCATATTTGCTTGTTTTGCACCACAAGAGTCTCGTAGGCTATGTCTTTTAGCCTTTCAGAGTCCAGTGGGCTTTTCCTGTAACTGGTCTGCGCTGTCCCCTTTGTACGATCAGTCTGAATAGTAGGCCCACACCATCCGTATTGCGCGGGTTCTCGCAGTTTGTTCATCTGCAAGTTCCTGAACAAGTTGGGAGCAGGTATTACAAGGCCAGAGTTCCAACTTTCAGAATGCTGATCACAGTTCTTTGGTGAAGGTGCTCAATGATGTCCCTTGTTGGTCTGATCGCGACGTGTTAAGATGGTGGACCGATCCTTTGCTTCACTGTGGTTTCGGTTTCACCTGTCCGCAGTCTGATTGTGTTTCTCCACGACCATGGATAGCTTCCTTTCTTATATGCACCAAATTCCAATTAGGCCATACCGATCAGTCCGTGCAGTTATCGGACGCGTGGCCGCCTGTTTGGATCGTGATGGTCGAGCGTTTCCGGTGGTGTCGATCCGAGTTGCCTTCACGTCCTCTTGGACTATCAAATAGGATAGGACCCGGCTCGTCTCTACTGCGTAAGCCTCAGAGTCGCCACGACATAAGTCTCGCCTCCGGTGTCGGACAATGTTCAAAGTTGCAGCCCTGGGTTCTGCCGGTCCTAGGCTTCGGGTCCCTCCGTTAGAGCATCTTTCCTGCACGGATATGTAGTCGGATATTAGGAGAGGCCCTCCGATCTACGGAGCTCTTCTTTTAGGCTGCCGCCATGCTCGGCAGCTAGTCACGCCCCTGCGTCTGCATTTTTTTAAACGGAGCGCATTGTATAAAAAACCTTACCCGCATATATGCGCATTGTTGTTTGGAACTACAACTGCGTGCTCATTCTGTGGATTCTCCGTCATTCTGGCATCTTCGTGTTTTGCCGAGTTCTGACGCTGTGACCTCATTACGTCGTTAAGTGCGTGATTCACGCTACAGCTGTCATTTTGTTGTTGCTGTCACTTAGCAACAAGGTATTACCGAGCGTCAACACAACGCTGCGCTGGAGATTCGTTGTGATAATATTGGACAACAAGAAAGAACCCTTAATATTCATGTTAGGAGACAGTTGTTCTAATAAGGCCTCATGTAGATTGATTCGTATTTTGTCAAAGTTACAGGAATTTAATTTTGAAATTGAGTATATTCCTGGAGGAAGGAATGTGAGAGCTGACCGCTTGTCAAGGTTACCATCAGAAGTGGATGATGTGAGTGAGTGTTCTGGTAAGGATTTTGATGATGTTGAGTATGTTTACTGTTCATGACATTAATGAACAGTTTAAGATCTCTGAGTCGGAATGGCTAGATTTTTCTGGAATATTTAACTCAGGTGAAAAAGTACCTAGTTAAGGGATGGTCAGATAATAGAAATATGTCTATGGAATTGAGAAATTTTGCTCAAGTGGCATCTGAGTTGTCAGTAGTGAATGATATAGTTATGAGGCAGGATTTATTTATTCCAACTGTTGGTTTAAGATCTAATATTGTTGCATTAGCTCATGAGGGCCATTTAGGGATTACTGCCACTGTTAAGAAAATAAGACAAACATACTGGTGGCCAGGGATTGACGGACAAGTAAAGAGACATGTGGACACTTGTTCTGAGTGTTTATGCTCTGAGAAGCATTGGAAAACTTTGAATAGTCCACTAACACCAGTCTCTTGGCCCTGTAATGCTTGGGAAAAGATAGGGTTGGACTTCACTGGTTCTTTAAACATAGTTGGGAGTGATAAGAGATTTTTTATTGTTGCTATAGATTACTATTCTAAATGGGTTTACTTTTCTTTTGTTAGCAGTGCGGATTCAGCTTTGGCTGTTGCTTTTTTGAAGTTGTTGTTTTTAATGGAAGGCAGAGTGAAAGAAGTGGTCACTGATAATGGATCTCATTTTGTGTCTCAAGTATTTGAGGATTTTCTTCTTAAACAGGATGTTAAACATGTAAGAGTGCCCTTATATAGTCCAGCCTCTAATGGTCTAGTAGAGAGAGTGAATAGGTTGATAAAAGAGGGAATTCAGACTGCTGTGGCAAATAATCTGAATGTATTTGAATTTTTGCAATTCAAAATATGGAATTACAATATAACGCCTCAGAGTACCACTGATGTGGCTCCTTTTGTTTTATTAAGGGGTAGGAAACCTATTTCTTCAATCACTCCATCTTGGTTGTTGGGAAAAGTTGGACAGTTTCATAATACTGACTTAAGGAAGGTGACAGAACATGTTGAGAGGACACAAAATATTTATAAGACAAATTATGACAGGAAAATGCATGTTAAGGAGGGTGTTCTCAGAGTTGGGGATTGGGTTTTGGTTAAGAAACCCAATGAAGTGCGTAAAGGTCAGTCTAAATTTTCTGAACCAGTAAATGTTTTAAAGATTAACAAAACTGCAGTTTTGTTACAAAGTAAAGGCTGGTGGAACTGTAATGCATTAGTCAAGGTGTCTTCTGAACAAGCTAATATCATTCTTCAGAAAGTTAATTCAACTACGTCTTATTATAGACAGGATTGGTTTGATCTTGATAAATTAACAGGATTAAATCAATCTGAGTTTCAGGAATATCCTGATGTGAGAGATGTCGAGCCTGTTTCTGATAGAGGTGATTCACAAAGCAGGAATTTACCAGAAGTTTCAAGAGCTATTCCTGATTGCTCCAGTGTAGTTACCGGAGGAAGTGGAGAAAATGTTACAAGATGTAGTACACGATTAAGATCAGCTCCTATTCATTCTAGAGAGTATGTGTACTATTGATATGTTTTAGGCGTTGTTTTTTTGTTGTTTTTATTTAAAAAAGGGGGGAGTTGTGTAATATGTATTAAAGGTAAGATGTTTGTTACTTTAAAGAATGTTAATACCACGTTATTCTGGAGTGAGGTATTAGATTGTTCTGTGAGTGACTGTGTAATCATTCAAGGAGCAGACTTCATGTGTGGAGTACTGGTCGTGGGTTCTTCTGAATAAATACTGGAATTGAATGCTGAAGACTCATTCTGGATTATTTTATATAAGATCCCTTACTACACAAACACATTTATAAGTAGAGAGAGAGAAATTAATTTAAAAGAAATAGAAGAATTAAAGAAAAAGACAATTTCTGCCTATATCGCCTGTGCAGGGGACAGAGAGGTGTAGCTGATGGGCCGCAAAACCTTATCAAGGCGGGCCTCTCTATGTCATTCCTCTTAAGTCCCAGCTTCTAGCAAGGTATTGTCCATCATATCTTGTGGCAGCGTCCAGTAAATGACCAAACGCATTTCAAAATGACAAGGCAAAACGTTTATATTGGAGGTCAGTCAGGAGACACCGACTTGGCTTCAGTCGCATTTCTGTGAGAGTTAGATCCCATCTTCATTTTGATCCCCTGCTGGGCTAATAAGGAACGTTTGAATGGTTCTTTATTTGCTCACAGACATCCATGCACCTAGTGTCAGTATTGTGTCTAAACAAAGTTGTTAAGAAAAACCGACGGCACCTATGTTGCATTTCAGTATAAATATGAATGCGTTGCTGTTGTTGATTCAAACTATGAAAACCTCATGCAATACACAGAAAAAAGTAAACATCCAAATGATTTATGTGAGTTCTTTGGAAAAGCCAACATATTTACTGTGCTTTATTTGCGGCACATAATCTAGTTACCAATTTAGGATTGCTGTCTTCTGCATTAGATGCTCTTTGTGAGATGGTCTTTTGTGTAATTACTTCAATTTTTTTGCTGACTGGTATTGATGGTTTTGGATCTCTGCACACAGGGGCACTGCTATTGAGGCGCTAGTGTATGTGTTCTAACCCCTAAAACATGACAGAATTTGCTAACTCCTTATTTACATATTTACCTTTCCTGAAAGTCCATAGTTTGTGGTGCAAATCAATTGTAAGGGAAGTCAAATTCCTCCTGTTAACTGCACCACAGTGAAACGTGTTCATTAAAATCATTCAGTTTGCTTATACAATCTGCAATCGTGCTTATTCTTCATAACATCATGATACCATTAGTGTTCACAGAACAATAATAAAGACAGTGCAAGATCTCATACTACTGACTCCTCTTGTAGGACCAAATGCATTATTGAGTTCTTAATCCACAGTGGTAAGCCTTTGTGGGAACAAACAAAGTGAAAAAATTAAGTTTGTAATCCTAAATGGAGGGTTTCTTGTGAAAAAGAAGAAGTACAAATTATGAGTTTGTAATTCTACTGAAAAGCTGCTTGTGAAAACTACAAAACACAAATATGAGTTTGCAAATCTAATGAGTGACTCCTAAAAAATAAACAATTACCAGTCTATGTCTAAAGCCTGTTTGCAGTGGCAAACCCAGTGATTGACAAAATTACAGCATTTGCTAACACAAAAGGGCTTGTTTTATTGAACAAAACCAATTTTACAAGTCAGAACAGTTTTTTGACTTGTACAAAAGGATCTGCATCCCATACTGATCCACAAGTTCAACAGCCTTCATGATGGCAGAGGAGCATCACCCCACTTAGTGCAGAATGAAAAATAAAATGATAATAAAACAATTTTATTATCGTTTTATTCTTCTCTGGCAGCAGAGGGTGCAGAGTCTTCGGTGGGACAGGGCCAGGCAATCCTCTGTTGACAGGGTAGGGACTGGGAGGATGAGAGGTGGACACTTGTAAATGCGCATGACTCTTTTACTGGCTATCTTAGGCTGGTCAAACAGACAGGTGGAGAAATGGCACAGAGTCCGCCTGAGCGAGAGTCAAACCAGCTCGCTCACGCCAATCCCCATCTGCTCTCATAGCATGAGAGCAGTATTTGGATTGGTTGGGGAGTCCGTGATAGGACTGCTTGGAGCAGGAAGAACAGGAGAGCAGCGAGGCATGAGGTGGCTATTATTGTTAATTCCTTCTGGCCCCACCACCCTGCTGCTGCTGCCTCACTGCCCCACCACTGTACATTGGCAGTGGCAGCAACTGAATTTGAAAGAAGTGTGAAAGCAGCATTCCTTCCAAACTGCAGTTCGATATTGAGACCAGCTAGATCAGATTTCCTTTGAGAATCGAACTGGTAGTCTCAAGGAAAGTAGGTAGTAGTTATGAGGGCAACTGCCTGCTGCTCCTGAAGTTTATCAAAAAGGAAGACTTTTTTTAAAACAGCACTAATTCCTTTCAGGCACAAAGCCTTTTTAAGGGAAAAAAGTTTGCCATTTTTGGATTTTATTCACAGGGAAGGGAATATGTTGTCTTTTGCAGGTCACTAGTCTTATGACTGCCACCAACATCAGGTGAATCACAAAATGTGACATATCAAATGTAAATGAATTAGACAGTTCATTTTGTGACACCCCTCATACTGGGCCTATTCTCTTGGCTGGTGGATCTGTTGGACCCTTAGGACTCTACTGTTTTCACCCACTCTGAAAAGGACCAGCACAAGTGGACATTGTCTGATCTCTTGCAGTCTTAAGCTACTTCGTTTGATTGATCCTAAACACGTGGGGGTTAGGAGGAAAGCTGTGGAGGAAGTATATAAAAGGAAATTGAAAAAGAACGCTGTGAGAGGCAGCCCTGTTGGTAAAAAATGGTTATTTGAGCATGTTGATAGCCTAATATCAGATTGTGAGGTCTTACTTGACCCAGCAGGAATGAGCAAGCCATTGACATCTACTATCCAGTCCGATACTTGTAACTGTGCTGAGCCCAGTTGCATTCCCTCTATGTCCAAGACGACTATAGGCTCAAATCCAGGTTCACAACAGCTAACTATCACAGTGCCTACTCCTATTGTCTGTGACAATATTTCCCTGTCGCTTTCTAAAAGACTTTCCTTGCAATAACAGATTTACAGTGCTACAGGCCAGGATTCGCCCCACCCTGGACACCCCCCTTTATAGCTTGGACAGCTGTGTAACAAACAAAAGCAGGTTAACTGGCCTACCTACTGAGAGTCAAGGGTATGGACTGGATACCATAGCTACTACTGTATCTACTACCCCAGCGTTCTCCTTGACCCAAGGCAGGTCTCTTAGTCCTATGGTTGGTGCTGTCTCTGGTGTGGACTCCCCCGTAAGCCTCCAGAGATTCAGTTAATAGACCTGGCCCAGGTAGGAAAAGTTCTAAAAGTCCTTGTCAGTAATCTTTCTGACTCCTTGTCCATGGCCCTTTTCGAGATACATCAGATGAAAAAACAGATGAGCCTTGCTCCCACTAGTCCGGCAGTAATCTCAGGGGGGGGGGATAGACAGTGGGAGATTGGCTAGAGTGTTCCCTGAAGGGCCGTCAGAGGGAGCTACTGGACCTAGTAGGGAGGGAGGAGTTTACAACCACTACCATGTCACTAAATGTGACATCCGAAAACTGAGCAGATCAATGAACAGGGGAGATGGCTTACAATATTGCCCCAACTTAGACATACCCATTGCACCCGAATGCACACCCTCTGTCTCTTGGGTAAACACACCCAACCCAATTAGAAATACTCCTATGGCCACAAAAAAGGCAAAGACAAAGGTGGAGATCTAACAGGTGTCCCTAAACCTTTATTCGCCACCTGGAGAGAGGATGAGACCTCCCTAATTAAGAAGAGTATCTAATGGATCCGGCATGTAAGAGGGGGCCGGTCAAATATCAGGGAGGATATCAAAGGGGCATATAGATGCCAAACTAAGGAAAGCTCCATGGATGGCTTAGCACTTAAATTTTTTCATAAAGAATTAGCTGAAAATTTGGTAGCATTTGATCAACGCACTCACCATGTAATTAATTCTAACATTTGTATTAAACATTCACTTCCTGAGGCAAATCCACCAGCTTCACCTCTTCCTGCTAATTTACCTGACATTAGATCATCTTCTCTTCAGGAAATTGACTGCCTACCGCACTCTATCTTATTTGTATGGAAGCAAGTACCTCCTCCGACTCAGGAAAGGAACTGCAATCCCCAACCAGCAAGCATAGTTCCAGATGAAGAGTATGCACTTAATTCAACAGCTCCTAGCCCCGGTGGACACCAAGAGGAGAGATCCCTGATAGAGAAGTCAACTAATGGGGCTGGTATTTATTGTGCGCCCCTACTTGCATTACATCAAACATCCTTTATGTCATGGAACATAGCAAGCCTTAGGTCCAAAACTGTCTCTGAGAACTGGAACAATTTTATAGAGCATTATGACATCTGTTTGCTTCAGCAAATGTGGTCTGTTGCTCCGGTTCTTGGTCAGGATACCTTAACTTTCATATTCCAGCTATTACAGGAAGAAAGGGGCATCCTTCAGGGGGGGTTTACAATATGGACTTGTCAAAGTATTGGCCTTTCCATTCAGGAGCTCCCTTCAGGTAACCCTGATATTCTGCAAAGAAACGGGGGACCCCACATCGATATAAGGCAGGCGGACAGGGAAAGTTAGAGTAGCAAAACAGAGGGGAAGACCTGCCCAGTAATTTTTATGGTTGGCCTACAGGAGGTCCGAAGAATTATGTGCCACTCTGAACCCTACATGAACATCTCACAGATACATCAACACATTCATTGTATCAAAGACAGTTTATTATAGATTATTATAGTTCATTTTTTTCTTATTTTCATTTGATATTTCATTAGTGTGAATAGACATATACAGGGAAGACAATGATGTATATAATATAAAATAGCAAATAAGACAGTTATTTACAAGTTATAGCCCAGGTTCTCACGATTCACATCACCAACACACAACCACAGTCATTCAAGCTTCATACAGCATTTCACACAATAGCCACAGATGTATCCGATGTATATGGGACAGATGGCATAGAGTCCCTCAGGATTATATGGGTTCCACAATTGGAACAAACGCAAACGCGCGTTTCGGTGTCTAGCCCGGGACGGGCTACACCTTCATCAGGGCAAGGGTGAGGAGACGGGAGAGGGAGGGCCACAGACGAGAGGTATTATCTGTAGGATGACATAGTTAAAATAACATTTATTTAGAAGTGTGTTCAAACAAGGGTTCAGAGTTTCAACATTTCAAAAGGTAACATTTCAAAAGGCATATACATGAGCATGACAACAACAACCAGGGTTTTCAGTGATCAAAAAAGCCAATACGAAACAACTTTTTTCAAGACTCACATAACATGGGGTTTAAAAACAGGCTCACGCATTACAGAAACGTTTATGGTGTGTGTTGTACCTCAAAGTGGAATCGAGGAGCAAGGTGGGTCGGGATCCCCTGCTTGCTGGGCGGTTCAGTGCATCAGAAGGTTTTAGCTAAGTGGTATAATGGTGAAAATCAGGGGATTAGGGGTATGGTCGCATTAAAGTTTAATATGTACCTTTAACAAAAACTAGAACGCCCATACCGTGATAAGCCAAAAGGCTTCAGGCAGTTGATAGTCCACGAAACACGGTAGGTCACGAGTTCCAGATATGGTGACGTCAGGGCGTCGGGTTGGGGTTTAGACTGAAAATAGAGAGGCAGTGATTCAATTAATAACAAGACACATGTGAACTGGTGAATAGGGTAGCTCCGCTAGGGTTTCTTCAAAAATCGATTTAAGGAAAAAGTACTCATGATCAAGATCGGGACGTGGTATAAATAGCTGATCTAATATGTAGCCCGACTAAGAAGAAAGAAATTTGGCACGAAAAATCCAAACGGGGATGTATTGCGCTAAAGGGCATATTGATTTAATTAGGCATGAGTCAGACAATTCACACGGAGTATTCTCAGGCTTACCGGTTTAAAAATAGCATAAGGTTCAGTGCAATATCCTTTTAGTAGCAAGTGTCCGGTAGATCGCTCAGTAGACCAGCGGAGAGGAGCGGGGGCAAGAGGGAGGATACAGGTTATCCCAGGGTTTCGCCTCCTAGGGGGGAAGAAACGGAGGAGGGGTAGTCAAGGCTTTAAACGATTCCGACATCAAGAGGAGATTGGGATAGTCAAGCAGAGGCTCCCTTACCTGCTCTCAGTGCAATGGGATGCTTCACCGGATTGCCGTGCAGAGTGCACCCTCGAGATAGGGTGAGAATGAGAGGTTAATGGAGGGGATCTATTGATACGGTCCACGGGAGAGTGACCCGACTGAGATAGCGCGAGATTTGGCGGGGGTCATAAGTAGATCGGGGCCATGGTGTCACAGAAGTGGGCGGCTCGGCGGGGGTCGCCATCTTGGAACGGGATAAGGAGAGAATACAGAACATCAAGGGGACGGATGGTGGTCACCATCTTTGAATTAAGAATGGAAAACAATCCCCAAGATTTCAATTCTCAAAAGCCGCGCTTTAATAGGTAATCATGATTTAGAGAAAGGCAAGTATTTTAGAGAAACAGGTATGTTTAGATCGAACGATGATACAGAACATCAGAGAATGTTGTAGGTCACGGGGTGCTTAGATCGACTGATTTACAAAGGGACAGCCAATGGACAGGCACTAGGAACAGCCTATGACATGCACAAGGGTCAGGGAGAGATCCGTCAATAAGGAGTTCATAATAACGGGGGAGGGGAGGGGGGTCCCTCAAGTCCCTTATATAGGAAAGTAGATTAAGTTTCAACAGGCAGGTACGATGTTTCGGAGAAGGGGCAGAGGAAAACAAGGGTCTAGTGCCTACGTGAGGGCATTGGCCCAAGGACATTCCTCATTAAGGCCCTTTGTCACACTGTCAAGGTAGAAGATCCAGAATACTTCTTTTTTTTCCTTAGGGCAATGGGGTTTACACCAGGGCCAGCCTGTATTTTCTCAAGGATAGACCACCTAAGTTCTTTTTCCAAGTGGTTTTTGGTGGCCCAGTGTTCAACCAGAGGTGCACCTCTTCTGGCAATTCTAATGTTGGACTTGTGTTCCCCAATGCGAAATCGGATTTCCCTTCCCATTTCTCCAACATACGGGAGATTGCAAGGGCAGATGATGATATATACCAAATTGGAGGAGCGACAATTAGTCATTTTGGAAAGATTGATCGTGCGGGGAGGGACGGTGATGGTGGGGCCAATTATTGCATTTGGGCAAGCTTGGCAAGAACCACATCGGTGGTTACCAGTTATAGGGGTGGGTCCTGTCAATGAGCTTTGGTGGGGAGATCCTTTCTCAGGTAGTTTGCCTTTGACCAGGTGATTTTTAAGGTTTTTATTCCTTCTAAAGGCAAAAATGGGTTTGGGTAAGGGGTTCTGTGGTTAGTTTAGGTTGAGCAAAAACCAACTGGAATTGATAGCTTGCCGCAGTTTATTGTTTAAGCTGGAGTGTTTAGTTATGCAGACAATGTTGTCCTTGACGTTGTTCTCCTTAGGTTCAAACATAGAGTCACGGTTATAATAACGGGCTCGTTTGAAGGCATCCTTAAACATCCGGTAAGGATATCCCAGTTGCATTAGTTTGTCTTTCAGAATATCTCCCTGGGTAAGGAAGTCTTGTATTTCAGTGCAGTTTTTCCTAATGCGGAGAAATTGGCTGAAGGGATACTGTACCTTGGACTGCGCAGATGGTAGCTGCTGTATTGCAGTAGGGTATTGAGGGCAGTTGGTTTGGTGAACAAAGAAACAGAGATTTCATTATTGTGATGTTCCACCCAGATGTCCAAAAAGGCAATTTTATCATTACTAGAGTGGCTAGTGAATCTTAGGTCAGGGTCCGCTGCATTGAGCCAAGCTACATAATCCATCAAGGTAATAGGGTCTCCCTCCCAGATGAAAAAGACATCATCAATAAAGCGAGACCAGGCTCGCACATTTTCATGAAAGGGGGCCATTTCGTTGTAAATATGGGTTCGCTCAAAAGCACCCATGTACAGGCAGGCAATACTGGGGGCACACGCCGCACCCATACTAACTCCGCCAGTTTGATGGAAAAAGTCATTATTAAACTCAAAGTAGTTTTCTCTTAAGACAATATCCAGACACTGGAGAATGAAACTGGAATTGTTAATGTCAGGGTTGGAGGTGAGCACTTCCTGTATAACTTCAAACGCTCCATCCTGGGGGATGTTGGAGTATAAGGACTCCACATCGAGAGTAACCAAAAGTTCTCTGTTGGGGAAGTATGGAGTTCCCTCAATTTTAGCTATAAAATGACCAGTATCTTTAATGAATGAGTCCAATGAGGAGACCAAAGGTTTGAGGAATTGATTGATATATTTAGATAGGGGTTCGGTGGCGGATCCTATTGTGGACACAATGGGTCTCAAAGGGGGATCCTGTTGGTTCTTGTGAGTTTTTGGGACCCCATAGATGATGGGCATCCTGGTAAAGGTGGGGGTCAGAAATTCAGCTTCCTTATCGCAGATGAAACCTTCCCCTACGGCTTTTTCCACCATATGTAGAATGCGATTTTTAAGGGCCGGCTCAGGGTTTCTATTGATTTTTTTATAGTATTCTGAGGAGGCTAGCAAGGTATTCATCTTTTCAATGTAGGTAGGGGTGTCAAAGATCACAATGCCCCCGCCGTTATCACAGGGCTTGGTGGTTAGGGCGTTGTTGTTTTTTAAAGACCTCAAGGTGTCTTCTTCGGTTCTGGTTAGGTTGGCAGGTCCCATGGGAACAAACTTCAATGCTTTGTTAATTTTAAGGGTGACAGTTTTTTCAAAGATATCAAACTCATTTCCAATCTCCTCCAGGTTAGGAGTAAACGTAGAGGGAGGTTTGAGGCCAGATCTGTTATTGGTGGTTTCAAAGGGGGGTCGGGTCAAGAAAAACTTCTTTAGTCTTATTTTTCTGAAGAAAAGGTATAAGTCTCTCAGAAATTCGAACTTATTGAAATTGGATGTGGGGACAAATTACAAACCCCTGGATAGTAGTCCCACAGTATCTAAATCAATCTCAGTGTTCGATAGATTAAAGACAGGGATGTTATTTATCTTGTCCAATATTGCCGTTGTCTGGTTTGGACATATATTTGTGGTTGACCCTGATGGTAGTTCCCCCCTTGGGGGTTCCGGGTTCTCAGTCTGTTGTTCCCCCGGCGATTCCCTAAAAAACGATTAGGTCGGGAAGATTGATCTGCAGTTTCCTGTCTGGCTGGTTGTTGGTGGCCATAGTCAAAATTGGGGTCATAGTGTAAATCGCGAGGGCTTTCACCATCTGAGTCTGTTGTGTCTGAAAAGGTGGTAACCCGTCGGTTACCACATCTAAGGTTGTGATTCTGTGGGTTAGGGCCCTCTTGGGAATCATAGAAATCGCTAGTGAGATAGGGATAGGCCTTTTCTTGAGAGAAAAGTCGGATATCCTTCCGGAATTTCTCAGTTTTTCTTTTAAGTAGATATTCAGAAAAATAGTCAAGGTCAGCCTCAATCTCTTCCAGTTTTTTCTTTCCAAGTTCCACAGAGTTATCAGATTTAAGTTTTTCCTCAAGTGCCTCAATTTCCTTGTTGAGGATGGCTATAACCTCCCGGCAGTCTCGATGATAAGCATCATCCAGTCCCTTGAGCAACGGTTGGAGATGAGGGCCCATTTCTCCAGGAACTGTCTGATCTCAACAAAGAGACCAGGAGTGTTACGCACCCTTAGTCCAATGGGTATGCTTCCTGCTCTGAGGTAATCCAATATGAACTTAGCATGAAATTCCATTCGTTTAGATTTTTTTCTTAGATTAAGTAACTTGGTCCATTCTCTTTCCAATCCTTTGGATAGGGTGAAGGTTGGACCATTGCTGGTGGGGACACCTACCATATTGGCAAATTCCTCCTCTGAGTAACCAAAGGTCTTAATGCTCTCCATGTTCACCAATGGTAACCCTTAGATGTTTAGCAGATAGTTAATTGATACGTGAGCACATCCACTCAGGGGAAAATAAGAGAACAAATAATACTTAAGTTACATGTAACGGGGTATTGGACATATAAATACAGGGAAACCAGACTCATACATACAGGAAGGCCAGGGAGATCACCGGAAAATTGCTCTGGAGTTGTGATAGTGATGAAAGGTAAATACAAACACAAACCCCCACAGTACAAGACTGTGAAGAAACTTCAAAGAAACGGGGGACCCCACATCAATATAAGGCAGGCGGACGGGGAAAGTTAAAGTATCAAAACAGAGGGGAAGACCTGCCAAGTAATTTTTATGGTCGGCCTACAGGAGGTCCTAAGAATTATGTGCCACTCTGAACCCTACATGAACATCTCACAGATACATCAACACATTCATTGTATCAAAGACAGTTTATTATAGATTATTGTAGTTCATTTTTTTCTTATTTTCATTTGATATTTCATTAGTGTGAATAGACATATAGAGGGAAGACAATGATGTATATAATATAAAATAGCAAATACGACAGTTATTTACAAGTTATAGCCCAGGTTCTCACGATTCACATCACCAACACACAAACACAGTCATTCAAGCTTCATACAGCATTTCACACAATAGCCACAGATGTATCCGATGTATATGGGACAGATGGCATAGAGTCCCTCAGGATTATATGGGTTCCACAATTGGAACAAACACCGACGCGCGTTTTGGGGTCTAGCCCGGGACGGGCTACACCTTCATCAGGGCAAGGGTGAGGAGACGGGAGAGGGAGGGCCACAGACGAGAGGTATTACCTCCCTCTCCCGTCTCCTCACCCTTGCCCTGATGGGAGGTGCTGCAGGATCTTGGCATGCTGACCAATTTGCTAGTGTTTTAGTACACCTACATGAGAGCAATTTTGCTAACATACGTTGGGGCACTCAGGGGGAAATCACTGACCCATTTAGGGTGGATAAGGGAGTGCGCCAAGGGTGCATCTTGGCACCCACGTTTTTCTCCCTTTTTATTAATGAGGCTGCTAAATTCTTAGCCCATACACCCACTGACGCCCTGACCCTTGCCGGCTCCAAGGTCCCAATTTGTATGTTTGTTGATGAAACCCTCATTATTTCCAAGACTCCCAGGGGATTATAGTGTGCATTGGCCTTGTTTGAAGATTTTTGCAACATCAGGGGGCTTAAAATTATTGCAGACGAAACAAAACTTATATCTTTCAAGGAACACCGATCATAGAGGGGGAAAATCACTATGGAGGGGATGGCTTTAGAGGAGTTATAATGCGTTTAGGTACTTAGGCATCACCATGTAGAAAAGAATGAAATGGAATCCCCTATTGGTAGGACGGCACTAAAACATAGGCAACTAGCGGGTGCCTTAAGCAAAAACCTTCGCCTGTCTCTGACCAAACCTGTAAGCCCTGTGTTACGGATTTATAATGCCAAGGTGATTAGCTCACTTTTAAATGGTTCAGAGCAGTGGGGGTTCGGAAATCTTGCACAGCCATTGAAAATAAGTTCTTTCTTGCAATCTCCAGCCTCCCCAAAAGTACACCCTCCCTCCCATTACTTCATGACATGGGAAGACACTCTGTTGCGGACAGAGCAAGACTTTACCCCTTACTATACTGGTGTAGAATTTTGGGTACACCCAACCTATCCACCTCTGCAAGTGGACTAAGGGACATTCTAGATGCTGATTGCCACCATAAAATAAGTTGGCTTAGAGATATCAAGGGGAAATGGTCTCTAATGGGCCTTAAAAATATGTGGGAGAATCCGGCTAACTTACTGTCTATACCTAAAGCTGTATTGAAGAATAAATACTGGGTCATGGTGGGTCAAAACTGTAGTAGGTTGAGTGACAGTTCAACGTTGACTGGGAGTTTTCTGCTAGTTAAACCTTGCTCCCATCTTGAACCATACTGGAATACTATCTCCAAGCCCCTTGACCATAAACTCTACTTCCAATTTAGAGTTGGTACCTTGCCTATAAAAACCTACAAAGCAAATTGCTCAGAAGCGGGAGATAATAAGTGCCCATTCAGTGCTGAACACGCAGAAACGGATCAACATGTTTTCTTTGTTCATAGAAAGAGGGAGGTGCACTCCAATAAAGTTAGTTGCACAAATGGTTTGTGTGAAAGTACTTTTCTTTATTAATTCTTTTCATGAAAAAAGCGGCACAGTCAACGCGTTTCGTTCCCCCAGTGCCACAGGAACTTCGTCAGAGTTTATGTAAAGAGCAAAATAGAAGGTATTGGAAAAGTAGTAATCTTTACTAAGATAAGTCACCCGGATTAGATTGTTCCCAGCTAGCTACCTTCAGATCTCTTAGCTAGTAACAAGAAGCAAAGTGACGATGTTGCCGAGAAGAGTAACATCAATTGGAGTCCAATGACTATTATCAGTCCATACACTGATGTCCTCCTAATTCTTTATTTAAGTCAAGTTTTTTTATGCTTGGGATCATGTGGACGATATCTCCTTGAACATCATAGAGGCCCCTCAACAACTCAATACAGAATATAGACCTACTCCTGCCTTGTGTCTCCTTAGCTTCTCTTGAGCAATTAGTGCTTTTAAAAATCTGCCCACTACTTCATTTTTGCAGTAGGCTTTCTGGCTGTTTCCATCACAGGTGTTTCCCAGAAACTTTTCACAAACCCTCTTCTTTTTCCACTGTGATTCTTTAATTGTGCATTGATTTGTAGAGTTAGATCAATAATGGCTGGAGGTAGGAAAATTTTATATCTCCAGCACCATAAACAACAACCACTTGTGTTATTTTGTTTTGGTACGAACGGAATGCAATTACATGAATTGGTGTAATAGCATACTTTGGGGAATTTTGTGCAACATGCTTAAAATAAATATTCAGAAATTACACAAATTTTGCCAGTGCAATTTACATTTCACTCAGGCCTACTCCAAACCTTTCAGGCAGTGCTAGTAGTAAGAAGTGGAGTGGAACAGAGCACTGAGCTCTGGAAATGCCCCAAGCATAATAGTACCTTTTATGCCTCGAAAAGGGTGGGTGAGGAAATTCTTAGCAGATAACAGAGTGGCCTCCAAAGGATCATGGAATGACTTCAGTAGCACCACAGCGGTGCGATAAAGTGATCTATCTCCCTGCCGGCTCCTCAGGCACGGTGCTCTCTCTCTGGGCGGCGACCCTGACATCATGGAAGCCCCCTCGTTGCCTAGGCAATGAGTCTTGCAGGACTGCATCTCATTCCTACATAGCCCTAGGCACAGCTTCCAGACACAAACGCCCTGCTACATCGCTGATGCTCAGGATCAACGAAGAACTGTTTTCCGGCAGAATAAAGCACAGTTTTCTGTCAGCCACAACTGCCGGACTTACAGGTTCCCAACTCCCCTTGAAGTGAGGAAGCAGGGGGAATGTTTGTTGGCCCTGATATTCACAATGTACAGGGGACAAGCCAATAAGCCTTTGGAGAACACTTGGGAGCACAAAAGCAGGTAGCAAGCAGCGAGCCTGTCAGGGATTGACACTTTGCAGCGCCTACTTCTTGCTGTACAACCCCAAACTATAATACCCAGAAGGCTTTCTGGGAGGAAGCAGGGGAACCTTTTATATTCATGGAGCAACGTGGTGGCGTTCTACATGATTCTGGAATTTGCCGGCTTCTGGATCTGCTGTTCCTTGGTGGTTACGCTGGTTTCCGCGTATTGGTCCACCCGAAGGAAGAAGACAGGACCTGCGATCTTTTCATCGGCTCGGCTGATCCCTGGATGTCTTTGCGTCTCACGTGGTTGTGAGGATGCGACTTGTGCATAATTTTCACTGCCCGCAGCTGCGACGGACTTCCCTTTCATTTTGCTCAGCTGAGCGTGAACGTACTCGCTAGCCTCGCCCAGCTCGCGGCTGCGGCGGGTTTCTTCCTCTGTTGTTAGTGTGCAACGCCGAGGGAATAGAGGCACCCGAACCTGGAAATCTGTTCTGGTGATTCATTAAGCCTGGGATCCCATAGGCTGTCTTCATCTGTTGGAGCCACGGAATGAGTATCGTTATTTTTGAGAAAAAATAATTTTGTGTCTCTTATCCTCTCTCTAAAGAGTAGCGTTTTGATCACAGTGACCTAAAGACTTTGTTGTTGCCTTTGTGGAACTGGAAGTATTTTGGCATTTCCTGTTTGATAGCTCGCAGGGGATATCTCGAGCTGAGTACTATTTTTTCCTTTTTTTCTGACTATGCCAAATTCAACTACTACTGGAACTTCTGGAATATGAGATCTAATCTTTGATATTTTTCTATTCTAATTTTTCATTTTCTTTATGGAAAAACAAACAAGGGGTGTGGATTAAGCATGAGCGAATTTTGCGGATCTCGCGTTCGCGAATTTTGCGGATTTGTGGATTCGCAATCCGCAAAATCCGCGAATTCTCGCGAATTTGCGGATTTTTTTTTTTTTGTGTTTGCGCGGGTTTCTGCCAGTTCGCGAGGGTTTTGTACAATGTCGCAAATTGCGAACTTACCTGTCGGGTCGCAAGTTTCGCGAACTTGTTGTTTCTACGTGTCCAGCCTGTTTGGGACACTCTTCTTCATCACTGCCACTCTCTGTCACCACTGCCACTCTCTGACTACTCATGCCACCCTCTGGCCCACCCATGCCACCCTCTGTTTCATCACCACACCCTCTGGTTGTCCAGTGTACATTATTTTCGGCAAAGCAAAGCACACCTTCCCTGCCTCAAGTGACCTGAATTAATTTGGGGCTGATTAATGTGTCACAGAATATTTTTTTAGCTGGCACCTGCTTCCTTAGTGCGCCCTGATTAGTGATCTTTTGCACTTGCTAAGTGCTTTCATTGTTGCAAAATTAGTTACAACACCTGCCCTGCCCCAACTGACAATAATGAATTAGGGGCTGATTAATGGATTTTAACTTCCAGCCTGGCTCCTGCTTGTCTCCCTTAGCTGTAATTCAGGACCTTTGTGGCATATGTGTAACTATTCTGAGGTTCAGAGCAGGGTCACATAATAGTTGCAACTGGCAACTGAACTCTGGAGGGGCCCCTCAGGAAGCACTACAGGAAATGGCTACTAATGATGAGCCTGAACTTTTGAACCTGGTAAGTAGTTACTTTCAGTTTTGCTAAGATCGTATTTCTGCAATTTTGCACTTATTCGCGGGGCGCGAACTCACGCGAACTCACGCGAACAGTGCGAGCAGTGCGAGCAAAATCCGCTGCTCGCGGATTTGCGGATTTTGCGGGAGATTCGCGAATCTCGCGGATTGCGGATTTCCCGAAAATCCACAAAATCCGCGAGCGGAACGGATTTTCCGCCCATGCCTAGTGTGGATGTGAGTGTGATTGTGTAGACTATTACTTGCATTCCACTGAGTGAAATCTTAGTTCTGTATTGATGTATGGTCTTGTTTTTTCTAAATGGTGTTGCTTCGCTATTGGTGAGAGAGGCATCTTGCTAGAGCGTTTAGGAAGACAAAACTGGGAGGAATCTTTAAGGTATAGTGTAGACTCTAGTGAGATCATAATGAGGGTGGAGAGGATTACTGTATGTTATTAATGTTATGCTTTTTTGTTACAGGTATCCCTTTCCACTGCTGTTCCTACCATTTCCCTTTCCTCACTTGATCGCCTCTACACTCTGTGTATTGTGACTAGTCAGAGTATGGGGAACTCAGGAGGTGGACCCCTATTGAGAAGCACCCTGATCCTGAGGAGCCTGGTGGACGTTACAGAATCACGTACTCACGAAATACATCTCTTCCTCCCAATCAGGGTCATTCTCAGATATGGCATCTTTAGACGATCTCTTGCAGGCCTTAGTCTTAGTACAACAGGAATTGGCTACGTCCCGGGCAGAGATGGCCGCTTTGAAGGAAAGACTAGATAGGCAGGCGAGGAACCCTTTCGATGCCTCCACTAGCAATCCCCAGATACAGGTGATGGTTCCTCCACCAATTCCACTAGCCAGTCCTGAAAGGTATGCATGTGATCCCCAAAAAATCCAAACTTTTTAAACTCAAATAACCCTTCGTTTCTCCTGTCGACCCGCGTCTTTCCCCACCAATCTATCTAGGGTGGCTTTCGCCATTTCATATCTAACTGGGGACGCGGCTAACTGGGCTGTTCCTTTTGTCAGGAATGACGATCCGATACTCTCAGATTGGGCCACTTTTCAGAAAGAGTTTGAGAGAGTTTCCGACTGGCGGGCCACCACCCTCAGTGCGGATCTGGAACTGTTGGAGCTACGCCAGGGTAGAAAAGACTTAGTAACATACATAACTTCTTTCAATCGACTGGTAGTCGAAACAACATGGCCGGAAGAGAAGCGTACGGCGCTGTACTACCAGGGATTGAGGGACAACATGAAGGACATATTGGCCCAAATAGACCTGCAACCCACCACGTGTACGGATCTGATCAACCTTACACTGCGGTTGGATCACAGACTAGCTGAGAGGGGTGGTGACTGGAAAAGAGTAGAGAGGGTGATGATGGGAACGGACCCAGAGAGCCGTTCCATGCATTCTTCAAAGGAAACAGCCAGGGAATCCGTGGGTGTGACTGCAGTCCGACCCCCTTTGTCTAAAGCAGAGAGAGAAAGTTGGCGGACTCAAGGTCTTTGCATGTACTGTGGAAAAAAGGGTCACGATGTCAGGGATCGCACTGTCAAACCCAAAAGAAGGGGCCTTTTTATTCTAAGTAAACAAGTTGCTATCACAACCAGAGAAAGTACCAACAAGGAGATCACCACCTTGGCAGAGGCTCCGGGGGTAGTGTTCTTAGATAATGAATGGAAGTTGACGTCTCTTGCAGTCACCAACACTAGAACCACGGAATCCCACATAGTCCTTGCTATGATTCTTCAGATCGGTCAACAGACACATCATGTTTTAACCATGATTGATTTAGGGGCCACCGGTAATTTCATAGATTATGGGTTGGTGTACCGACTAGTGCTGGCCAGGGTACCCAATGGCAAACCCGAGATTGTGCCAGCGGTGGACGGCACTCCATTGAAATCCGGTCCTATCACGGAACACACTGAAGTGTTGCGTTTGATCCTCCAAGGGGATCCTCAGGATCATGTGGAGGATATCTCCTTGAACATCATAGAGGCCCCTCAATACGAGGTGATATTGGGTATGCCTTGGCTATGGCAACACAATCCCACCCTGGATTGGAGGTTAAAAACTATTAGTTTCCAAGCCTCCTATTGCAAGGAGAAGTGCTTGATAAACAACTACTCACAGGTATTGGCTCTTACCCATGGATACCAGAACGCTACTGCCGCGGAGAAAGAAACAACCTTATCCATAGAATATGATGCATATAAGGATGTTTTTAGTGAGGTGAAAGTCGAATCCCTTCCACCCCATCGAGACTACGACTATCGAATAGATTTGGTAGAGGAAGCACCCCTTCCTTCATGCAGGGTATGTGCTTTATCAGACCACAAAACCAAAACTCTGCGTGAAAATCTTGATTGCTTTTGTTCAATAGGTTTCATCCGACCTTCACGATCTCCGGCCTCATCCCCTCTCTTCTTCCCAGCTAAAGCCAACGACGAGTTGAGGGCTTGCATAGACTACCACGTTTTGAACAAGAATACCATAAAAAACTGATACCCTCTTCCGCTCATCCCTGTTTTGCTGGATCAGGTGAAGGAGGCCCAAATTTACACTAGTTTAGATCTCAGAGGGGCCTATCACCTGGTACGGATCCTCGGAGGGCATGAGTGGATGACGACATTCAAAACACAGTATACACGGTATGGATTGTTTCAGTATCTGGTAATGCCGTTCCGGCTGTGTAATGCCCCGCCGGCATTCCAGTACTTTCTCAACGATGTGATGAACTTGTTCTGGTTGGCCGAACTATCATACAATAACGCTTGGAATAGCTCGATCAAAGAAACACTTTTTCGGGCTAATACTGGGTTTCATGTAAGCATGGGCGGAAAATCCTTTACGCTCACGGATTTTGCTGATTTTCGGTAAATTCGCAATCCGCGAACGCTCACGAATTTACCGAAAATTCGCACGCAGCGGATTTTTTTTTTTTGGTGATACAATTTTGCGGCGCGCGGCGTTTACTTACCGTCATTCAGCGTTTGCCAAGTTGTTTTTCTTGATATTTTGCGAGTGCTGCGCCATTTTGGATCTTGCTGCTGGATCCCGCGGGAATTTGGCGAGCGCGATTACGTAATCGCGGCTTGCCAACGTGCACAGCGAGAGTTTGTCAACGCGAGTACGCCGTGATCACGTATCGCGGTACTTCGCAATTGCGAGCTTGTAGATGCGGCGAGCAGCAACAATCTCGCACTCGCGAAAATACAAAATTTGCAATTCTGCACAAGAAATCCACCAGCAAGCAGTATAAACCTTCTGGAAATGATGATTTTTATCTGAATAACTCCTCAGGTTGACATTTGCCTGCACTTTTTTTGTGAGGGGTCCATTTTGGGGAGGGGGGGGTGGGAGGAAGGAAGTGCCCCACAGTCTTCAACTTCCTGTTCCTGTCCAGCAGGCTCCTCCCAGTGCTTTGTCCATCTCCTGGTCACTTTTCATTTGGATCTGAAGCTGGAAGGATTACTTTTTGTGGATGCTGCTGGATATTTGGATTTGAGGCCTTTTTGACTTTCTTTGGATCACTTTTGGATTAGAAATGTCACAAGTAAGTTTGTTTAGGGCATTACTTTTGCTGCAACTACAATTTTGGATTTTTTTATTTTTGGGCTGTTTTGGGGCCTTTTGCCCAGGGGTACTCATTGGTGGGTGCACTGAGTCTTTCTGTGGGGTGTTTTGAATTTAAACATCATGGAGGGGCTGGATGGCTTGGGATTGTGCTGATTTTTCTGTGATTTTCCTTTTTTTGGCCTGTTGTGGCCTTTTCACCAGGGGTAGTGAGTGTTGCATGGGACTAGTCTTTCTGTGGGTTTTCTTGAATTTAAACATCATGGAGGGGCTGGATGGCTTGGGATTGTGCTGATTTTTCTGTGTTTTTCGATTTTTTGGGGTGTTCATGGGGACAGGCCATGTGGGTGGGGGCCATTTTGAGTGCTGCTACAGGCCCTGACCATGTGCTGGGAGGGAGGGGGCCATTGTGAATGCAGGCAGTGTTCTCAGGCCTGCACCCATTTTGCCTAGCTTTCATCCATTATGCCCAGGGGTAGTGAGTGGTGCATGGGCCTAGTCTTTCTGTGGGTTGTCTTGAATTTAAACATCATGGAGGGGCTGGATGGCTTGGGATTGTGCTGATTTTTCTGTGATTTTCGTTTTTTGGCCTGTTGTGGCCTTTTCACCAGGGGTAGTGAGTGTTGCATGGGCCTAGTCTTTCTGTGGGTTGTCTTGAATTTAAACATCATGGAGGGGCTGGATGGCTTGGGATTGTGCTGATTTTTCTGTGTTTTTCGATTTTTTGGGGTGTTCATGGGGACAGGCCATGTGGGTGGGGGCCATTTTGAGTGCTGCTACAGGCCCTGACCATGTGCTGTGAGGGAGGGGGCCATTTTGAATGCAGGCAGTGTTCTCAGGCCTGCACTCATTTTGCCTAGCTTTCATCCATTATGCCCAGGGGTAGTGAGTGGTGCATGGGCCTAGTCTTTCTGTGGGTTGTCTTGAATTTAAACATCATGGAGGGGCTGGATGACTTGGGATTGTGCTGATTTTTCTGTGATTTTCGTTTTTTTTGGCCTGTTGTGGCCTTTTCACCAGGAGTAGTGAGTGGTGCATGGGCCTAGTCTTTCTGTGGGTTGTCTTGAATTTAAACATCATGGAGGGGCTGGATGGCTTGAGTTGTGCTGATTTTTCTGTGATTTTTGTTTTTTTGGCCTGTTGTGGCCTTTTCACCAGGGGTAGTGAGTGGTGCATGGGCCTAGTCTTTCTGTGGGTTGTCTTGAATTTAAACATCATGGAGGGGCTGGATGGCTTGGGATTGTGCTGATTTTTTTGTGTTTTTCGGTTTTTTGGGATGTTTATGGGGACAGGCCATGTGGGGGGGGGGGCATTTTGAGTGCTGCTACAGGCCCTGGCCATGTGCTGGGAGGGAGGGGGCCATTTTGAATGCAGGCAGTGTTCTCAGGCCTGCACCCATTTTGGCTAGCTTTCATCCATTATGCCCAGGGGTAGTGAGTGGTGCATGGGCCTAGTCTTTCTGTGGGTTGTCTTGAATGCAAACATCATGAAGGGGCTGGATGGCTTGGGATTGTGCTGATTTTTCTGTGATTTTCGTTTTTTTAGCCTGTTGTGGCCTTTTCACCAGGGGTAGTGAGTGGTGCATGGGCCTAGTCTTTCTGTGGGTTGTCTTGAATTTAAACATCATGGAGGGGCTGGATGGCTTGGGATTGTGCTGATTTTTCTGTGTTTTTCGTTTTTTTGGGATGTTTATGGGGACAGGCCATGTGTGTGGGGGCCATTTTGAGTGCTGCTACAGGCCCTGGCCATGTGCTGGGAGGGAGGGGGCCATTTTGAATGTAGGCAGTGTTCTCAGGCCTGCACCCATTTTGGCTAGCTTTCATCCATTATGCCCAGGGGTAGTGAGTGGTGCATGGGCCTAGTCTTTCTGTGGGTTGTCTTGAATTCAAACATCATGAAGGGGCTGGATGGCTTGGGATTGTGCTGATTTTTCTGTGATTTTCGTTTTTTTGGCCTGTTGTGGCCTTTTCATCAGAGGTAGTGAGTGATGCATGGGCCTAGTCTTTTTGTGGGGTGTCTTGAATTTGAACATCATGGAGGGCATGGGATTGTGCTGATTTTTCAGTTTTTGTTCGATTTTTTGAGGTGTATAACTGAACTGATGTTCCTCTGTCTTCCATTGCTTTTAGGTGCACAAGACTCAAGAGAACCACCAGTGCCAGGAAGAAGTCCTGCAGCGGTGTGTGTGTGCAGCATAACGTCACGGGATGTCACGACTGGCCACAGACAACTCTGCAACTCGTGCAACTGCGGCCTGCTGTTCTGACCTGCTCTGAAGAAGATGGCCCCAAAAAAAGTTCTCCGTAGCTCCTCTAGCAAGAAAGTTGCCAGTAAGGAGCAGAAGAAGCAAGTTACCAAGGAGGCTGGTGTGCCGGCCGCCGCGTTTTTTGGGAGTAAGCAGCAGCAGGATCTGCTGGGGACCAAGCTGGGAGCAGCACCCCGCTCCATTGGGCTCAGTGCCTCCACCACCACCACCACGCCAACTTAAGTCCAAGCCCTTGAGTGCTGCAGAGGCAGTCAGTGTACTTCTTCAGTCACCATCGACCAGTGATGTTGGCTCATCGCAAGAAAGTAGCAGCAATGTCCCTGAATCAACATAGGTTGATGTAACTCATCTGACAAGTGTTGAACAACCACAGCCGCAACAACAACCACATGTGCAAGTACAAGCCCAAGTACATGTGGAAGGAGAGGCAGCGCAAGGAGATGCGCAAGCAGAGGTGCATGGAGGGTCACAAGTGCCCACAATAGTTTTTCCTCCCTAAGTAGGGGCACATCAGGAAATCGACAATCAAGCCGAGGTATTACTTGAGGAAGCCACTCCTCCTGATGATCATTCATTGTCTTCCACATCCCAAGCAAGGAAAAGATCAAGGGGGGTGTCTACATCTTCTTCAAGCCCACCTCCTTCTGATGATCTGGATGAAGATTGGGAACCATCACGGCCGTCTGAGAGTGAGGCACACCATGATCTGACAAAGGTGTGATGAGGCTCAACAAGAAGTGGCGGATACTGCTGCTGATGAAGCCTCTCAAGACGACGAGCCAGTCATCATAAAGGTCACTGCAGCCCCAGCGGGCATGCAGCAAAGAGACATTTTGACCCTAGCCCGAGAAGCTGCTGAGCGTGATGATGATGTCGACGAGGAGGCAATGGAAACACAACAATCATTGGAGTTAACTAGTACACCAACACCTACCGCTTCCATATTTCTTCCTCGCAAGAAGGGACCTCCATCCACCTCGACCTCAATTAGTGGTGGTGAAAGTGCACAATGTACTAAAGTTCGGCAATCCACATCCTCCACTTCATCTGGCATTAGCAGCAAGACCACCACCACCAGTATCGCCGCCTCCTCCGGCCCCCACAGACAATTCAAGTCCCCAGCTTGGGACTTCTTTAGTGTTTGCCCAAAAAGGGAAAACTTCGCCATTTGTAGCATTTGTAAGGTTGCAGTTAGTCGTGGTAAGTTTGGTACCAACTATGGTACCGGAGGCCAGAGAGGTCATCTTAAGAGACAGCACCCTGTCCAATGGTTTTTCGCACCTACAGGCGATCAAGGAAGCCCTAATTGCACATAATGAAAACGTAGATTTTTCATCTGATGATGACGAGGAGGAAGAAGACGTGTTAAACACTTCACTTACACCCAGTACCCCTGTCAGCAGCACACCCCATGTGAGCCACACTAAGAGTGTGGGAGAGAGTGAGACACCAATGCGAAAAAGTTCATCAGCGAGCGTAACTGGGTCGAAGATATCATCATCATCATCATTATCCCATAAATCCTTGGTCCAGGGCAACATTAAAAAGATCTTGTTTACAGAAGCGCAATATAAACGCAACCACCCACTGACGCGTCTGTATAACACTAAGCTGGCTAAAATGCTAGCTCTGGACCTTCTCCCTTTTTCTTTTGTAGAAGGGGTTGGTTTTCTAGAATTAGTGGCAGCGCTCTGCCCTAAATATAAGGTTCCTAGCCGGTTCTATTTTGCCCGAGTTGCGGTTCCAGCACTACATGAAGATGTTCTGGAGGTGATTGGGGCAGCTTTGCAGAAGAGTGCTCTTCATACTATACATCTGACAACAGACATGTGGACCAGTGGCGCAGGCGCTGATTACATGTGCATCACTGTACACTGGGTCTCTTTTTCAGGGGTTAAAGCAAAGCTAAACGCAGGTGTTGACCCGGACCAAGTTTTTAAAGCTGCTCGGAAACATGCAACACTAGCCATGTTTGGTTTGGAGAAACGTCACACAGCACAAAACATTTTGGATGAGTTTAACACAAAGGTCCTTGACTGGCTGTCCCCAAAAAAACGCCAGATTGGTCATGTTTCCACGGATAATGGCGCCAATGTAGTTAAGGCCATGGAGCTGGGTCAGTATTTCAGAGTGCCGTGCTTGGCGCACTGTATAAACCTGGTTGTCAAAAAATTCTCGAGTGATAAAGAAAGTCCAGCGTACGAGGTAGTGGAGACCTGCCGAAAAATGTGCAACCATTTCAGCCATTCTTTTAAGGCCCGAAAGCATCTGAGGAGCCTGCTACATCAACATCGAATGCCAGTGAAAGCACTCATCCAGGAGGTGGCAACATGTTGGAACTCAACTTTCTACATGCTTGAGCGTCTGTATGAGCAGTATACGGTACTCGATCACTATTTCTTAACACAGGGTACAGCTCAGAAGGACCTGAGGATAAGTGCGGCGCAATGGGACATAGTTAAAAGCCTGACACGCATGCTTCGTCCTTTTGAGGTCTTCACGCGTGCAGTCAGCAAGGAGGACTGTAATTTGGGAAAGCTATCCCTTGTTGTACATGCTGGAGCACCAACTGAAGGAGGTGTGTTCTGTGTTTCAAAAATATGAAAAAAACAAAGACCCTTTTGTTTTGGCGGAGAAATTATTAGAGCGCCTACAAGGTGATGAACGTCTTAAAATGATCCACTCAAACCAGCATTATATTTGTGCTACTAAAAGGCGCTGGCAGGCCGAGCATTCTTTCCTTTTGATGATGAACATGTTCCAAAGTACAAATGTTGGCTAGCCTTGTCAGCCAAGAGGATTGAAAGAGAACGGCAGAAAATTGAAGGAAAAGGCAGTACATCAGCATCAGCAGGCCATCCCCAGTCAAAACAATCCACTTCTGCACCTGTGGCTGTGGCACAAGTGACCTCTCAGCCGTTAAAGACACCGGAAACCGGATCATCTGCACCAGATACAACAGAAACATTGGAGGCTGAAGAGGATTGGCTAGTTCGGCTTGGGTTTGGTTCACAAAAGGTCACAGCAACAGCTAAGCAAAGTGGAGGAACCTTGGAGGAGGACCTTGAGTCGATGGTGAAGGACTATCTGAATGACTCAACAGAGGTCTATGTTAATGCTGACCCATTGGCGTATTGGCATGGGAAAAAAGAATTGTGGCCACAGCTCTCCAATCTGGCTTGAAACTACTTGTCTTGCCCACTCGCAAGCATGTCTTCTGAACGTGTTTTCAGTGCTGCTGGTGCCATTGTAACCCCCAAACGGAGCCGCCTCTTGCCCAAAAATGTGGAGAGGTTGACAATGATCAAGATGAATCAGCACCTCATACCACCAGATTACAGAGTACGTGAAAGCGCGCCGGATGAAGACGAGGTGGACAGCAACGTAGATGAGGGAATTTCTACTCTGTCAGGTGACACTGAGCTCACTCTGCCTGAATTCGCAGAGTATGATGACAAAGCTTTATTCTTATTCCTGGACCTTAACACCGAGGCCTGAAAATGAGACAATGAATCAATAACTTTCTTTTTCGTCCTCATTCACTTTCATTCCTGTGTGTCTGTCTTTCTTTGTTGTGCACAGTTAATATAATTCAAACTTTAATCACCTAATCGCAAAAACAAGCCCATCAGCAGAACTGTCTTCACTTGTTTGCTTATTGATTTGAAGGTGCCGCAGTCTGCATTCCTCAGGTTCACAAGTTCAGAAGAACATGCTCCTCTATCCTCCTCCTCCAGACTCCTATTTCCATCAAAGCAGAGGGCTGGATTACGCCCAATGAAGAAAGACTCAGCACTTGTGGGGGTGTTCTACTTCTTTGCGGGCCATTGCTGGGAAGCTCCAATACCGGATAAAAGTGGTTTGGACCAAATCGGAAGCGGAATTTATTTTGTGATTTTGATGACTTGCTTGACTTTGAGGTGCTCTTTGGGGGGGTTCCGGCTGTTTGTGGGTGAGTTTCGGGGTCTGGGAGCACTGCTGGGATAGTCTAATCTTGATTGCATTTGCTTTTCAGGAAATCCGTGGTGGTAAACCGGAGTTATGGCCTAGCTACACAGCGCTTTTGGACCGAAGGCCGAGAAATATTGTAAGTATGAGATTTTGCTTTTGGGCTGTTTGGGGGTGTTGTGCTTTTTGGCGGGTGGGTTGGCGGGTCTTGGGGCATTCCTGGGAAGGTCTAATACCGGATAGAAGTGGTTGGGACAAAATCCACGCTGATTTTTTTTTGCTATTTCTGACATTTTGCTCAATGTAGCATTTTCGGGGGCCTGTTTGGGGTGCTTCCTGGTGTTTGTGGGTGGGTTTCGGGGTCTGGGAGTCTACTGGCTATGGATACTTCACTTTGCAAGAGGTTTGAAGCAAATCCATGGTGGCAGAGGAGAGTTAGGGCCTAGCTGCAGAGCGCGCGCGGAGTGATTTGGGAAATTGGCAAAAAAATGACTAAGTCCCCATTTTTGTACTTTTGCTCTTTGGCTGTTTGGGGGTCTTCTACTCGTTTTCTCCTGGGTTGACGGCTCTGGGGCCATTGCTGGGAAGCTTTAATACCGGATAAAAGTGGTTTGGACCAAATCGGAGGCGGAAATTTCTTTGTATTTTTGTTGACTTGCTTGCCTTTGAGGAGCTCCTTGGGGGGGGTTCCGGCTGTTTGTGGGTGAGTTTCGGGGTCTGGGAGCACTGCTGGGACAGTTTAATCTTGATTGCATTTGCTTTTCAGGAAATCCGTGGTGGTAAACCGGAGTTATGGCCTAGCTACACAGCGCGTTTGGACCGAAGGCCGAGAAATATTGTAAGTATGAGATTTTGCTTTTGGGCTGTTTGGGGGTGTTGTGCTTTTTGGCGGGTGGGTTGGCGGGTCTTGGGGCATTCCTGGGAAGGTCTAATACCGGATAGAAGTGGTTGGGACAAAATCCACGCAGATTTTTTTTTGCTATTTCTGACATTTTGCTCAATGTAGCGTTTTCGGGGGCCTGTTTGGGGGGCTTCCTGGTGTTTGTGGGTAGGTTTCGGGGTCTGGGAGCACTACTGGCTATGGATACTTTACTTTGCAAGAGGTTTGAAGCAAATCCATGGTGGCAGAGGGGAGTTAGGGCCTAGCTGCAGAGCGCGCGCGGAGTGATTTGGGAAATTGGCAAAAAAATGACTAAGTCCACATTTTTGTACTTTTGCTCTTTGGCTGTTTGGGGGTCTTCTACTCGTTTTCTCCTGGGTTGACGGCTCTGGGGCCATTGCTGGGAAGCTCTAATACCGGATAAAAGTGGTTTGGACCAAATCGGAGGCGGAAATTTATTTGTGTTTTTGCTGACTTGCTTGCCTTTGAGGAGCTCTTTGGGGGGTTCCGGCTGTTTGTGGGTGAGTTTCGGGGTCTGGGAGCACTGCTGGGACAGTCTAATCTTGATTGCATTTGCTTTTCAGGAAATCCGTGGTGGTAAACCGGAGTTATGGCCTAGCTACACAGCGCGTTTGGACCGAAGGCCGAGAAATATTGTAAGTATGAGATTTTGCTTTTGGGCTGTTTGGGGGTGTTGTGCTTTTTGGCGGGTGGGTTGGCGGGTCTTGGGGCATTACTGGGAAGGTCTAATACCGGATAGAAGTGGTTGGGACAAAATCCATAAGGAAAAGCCTTTTGGCAAGTTTTGTAACTTAGGGTTCGTTAGGGTTAGCCCTAGCAGCAGGATTGCATGTGTTTTAGGGTGTTCTAGATTTTTGCAACTGAGTTCTGGGGTCTTAGAGCACTCGTGAGAATGTGTAATTTTGGTTGCAAGTCATTTGAAGAAAATCCATGGTTGGAAAGGGGGGATTTGGCATAGTTAAAGAAAGCCTCTGCCACTATTCTTAACTTATGGCTCGTTAGGGTTAGCAGTATTTCTATTGCATGTGTTTGGGTGGGGGGGTTTTCGAGTCTTGGAGCGATGCTGGTTATGGATACTTTTGCTTGCTTGCAAGTGGTTTGAATACAATCCACGGTGGGTAAGGGGGTATTTGGGCCTACTTTTACTTTTGAAGTACGCTTTGTTACCAGTTTTCTGCTAGGCCTCATTTTCTGAGATCTGATTGGGGGTCTTCTACATTTTTGCAACTGGCTTTAGTAATTGTCTGGGTGGAAGCACTGCTGGGAAGGTCTAATTTTGTTCTAAAACACAGTTTACAGTACACCTAGATTGAGGGGAAAGATCCACTAAATTAATTTGCCCATACTTATTTATCCTTGAAAAGGGGACTCAGACAGAGTACGCACTTTCAAAAATGTTGTACTGTCTATTAGGAAAATCAAAGTGTGACTTTTTGCACTACACAGCGTACATACCTTATATTTATTTATCAGTGCTGTTTTTCGTTCAATAATTACAGGCCAGGTTTCAGTCTGCAATGGGGAAAAAAGGATGGAGTCAGGCTTCACATTAGCGAGCTGCAATTCAGCATCCGCCAGGCAGGCAGTGGACAGGGTGTCTTCTGGTCACCAACATTGATGGACGAAGCGTCAGCTGGAGTGGAGGAGTGCCGCTAATAAGAGGAATTGTTTGCTGCATGCAACTTACTTACCAAATTCAACAAGACAACTAAAACAATACAGATACAGTATCCATTCTTTTATTCAATGAGTGTGTGTGACTGCATTTCTTGGATCTCTCTCTGCTTCTAAATTGATCCCTAAAGCCATTCTATAGGTTTTACTTCGGCTATTTTTTAAACCTAATTTAATGTAGCCCTGTACTGTCGCATTCTGTCATTCACGGTTGTCGAAAGTACTACTTACTTTTCTGTAACAATGCATTCAGTAGTGCATGCACTTCCTTTATGTCACGTAAAAGATTTATGGTTAGCTTTGTACCCAAAAATGTCTTTATGTTCAATTATTGTTTGTCCATGCTGTGCTTTTTTTTCTCTCAACAAAACCTACCCAAAAAGAAACCCCCATTCCTATCCATTTTACAAACCCTAACCCTCTTCCCCCGGGTTGTGTGGTTTTGCTTGATGTGTGACTAAATGACATCAATAATTCCACACACTTGCTGGGGAGGATAAGGTCATAGCAACAGGCTGGTGAAGGAATCCGAGGATATATTCTAGACTTACTCAGCTTCAGTACTATTTCTTGTAGTATTAGCCGATGTCAAAGAAACAAGTACAAGTTATACTATAAATACTTTACCATTTGTTAGGCTACATTGTGGCACTGTTGTAGTCTAGTGTACTGTCACCTGCTATATTCTCTATCGTACCGTTGTAATGCTACAGTAAGGAAAAACCAGGTTTCATTTTCTTTTTTTCCATAGCCATGCAACTGTCACTGTGTCACACCACTAGTACCACCACAAGGAGGAGGAAATTTCAGCCGCCCTGGATTGCAACCTTAATCGCCATTTTCCGTGGAGACAGCCCTGGGCCTAGCCCTACTTTCAAACAGAAATTACAGGTAAGATAAGCGTTTGGTTGGAGGTAGTATAATGGAGTATTAGGAGAGACGAGAGATTGACGGTAGTACTACTAAAGTCCTAGGACTATTCAGGAAAACAAACTTACTGTTAAACCCCCACCCACCAGACTCAAAAGCAGTAAAAAACAGGTATGGTCAGATAAAGTTTCAAAAAGTATATTTTTATAGCCCTAACAAAATAATCTCCCGCAAGACCCTCCCTAACCCCAACGATTGTCCTTCAAAAGTCCCCAAAAAACCCAACTCCCAATTCCCATCCCCCAAAAATCTCTAAAAAAGGGGCAAGGGACACTATGGCAGGGTGCTGTTGACTTTAGCAGCCAGGGCATCATGCTCCTTGCGGAGGGTGGCATGTTCGAAGCAGAGGCCCTCCACCAAGTTCATATAGTTCAGGACCTCCTGCTCCAGGTAGGACAGTCTGAGGGATAAGCGGCACCGGCGTGCCTTGCAAATCCTGTGGGGGGCAGCTGCTGTCTTTGCTGCTCGGCGGTGGCGTTTGGCTTTGGTAGCCCGGCTCCGTACCGCTGGAGCACTGCACTGGCTGGCAGCCCGCACGGAGGAGGATGCAGCTGTCCCAGTGGACGTTGTTGTTGTACCAGACTGCGTCTCCTCCTCCTCCAGGGCCACCAGCCGCCGATATTCAGCGACAGTGGCATCCAGCCTCCGTTGCCGGGCCATTCGAGCCAGCTCCTTCCTCCTTGATGGTCTCTTGGATTTGGAAGGAGCAACTACATGAAGAAAGAAAGACATAGTCTGTAACCAATGCTCCTTAAGATTAACACAAAATGATTGAGCAGAAAGTTGTCACAGTACAAGTAGCAAATTGAAAGCCCAGTACATAACTATTGAGGACAGTATCTATGTAACCTCCGACTTCTTCATCCTTGCTCTAACATTAGTGGGAGTTTAAGGAACAAATTCTACGAGCACTATGGACTTCCATTACAGTCGACGATGACAGTACACCAGTCTTATTCTTCTTCTTCTCTCTTGTTTAGGAAAATTGGTACGTTATCTTATGCAAGCCGGCATAATGCCAGCGCAGTGAACTTGCACCCGAGAAAAACAGACGCACACCATGGTGAGTGAGACAGACTTGCGTTACAGTACCGGTCCAGTACATGCAGGTGGTGAAGCTCTTACTTTTCTATTACGGGTGGCACTGAGAATACTCTGTTAAAAGGGCTACTGCTTACTTAATTTAGCTTTCACCCTACAGTGCAAATGAGTATTAGAAAAGGAAAATGAAGAAGCTAAATAATCTGATTATCTATCACTTCACATGGGATGTATTTGATGACACATGGAATGACTTTAGGTGCTTTGCTTATTATTGAGTGAACAGTGATACACCCACACATGAATGACGTACTACTACTAAACTAAAGTTATTAAGAGAGGTAGGGAGTGTCCACCGTAATAACCGGATATATGCTGTGCTTGCAGTTGCAATACAAACTACTGCTACTATTCATGGTAGTATTTGGACAAAATTACAACTTCTTTTCCTTGCCTTTCCTACACTGGAACAGAGGTGCGGGTGCGGTGTTACATGCTCTTCAAAGTAAGACTTAGTTCATCCAGTGACCGTCTACTCTCTCTAGATACACATATGCTATCTAAGAGTCAGATAGTACCATGAATGATCCAGGCATCCATCCATTCAAAGTATATGCACACATACAGTTTCTATTTCACCCACCCAGGCTGTTCTCCTTCCACCCATCCTTGCTTCATCATTCACCCAGCCATGCACCATACCAAATTCTTTCCTTCCCAGCCACCTCGGGGACCAAGCAAACACATATCATTCTTCTTTGCCAGTCATCATTATATTTCTCGTCCTTCCACACTTACTTACACCCTTCTTTCGCTTTTCGTTCATCCCATCCATCAAGTTCATCTCAGATCTGATTGGGATTCTTCTCGCCAAAAACTTCACAGCTAAGTCGAAGTACATTTAGAGGAGGCTACTACCTGTTTTATTTATAATACACCTGTGCAAAAAGCACACTCTGCAGTCTTCAATCTCAATAAGTAATGAATATATAGCTTACCTCTGCCCGCCACCGTGTCATCCCCCACAGAATGGTCCGGCACTTCCACCGCCTCCTCCCCAGAGTTGTCCTCGTCCAATGCCACCACCACCTCCGCGCTGGCCCCGCCTCCAGATGTTCCACCTACAAAGTACATTTAATAATGTTAGAATACACCACTCACTACTATATAATATTTGGTCTAGGAGGAAGAAAGAAATGTGAAAAAAACAGTATACAATGTAATAATTTGTGACTGTCTACTCTAAAGTAAAAATGTCCCTTTTTCCAGGGAAGGCTGTTGTCTTGCTGCACTTTTTGGCACAACTGATGAATGCTTGCTTTTTATTTTTAACACGCACCACTTTTTCTCCTAACAGACAGAAGCTTGACTTCTAAGAACACGAGCAGGATCAAGTTCAAACCAGGTGAGAGCTCGGCTCGGCCACAAGAAATGTGTCCAATTAATCGTCAGCACTAAGCACTTTTCCATTTTCAGTTAAACGTTTACTTTTATGACAAACTTGATTTTAATAAATGTGTTTACTTTTAATAAAGCTTCTAAACTTAAATAGACTCTGTGGTTTTTGGTCCTCCAGACTAGAGTGGATGAGCTAAAGGTTTTGCAATTTTTGCAAGCATGAGTCCATGCCTCTGACATCATTGGGGAATAATCATAATCATCGGTGACTTTGGGAGCTAAACGAATCTGCCACACTATCAAGTCAGTAAGGAGATTGGGGGTTCAACTACAAAGTCTGTTATCACTGAGGTATGTGGAAAGTCTAACAGCACCTATTATAATTGATAAGCTAAGCAATGCATTATTTAGTGTCCATAGTTCTGTTTGTGCAGATTTGTCCCTGCAACAGTAGTAGAATGAATTGTCCTCCTATCCAAACCAAAAGTAAAGTATTTATTTATTATTTATTTTTAAGGTTTTATATAGCGCGAACAAGATCCTTGCAGATATCAGAGCGCTTTACAGAAACAGGAGGTGGGGTAGACAAACTCTTGGAGACATTATAATATTCGGTAGTGAGAGGGTTGCAAGGTAGGGTAGCAATCGCATAAGAGTATACACACTAATAACAATCAGGAAACAAAAAATAGGAGCCGTGCAGTGTCTTTGCTCCCGTGGCGATCGAATAAGATTTTTGCACCCTAGCGGGTGTTGGTAGAGCAATCAGGTCATAGTATAAACCCTAGTAAACAAACTGGAAACCAATAATATAGAGTCCGTGCAATGGCTTTGATCCAGTAGCAATCAAACAAGAGTATAACACAGATAAACACTCAGGAAGCCGATAATATAGGGGCCGTGTAATGTCAATGTACCAGTAACAATAGTGTTCAGGTAAACTTAGCCATAAGGATGGCTTTTACCTCCTTCTTGAAGAGAACAGTGGAGGGGATAAGCCTAGTTTCTGGCGGGAGTGCATTCCAGATCCTAGATGCCATTCCTGAGAAGGAGCGTTTGTATGTTTTTTCCTTCCGGAATCTACGAGGTTTCAGGAGGAGGTTTTTTGTGCTTCTGTTGGATCTTGAGCCTCCTGATACAGTCAGCTTGTTAGTGAGGTAGTTGGGTGACTTGTGGTGAACGGCAGAGTGTGTCATACAGGCAATTTTCAGCTGTACTCTGGCTTCAAAAGGCAGCCAGTTCAGGGCTTTTAAGTCAGGGGATATATGCGAGTGTTTTCTTGAGCCAGTGATGAGTCTCGCGGCTGCGTTCAGCGAGGCTCTTAGTGGTGCCGTTGTTGTTCGGGGCAGCCCGCTGAGAGCCACAATTCCATAGTCTATGCGAGGAATGACTAGGGCTTGTACAGCAGTTTGGAAGTCCTTGGGTGGTAGGAAGGGTTTGAGTTTTCTCAGAGTGTTGATTTGGAAGTTGGCTCCTTTAGTTGCTTTGCTAATATGCTGCTGCATGTTGAGATTGGAGTCAAGTGTGATGCCAAGGGATTTCGCAGAGTCCACGATGGTGGGTTGGACATTGAGTGCGGTTAGATGAGTGAGCCAGGTTTGGGTGATGGCCTTTTTCGCCGGAGGTGAGATCAGAAGGAACTCAGTTTTCAGCGCATTTAGTTTGAGGTGATTATCGGCCAGCCATGCTTGGGTGTTTCTTAGTGTGGCATTCAAAAGCTTGATGTCTTCCGGTGATTGTAGCTTGAGCTAGAGTTGAGTGTCATCGGCGTACATATGGAAGTGTACATTTGATGCTTGAAGCAGGGTAGTGAGTGGCTCCATGACGAGGTTGAACAATTTATTTATTTTATTTATTTAAAAGTTTTCTATAGCGCTAACAAGACCCGAAGGTAGCAGAGCGCTTTACAATAGAGGGAATGAAAAGAGAACAACATGACACAAATCCAATAAAGCGATCAGCGAGCGACAATTTGGAATGCGGAAAAGTTCAGACAGCAGGACTTCTTGGTAGCAGGATTCAATGTTACTGCATGGGTTCAGGGGACGCTTGCTGATCCAGGTTACCCGCAACCAAGGGAACGGATCAGGCACAAGGATTTGAGTTGGCTCTTGAATTCTGAATAGGACGGTATAGTTCTGATGTGCGGGGGGATGGCGTTCCATATTTTGGGAGCATTTCCTGAGAACGAGCAGTCCGCAGTTCTCCTCTTTCTGGTTTTTGGTAGGATGAGCAGCAGGGAGTTGGAGCTTCTCAAGCTTCTGGCTTGGCCTGCTTTTTTGAGCTTGTTTGCCAAATATTCCGGTTTGCCGGTGTGGAGGGCCTTGTGGGTGAGGCAGGCCGTTCTGAAGGTGCTCCGCATTTCCACAGGGAGCCATTCGAGTTCTTTGAGTGCCGGGGAGATATGGTCAGATTTTTTGCAGCCTGTGATCATTCTCGCTGCCGCATGAAGTGTTGTTTTTAGAGGGGCCAGGTGCGATTTGGGGATGCCTGTTAGGATTGAGTTCCCATAGTCCAGTCTTGATAGAACTAGAGATTGCGTGGCTAGTTTGAGGTCCTTATTGGGAATGTAAGGTTTGATTTTGTTCAGGAGTCTGAGGTTGAGAAATGCGCTTTTCGCCGAGTTCCTGATGTGGTTTGTCAGGGTTAGTTTGGGGTCTAGGGTGAAGCCCAGGGATTTAACGGAGTCGGCTAGCGTGAGGTTGCCTTTGAGAGCATCGATCGATTTTAGCCACTCGGTGATTTGAGGGTTGTCTTCTTTGTTTGAGATGAGGAGTGTTTCTGTCTTGTCGGGGTTGAGTTTCAGGTGATTCTTTGTCAGCCAGTCTTGAACTTCATTTAGGACATCGTTAAGTCTGTGGATGTCTTTAAGAGAGGAGGTTTCCAGGTAAATCTGCGTGTCATCCGCGTAGAGGTGGAAGTGGATGTTGGCGTTCCTGAGTAATTTGGCGAGCGGTTCCATGTAGATGTTAAAGAGCTGAGGAGAGAGCACTGATCCTTGCGGGACACCCTTGGTGACCTGCTGTGTTTTGGAGGTGAAGTTCTTCATTTTTATTGATTGCGTACGGTTATGTAGGAAGGAGGAGAACCACTTGAGAACTACATCGCCGAGGCCGGCTCTTTCTTGCAGGGTCATGATGAGGAGCTTGTGGTCCACCGTGTCGAACGCTGCGGAGAGATCAAGGAGTATGAGGAGGCAGCATTTGTCAGCGTCAAGAGAACCATGAATGTCGTCTATGATGTTCAGCATCGCGGTTTCTGTGCTGCGGCCTTGTCTAAAGCCGGATTGGAGGGGGTCCAGGAGGTTGATGTGGTCCAGATGTTGCGTCAGTTGCAGGAGTACGCAGTGTTCAAGTGTTTTTGAAAGCAAAGGGAGGTTGGATATCGGTCTAAAATTGTTCATGTCATTTGAGTCAAGACCAGGTTTTTTCAGCAGAGGAGTGACTTGCCCCATTTTTAGGCAATCGGGGACCACTCCGCTTTGTAAGGAGCTGTTTATGATTCTTCCCCAGATGGGTGCTAAGGTAAGCTTCAATTTTTTGATTAGAGAGGGGGGAAAAGGATCTGAGACGTGTGCTGATGGTTTGGAGGTCGAGATCAGCGAGATTATCTCAGTTTCCTGGACGGGGCGAAAGCTTAGCCAGGGGGAAGGAAAGGAGTTGGTTGGGATTGCCAAAGGGAAGGCCGGGTTGCTCTTCTGGGGGTGCGGGTTGTTGATGTCTAGAGACAGTTCGATTTTTAAGACCTTATCGTTGAAGAAGTTGGCGAAGTTATCACAGAGTTCTTTGGATGCCTGCAGGGTTGAGGGCCGGGGTTTGGATGTTTGTTGTCTGATTATGTTGTAGAGCTCTTTGGGTCTGTTTTTGGATTTGACCAGTGCCTCACGGAAGAAGCTGGATTTTTTGTTTTTGATATGGTTGTTGTACTTCCTGCGGGCAGATTTTAGTTGGAGGCGGAGAATGGCGGTAGGGTTGTTTCTCCACTTTCTTTCTTTGGCTCTCAAGTTTCTTCTTTCTGTGTTGAGGTCCGCAGTGAACCAGGTTCTGGATGGAGTGGCTCTGCTTCTTTTGAGCTTTAGAGGAGCAAGATTGTCGAGTATGGAGACTAACCCCGCGTTGTAGTGGTCGACGAGATCATTGGTCGAGAGGTGCAGTGTGTTATTTGGAAGAAGTGAACTTAGCTGACCTTCCAGGATATCTTGGGGTACTTGGGAGAGGTTTCTTGACCATTTGGGGGGGTCTTGCGTAGGTTTAAGCGAGATGATGGGGTGATTGATATGAAATAGGATCATGTGGTGATCTGACCAATCAACGGGTAGTATGTGGTTGACCGTGATAGAATTCTTTTGGGCAATGATGGCATCCAGTGTGGCTCCTTTGTAATGATGTGGGGGATAGGGAGGAACCTTGAGGGACGCCAAGTGTTACGGGCACAGGTGAGGACAGTGCGTTGTTGATCTTGAACTTCTGAGACCTGTTGTGTAGAAAGGACGTGAACCATTTGAGAACAGTCCCGGATATGCCCATTCTGATATTTAAGAGCTCCAGTAGATTCTCGTGTTTGACCGTATCGAATGCTGAGGAGAGATTAAGAAGGATGAGGAGGCAGGACTCATTGTGATCAAGGATTTGGAGGGCGTCATCAATTATGTGTGTCATAGCCGTTTCTGTGCTATGTTTTGCTCTGAATCCTGATTGGTGAGGGTTGAGGAGGTCAAACTGATCAATGTGTTTTGTCAATTGGAGTTGAACGCATTTTTCTAGCAATTTGGCCAGAGTGGGGATATTGGTGATGGGGCGGTAATTGTTTAGGTCGCCGGGTCAGCTGTGGGTTTCTTGAGTATAGGCGTGACTTGCCCTATCTTGAGGGAGTCTGGGATGAGTCCTTGTTGAAGGGAACCGTTGATGATTTTAGTCCAGAGTGGGAGGAGCAGGGGGGTGAAGGCTTTAACAGCATTGGCAGGTAGTGGGTCTGTGAGGTGATTAGCGGGCTTCAAGGTGCCGAGCAATTTGTGAATTGATTCTTCAGAATAGGTGTCGAAGGACGTCCATGAAGCATTGTTTTTAGGTTGAGTGTTGGTTATGCAGATGGAGCAGGAGTATAGACTTACATCCTTGAGGAGATCACATCTTATATTGTCGGTCTTTTGCTTGAAGAAAGTAGAAAAGTCCTCACAGCTTGAAATATCATTTTCTGAGATGTTAGGTTGTGGAGGTTGAGTTTTGGTTTGGATTTTGACTAACTCGAACAGTTTTCTTGGTCGGTTTTTTGCTTGGTCCAGCTGTTGGCTAAAGAAGACTGATTTCGAGCGTTTGATTTTTCTGAAGTAGGCGTTTCTCTTATTCTTAAGCGTTTTAAGGTGCAGTGCTGAGGGGTCAGATCTCCATGTGCGCTCTGCCATGCGCATAGCACGTCTGTCTTCATTGAGTCTACCATCATACCATGGGTTCGAGTTTTTGGTGGAGACTCTTTTCAGTTGCAGGGGGGCGGCTTCATTGATTATGGAGGTCATAGTGTCTAGGTAGAGATCGGTCAGAGAATGAACATCAGACACGCCCGCCGGGGGAATCGAGACTGCCTGTGTGGGCAGGCAAGGAGTTTGGGTTAAGATTCTTCATGTCCCTCTTCCAGATCTTGATTTTGGTAGGTTGAGTCGGGTTCAGTTTGACCTTTTCGTTGATGAAGAAGGTGATAATGTGGTGGTCTGACCAGTCACAGGGTTGGATTGCCTCCAGCTGGGTAGAGTCTTCTTTGGCGATTATTCTTTCTTGGTGGTCATTCACCTTTTTATTGTTGGCAATTGTGAAAGCATAAACATTTAGAAGACTTGAAAAGACATTATGGGCAATCCCAGAGGACTGCACTCTGTGCATAGAGCTATTGCTGACTAGAATGGAAGTCCAATGGAATTGCCAAATGTGCTATCTTAGTCAGCTACACAGACAGACTAATAAGAATATTCTAGTAATACCACATGGAGTCATAGTCGAGGCAGGATAAGAATTTAAATCCAGTCTACAAGAATATCAAAGACGATTTAGAAAAAATCGAATGAGGAATGCTGGGAAAAAATAAGTACTCTATATTAAAATTAAAACTTACTGGGGCCAGCAAAGGAGCCCTCGCCTGCCCGATCCTGGCCTGCATCCTCAACAGCACCCTCCTCCTCCTCCTCCTCCTCCTGTGTCCTCCTCTTGCCCCTGGGGGAAGCTGATGTACAACATGAAAGAAAGAAAAACAGAAAACATGGATGATATTTGTCAACCAAATCAAACATTTCAAAAGAACTAACAAAATATTTTGGCGAAATAGCAAATAGACAACTATTCAACGGGATATATTATTGACCAATCTCATGTGGTCTACTACGTTATTAGTATTGCTTGATTTGCCGACCGTCGAATTGTAAACTTCTTATGTAACTCACTACACAAAGTACTAAAAAGGTTTGCCTAGGATTGGCAGGCAGCAGTCCGCAGCACGCGAAGTGACAGCCAAAGTCCACCGTGATTGCAGATCAGCGACAACACTAAAGTTTCCTACTACATTAACCAGTCATTAAAATACTCAAACTATCAATCCACCACTACTATTTCTTCTTATCGCCATGTGTACAAAGGAAGGACTGGACTTGAGTCTGTAGGGGCTGATTTAGAAGCCCCTTGCGGCTCTTTTGCTCCATTGTTGCGTGACTTTTGGACGCAGCGGCAGCACAAAAGAGGCGCAATGGTGCGGCGTATATTAACAACGTGATGCATATGGGAGATGCATCACGTTGTAAAGCCCTGTGCCATCAGGGGGCGTTCCGGCTCAAGGGAGGGCGTTCCTGCGCAGGAACGCATCCTAAAAGTGGCTGAGGGAAATCTACAAGATTTCAATCACTCACTTTAATGACAATGATGTGTGACTCAAACCCTGCGCCTGCTTGAAGCAGACGTATGGCTTGACGCAGCTTTGGGGAGATAGGGCACCCCAGAGCATTGATGGAGCTACGCCATCGTTGCGACGCAACTCCAGCAATGCGCCACCCTTACGGCACAGATGCGTAACGCTTTGGTGACGTTTTGGGCCCATGGTGCGCCGCATTGTAAATAAGGCGCACCATGGGTGATAGTGGCGTGGCGCACAATTACTGGCGCATCCCTGCTACTTTGCAGGGATGCGCCGGTAATTAAACATCTGAACCTTAGTGTGTAGCATTACGCAGTTCTTTAAACTACACTCATACATAATTTCACAGGCCAATGAAATGAACACAAAATCGGAAACAAATAAGCATAGTAGCAACACTACTGAGAAGGAGAGCAGTGCACCTGAAATGCACAGAAGATTTTGAAATATAATATACCTACAATGTAATGAGCAGCACTATTGCTCTTGGTAAAAAAAAAAAGAAAGAAAAAGAAAATTGCAATATAATAACACAGCAGGAGAAAACAGAGTAGTAAAGAAATAGCTACTACTACTACTCACCAAGCCAGGGGATCTCGAGGCCAAGCAGGTCGAGCAGATCTCGTTCACGGGTCAGGACATCTGTCCAGCGGTAGGTGACCTGGTTGTAGGTGCGCCGGACCAGAGAGTGGTGGTACATGGCCCGGCACACCATATCCCACCGCTTCCGGCCATCCCGCATCCCGTACCCGCCTCCGATCTTGCCGCCTGCCATTATGGTCCTGGGGAGGTGGCGCTGTACATAGAACAGTAGTGCGCCCACCTCCTCCGGGCTGAAAATCTACCGGGGTGCGACTGTCTCCCCCCTCAAACGCCCGCACGGGAGCCGGGCACGGGGTGCGGGACCCTTCCCCTTCTCCATGGTCTGGGCGGAAAGGAATAAAGAAAATAGAATAGGGAAGAGAAGAAACAAAAAGAGTTTAAAAAAGTAGTTTAAAATTAACAAAAAGTAGCAGTAAACACAAAAATATAGGGCTAGAAAAATAGAGGGGTAGATAATAAGTAAAATAGATTAAAAAAAACTTCAAACAAGCAAAGGATGGCAGAGATTTAGAGAGGATACAAGAAGCATGCCCAGAACCATAGCAATGAATGAGAAACAAGATGGCCACGCCCGTTCACGACAGCGCGGGTAAGTTCGCGCGAGATGTTCCTCGCGAACACTCGCGAAATTGTACTGGCGAGCCACACACTTTGCGAGATTACACTTCGCACCCGGAAACGGAAATACGTCATGCAAACAAGATGGCCGCGCCCTTGAATGACCACGAGGGTAACTTCGCGCCTTGCGCTACAAGCGGCTCACAAAAACGCACAAAACCTTGCGAACTAACACGCCGCAAAAAATGAAATCGCATATTCGCACAAATTCGCGGCTTCCGAATCCGATCTTGCGCGTGTTCGCGCCCCGCGAATCCCTCGAAATTGGAGAAAAACGAGTTTTGCAAAACTGAAAGCACTCGGCAGGTGCAAGAGTTCAAACTCATCATTAGTAACAATTCACTGTAGTGCTTCCTGACTGGGGCCCCTCCAGAGTTCAGTTGCTAGTTGCAACAATTGTATGACCCTGCTCTAACCCTCACAGCAGGCTCATAGAATAGCTAGAAGTAGGCCACAAAGGTCCTGGAAAAAAAAATTGCACTGCAACAGAAAGCAAATTACTGATAAGGAAGCAGGTGCCAGACCTGGAATTTTAAAACAGTGCCACATTAATAAACTAACCCCAAATTAATTCATGTCAGTTGAAGCAGGGCAGGTGTGCTTGCTTTTCCCCCCCATAATCTACAGTGATGATGAACCAGAGGGTGGCATGGATGTAACAGAGGGTGGCATGGGTGAAAGAGAGGGTGGCAGTGGTGAAACAGAGGGTGCTGGGAGGCTGTGATGATGAACCAGACGTAGAAATAACATAGTCGCGACCGTTGCGAGCCGACAAGTAAGTTCGCAATTGCGAACTAGTATCAAACCCTCGCGAACTGGCAGAAACCCTTGCGAACACAAAAAAAATTAAAAATCCGCAAATTCGCGAGAATTCGCGGATTTTGCGGATTGCGAGTTCGCAAATTCACAAAATTTGCGGACGCCAGATTCGCAAAATTCGCCCATGCTTAGTTTCATGCTCACACCTTGCGTTTGACTCTTCCTAGAGATGTGCGGAATCATCCCACTGTTCAGACCCAGGTGCGATTCCTCTTGAACATCCATAAACGTATCCGAGCCAAACTTGTGCGGGCCAAACATGCCTATAAACATTGGGCAGACCAGCATCGACAAACCGGTCCGGAGTATCAGGTGGGGGAGAAAGTATGGCTCTCTACGAAGAACATCCGTTTCCGTTACCGAAGCATTTTTCATCCCCCATTCATTGGGCCTTACACTGTTCTTCGGAGGATAAATCCTGTGGCTTACAAGTTGAACCTTCCTGCATCACTGAGGATACATCCTGTGTTCCATTGTAGTCTGCTGAAACCGGCAAAAGGCGCCCGTCGCACGGCCCGCCTCCTGTGATGAGGGATGGTCAGGCTGAATATGAGGTCTGGCGCATTGCGGATTCTAAGGTCCGTCAGGGTCATTTGTGGTACTTGGTATCATGAAAGGGATATTCGACGGAGGATGATTCCCGGGAACCCTGTTCTGATGTCCGTGCTCCGCGTGAGGTGTGCTGATCCAACGCTCGTCATCCTGAGAAACCTGGTGCTAGGAGGTGCTTGGGAGGAGGGTGTACTGTCAGGGATTGACGCTTTGCAGTGCCTACTTCTTGCTGTACAACCCCAAATACAATACCCAGAAGGCTTTCTGAGAGGAAGCAGGGGAACCTTTTATATTCACGTAGTAACGTGGTGGCGTTGCATGTGATTCTGGAATTTGCCGGCTTCTGGAGCTGTTGTTCCTTGGTTGTTACGCTGGTTCCCGCGTATCGGTCCTCCCGAAGAAAGACAGGACCTGCGATCTTTTCATCGGCTCGGCTGAGCCCTGGATGTGTTTGCGTCTCATGTGGTTGTGAGGACGCGACCTGTGCATAATTTTCTCCTGCCCGCGGCGGCAGTGGACTTCCCTTTTGTTTCACTCGGCTGAGCGTGAACGTACTCTCTGGCCTCGCCCCACTCGCGGCTGCGGTGGGTTTCTTCCTCCGTTGTTAGTGTGCAACGCCAAGGGAATAGAGGCACCCGAACCTGGAAATCTGTTCTGGTGATTCATTACGCATGGGATCCCATAGGCTGTCTTCATCTGTTGGAGCCACAGAATGGGTATTGTTATTTTTTAGAAAAAATACTTTTGTGTCTCTTATCTTCTCTCTAAAGAGTAGAGTTTTGATCATAGTGACTTAAAGCCTTTGTTGCTGCCTTTGTGGAACTGGAAGTATTTTGGCATTTCCTGGTTGATAGCTCGCAGGGGGATATCTCGAGCTGTATACTATTTTTTCCTTTTTTTCTGACTATGCCAAATTCAACTACTACTGGAACTTCTGGAATATGAGATCTAATCTTTGCTATTTTTCTATTCTAATTTTTCCTTTTCTTTATGGAAAAAAAACAACAAGGGGTGTGGGTGTGAGTATGATTGTGTAGACTTTTACTTGCATTCCACTGAGCGATATCTTGGTTCTGTATTGATGTATGGTCTTGGTTTTTCTAGGTGGTGTTGCTTCACTATCGGTAAGAGAGGCATCTTACTAAAGCGTTTAGGAAGACAAAACTGGGAGGAATCGTTAAGGTATAGTCTAGACTCTAGTGAGATCATAATGAGGGTAGAGAGGATTACTGTATGTTATTAATGTTATGCTTTTTTGTTACAGGTATCCCTTTCCACTGTTGTTCCTACCCTTTCCCGTCCCTCACTTGATCGCCTCTATACTCTGTGTATTGTAAATAGTCAGAGTGTGGGGAAGTCAGGAGGTGGACCCCTATTGAGCATCACCCTGATCCTGAGGAGCCCAGTGGACGTTACAGAGCCAGCAATACAAGCGAAGTGGCAGCCCCTCCTGCATCCCAGCAGTCAGCAGGCCAACACGGCAAAGAGGTTAGCAAGAATGGCTGACCCTATTGGCCACACAGCAGCCCTTCTGGAAGTGTGCAGATGTGGAGCCAGCAGAATCTGGTTACAAATCCCACAAAGTGCCTAATTAAATGGAGCCAGAGCCCCAGTACTTATACCCAATAATGCCTTTGATGTAGGGGTGGACTACAAAGTAACTCTCTGAAGTGCACAAGGATCCCTTTCAACCCAGCTCTGGCCCCATACTATCAGTAGGGAGTAAATCAGCCCTTTATGCGAGAGCAGAAGACAACCTATTCAAATGTAAGTGTGAACCACCTCCCACTCTCCCTACCCAGGAAGACTATCAGTATGCAGATGAATGCAGGTGCATACCCTGTCACACCAAACCCTTCCTGTGTTGTGGCTGTCTAGAGAGAAAGCACAAAGTGTAGCTGTCAGCCAGCACAATGAGTTATAAGCACAGAGAAATGCCCACTTTCTAAAAGTGGCATTTCTATAATAGCTATGTGAAATCCAGCTTCACCAGTACATAGGATTTAACACTACCATTCCAATATAGGAAACATGGTAACGCTACTCTTTTCTGATCAGGAATTACCACTTAAAAGTATATAAGAGAGGGCCCAATGCTAGCCTATGAGAGGAGTATGCCTCACAGTAGTGTATTTGTGGTGATCTATGTTAATTCAAAGTGGAATTTTAAGGCATGGCAAGTAGTTTTATTTAAACTTATAAGGCGCACAGCTACCTGCAGTGGGTTTCCCGGCGCCAAGGGACAGATTAAAGAAAGAAGGAACTGCCAAGAAACTTACTGAAGAAGACCACCCTAATCATTGCTGGAAGAACCAGGTTTTAAGTCCTTTGCGGAAGCGAAAAAGATCTGTTACAGTCTTTAGGTTCACGGTCAAGCCATTCCAGGATTTAGGACCTAGGTGAGAAAAAGATCGACGGCCCATCTTTACTAACTTAAATCTCGGAACAATAAAATCGCCTTTTCCCGAAGATCTCAAGGAACGACTGGGCTTATAGGCCTGGATGAGACCCTGTAGGTACTTCGGGGCTGAGCCTTGTTTAATCTTAAAAATGTGACATAGAGCCTTGAATTTTATTTGGCTCATGATCCTAAGCCAGTGAAGATCATGAAGTGCTTGGGAGGCAGACATTCTTCGGGTTTATACCACACTCCTGAGGCGAAAAGCCGGGAGGCTGCATATTTTAAAATTGTGTGTTCTTGTAATTACTGTGTTTTAAAGCTCACTTGCCCCTTCACTTCAGCACGCTGCTGAAAAGCGGACACATCGCTGGCTCCTACCTGGCGGGGGACGCTTCGCCAGCGCCTCGCTCAGCCCGCAGGCCACGCCCCTTTTGGAGGCCATGCACACCGCCCATCACTACAAAGGGACGCTGAATACGAGCGCCGCCATTTGTTTATACCACACTCCTGAGGCAAAAAGCCGGGAGGCTGCATATTTTAAAATTGTGTGTTCTTGTAATTACTGTGTTTTGAAGCTCACTTGCCCCTTCACTTCAGCATGCTGCTGAAAAGCGGACACATCGCTGGTTCCTACCTGGCGTGGGACGCTTCGCCAGCGTCTCGCTCAGACCGCAGGCCATGCCCCCTTTGGAGGCCACGCCCACCACCCATCACTATAAAGGGACGCTGAATACGAGCGCCGCCCTTTGTTTATACCACACTCCTGAGGCGAAAAGCCGGGAGGCTGCATATTTTAAAATTGGGTGTTCTTGTAATTACTGTGTTTTAAAGCTCACTTGGCCCTTCACTTCAGCACGCTGCTGAAAAGCGGACACATCGCTGGTTCCTACCTGGCGTGGGACGCTTCGCCAGCGCCTCGCTCAGCCCGCAGGCTACGCTCCCTTTGGCGGCGACGCCCACCGCCCATCACTACAAAGGGACGCTGAATACGAGCGCCGCCATTTGTTTATACCACACTCCTGAGGCGAAAAGCCGGGAGGCTGCATATTTTAAAATTGTGTGTTCTTTTAATTACTGTGTTTTAAAGCTCACTTGCCCCTTCACTTCAGCACGCTGCTGAAAAGTGGACACATCGCTGGTTCCTACCTGGCGGGGGACGCTTCGCCAGCGCCTCGCTCAGCCCGCAGGCCATGCCCCCTTTGGAGGCCACGCCCACCGCCCATCTGTCTATCCTCCTATAAATCATGTGCTTTCCTCGGAAGCGCAGCGGACGAGCGCAGCGGGCATGACGATTGCGCGACGAGGGCGCGCCGATTGTGCGCCGAAGACACGCCTAAGGAAAGCCCGTCTGCGCCCGTCCACGGCCGACCGAGGCTAGGGGCTGGTCAATCTGCCCCTCTCATTCAATATTCATCTGCACAGCTGACCGATCTTCAAGGCCGGTGGCCACTTGAGGACACTGTACTAGCCCGAATCACCAGACTGGGCCTTTCTACACCCCATGCCCTTTCCCACAGTCACTCTTCGCCCTTCCCTCTGACTGGTCGCCCATTTACTCTGTTACCCACTGGTTCTTCCCTTACGGATGTCTCTGCGATGTATCTCAATACCAGATCGGCAGTCAAGCATCAGCTCGAACTCTTTACACTGCTGGATCTGCACAAACCCGACCTTTTATTCCTTACCGAGACCTGGTTCTCCGACAGCTCCCTTCCCTCCCTACTGGCAACTCTCCCCTCATCCTACTACGCTCTTCGAGCCGACCGCCCTCCCGGCAAGTTAGGTGGAGGAGTTGCCCTGATTGCCCGCAAAGAAATCATCTTTCAACCCTTAGCGTTCTCCCCATTGGACTCATCAGATTGCTTAGTGGCCCGCTCACTCTCCCTTACTCCCCCACTCACGTGTGTTCTCATTTACCGACCCCCGTCCTCCCCGTTATTATTTCTTCCAAGTTTTCAAGAACTGGTGGCTACCTTGGCAGTCAACCATTCGTCCATCATTGTCCTTGGGGACTTCAACTTCTGGCCCTCCGATCCTGCTGAGTGTACAGCCTCCAAGGAGTTTTCAGAATCTCTCCGCTCTCTCAACTTCACCTCTGCTGTCCACGCCCCCACTCACAGTTTGGGCCACATCCTCGATCAAATTTGTACCGAGAATGCCCGGTCACTTCACTATCTATTTCTCCCAGCACTTGGTCCGACCACTTTCTTATTTCCTTCTCTTTATCCCTCTGTCCAACCCCTAAGCTTCCCCCCGCCAAAAACATCTGGGCATGGTCATGGAACCGCGTAGACGTAGCCGCTCTGTCTGCCACACTTTCCGCCTCTAGCCCTGATCTCTCAGGGCTGTCATCCCTTGGACAAGTGGAATCCATCAACGGCTGGTTACGGGCCGGCTGTGAGTCAGTCGCCCCATTAAAATGCATTACATCTAAGCGTTCCAAAGACGCAAACCGTTGGTTCACGGACGAATTGAAGATCCAAAAACTCAATCTTTGTCAAGCGGCATGCCTCTGGCGGCGGGACTACGGTTCCACTTCAAGAACCCGCTATGTCACCCTTCTGACCCTCTACAAGAAATCCATTCTGGAAACCAAGAAGGCCTATTTCTCATCTAAAATCCAGGTCGCCGAGAACCGGCCCAGAGAAATTTTTTCTATTGTCCAAGAATTAGCCTACTCTGACAGGGTCTCACTCAAACCCTCTCCCTCACAATGCCTCTGCGACTCCCTCAACTCTTTTTTCTTTGACAAAATTAGCACGATCAGAGCCAAGATTCCTCTTCCGTCGCCCTCCTTCACTAATCCCTGCTGTCCCCCAGTTGCAGCACATTTGGACTCTATTCTTCTTCTCACGGCTGACTCTTTCCTTTCCCTTCTCTCCCTGGTTAAGTCTGGTTCCCCACTGGATCCCTGTCCTACCTACATTTTGAAACAGATTTATTCATACTGTCCCTCACCCCCCCTTTCGCTCCTCAATAGTTCTCTTTCCCAGGGCATCGTCACTCCATCACTTAAATCGGCAGTGATTGTACCGATTTAAAAAAACCTGGTGCTGATCCTTCTGTTTCAACTAACTACCGCCCTATTTCACTCCTGACGTTCCTGGCCAAGGTACTGGAACACCATGTTGTCAGAACTTTGAGCTCCTTTGTGGAAAGGAACAGTGTCTTGGCCCCCAGGCAGGCAGGCTTTCGCCCCGCACACTCCACAGAGTCAGTGGTAATATCTGTCCTGGATAATCTTCGGGAGGGGATGGACACCAGTCAGCCGCAGGCCTTGGTCCTCCTCGATCTCTCCGCCGCCTTCGACACGGTAGACCATACCATCTTACTCTCACGTGTCGAGGCGGCGGGAATCGGGGGGTCGGCCTTGCTCTGGCTATCCTCCTTCCTGAGTGGCCGCACTCAAGCAGTTCGCTTGGGTGATTTTTCTGCTGACTTTCGCCCTGTGCAGTGCAGGGTACCCCAAGGATCCTCTCTGTCCCCATTGCTATTTAATCTTTACATTGCCCCTCTTATTTTTGCTTTACAACAGCTGGAGGTCTCTGTCTACAACTATGCAGACGACCTCCAGCTCATCTTTTTTCTATCCCCTTCCTCTGCATCAATATCCAATTTTCAGACTGTAATGACCTTCATTCAGGACTGGATGAACCACAACCACCTGAAACTCAATCCCGATAAAACGGAATGGGTGTTGACGGGTGGTTGCTCCAGTCCCTGGTCTTCTCTTTTTTGGCCCCTTTCTTTAGGTTCTCCTCCCACTCCCGTCTCCTCTGTTAAGACCCTTGGCTTTAAACTCAACGAACAACTGTCCCTTCATTCCCAAGTCAGTGCGGTCGTTTCTTCAGCTTTCCTCTCTCTTCGGACAATTCGCAAAGTTTCCCGGTTTTTCTCCCCTCCTGCCCTTAAACTCATTCTCCTGGCAATGGTGACGTCCCGCTTGGACATGGCATGCCGGCGTACCTCATGAGGCGCCTCCAGCTGGTCCAGAACCAGGCGGCCCACCTGGTATTCAACCTACCCAAATCACATCATGTCACGCCCCTTCTTAAATCATTACACTGGCTTCCCGTCCAACAACGTGCCCTATTCAAGTTGGGTTACATTATTTTCAACGCCCGGTCCGGTTGTGCTCCGGCATTTATCGGCTCTGCAATCCATGACTACACCCCGTCTAGAGAACTGCGCTCTGCCACTCATCAACTCCTCATTGTCCCTCGTTTTAAACGAAAAAAATGGGGTGGATCCAAATTCTCTACCTTGGCTCCTGCCTTTTGGAACTCCCTCCGACTTCACCTGAGATCTTGCTCCCAGTACCCCCTTTTTCGTAAAGACCTTAAAACTTATCTTTTTACTCTGGCCTTTCCCTCCTAAATCGTCCCTTGGCTCCCAGTCTTTTTCGTTCCTCAGGTGGTAGTACTACATAGCGCCATGAAACCGCTCGGTGTACGCGCGCTCTAGAAATACTTTTGAACTCAAACTCAAACATTGCGAAGGAGTCGTGCAGCCGCATTCTGAACAACTTGGAGTTTATTTACTGTTGTTGAATCAGCTCCAAGATAGAGGACATTACCATAGTCCAGGTGGGAGACAACCAATGCCTGGACTACAGTCCTCTGTGTAAAAATAGGGAGCATCCACAAGATTTTTTGAAGCCATCTCAAGGTGGAAAAACAGATGGAGGCCAACTTCACCACCTGCTGCCGCATCGTGAGCTTTTCATCAATGAGGAATCCGAGATTGCGGACCTGAGCAACGGGTTGAGGGGTAGGGCCCATATCCTTGGGCCAGTGTTGAGGACCCCATAGATCTTTGCCCTTTCCCAGGATCACAACCTCGGTCTTATCCCCACTTAGCTTAAGGAAATTGCTATGCATCTATTTGGAAACCTGGGTCAAGCTTTGCTTAAAAGCGGAGGTTTTATTACCTTCCATAGTAGAGAGGGAAAAAATAATTTGCGTGTCATCGGCGTAGGAAAATAAAGTAAGACCAGCTTCCTCCACTATAGTGGCCAGGGGTCTAACATATATGTTAAATAGGAGCGGGCTGAGGATAGACTCCTGGGGAACGCCGTACGCCGATGGACAAATTATAGAAGATGCTTTAGCAGAAAAAACTTGAAAGTGCGACCATTTAAAAAGGAGGCTAGCCAAGCTAAAGCCGGGCCCTCAGCTCCTAGGATCCGAAGAGTTGCGAGAAGGATGGAATGTGACACAGTATCGAACGCCGCACTCAAGTCAAGGAGAAAGAGTGCAGATGTTTCTCTGCGATCGATACAATGGCGCAATCTCTCGGTGACTCCTAAAAGTGTAGTTTCGGTGGAATGATGCGCTCTAAAGCCTGATTGAGACGAATGCAGGAAGCCCGAGCTCTCCACAAGATGAGTCAACTGTGTGTTGATATGTCTTTCTAAAATCTTAGAAAAAATAGGCAACAGTAAGAATGGCTTAAAGTTGGATAAGTTAGAAGAATCAGCTCCAGCCTTTTTTAGGAGAGGAACAATCATCGTATGTTTCCACTCCTGTGGGACATGTGACTCTTCCAAGGAGAGGTTAAGAAGTTTCATCAAAACAAGGCAGGAATCCAAGTCAAGTTTTTTCAGGATCTTGGCCGGTAAAGGATCACGTGGAGATCCAGATTTTATACTTTCCAGGCAGTGAGCGAAGGAGACAGCATCAAAAAGTGACCAAACAGTGAATGTTGATGCTCGGCAGGTCAGACTGTTATGGAGAGGCACTGGCATAGGAGGTAATTCCTCATCAAGGGAGGGAGGGCTCAGGGAATCATAAATTCGTTCCACCTTTGCTATAAAGAATTCCGCTATGGAATTACATTGTGCCTCCTCCAAAACAGGGGGGGCAGGGATCGAATCTGAGCCTGTCAGCTTTTTTACCACAGAAAACAGTGTGAGGGGACAATTCTGAGCATGTGTTACAGTGTTGGCAATATAGGCAGCTCTGGCAATTTTACACTGTTTGTGATAATCTCTAAGGGCCTCTTTGTAGGCCACTTTGCAAGACGAGGAATAAGAACGTCTCCATTTCCTCTTAAGAGCCTTACAACGGGACTTCGTGGTCTTTAATTTTTCCGAAAACCATGCCGCAGGAGGACGGTGAGGCAAGGAGTGCCTAGATACCAATGGAACAAACTTATCAACAGCAGCTTTCACCAATTTAGAAACTGCTGCATCTAACACAGATAGGGACGAGCCAACATCTGGTAGAGTATCAGACAGATGCATATTAAAATCTGTAATGCCACGTTTGCCCCAGCGTCGTAAACTCTCCTCCATATCACTGTTACCATTGGCCATAGTCTTGATACAGGGCAGAGTGAATTGAACTGCGAAATGATCTGACCACACCAAAGGGTGGGCTGCTAGTTCGCAGCGTACGGAAGGTTAGAGAGGACAGGATCTAATAGATGCCCTGCTAAGTGCGCAGGCACGGAATTGCGTAACAGAATGTTAAGGGCTTCTAGATCAGACAAGAAAGTTTTGCTAACAGTGCATTGTGGGTCCTCCAGATGTAAGTTCAAGTCACCAAGAATGGTGAAATTGGCAGCCTTCAAAGACAGAGGGGCAATGATTTCTGAAAATGACGTTGTCCATAAGTTAGAGTTCCCAGGGGGACAATATATCAAGAGGCCAGACAGGGTCATCTGAGGACTTATTGCTAGTTTAAATTGAGCGGCCTCACATCCTTGAAGGGGGAAGGCTTCGAACCTACAGCTGTAAAAAGACTTAAAGATTATGGCAATGCCACCTCCCTTGCCAGTGTCTCTATCTTTCTTGACCATGACATAGTCAGTAGGGAGGGCCATGGCAATGTCAGGTCCAGAGCTGGCATGAAGCCAGGTTTCAGTCAGAAACATGGCATCAGGTTTTTCATCGTCTAAAAAATCATAAATATGATTATTATGTTTAGGAAGTGACCTTCAATTTATGCTCCATAAGTGGAGTTTAGGACAGATAGAGGGTAGTTGTATAATACTCGGTTTACCCTGTTTACGTGGACGCTTCATCGATTTACACCAAGTCATCCTGCCCATTGGAAAACCACAATGATTGCATTTAAAACCCTGGACAGGAGGAGTACAAATTGTACACCGTACGGGCGAAAACTGCCTATAAGACTTTAATTCCTTCGAAGTGTAGTTAAGAGCAGTACCTTGATAGGCAAAGTTAGCGTATTCCTGAGCAAAGTTGATAGCCCCTAGGCACGGTCTGGCGCGGACGGGCACAGACGGGCTTACCTCTGGCGCACCTCCGGCGCGCCAAAGGCGCGCACGCTGCGCGCATGCCCTGCGCGGTTGCATTCTACGTCTCTTAAGTAGTGATTGACGAATAGCCCTACAACACTAGAACGCTACCCAAGATGGCATCTTGGGAGCCTCTCAAGCCCCTGGTCCCACACCCAAAATGGCGGTCGGGAGCAGAGAACAGCGCGAAGCTCACCAAAGTGGTGAGTAATGATCTTTAATTTTTAAGGTGCAGGCAGTGCGGACAGTTTGAGGTCAGAGCAGCAGAAGAAACAACAAAAGTGCGATTGTGCAAATTTTAAAAGTACAGGTGCTGAGCGGCAATTAAAAGCACTAGCAGCATTATAATTCAGCAGCGTTACAGTTCAGCAGCGTAACTGGCAAGTTCTGAGTTGCCCGTTAACCTCCCAGTTCCTTAAATACTATTTACCGAATAGCTCTACACCACTAGAACGCTACCCAAGATGGCGTCTTGGGAGCGTCTCAAGCCCCTGGTCCCACAACCAAAATGGCGGTTGGGAGCAGAGAACAGCGCGAAGTTCACCAATGTGATGAGTAAGGATCTTTAATTTTTAAGGTGCAGGCAGTGCGGACAGTTTGAGGTCAGAGCAGCAGAAGAAACAACAAAAGTGCGATTGTGCAAATTTTAAAAGTACAGGTGCCGAGCAGCAATTAAAAGCACTAGCAGTATTATAATTCAGCAGCGTTACAGTTCAGCAGCGTAACTGGCAAATTCTGAGTTCTGAAATGGCAATAAACAGCACACACAGGCCCTGCAGTGGCAGGTCTGAGACAGGTTTGAAGGGCTACTTCTGTGGGTGGCTCAATCAGTGCTGCAGACCCACTAGTGGCTTTTAATTAACAGGCCCTGCGTGTATGGTATACCACTTTACAAGGGTCTTAAAAGTAAATCGGCCATGCCAAACAGATGTAAGCCAATCATGCCATATTTAGAAGAGAGAGCATATGCAGAAAGGGCCACGTCCAACAACATCCTTGACACAAGATTTAGTATACACAGTTTATATAAATGTATATTTGTTGCATCTATGACGTTAATCTGCTGGCTTTTACAACGCAGGGAATCACAACGCGCTTGTTACAACGACCGCGTTGTGATTCCGCATACCATTACTCCGCATGTCGGAAGAACGACTTGCGGAGGGGGGGGGCGCTGGATGTTGGAATAGTATAATTTACTATTCCAACTCCAGTCTGTGCAGACACTAGGGAAGGTGTTGGATTTCAAATCCAACACCTCCCCCACTCCACAAGTCATTGTTCCGACTTGCGGAGTAATGGTATGCGGAATCACAACGCGGTCGTTGTAACAACTGCGTTGTGATTCCCTGCGCTGTAAAGGTTTTGGGGTAAACGTTGTTTACCATATTTGTTTGATTCACAACAAGAATATCCAGTTCTTCTGGAATTATTTGATGAATTCAGCTTTTTTTCTGGGCTTCCAATAAGTAGTGCAAATAATGCAGGATTTTTCAGCCTATCACAGAAATTGCAATAATTTTGCAATCAATTAATCAATCAATCAGAGAGGTGTGAAGCACAGCTACTCACCCTCAAGGGTCTTAAGGTGCTGGTAGGGGTGGGGAGGCAGCTCCGTTGAGTGCTGAGGACATCCGAAGAGCCAGGTCCTGCTGTCCTTCCTGAACTCGGGCAGTGTGGCAGTGTCGCAATGCTTGTATTAGGAAGAAAACATAAAGCATAGTAGCACCTGCGCTCCAAAGTCTATCTGTTCTCACAGTAGCAGGACATTACATGGGAAGCACTGTAAGTTACTGATATATGCCTGCAATAGGCCCTGGGCGGCAGCTTTAACTATCTGGGTGTGAACATTTTTAGGGCAAGACAAGATACATTAGATAGCAAACTTAAACCGATGTTGATATCCTTACGTGGGCCAGGATGGTTCTAGAAGTGCCTCCCTGTCCCATTGATGGGATAGATTGCCCAAGCAAGACGACTGTATGCCCTGGCTCCTTTATTACTTAAATAGCCATGGTACGGTCTGAAAGGATATTCCAGAAAACTGGCACTCTACTTCTGGAAATCATATGGAGAAATGAAAGACAGAGGGTGGCCTTTATAAAACTGAACCAACCCATAATGGAGGATGTCCTGGTTGCATCGGATATGGCAAATTACTATCTGGCAGCTCAGCTCCAACGAGTTGTGAAATTAATCAAATTGTCAAAAACAGCAGAGATGATATACATAGAAAAAGCCTTGCTTCCATTTTCAACTGCAACTAATATTTGGCAAAACGACCTCAGAATTGTGCTTTTCCCTAATTGGTGACTGAAACTAGGCAATGTGCTGCAGAGTTTTACCTATGTTGTTCCTCTGCATTGGGTGAGATTGAGGGAGAAGCATCTCCGTCTGATCTGCAAAAGATGTTGTCAATATAGGTCAGTTTAACAAAGTGGAGAAGCTGCTAACAATTGATAGATTTCAGCAGCTACACAATATTGCACCAGAGGAGTATTTGATCTATAGTTAACTAACACACAAAATGACGTTAACATGAGCTGTGAGTCAGGCATTCCCCCTATTGATAAATCATTGCATAAGCCACTGAATGTGAGATCAGGGAAGAAGGTGGCTACCCAACTAAAAAACAGGCTTTAAGATGTTTAAGTCTTCAATGCTGTTTGAGGCCTCAACTTGGAATACTAAAGTTGACATTCTCCTGATAAATAATGATCTTGAACAATGCCCATCCCTGCTAAAGGTCTATAGTCTCCATTTTCTAATATATTACATTTATTTATCTTCACCAACCATATTTAACTTCCAGATGCCTTTGCAAAATGTATCCAGAAAGGCCTACCAGCACACTGGCAACACATTTTCAGCCGTCCTTGACCCGGCTGTGCATGAGGCGCTGATTTAGTGGTCTTTAGGGGCAGAAGAGTCTGGGGATGATGGGCAGATCACTTGCCTAGAGTCCCCTGTCTCAAGGAAGCTCCACCCTATGGACAGATCTTTGGAGAAGATGGGGGTGTTTCAAATGATGAGATAGTCAACATTGTGTTTCCTATTACTGCTGCACAAGTGGATTGCTGTGTGCCAACAATACAGAGCCCAATAAAATAATTGCCAGGTGGCTCACATACCATCCAAGCTCACATAGATAGGTCCGAATCGGTGGAAATGTATAGTTCTCATGCTACATTACATAAGTTGCCTAACTGTAGAGTAGAAAATGTATGGGAAAGTTTCAAAGTCTAAGCTTCCTGAAAACATTGCAAAAAAGGTATTGATGCAAATTTCCTAATGGTAGCCTTATTAGAAAAACTAAAGCATCTATTTTCACTAGTGCTCGAGAAAGTTGAAAGGAGTTTGTCAACCATTGAGCAATCTATTCAAAATGAACCTTATCCCAGGATTTGTAACCAGTCTACACAAACTGTACAACTTTCATCCGGACAAACGAGTCATGCCCACTTCCCACTGTCCAAACAGTCCCCAGCTTGAAGAACTGTTACATAAGACTCCCAGTCTGTTTCCCCCAGTTAAGCCTTATACACAAAATGTTATCAAATAACGATTTGCAATTTCTGATTTCAAAATACAAATCAACTCAAATGGATTAGTTATAAGTGGGTGCAATTTGCAAACCGACTTTTACTTATTACATTGTTTTTTTTTAACCAACCTAATTACTTATAGGTCGGTTCACAAAATATTGATTCGTAGTGGGCCGCAATTACACCTGGGCATAAAATTCCACTCTGCTCGCAGAGTTTGCAGAGTTTTGCCCATTCCTCATAGAGCGTAGAGTTCTGAAAAACTCAGCGAAGCGCTGTGGGCCAGGGTTTTTTCTCTTTCCCGGCTAACCAACGATAAGTTGGTGAGCATGAGCGAGGAAAATCATACGCTAGACCACCTCCTAGCAACATTCCTTAATGCGAGCAGTCACACCAGGTCACAACTACTCACGTTGAGAATCCTGCCGTTCGTGTTGGGGAAACTGCTGCTCAAGTAGAACATCTATTCGAGTGGCAAAAAGAAGCAATGCCCTCTTGTGCTGCTCGTGATGCAGTTCATGCTGATTTTACAGTGGGGGACAAAGTTCCAGCACTAAAACCAGCGCAAGCAGTGTGACTTACCGCTGTCCTCCGCTTGCAGAACTCTGCGAAGCGCAGCAGAGTTTTCTCAGCATTTTGCGGAGCTCTGCATAGCAGAACTCTGCAACCTCTGCCCAGGCCTATTCGCAATTCAACCTATTGCATATTCGGAACCACTACTATTGGATAGAGTCACAGGCCTGGTGACGTCCTGGGGTCAGCAGACCAAAATGTCTGTGATTGCTTATAAATAAAGCAATCTTTGTTAAATGACCTAAAAAGAAAAAAGGATGCATTAAACAAGTAAATTAATAATTTTACAAACATATTTTGGCAATAGGAAGTGGCCCCAGGGACCGCTGCCTGCTCAGAAGCAATGTTTTTGTCGTCAGTCACAAAGGAGAAAGGGACGCCCTTGCCATTTGCAATGGTTATCACCAATTTGGATTTAGGGGTAAAATATTAATGGTTTGTGACCAGATTTTGGCCACAAAACTATTAATAAATTAAGGAATCAATATTTGAAAGGGCTGCCCTTTACATGCTCATTCCGAATACCAATTCTATATTTAGTGTGAAAATCAAATTGCAATTTGTTAATATGTTTTAGACTTGCAATGTGTGTTTTTTGCATTTGAAGGCAGATGTAGAAAACATCTGAATAGCAAATTTCCTAACTGTGAGAAATTGTGATTCGCATTTAGAAAATCCCTATTTGAAATGTACAATAGTAGTCGCTGGCAAAATAGCGATTCATTATTTGGTCAATTTTGATAGGTGATAACATTCTGTGATTTCCTAAATTGTGAATCTGTTTGCAATTAGCAACCGATGCATTTTGGCATAGCCTGATGACATCACAACCAGGAAGTCTTGCTCAGTAGGAAAGAGTGGAGTCTGAATGCTGGAGACTGTGGAAGACATCCAAAGAATATCGATTTGTATGCGTGCCATCTACCACAAAATACATAAAAAATGTCAAGGAGTGGGTTAGTGTGACAAACTCTCTGGAACATCATCCCTCGCAGTGCCTGAAGCTCAAAAAAAATAAACATGGAAGGTAATGCAGGAGAAAATTAACTCTGTTGGGGGTGACGCAGAATTCCACTGAGGAAAACAGAAAACAATGGTATGATCTTAGATCACAAACAAAAAAGAAGGCTGCAAACTGGCTAAGTGATGCCAGGGATACTGGATGAGGTCCCCTACTGTCCCCCGATAAACTATAACAGAAGAAATATTAGAAACTACTCTTGAGCCAGAATCAGTCATTGGATTCAGTATAATTGCTACATCTTATATTCCAGGAACCTCTCAAGGTAAGAGAAGTATAGCATTGTTGTAACTTAAAAAATGTATGTGATGAGTTTTTTTTTCAAAACATGTATACATTTATTAAACCTTTACACTTTAGTGTATATATGAATAAAGCAAGGAATCAGTATACTTGTGTAACATAAGGCAGCAGTGCATTTTCATAGAGCATCATGGTAGATTTAGTAAAAGCACATTATCTTGAGGTTAAGTTAAACAAATATATTTGTGGCTGTTAGGCTTGTCAGTCTTAGGGTGGTCTTCCATCACACTTTGTGCCTTGTTCTTCCATTTTTCACTGATCTATTATGTGTTGGTCTTAGGACTCTGTGCACTTTACCACTGCTAACCAGTATTAAAGAGTGTGTGCTCTCTCCTTTAAATATGGTGAAATTAGCTTACTCTTAATTGGCACAACTTATTTACTTGTAAGTCCATAAATAAATAGTACAACATTCCCCCAGGGCCTGTAATCAAATAGTACTAGTGGGACTGCAGCACTCATTGTGCTACCCACTTAAATAGCCCTTTAAACATGCCTCAAACCTACCATTGTAGCCTGAGTTTGCTGTTTTAACATGTAATTTGATGTGCCCTAAACAGCCAATAGCAAAGGGTGCAGTGTATTTAAAAATTGGATATGTATGTTTAACTTTCACATGTCCTGATAGTGAAAGGTTCACAAATCCATTTTACTACTCCAAGACCTACCTCTCCCATAGGATAACATTTGGTTATCCTATTACAATTAATAAGTGATAACTTTCAATTGGGAGCAAGTGGGAATCTCAAGTTTGGGGTCTAAAGAACTGTAATTTGGAACACTCTAAAATGATAACTTTGGAGATTATCACAATTCTGAAAATGGCACTTTTTGAAAATTGGCATTCTCTTGTACCAATCATTTGGTGCCTTCAGCCTGTAACCTGGGTACGGTGGAAGACTCAGAGGACTGCTGTGCTGCTCTGCAAGAAGGACTGCTACTCTGTTTTCCTGCTGCCTTAGATCTGCCAACTTTAGAGCAATTGGAAAATTGACATCCAAAGCTAAAGAGAAGAAACTGGGGGTGAAGGATTATGAGGGGAGCCCGATTTGACTTGGCTAAAAATATTCACAAATCTGTCATAACACAGAGGAGGAATTTCTGGGAAGATCTGAGATCTACCTTCCATACTATCAAGCTGTTTAATAGGGTTCATATGTGTTCAAATACTTCTAAGTAAAGGTAGTGAATCATCATCAATGGGCTTAGGGTGAAGGCTCTCCGTGACAAAAGAGCCAGTATGACTACTGTAAAGTGTCATCTGGTGTCCTCAGAGCAGGTCATCTCTAATACATTCCACCAGGTCATAATCGCAGTCAAGCATGAGACTCATTACACTGTGACTCTGGTTCCCTTTCAGCAGGGGGTGTCTCAAGTTTTCTAAAAGTATGTGTGCACTCTGCCATGCCTTTTGATTGTCTGTTGGGCAATGACCTAGAGCAGACTGTCTGGAAGGAGTTGGATCTGGAGCTCAGGTCACACCTGGAGTTGTTAGGTTTCACCCGAATGGGTCTCTATGACCAGAAGGCCCATGGCTACTCAAGAGGCCTGGAGCATGGAAAATGGCCCGGCTACTGCCAAGAAGAAGAAGGGAATGGGCACTGAAAACCCACCTGAAATTCCCACTGTCCAGGTTGACAAAGTGTCTAAAAAAGCCTCCCCAATAATACTGGGGAGGACATTGCTGCCCTGTGAGACCTGCCTGAGCTTGCCGAATGACAGGTTGAGTGTGGGCCCATCAGAGAGGAGTACGCAACTTTAAAGTGCTTCTCAGATGCAGGCAGCAGGTGGTGCATCTGGAGATCACCTAATCTATAGGGAGAATGATGTCCTTTACAGTGAGCCTAAGATTACTGCACTTCGGTCAGCCAATGTGCTGGTGGTCCCTCAGCTTTACAGGGATTTCCGATTGGGGTTGTCTTATGATATACCCCTGTCAGGACAGCTAGGGCAGGACAATACCATTTCCAGGTTTGTCCTCCACTTTCTCTTGGCCCAGGAAGAAGATAGACTCAGACATGTTCAGTTGGTCTTGTCCCACCTGCCATTCATGCGGGAAAGCAGAGAAAAAAACTCTTCAGGTTTTCTTCCCTGTCGTTGGTACTTCCTTTGAGAGATTTGGAATCAACATTGTTGGTTCCCTGGACCCCAGGACAGACTTTGCCAACAGATTCATCCTGGTATTGGTCAACCACACCATGGGGTACACAGGGGGCACCCTTCTGAGGTAGATGACTGCACTTGTGTTGGCTAGGTCCTTGAGCAGGATTTTTACCTGCGTGGAGTTCTCCAAAGAAGTAATGTCTGACGGATGCACTAACTTCATATCAATGTACATGAGATCCATGAGGAATGAGTGTTGGGTAAATTACAAGTTCTTCTCCACACATTACCACTCTCAACCCTATGGGCTTGTGGGGATTCAACAAGAACCTGAAGGGCATGATAATGCGCCTACCTGAGCCCAAGAGATGGAAGTGGGACATTGTCTTGCCATTCCTGCTGTTCACATACAGGGAGGTGCCACAGAATGGGGTTGTGTTTCGCCCATTTAAACTCCTCCATGGACACCCTGTCAGGGGACCTCTGAGCCTTGTGAGGGAGTCAGCTACATGCTGGTTCTCTGAGACTAGAAGCAACACTTCTAAAATAAGGCTAAGGGCAATCTTGAGGCCAGTCAAGAAGTGATCAAACTCTGGTATGACCAGAAAGGCCACTCTGGTAGAGTTTCACCCTGGCCAGAATGTGTGGGTCATGGAGCATGCAGAGTCCAGAACTCTCCAAGATTATTGGACAGGCCTATAAAAGATGAATGGAGTGGGAGGTGGATGCCACCTACCTTGTGGACTCCAAGAGCCCTAGAAACCCCTTAATGGTTCTCCACATACACCACCTTAATCACTACATTTAGAGGTCTGAAGTCACCATGCTCTAGGTGACATATGACGGAGTGGAAGAGCGAGTAAACCTCTCCCTGACCTCCTGTCTTCCAAGGAGCATGATGGATCAATAGAGGGTGTTAACCTCTCCCCTACTCAGACCCCAGAACATCAAAGTTACTGGTGTCAGTTACTGGGTCAGTTTTCTTCACTGCTTTTCCTCACCCCTGGGCTCGCACACTTGTGTAGCCACGACATAGACACTGGAGACAGTCCAGCTGTCAAAAACATTTTCAGGTTGTTGTATAAGGTGAGGGCCAATATCAAGGAAGAAATCACCAATATGCTTGTGTAAGAGGTGATTGAGCCCTCCATTATTCCCTTGTCCAGGCAGCCCAGTGCTGCTGGTGTCCAAGGGTGTCTCACCGGATACCACCCCAGAACGTAGGTTCTGTGTGGACTAAAGCTCCTTCACTAAGACTGACAATTACCCCATCCCTTGAACTGATGAGCTCATTGACAGACTGGACATTACAAAGTTCTTTAATCTTAATACCTTTGATCTGACATCAGGATACTGGCAGATTACCCTGACTGAGGAAGCAAAAGAGAGGTCTGCATTCATGACTCCAGAGGGTCACTACCAGATCAGTATGATGGCTCAAAGAATGCACCTGTCTCCTTTCAGAGGTTGGTGAAAAGGTTCCTAGCAGGGAAGGAAGCATTAGGTGCATTGATGACCCAGCTGTCTTCAGCTCCAGCTGGTAGGAACAACTGTAACACCTCCAGGAGGTACGTTAGGTTATGCATCACGGCCAGTAAGTGCCAGATATTGCATGATATCATGGTGTATCTGGGCAACATGGTGGTGGGGGCAAGTTATAGCCCCTCCAGGCCAAGATTGAGACTGTCCTGGCAAACCCCAAACACAAACGGAGGTGAGGGCCTTCCAGGACCTCACAGAATAGATAGGAGGCTTCTTAAGGGGTGTGGAACCATTGATACACCTTCAACAGAGCTGACGTCAGAGAAGTATCCGAAGAAAGTGATCCAGACAGAGACCTGCCAGAAAGACTTTGACACAGTCAAAGAGGCCATGTGTATGGCACCTGTACTCAAGGCTCCTGACTTGTCTAAGGAGTTTATAGTGCAGACTGATGTTTCAGAGTATGGTATAGGGGAGGTCTTATCACAGTTAAATGAGAGGGCCTAGACAAACTAGTAGACTTCATTAGCAGGAGGTTGCTTCCCTGGGAACAGAGGTGGAGTGCTATAGAGAGGGATGTATTTGCTGTAGTCAGGCACTGAAGAAGCTGAGACCATGCTTATTTGGGACTCAATTCTGAGTTCAGTCACACCACAGGCCCTTCATAGGGCACATGCAACTGAGGGTTGAGAATCCCTCCATGGAATGGACTTTGCAGTGGGACACTTTTCTGGGTCACACAATTCCAATGCTGATGGTCTCTCCAGGTTCTTCCGTCTTAGTGATGAGAACCCTCCAGGATGTTGGGTAGTTCTCCCAATTTTAAGCTGGGGGAACATATGTTAGACCTGTCAGCTTAGGGTGATCTTCCCCCAAACATTTTGCTTGGCTCCTTCAATGTTGCTGATCTCATGTTTGTTGGCCTTTGGACTCTGTGCACTTTACCACTGATAACCAGCACTAATGTGCATGTGTTCACTCCTTAAAACATGGTAAAACTGGCTCATTCCCAATTGACATATTTCTTTTATTTATAAGTCCCTATTAAGGTGGTGCTACCTTGTAAATTAAATGCTACTAGTGGGTCTGTAGCACTGACTGTGCTGTCCACTCAAGTAGCCCTTTAAATATGTCTCAGGCCTGCCACTACAGTATGTGTGTATGCTTTTTAAACTGCCACATCGACCTGGCAGCATGAACCTTTTGACAAGCCCAAACTTTCTCTTTTTGTACATGTAAGCCACACTAGGGTTGGCCATAGACAGCCCAAAGTGCTGGGTGCAATGTATTCAAAATGTTAGATGTGTACCTTCACGTTTTACAATGTCCTGCCTTTCCCGTAGGATAACATTGAGTTTACTTTCTTACATTTCATAAGCCGTAACTCCAAATGGTAACAGATAACAGGTACCTAGGTCATGTTTAGTGTCTTTGGACTTGTACTGCAAATCCTATCAAATTTTGTAAAGTTAGATTTCAAATTACAATTTTGAAAAATCCACTTGAAGAAAGGTGGCATTTTCCTGCTTTAGCTATTTGGTGTCTGCAGCCTGTTTCTCTGTCACATGACTGGGTGCTGCTAATAGTTGGGCTTTTTTGTATTCCTTTGAGACAGTAGAGAGCTTAGGTGTGCCTGTATGTACCATCACTGCAGGATGGGAGTATAGAGATGGACACATCTCTACTTACACTTGAATAGGCAGTGTCCTGCCTCTACACAAAGGCTGCATACACCCAGTGGTTACTCTGGAGTGAGGTCAGTGAAGGTAGGATGCCTGTGGACTTCAAATCGAATCCTCTAGGACAAGGGTCTCCAAACTGGGAGACGGGTTCCCCCAGGGAGGCCTCAAGTGATCCCAAATGGGGGGATGTAGGGGGGCACCAGTCTCTGGCCAAGGAAAGCATTATACTGATACTGATGCTTATCTTAAGCAGAACAAAATGAGCAGCAGTAAGTCGCTCTGCAATGAGCCATCACTAACATCTTTTGTCATTTATATGGCTCGAAGTATGCTTCAGAAGGGAAGGGACGGCAAATATTCTTTAAAACCCCCACCCTCATTTCTGATAATCACACTGGATACTTTTACTTGTTAGTAAGGCATGCATACCAACATAGTATGTTTGGCAATCGTATTCATTTGCATTTTTAAAATAGAAACAGAACTAAACTGCAATGTTTAAATAATCAAGATATATTTAAACAGTTTCAATTTAATTGAATATTTGTGAACATTTCTGAGGGGGTCCCCAATGATTTGTTTTTCCATTGGGGGGCAGCTTTAAAAAGTTTGAAGAATGGCCACTCTAGAACCTTCTCCCACTTCAAAGGAAGAATCAGGTAAAAATAGTGGACACCAGGCACTAACTCTCAAATACTCTTCTGCACCTGTGAATACTCTGCCAGGATTAGGTGTGCTGTGCTGCTGAAAGGACTGCCACACTGCTGGACTGCTTCCCCACTAAACTACTGCCCTGATGGACTACTGCCTTGATGGATTGGTGCCCTGAGTTAGAGAGATTTGGATCTTCAATGAGCCCAGGAATCCCAGAGTAACTCCAAGCACTCATCTTCTGGCCTACTGTCCAGAAACAGAGGGACATAGCAGGCTCCCAACCACCTGAACCAGCACCCAGGTCCAGCTGGAGCAAGCCCTTGACTCCAAAGTAGTGTTTCTAAGGTCCTTGGCCCTTGGTGTGGCCTCAGAAAGGTAGAAGTTCTTGGGCTCTTCGCGACTGTGAATGGGGCCATTGGTGCTGAACCCTTGTCACTTGCACAGCCACCAAAGCGAAGTTCCTTGCTGTAGCTCTGGTACTGTGAAGCATTGGGCCGACCGTTCGCAATGGCATCAGGATCTTTGCACTACATTGACTCCCGTCCATGATACCAGACCTACTCTTTGCGATACATCGATGACCGTTACAACGCTTTCCTGTTCCTCACAGGCAACTGCCCCTCTAATAGACTCTTTGTGCTGAACTGAGAAGCTAACTTTTCAGTGGGACTAACCTGGTCCCTGTATTCGAGCCACACTGCAAAGCTGTTGACCCGAACACCATTTTTACTTGTCTTTAAAATTGTATATCTCCAGATCTACTGATTGAATTTTTGTCATTTTAGGCTTGTTTCATCTATTACATTTTGCTCTATTGGTTCTAAATTGATGTATTGTATTTGTGTTGTGTTTTCACTTAATTACTGTTTGAAGTTCTGCATAGGTACTTTACACATATGCCTGTACTTTATGCCTGACTGTTCTGTGCCAAGCTACCAAAGGGTTGAGCACAGCCTAATTGGGGGTTTGCTTGTGACTTCACCCTGATAAGGATTGTGGCTGCTGCTTGTAAAGGATTTCACCCCCCTCAACTAGTAACCCGATTTCTGACACAGAAGCAAAACATTACTTTGGTTTTCAAAAACTGTTAAATACCCTTGCTGAAAACCAGATGATAATAAATGAAACATAATATTTTTGACAGATGCAATGAAGGCTCTATGTAGAGAATTCAATCAGGATAACATAAGTTAAAGATGTAGGGAGCGTCAAACCTCAGCACATATTGTTGGCTTGAGTAAGTTGATTAATCAATCACCTTGCACATGCCACATCCACATTGTCACAGCTTACTGTGAGCCTACAAGTTGAAATGGGTAACTAAATCTTGAGGCCTCTTTCAAATTACAAATGCTGTAGAAACAGTGCAAACCTCACAGATTGCAGGTGGCACTCAAGTAGTAGGTGCTTGTGGGGAGGAGGACCGGCTGGAGCACTCCGACGCCGACGAGGAGGAAGGACTGAACGCTGCTTCCTGGTTGCCAAGAATACAGAACCAGGAAGTCTATAGCCGTGGTCTAGCGCTTGTGCAGCGGAAGGGGGAGGAGTCCCGTCAGCCGGCGGAAACAGGAAGGATAAGAGGAGGAGGGTTAGAACGGACGGTGTGCGAGGACGGAGAGGAGGTAGCAGAGCACCTGGCAGCGGAGGAAAGCCGAAGAGTGGAGAGCGTGAGAGCGGAGGCGGCTGTGGAGCATCTGGCAGCGGAGGAAAGCTGAAGAGTGGAGAGCGTGAGAGCGGAGGCAGCTGAGGAGCATCTGGCAGCGGAGGAAAGCCGAAGAGTGGAGAGCGTGAGAGCGGAGGCTGCTGCGGAGCACCTGGCAGCGGAGGAAAGCCGAAGAGTGGAGAGCGTGAGAGCGGAGGCGGCTGCGGAGCACCTGGCAGCGGAGGAGACTCGGAGAGAGAAGAGCGGGAGAGCGGAGGTAACCCGAAGAGAGGAGAGCGTACTGAGAGTACTGCAGAGCGACGTTCCCGACACTGCTTCCATACCCGGTGGGCTGAAGGGAGAAGAAGCCAAGGGTCCTGCTGCTGTGGTCCGAGAGTTGAGCCACAGCCCAAGGCAAGTGTTGCTAAAGGGGGCATTCTGGTGGGGTGTGTGGGGAGGTGGGAAGTAGCACGTTTAGGGAGGCGGGAGGCCCCGCGGTGACCCTTGCACCAAGACACATCCCTTCTTTTGGTGAAGGTAGCACAACAGTTGTAGCTGAGAGCAGATCAGTAATCCCCGATTGTTTTTCTTTTCCCTGAGGCCACAAGAACCGGGACATCGGACCAAGCCCTGACGGGGCCTGAACCAAGAAAACCCCGAGAAGGAAGGACCTTCCAAAATCATCCCTACTTAGAGTGTATACTTTAATAAAACTGAACAAACAGACAAACAGTGCTCTGGTCTCATACTCTGTGCACCACTAGCCCCTGACAGTGCTGAAAATGAGGATCAGTCCAGTGTCAGCAGCATATCTACCACAGATAGTATGACTGTTAGTGAAACCGGGAGTTGCAGTGCTGTTGGAGGGAATCTGGGAGCTAAGCAACTACTCGTGGCACGCTCAAGACATAGTCTATTTATTTGCCATTTGTTATTTTTGGTGTGTTTAGGGTTAAAAAGAAAACAAAGAGGGTCCAAGGGAATATTTAACGACCTAGCATTGTTATCATCCCTTACGACTATGAAAACCAACTACTTGGATAACAATGGGTCAAAAAACAAACTATCTTAAAAAATCAGTGTGTCTAGAGGGATTAGGTAGGTTGTAGCCTAGTCTAATGGAAGAGATCACAATGTAAGTGCGAAATTCAATGGCATCAGGGGGTAAACTGACTAGCAGTACTCACATTATGCAGTAGCAGTATACTAAGGTCCTGAGGAAGCAGGAGGAGATCTTTTGACTCCATACCCACTGCCGAAACATGTCGACCTATAACCAACTTTAGTAGTTATTTGTTAAACACTACTATGCACTATTTTCAGCTTTGGGTGTGGATAGGATTCTATTAAAATTGTTTTTCCATTTCCACAACCCAATCTTAACCATCTTTTTGGACTTTAGCACTTATTATTTTTTCACATTTTTTGCACTGCTAGTCAGTTTACCCCCTGATGCCATTGAATTTCGCACTTACATTTGTGATCTGTTCCATTAGACTAGGCTACAACCTACCTAATCTATAGTGGATAACACCACTTTCCTTCGGGGTGAAGGATCCCAAATGATGTAGGGCGGTACAGGATGGTAATCTGACGGGAATAACTATCTTTACCACAATATACTCCCTGTAGATTTCGCGGTTGTACCCTCTAGACACACAGATTTTTTAAGATAGTTTGTTTTTTGACCCATTGTTATCCAAGTAGTTGGTGTTTAGGGTTAAAACACATATTATACCTTTTGTTTTGCATTTGTGACAAGGAGTACAATTACATTACTGCGCACAATGGTTTGAGCGCCCGCCACCCAACTTGATTTGTCATATGTATTTGTGAATTTCACTGAAGCAATTTATTAATGTCATCAGAGTCACCCACGTGCAATAAACACACTGGATTTTTTATGTCCAATACTAGCTTGAGTTGTTTAAAATTCTACACGAATGTGATACATTGTATCACACGATTAACATACCGTGCACGTTTGAGCGTGCGTCCTTGAGTATAACATGCAACTGTCAGTATGTTGGTGTTTGAGAATTGAGGAATTTGGCCTTTAAACTAAACCAGGCCTCGCTGTTTCCTCCAAACAGCTACCGGCTCACACGAAGCATCTCCAACGCGTTGGCTGTGTGAGAGCAGCACTCAGGTGCTGCTCACTGGACCGTAATGCGTGCACGCATTCCGGCCGAGAGACCCAGTATCTATTCAACTGCCGGCTTAGTGTTCCGTCTTCAGTTCATTGAGGCGGATGCGAGTCTTTCCACACAGGTATGCGCTCAACCCCAAGTCCCAACAAACTTTTTACGCTATTACATGAATCTTTCCTTAAGCGGTGGAGACTAACATTTCGTTGTCTCTTATTTTTAGATATTTGGGAATTTTTTATTCATTCAAGCCCAGGATCACATATAGATACTGCATTGATAAGTAAGTGAGTACTATCTGTTTCTGGGGAGCTTTGATGTTAGTTCATTTTTGACTACCCTCAGCCCCATTTATTAGTTATGCTGATATTTACGTATATGTTTTTTCAGCAACAATGCAACGTCCTTTTCAGACATCGGAACCTGAGCAGCCATCTACTTTCCACTTACCACCACATGCTCCTGGTGGTCCCAGGGTAATTTTCCTTACCCATACCTTAAATAGTAATTATTTTCATTAAATGTTTTATCACCTGTTCCAAATAGAGGTCCCTTAACTATTCCTAGGTGTCCCATATTTGGTCCTGATGAAGACCCTACTGTTAGAAACTCCAGTTGTCTACATTAATCCCCCAGGGTCCAAACGTCAACAGCTATATATTGTATTTACCATTGTGGACAACAGTGAGAGGTCCTTCGTGTGTCCATATACTATGGTGATGTAAATATATTGGCCATGTATCATATGCCCAATTGGCACTTTACACTATTTGGAGTATATATTGCTCACTGCCCTCCCTCTCTCACTTACCCTCACGTTTGCACAACACTGCACATACCCTTCCTTTCCCATTGGGGCACCTTCTTTGAATGTGTACAATTGTTGTATTCTCAGTGAACATGAGAATCCGTGTTTCACATGATAAATGTACTGAATTTACCATAAAATTGATTGAAATTAATTCCACAGGTGATGTTAAAACATTTGTCTTAAACATTGTGTCCACTAGGCTCATTTGTTCTATGAACCGTACATTACCCAGGTCCTAGTGATTTGCCTGGGTCAACCCCTTCGTTTCATAACACATCATGCCATACACAACATTTATCTGCTCTGGAGTCATTACGTTGTAGAGTTACTGGCAGCTGTTCCTCCTCCTCGTCAGACTCTGACTCACACTTCCTAACTGTCAATCCTTTCCAAGTTGCTATATTATGTAGAACTGCACATATGGCTAGAATTTTACACCTGGTTTCTGGAAAAAATTTAGGGCGCCACCACTCTTATTGAGATATTGGAACCTACTTTTTAAAAATGTGTCGCAGACAGCATCAGCCTGCTCACACTTCTTATTACAAACCCTGAACACCTGCTCACCCAGTGGGGCCCTCTCACAGCTCAAGCCACTATCTCCATCATGAACTCCGTGCACTTGGGAGCACCCCTGGACTCCTGTTCCCACCACATCTTCAACCTCGGGAGCAATATGACTTGTGATGAGCTCAAGAAATTCCTGAACACCCCCACCACTTATGCCACCTTCCCTGAGGACTAGAAACACGCTGAAGTGAGGCCCCTCCTGAAGAAACTATCTGCTGACCCAGCAGAATCGAAGAACTACCAGCCCATTTCTCAGCTTCCCTTTCAAGAGAAAGCAATCAACCAGCAGGTCACTGGACACCTGGAACATAACAGCTTCTTGGACCCCTCTCAATCCAGATTCTGAGCCAACCACAGCACAGAGACTGCCTTGATCACAGTCACTGATGAAATCACTTCCCTCCTAGACCATAGTGAAAAAGTAGTCGTCATCCTTCTGCACCTTTCAGCTGCCTTCAACACCATATCCCATCACATATTGATCAACAGACCTCGGAATCCATGGAGACGCCCTCATATGGATCGCCTCATACCTCATCAGAACCCAGAGAATCTGTCTCCCCCCTTTCACTTCAAAACCCAAAGAGATCATCTCCTGCATTCCCTAAGGATCATCCCTCAGCCCTACCCTCTTTAACACGAACATGACCTGACCAACACCATCAGATCACACAGGCTCATTATCATCTCCTATGCTAACTACACCCAGTTCATCCTCTCACTGTTAGAAGCCCCCTCCACCCACTCATCTTTGGGAATAAAAGTGCGCCATGGAATGATGCACGGTGGCCTGCTGAACTCGGCCCATCCCCCACGCCGACAGACCATGGCCACAACCTTGGCATCATCTTGGACAATTTACCTTGCTGTCCAAGATGATGCTGAGGTTGAAGGCACTTGCAGTCTCTTTCACCCTCTGCAAGGTGTTCAGGTAGCTCCCAGTCAACTCCAGAATGACAGTCACACAGGCCCTCATCAACAGCAGGCTGGACTATGGGAACACACTTTACATAGGAATCCCTGCACGCCACCTGAAGAGACTATAGACAAATCAAAACTCAGCCGCTAGACTCATCCTCGACCTCCCCAGATGGACCCACATCACACCCAACCTCAAAAAGCTTCCCTGGCTCCCGATCTAAAAGAGATGCCAATTCAAGATGTTGACCCACACATACAAGGCGCTGCACAACAAAGGACCAGCATACATCATAAACGCATGGCCTTCCACCACCTGACTAGACACCTATAATCCACCTCCCTCTTAATCGCAGACACCCCCTTGATACGCCAAACAGCAGAGGATGCTCCTTCTCACACCTGGAGACTAAAGCTTGGAGCAACCTTTCCCTGCACCTCAGGACCACCTTGTCACTCTGACAATTCAGGAAAGAACTCAAGACCTGGCTGTTTAAATGGAGAGACCACTACAAAGCAGCTAGCAACTCCAGCACATTGAAACCCTCATGAGTGATTGATTTGCTGTGTGATATAAATACTTAATTCCTAAAATACTTGATTGAAAAGTCCAAAGGTATGCTCTATGGCCCCTCTTGTACTTCTATGTGCAATATTGGAATGGCGCTTACTCTGTGCAGAAGGGTTCAGATAAGGATTCATTATCCATGGGCGTAGAGTTAAAGCACTATCGCCTACAACATCAATGTGCATATTAGTACATTATGCTCTATATATATATATGTGTGTGGGGAAATCAAAAAACTAATTTAGTTTTTTGATAATTTCCCCAGTATATATCTATCTTCATAATCTCCTCTTTGGAGCCTTGTGTAAATGGCACTGTGTCTAAAGATAAAGGAATCATGGATGCACCTTGGAAATCATGATACTATATTCGTAATAAAAATTTTAGCTACACACACTGCTTGCATGTTTAATGAATTTGTATTTTGCCGGTTGCAGAACAAGTACCCTAAGGCAGACAGTGAGCAGATTGGCACATGTGTACCATCTATTCAGAAAATCACATGTGGAAAATCGAAAAACATAAAAATTCAATTTTCTATTCAGTGCATTGTCAGAAAGGTATATGTGAGTATTTATGTGCATTAACATAGCATCCAGAATTGCATGAAAAGTGTGAGGTATAACACTCTGTGACACCCTACACACTAAGGCTATTACAACTTGGTAATTACCTGAGGCTAAACGGTGCAAAGAACATACAACGTGCCCAAGGGTGGGGATAGAATTACTACTTAGAGTATTATTCTCAAGCTGTGGTTTTAAATCAGCATTACGTTCCTAAACGATAGCGCAACTTATCTTGCACTTTTCGTCGATTTCTTCCTCAGTTTGTTGGAAGAGAATTATTCTGAGTCTGTCTGCTCTGTGCAACAGCTGCAAATGGTTGGTATCAGTTTAAATTCTTGATATCTAACTAGACCTGGTATGGAATTGTGATGTTAGCACTTGGTGAAGACTAACATCCCCTCCAATTTATAATCCACAGTCTCACAGTTACATCAAAAATAGTTGCCATGATTAGATACAAACTGGGTTGTTTTCTTTTTTATATATAAAAAGGAGAGCACCCTCAGGTAAAATTCCGAGCTAGTAAAACCTGCAGTCTTTCTTGGAAATGGTTTTGAATAGTAGCAACAGTTTTTGCAAAACAGATTCAGTATCGGCGTTGGTTGCTATTTACTATACTACCTGAAAGCTAGGCTCTCTCCATAAATATTAAAGTTATGTCTATGTAGTAAGTTACCTCCTCAAATTATGCTCATTTTATTATATTTTTGGGATTCTATAAAGTCGCATGTGCAATGTTTTTAAATCTTGTGTTCCCTCATTTGAAATGTTTACATTACAGAGTTGTGTTTTTATTCCTACAGCTGCTATCATCTCCTTTGACCTGGAATGCAAGGGGTTGTTTCTCAGCCATAGCCAACAAATTGAGACCTTTCGTTCATGAATAATTTGCAATTAAATACATGTTGTTTTATTCTTTGCATGTTTCTTTCTGCTTTAACCTGATCTAATATTAAATTATCTGTATGGTTTATTGTATGTTTTAACCTTAATAAACGAATTGATGATGACGATAATTATGGAAGCTTATTGGGGAAGACCATTAAAATATTGACCGAATTTACGGAAAAGCGGGCTTATAAAATCTTGTTCGCCCCCCTAAGTCACTAACGGGCACATGCATCATTGTCAATTGCATTCGCAAATGGTGCGAATCGCAATTTTCGGCCGTTTGCGAATGCAATTGACAAAATTGGGATGTATCATGTTTTTTGCAATTTTTGAAATCGCAATCATGTTGCGATTTCTAAAATTGCGATTGCATTTAAGAAATTGCAGTTTGAGATTTCTTAAATGCAATGCATGAACATTTTAAATTTGTGAATTCGCAAATAGGGAGAGGTAAAAAGGACCATGAAGTTGACCTTTATGGTAATTTGCGAAAACTTTCAAAAATGCACAAAAGTGCATTTTTTAAAGTTTCATTTTACACACACACATGCCCTTGGGGCATGTGTGTGTGAAAAATGCACTTAAAGTTATATTTCAGGGGTGCAGGGGAGGTCCTTTGGACCCCCCCTGCACCTTTGAAATTGCATTCTCAATTTGCAATTCGCAAATTGCTAACCGCAAATTGAGAATGACTTCCCATTGATTCCTATGGGGCCTCTTGGCCCATAGGAATTAATGGGAAGGGATTCCTTAATTGCGATTCGCAAATTGTGAATCGCAATTTTGGCATTTTTAGAAATCGCAAAAAAAATTGCGATTTCTTGATGCATAGCCTTTTGCGATTTCTTAATTGCGATTCCTTAATTTTTGCAATTAAGAAATCGCAAACGGCAACAATGAGGCATGTGGCCGTAAAAGTATACAGCTTTTAAAAGCTAAAAATCTAATTCTCTAACGGTTGGTGGCTGAACCTAGGGAGTACTGCAATCCCCGTACCCACTGTGGCGCAGGGAGGACAGCAACCTTTCAGGAACCCTTACACCCTGAGTGCGGCCCTCATTCAACGCCAGCGGTAGGATATGAGAGGCTCAGGGGCTCCTCTTCACATGCTGCATGGGGCCACATTATTTTTCGTTACGCCACTGGCTGCACCCCAAGTCTTGAGGACAAGGCCAGAAACGAAGAAGCTGGTTGATGCCGACACAAAGCGTCGATGTGAGACGCTGCTGATAGAATGCCCGACAGGCGGTGGGTGACCGGCCAATGATTTCATGTTAAGTAACTGTAGGTAATTGGCTCATCTGCATTCATGTAGAACAGCGCTGCTTCTCACAGGATGGGCTTGATCCGAGGGAACGGAGAGGTGGCAAACATCGAATTATTTCTACTAACAGCGCTAATTGGTTTTGACTGTTCTGTTCGTTCTGAAGGTTGTTTTATTTTTTAATATATTTACCATTAGCCACGACGCTCCTTTCATGTAGCTTAACAGCTGTTAAGAGATAATAGATGTATAGCAATAAACAGGTAAAGAAAAAGATGATGGCCAGTTAGTACCGTACCTTGAAGAATTCATGCAGTAAATAAACGTGATATCTTTGACATAGCAATTTCGAAAAGATACACGGAGTAAAATGTACAAAGAATAATATATATTAAGATAACGATAGAAAAAAAAGACGAAACAGAAGAATGCACACATTCATGAATTGTAGTTAGATACGTGCATACGTACATACACATGTTATGTTAGTCCAATTTATAGCGCGCAGGGCTACTCAAGGAGGGTCCGGGGGCGAACCCAGTGGGGAGAGGAGAACATATGTTTACATAAATGCACATTCGACTATGTTAAAATATGCACCTCTCTTTGCATATAACCATAGATAATTACATATTCGCATTTTTATTTATATATATATATATATATATATATATATATATATATATATATATATATATATATATATATATATATATATATATATATATATATATATATATATATATATATATATATATATATATACATGCATACACAATGATGGCATGCATACATATTTGTATGCATACGTCCACGTATTGTGTACATTTATACGTGCATACATAGTTGCAGCTGGGCATGCTGTTTTCGCAGTGAAAGTTAAAAGGATACAGTAGTAGGCAAAATAGACCAGGCAAATTACACATTGATTGCTCTAAGCGAAGCAACAGGAGCACGTCAAGCCATGTTGATAATGTTTGTCATCACATTGACAATTGTCTCCCTCGGGTAGAGTAATAGGCCTGTTTCCTATTTTTGAACATATTGCAGTCTTTTAAATGTGTGTTTCATTTACTTTTGTACGTGGTCAAAGTATTACATGAGATGGAGACGTCTCATTTTTCTGTTATTTATTTTTAATAACTTGCCGCTCCATGAAAACAATAAATGCTTTAAAAAATGAATATTTCTGCTTTTAATTTACTTGGAGTGGGATTATCCGGCCTTAATATGGAAGAACCTTTTAAAAGTCGTATCGTATTCCTGGCATTTATTACTTTTTGATTTTGTTCCGACTTCCTACAGTTCCATTTTAAATAAAGGAGCAGGATATAAGCTGAGAAAGTATTGATAAAGTAAAGACCTATATATAGTTCATTGTAAAAAACTTGCTGTTTGAACAAGTGTTTTGCATTGAAATACATTGCATATGAAGCAGGCAGAGGACCTGTGAAGAGTAGGCTATTTTGTTTCTTAAGGGGAGCAGACTACTTCTCATTTATGTGAGGCACCCATGAACGTTTTTTTTTTATTAACAAATCCTATTCAAAGATGGCCACCTCGGATGTGAGTGCATTCACCAAGTTGATCTTTAAACAGTATTTTTAGACCTGTCATCCTCAGGGCGGTCTTCCCCCAAGTATTGGCCTGCTTACCTCCACATTTTGTTGTATCTTTTTGTTGGCCTTAGGACTTTGAGCACTTTACCAATGCTAACCACTGCTAAAGTACCTGTACTTTCTTTTCTAAACAAGGTGAAATTGGTATACACCTGATTGACATATTTAGTTTACTTATAAGTCTCTTGTAAAATGGTATACCATATACCCAGGGCATGTAATCAAAATGCTACTAGCGGGCCTGCAGCTCAGATTGTTCCACCCATACAAGTAGCCTTTCAAACCTGTCTCAGGCCTGCCATTGCTAGGCCCGTGATTACTGTGTACTGCCACTTCAACTTGTCATTATTTACAACCACTTGCCAAGCCTTAAACTCCCTTTTTATTACACATGGGTCACCGCTAAAGTAGGCCCTCGGTAGCCCCAAGGGCAGGGTGCTGTGTAAATAAAAGGTCCCATGAAAGAACATTTACCATATTCGCAATTATTCAGAGTGAAGGGAATTTCATCAAAACCAGATGAATATGAGAAGAACCAAGACAGAATGCTTGAAAGATTTAAGGACAGAAAATACCCTAAAACAGTTTTTGACACAGCGAAGTTACGGGCGGAAGCCACGAATCGTAACAACCTATTATCACCCAAATCAACGGAAAAGGCAATGAACAGATCTGTATTCCTGTCTCAATTCTCAACCAGAAGTCAGCAAATAAAAAAGATCATTTTGAAGAATTAGCAAATGATTAAAAACGAACCGGATTTCAACGGGATTTTTAATCACTCTCCACTATTTGCATACCAAAGATCCAAAAACATCAAAGACCTATTGGAAGCAGCGCCCAGGGAAAAGGATGCCACTTACACCTGAACCAAACCATGCTTAAACTACAGTCACTGCAACAATATCATCCAAGGCAACACAATTAACCATCCAACATCCGGGAAACAAATCAAACTGTTCACCAGCGCAACATGTGATGTAAAAAATTTGATTTATTTGCTTCAATGTCTGTGTGGCCTTCCATATGTGGGGAAGACAGAAAGAAAAATAAATGTTCATGTAACCGAACACAAGAGTACCATCAGAAATAAAGTTATGAAATCACCGGTGGCTGCGCATTTCACAATACACAAGCACAATATCAGCCAATTAAGATTCTTTATTTTGGAGGTTGTCCCTGTTAAACAGTGTTCTGAAAATAGAAAAAGACTGCTACCAAGGGAAATGTTTTGGATAAAGAGACTAGATGCTTGTCATCCTAAGGGACTTAACGACCTTATGGAATATAGTTGTTTCCTATGAACTTTATTGATAACGTGTCTCTGCATACCGAGGATGTTGTTTTACTTATCTAACCTTGAGCATGAACAGTCAAGCTTTATTATTCATCCACGGTTTTATATGCACTATATTTATTATTTTGTCATTATTTACTTGCTTATTAACCACTCATTGAGGTTATATAGTGTTTCCCTCCATGAATACACCACAATCTACAATTATTCTCAATATCGCCACTGTATGAACACACCTCTCCAAGATGGCCGATGCCATTTTGTCCATCTTCGATTTCCACCAGCCAGGAAATCAGCACTTAATACACCGCGACGACGCATACACACACCGATGACCATGAGTCACGTTCGATATCAGGACACGAGTACTGCGCTCATGCGGTAAGACTATGCTACCACGGTTCTCAATATCCACATTATCACTGTCATTCGCTTGGCACGGTGCATGCCGCCACTTTTTCCAATAATGCCCATTTATTTTGTTTTGACTCTCACGACTTCTTCTTTCTCGCGGTCTTGCACCAGTCACTAACTCCGACACGCACAAATGTTTTTTGTTTCACAATGTATACACATAACTGTTATTGACGAGCTACGTCACAATAAGTTTCATTGCATGTCATGTTTATCGCACTATCCGGTTTAAAGGCTACCGTTGAACAACTTTATTAAACACCTCCGCTGCGGATACTGTTGAAGCAGGTTTGGATTAACAGGCTCCATCCCGATATTTTTACGAGCACAAACAAGCATGTGTTTATTTAATCAGACCCCCCAGGATATTGCGGCATGGATTAGCAAATTTAAAGGCACAAATATGGAGATTTAGCGGCACAAATATGGAAATTTAGCGGCATTTGTGCGGCACTTTATTTTCTTCCTAATCATTCATTTTCAGCCTTAAATTGATAAACTGTTTTAGCAGAGTATTCCATTGAAATAGGCATGTCTGAAGCGCCTGCAGCTCTATGGAAGCACAGCTCTAATCCTAACCTCAGGAGAGGGGGTTCTATTTCTCCCTGGGATGTTCTAGCACCCATGAACGCACCCCTGCTGGCCACCGCTGCCTCCTGAACCCTGGAGGCATGACACCTCTTCCTTAGGCGCCCTAGGGCACAGGATCATTGTGGGTGGAAGTGCATTGCCACGGCTAATGTAAGCATGTTAATATTGCTCTACTCAGAACAGTGGATTTAGGATGGGTGGAAGCCTTTTCACAATACCCCCACCTCAATGTGACTTAAAAGTGCTGTGTATGCAGTCTAAATCCCAAATATGAAACTATTACCACCACAACTCCTCTGCGAGCAACCCCCCCACCAAGGCTGGAACAGAATGACTTCCAAGTGTCCGGCCAGGCATTGGCCAAAATCATGACTGAAGACTTTGATTCGAAAACATCACAGACTACAGAAAAAAGGGTAGAAGTTCTACTTGTGGAGTTGATTCAAAACTCCTCAAATATGATACAATTTAAGAGTTAAATCCTCGGTAATCCTGCAGAGAAGGATAAACCCTCATCTTCAGTATGCTCTTCCATTGTGCATTTAATAGTAGAAACTGACCACATCCAGTAGCCTGTTTACTGCGGCAAAAAGCACATGACCTTTGATTTCTGTAGTTTCTTTAATTTGTGAATTAGGAAACAAGTCTCTCTTCGTGACAAGTGGCATTCCGGCGAATGTGAGAGAATTACTGCAGCAATTTAAAAAAGATTCTCGAAGAGTGAAAATCCAGGTCAGACACCAGCTTGAGGACGAGACAAATATATTACAACGTTTTTGTTTGAGATTGACCATGCCTTTCAGGCTCGGTGTCAGGAGCCCCACTGTATCAATACCCCCACTCAACAGTGAAAATCTCGCCAGAGCAGTGAGCTGCTATGACCCCTCTAATCAGGCAAAGGCTTGTTCAATTACTCACAAGCCACATACACTTCTACTGCCCGCCCAATGCACTCATTCATCACTGCAGTCGAACTAAGATCATATTAACTACTGCTGCACAGCTAAGAGGCCTTGCTTGCACCGTAGCTCCATCACTTACACTACTGCTGCCTAGCTAATGGGCTTCCACACTACTACTGCTGACATCGGGATCCTTATACGACTGCTGTGCAGATTAAGCTGCACCCCCTACACGGCTGCTGCCGGGTTAGTGACAAATCTCAGACTACTACTGCCCTAGTGGCTCGACCACTATCACTTATGTCCATGCCTTATTAACAGCTGCCTTGCCTGCTGCATCGACATGGAGACTCCACTTGTGCACCTGCTGCCCAGCTAATACTGCATGCTTTCCTGCCATCAGCAAAGGAGCCAACTCTGACCCTACTACCACTCTTGAAGAATGCCAAATGCACTAGAGCTGGCGCGCTAAGCATCCGCTTTCACTGCTCTTCGATTGTGCATTTATTTTACAGTAGAAACTGCCAGGGCTTCAAGTGGGAGGAAAAAACTGGGGGTCTCTCAAAGGGGAGTGACCAATATAATTGGGGGCGTGGCTTAACACATAAGCTAAAACATCTGTGGTTAGCATAGTGTGCCGGGTGACTTGTATTTTGCTGTTTCTGTCATACAAGATACAGGTAACAAAATACCTACAACAAGTCAGGACTATCGGCTTTGTCAATGGTTGTTAGTTGCATAAGACAAATAATCAGTAACTAGGCCTGCATAGAAAGTGAAGAAGCTTCCACTGAAAGCCCTGGTGACACCTCAACAATGTTGCTGTTCCTGAGCTCCAAAAAGATAAGTGGCAATTTGCAGTGTGCGCTGTTCAATAGGGCCCCCTCACTCGCACCAGCGCTCGGAGTCGTGTGTTTAAAAAAGCAGACAAGAGAGATGTAAAAAGCAAGGATTTGCCTGCCCTTTAGTTCGTGCCATTACTTTTCCACTAGTGTGAAGTGAGCAGTGTGAGCAGCGCACATCGATGTGCCTGCTGTCACTGCAGTCTGGAAAAAAGCAGACCGCCCGTGCCAGGGCACAAAACAGAGCCCGATAGAGACCCGTTTCGAGGCCCCTTTTAAAAAACTGCCGGTGCTCAGACCCCTTGAGACCCGGCCCACTTAAAGCCCTGGAAACTGCACACATGCAGTAGCTTGTTTACTTGATGTGACATACGCACAGGAACTTTGACTTCTGTTGTTTATTTAATTTCTGGGTTAAGAAGCAAGTATATCTTCGTGACAATTGGCAACCCGGAGACTGTGAGAGAATTATTGCGGCAATAAAAAAAAAAAGGTTCTCGAACAGTGAAAATCGGTCAGGCAACACTAGCTTGAGGATGAGACAGATATATTTAAACGCTTTTTGTGTGAGCCTTTCAGGCTCGGTGTCAGGAGCCCCACTGTATAAATACCCCCACTCAGCGTTGAAAATCGCTGGAGCCATGAGCTGCTCTGACCCCTCTAATCGGGCAAAGGCTTTTTTCAATTACTCACCTCTCCAAATCAGCAAGTAGGGTTGTACGGCACCACGTAGTGACGTGTGCGCTTACAGCCAATCAGAGACCATCATTTTGTTTGTGGTCTTTCAAGACCTTTTTTCGCGGCCGAAAAATGAAATATCGCGGTAATTGCGCTATTTAGCAGATTTCGCGATTATTTTGCAAATCGCGAAATCGCGAAATGCTGGAGGGCCTGTTTAATGGCACTTTTCACTCATCTGCGGTCAATCCACCCATACACACGATTTCTTTTAGTAGTAACTTACAATCATGAGACCATCCGAACCACGTACCACGTTATGGAAGAGTATACTGACCTTGTTACTATACAGTATATTTATTTTATTCTTTACAGATCGAATGCAATTCCCCTGATGAAGGGTGTTTGTCCCGAAATGTATAGGGATATGATTTTGTGAATAGATCAATGCACAAGAAGGAGTTAAAAATTGTGCATATACATGAACAAATCCCCAACATTGTGAAGAAACAATGGAATGGATTAAATACAAAAATTAAAGATTAATACTTGAACTACAAAAGGACTAAAACTCGCTTTTTGGCATTTACCTCACTATTACAAATGAACTTAAACATGTGAGACTAAGTCTCTTTCAAGGAGTCCCAAGTGGGCACAGTGTCATTCAGGTGACACTGCCTTTTGTTCATTTATAGGCATCAACTCTCTAGGGTCAGAGGGAGCTACCCAACAGCACCCAACAAAACCTTAAGTCAAACAATCCATTGAACAAACAGTCAACTAGGAGAAGTACAATGTGCCACACACCACGTAATTCGTAAATAAAAGGTAGGACATGTACTTCCTGGTTAGAAAGGAGTAGGTAAATCATGTTTCATATCTTTAGAATGGTAATGAGAAATCCTCTTTAGTGATAAAGTTGGAATTGACATTACTATTTAAAAAAGCCACTACTGCAAAGTGGACCTTTCTCTGCTCTAAAGTTTGCTCTGTATGCCTGCAGCCTGTCCACAGTACATATCGGAGCTAGGTGACTGCTGCACGTTGTGCATTACCTTTAGACAACCACAAACACAGGAAGCTGAGGCTCAACTGCATTCTGAGCACTCATTTGCATTGATCTGCATTCTGATGGGTTTTCCTGGGCAGGAAGGAATGGGAGGGGCTGACACTTAGGGCCCCATTAGGATGTCGGGTGGATCGCCACCGCCATGCGGGCGGTGGTGATCCGCCCGACATCCTTCCGCGCCCACCACCCATTTCCCCCTGCCATAGTAACCGCATAGGGACCGCGGCGGACGGAAAGAGCGTCCACCGCTTTTCCGCCCGGTCAAGGAGTTGTCCGGGCGGGAAAGGGTTTCATATGGTGGCGGTGTCTGTTTGACAGCGCCATCCATATTAGGGTGAAGGCGGCCACGGAAAGGCATCTGGGAATGTCCTGTGGGGGCCCATTGCGGGCCCCCAGGGACTCCAGGGGGTGCACATGGGGGGTACCTATGGTACCCCCCTGCACTTCACTGTACAACGTGACAGGCACTGCACGGTGCCTGTCACGTTGTGCATTGAAGTGCACAATGTGCACAATGTGCATTTTTAGCATTGCGGCGGGAGGTGCTTTCAGCACCGCCCGCCGAAATGTTAAAAATGCGGGATGCACCCGCTAGTATGGCGGGCGCATCCTAATGGCCCCCACGGGACCACTGCCCTTATGGCGGGCGGCCCCGTTTTACTTCGGGATGGCGGGTAGACAAAGTTTGCCCGCCATCCTAATGGGCCCCTTACACTTCAGTAGGTAGTCTCCTGCCCACGCACAAAACACTGATTCAGCCCCACAGATAGTCTGGCAGACAGGGCAGGGTTGAAAGGGATACTTGTACACTTTAGAGAGCTGCTTTGAAGTCACCCCCGAAGGAACATTTAGGTATAAGTACTGGGGCTCTGACCCTACCAAATCAGTACTCTACTTGCCCTGGGAAGAACTCTGCTGGAGTAAAGATTGCTGTTCTGTAAGAATTGACACTTCGCCTTGACTGAGTGCTCTGAGGAACTGTTTCTCTGCTTTGCCGAGCTGCCCTGCTACCTGCTGATATTTGCCCAGCTCTGGACAACAACTGGACCCATCTCACTTGAACCAAGAGTGACTCCAAGGACCTTCTGGCTTGCCTCGTGTTTTCTAAAGTCTCAGGGACACAAAAGATGTACGGCAATTCTGCTGGTGCTGCTGTACTCTTCAATCTGTGAATCCTACTCTTGCCTGAGGTGCCCACTACAGTTCTGGGCCTCAGATATGGCTTTTGCAGCTGTTTTATTACAAGCCCAACAAATTGTCACCACTGTGCCAGTTGGAACCGACACATAGCCCTTCAATGCCACCTTAGACGCCACCTTAGAGTCTGTTCAACGACAGGAGAGCCACAGTCTGCATTGCTCAATGACAACGCTCTGCACAACTTGATGATGACGCAATGCCTTCATCTCTACAGAGCTAGATGATGACCTGGAACCCCTCTGAATGAATCAGAACTGACACATTGTACTCTTGATGTTGACGCTTACTCCATCCAAGGTACTAGTTCAGCAGGACCTGCATGAGTCTCGTAGCTGGCCTGTCCTTCATTGCGGTCAGCCTGAACTTTGGATTTGTACTGGTCCCTTGCGGCCTCAAGTAACCTTTTGACTGCTAGTAACTTCTATTTTTGCATTTAATCATTAATAATTCATATCTCAACTTCTGATTGGATTTTTGTCATTTTGGTCTCGTTTTACTCTGATAAATAGCAGCTGCTATTCACCAGCAATCTTTCCCCTGAGTGAATGGAAATCTTTCAGAACCCTATGCTGTTCATTTAAGAATGGATGAATAGCAACCAGCTTACATTGAACTTTGATAAAATGGAAATTGTCACCACTCACAGTAAGTTGGATCTGTGGATTCCCTACTTCTGGCCCCTCACAATGGGCACACCCCCCTCAGCCCAAAAACATTGCTAGGAGTCCTGGAGTCCTTGTCGAAGGGAATCTGACTTTGAAACCCCAATTGGGTGAGATTACATCTCCTGCTTTGTACAGCAACCCAACATTAGGAAAATTGGCAGATTCCTCACATCTGATGCTTTGGTCCAGGTCATTTTAGTCTTAGTCATCTGCAGGTTGGACTATGCCAACTGTCTTTATATTGGCCTCCACAGATGCCTCAACCAAAAACTTCAGCTGGTCCAAATTCAGGCAGCTAAGCTTATCTTTAAACAGCCAAGGTGTTGCCATATCACCCCCTTGCTGAGAAAGTTCCATTGGTTACCAGTCGAACAACAAGTCATCTTTAAAATGGGCTGTATTGTCTTCAAAACCCTCCATGGCAAATGCCCTGCTTTTTCATTCGTTTGAATTAAAAAATATGCCCCCACACGCAATCTAAGGTCTACTCACTCTAACTTCCTCACAATCTCCCTATTCAAAAAGAAGAGATTATGGGTCTCTAGATTCTCTGTTTTAGCCCTGCGCATCTGGAACTCTTTTTTTCCCAGAGATTAGAATTTGCCTCCAATAAGTGAGATTGCAGAAGTTTCTGATGACTGGCTCTTCTAACAAGCCTATGATTAAGCCAATGCAATTGTCATGTGCTTTTCTCTGTTTTTTGTCTTGCCTCCACCCATAGGAGCTCCAAAATATCACTGTAGCGCCAAGTCATACGGACACAAGAGACACCTTTGCTTGTTTTTTCCACCAAAAATGGTCGCAAGGCACAGTACACCATAGTGCTAGAGTTTAAAAAACGTTTTTAGATAGAGTGCTCTTAGCCCTACTCTTGACACGTTACATAAACTTCTCTTTGCAGTTGATTTTGAAAGCAGTCAACAACAAAGAGGTGAAGAGTCACTTTCTTCCTCCAACCAAGGACAGTCCTCTAACCCCAGCACAGTATGTTTAGGTATGTACCCCCTGTCTGTAAATATTTAGGTAGACACACATACACTTGAAATATTTGGGTTAAATTTAAAATAAAACTTTCCCTTTTATTTATTTAGAACTTCAGTGCCCCTTTAAAATCCCACAGCCCTGAGGAAGACCTTCCACAGATTTACGCTTTGGAAGGTCGAAAAACACGTTGGCGTACTTTTAAGGGGCCAAGAATGACTACAGTACACTATTATGTCAAAAGAGTGATAGCTTAATTGCAATCAATAAGGCACAGAGCTTTAGTTGTACATGTCAACTCTGACCCTATTATCGGACCAGAAACTCAAGTAACATCTAGGATAGAATATAAACAGTGTGACCCTTGACCCTGCTCCAGGGCCGGTTGCTCCACACACTGCGCGGACCCCCGTGAGTGTGCCCCAGGTCCCCCGCTACTGCCACAAGTTCACCGCTGCCCCGCAGCTGAGGATTCTGGGTGTGGTTGTCGGTGTCTGTTCTGCCCTGATTTGCCGCTGCTCCTGCAGCTGAGGATCCTACGCTTGGTTTCTGTATTTTGTGCCTGTATTTACTCTATCTGTTCCTATTACATGCCCCTCGCCTCCGTTTTTCCCGCTCTTCTCCCCCGCTCCCCGCCGCTGCTAACCTGCGGCCCCCCCCTTTTTCTTTTCTGTGGCCCCATTCGCCACCCAGCTCCCGCCTCCCAGCTGCTCCTCCCTCCCACTTCGCCATTTACGGCAGAGTCCACACGTACGCGCAGCATGCACGCGCAGCGGGCGCACCAATTGCGCGCCGAAGGCACACCAAAGGTAAGCCCGTCTGCGCCCGTCCGTGCCTGGACCACGCCCAGCACCAGGACCCCTGGCCCCCGACAATGCCAGCCCACGTGATGAACATACGAAGCCACCACGCTCAACGCACTCAACACCGGCCGGAACCCCGCCTGCTACCGAGCCAACCCGAAATGCACCCTCGGACCCTTCACCTGCCAGGCCTGCAAATTCTCCTGCTTCCGACCCGGCACCACCCCTACCAAGCCAGGAACCAGCTGGCACCCACTTCAAGTGCATCCTGCTCAACACCCGCTCCATCCACAGACACGCCGTCGAACTCTGGAACCTCCTCGACACCACCTCACCAGACGTCGCCTTCCTCACAGAAACCTGGATGAACGCCTCCTCAGCACCCGACATCGCCTTAGCCATCCCGGAGGACTACAAGATCACCCGGAGGGACCGCGTCAACCAAACCGGAGGGGGCATCGCCATCGTCCACAAAAACTCCATCTGAATCACGACCAACTCCGATGACACCCTCACCGCCGCTGAGCACCTTCACTTCCAGATACACACTGACCACAAGACCACCCTCAGGACCACGCACACAATTCAGTGAAGCCATCGCAGACTTCATCAGCCAGCACACCCTTATCTCATCAGACTACATCCTCCTAGGACACCTCAACTTCCACCTGGAGAACAACAATGACAGCAACACCGCCGCCCTACTGGACAACCTGGACAACCTCGGACTCAAGCAACTCATGGATGCCCCCACCCACTACGCCAGACACACGCTAGACCCCATCTTCTGCTCCAGCAAGCACATCTCCTTCAGCCACTCCACCGGACTACACTGGACAGATCACAGCTGCGTCCACTTCAACTTCAGGAGAACCACGACTCAACACCACCCGCAACAGGCTTCCTGTAGAAGCTGGAACAAGATCACCACCGACCAACTCACCACCTCTCTCAGCCAGAACCCTCCCACCCACACAAGGGACCCCAACGAAGCAGCCCACAACCTCACACAGTGGCTCACCAACTGCGCCGATGACCTCGCGCCACTGAAGAACCCTCCCAGCAGACCCGGAAGCAGGAAAGCCTCATGGTTCACCAATGACCTCAAAAACTCCAAGAAAACCTGCCACACCCTCGAGAAAGCCTGGCGCCAGGACCAGACAACGGAGAACATGACAGCCGTCAAGAACGCCACCCGCAAACACCACCAGCTGATCCGCACCACCAAAAGATCAACATTCAAAGAATGCCTGGACAACAACACCCACAACAGCAAGGAAATCTCCAACATCGTTTAAGAGCTCTCCAACCCCAGCGCCTGCATCAACGACATCACACCCTCACAGGACCTCTGCAACTCACTCGCCTCATTCTTTCACCGCAAGATCGCCGACATACATAACAGTTTCAGCGCACAGACCTCGCACCTACCCACCGATCCAGTGCGCCCCACCACCACCCTCTGCAACTGGAGCCCGGTCAGCACCGAAAACACCATCCGCACGATGAGCACCATCCACTCCGGCTCCCCCACTGAGGCCTGCCCACACCATATCTTCAACAAAGCCGACTCCATCATCGCACCCCAACTCCGGGACATCATCAACAGCTCCTTCGCATTCGCCACCTTCCCGGAGAGCTGGAAACATGCCGAGCTCAGTGCCCTCTTGAAGAAACCCACCGCGGACCCCACAGACCTCAAGAACTTCCCCCCTATCTCACTTCTCCCTTTTCCTGCCAAAGTCATTGAGAAGACCATCAACACACAACTCTCCGCCTTCCTCGAGACTAACGGATCCCTCGACCCCTCGCAGTCCGGTTTCTGAGCAAACCACAGCACCGAGACCGCCCTCATCGCAGCCACCGATGACATCAGGTCCCTGCTCGACAACGGGGAAACAGCTGCACTCATCCTCCTGGACCTCTCAGCAGCCTTCGACACTGTATGCCACCGCACACTAACACATCGCCTCAGCAACACCGGAATCCAAGGGAAGGCCCTGGAGTGGATCATCTCGTTCCTTGCCTCCCCCCGTTCCGATCCATGGCCACCGAAGTCATCTGCGGCGTTCCGCAAGGATCCTCGCTCAGCCCCACCCTCTTCAACGTCTACATGAGCCCCCTTGCAGCCATCGCACGCCAACACAACCTAACCATCATCTCCTACGCTGACGACACCCAGCTGATCCTCTCCCTCACCAGCGACCCCACCACCGCCAGAGCCAGCCTCCAGGAAGGGATGAAGGGCGTCGCGGAATGGATGAAGCTCAGCCGTCTGAAACTGAACTCTGACAAGACGGAAGTCCTCATCCTGGTCCCATCTCCATCTGCCTGGGACAACTCCTGGTGGCCCCCTGCCCTGGGCACCGCCCCCAAGCCAACGGACCATGCTCGCAACCTGGGCTTCATCCTGGACGCCTTCCTCACGATGACCAAGCAAGTCAACGCCGTCTCGTCATCCTGTTTCAACACCCTGCGCATGCTCCGAAAGACCTTCAGGTGGATCCCCACCGAAACCAGGAAGACGGTCCCTCAGGCCCTCGTCACCAGCCGGCTGGACTACGGGAACACCCTCTACGCTGGAACCACAGCCAAACTCCAGAAAAGACTCCAGCGCATACAGAACGCTTCTGCATGACTCATCCTGGACATCCCCCGTCACAGCCACATCTCGGCCCATCTGAAAGACCTGCACTGGATCCCCGTCAGCAAGAGGATCATGTTCCGACTCCTCACCCACGCACACAAGGCTCTCCAAGACATGGGCCCCGAATACCTCAACAGCCGCCTCGCATTCTACACACCCTCTCGCCAGCTCCGATCTGCCAGCCTCGCCCTCGCCACCGTCCCACAAATTTGCAGAACCACCGCCGGAGGAAGATCCTTCTCCTACCTGGCGGCCAAGACATGGAACTCCCTCCCCACACACCTACGGCTGACCCAGGATCATCTCTCCTTCAGGAAACAACTCAAGACTTGGCTGTTCGAGCAGTAGCATCTCCCCCTCCCCCTAGCGCTTTGAGACCCTATTGGGTGAGTAGCGCGCTCTACAAATTTGCTGATTGATTGATTGATTGATTGAAACAGGTCCTGATATTCGACAAGATCAAATAGGGCATAGAAAGTCTATATGTATGATCTTCGTACATATGTGCACAGAAAGTTTATGTGTATTGTATTTATACATTTGTAAAGTCGTTGTGTTTTCAGTTAGTCATTGTCGTATATTGGATGTAAAAAAAAGTGCTTTGTTTTGAAGTATACGTTTGTCCAAAAATATGGGACTCACATGTGTGTCTTCTGTTTATGTTTAGTTCATATTTTTGAAAAAGTTAAAGAATACATATTTTGAAAAAGTTAAAAAATATGGTATTTAAGTAAAATGCAAATTTTAGACCAGTCAAGAGAATAGTTTATTGTTAATTTGTTTTGCAAAAACTAGGTTAAAACGCAATGCAAAAGTATACTATAAATTGGTAAAATAAGTACAGCTCATTCATTGAGCATGCAGTGAGTTCATGAGTCCAGAATTCCTCTTTAAATAACATTCATTGATCGATGGTCAGAGAGGTATTACCTTTGTTATAAATTCTCTGTTGCTGGCGCCAAGAAACCTTCCCGGGTAACGTGCACTCTTTATAAACTCTATAACATACCATAGCAAACCATAACATAACATAACATAACTTAACATAACATAACAGAACATAAATATTCTCTATTTTTCTGAATCTGTGTGGGGTCTTTTTGATGTGTTTTTGTAGTGTTAGTGTGTGTGTGTATGTGTGAGCGTGTGTGTGTATGTTGCACAAATACTTTACACATTACCTCTTAAGTTGAGCATGCCTGCTCTGTGCCATGCTACCAGAGGGTGAGCACAGGTTAATTTAAACTGTGTATCTAGCTTACCCTGACTAGGATTGTGGTCCCTACTTGGACAAGGTGCAAACCTCTGCCAAATAGAGACCCAATTCATAATAAGTACATATTAAAATACATTAAAATAAACTGAAAGGACTGAGTATGACTTTGATTGTTCAGATTTAATGTTATTGTCTATCAGTCCAAATGATTATGACTCCATATTTTGTACATTACAACTGCATTTGTTATCCCCTCCCCCTCGAGCCTTTAGCATAACATAAAATTATGGGGTCCCACGCAAAAATTGAAGAGGTGCCTTGAGTCTTCCATTCATCACATATTCACTGACCTTAAGGCATAATGGTGACCCCACTGAATTACTGGAGGACCACTGAAGTGATGCCTCCCCACACCAAAGGGTCCTCTGTTGCGGCCATGGTCATTCCAGAGCTACCTCTTTCTCTGTGAGATGAGTAGTGCTCAATCATGGACAATCTCTCAGAGGGAGCCCCCACCCACTCTCGAACTGGGCCTTGCACAGTCTGCCTGAAAGAGAAATATATTAACTATTTTACTTCCTGTCAGTCCTGGGTCTGTACAGTGTCAGCTTAGACCACTCTTCTCACTGCAGCTGCTTTAGAGGGACACACATTTACAGAACAGACAAGCTGAACTGTCTCCCTTCATGCATTAAACGTTGGGGCGTCCCGCTCAGCGGGGGCAGCAGAGTTGTCTGTTACACCCCTGCCCCAAACATGTTGTATTCACGCAAAATTAAAGTATTTTAAAGGTCCTGCAGTTGTACTTGAATGACATCTTGTAACAATGGATTCTTGCAATCCTGTGTGCTTTACCTGCAACCTTGTATTCAAAGTATTTTTTTTTAAATCATCATTGAAAAGATCTGTTACCTATATTGTCTATACCACTCTAAATCAAAGTACAAATACATCAGTGTAAATAAAATAAAGCATATACACACAGATACAAACACTGATATGCACATGCACCGAAATACATATAATAACACAGAGAACGGTGGTCCATGAATTAATTACTTCTAGGCTGGACTGCACCAATGACCTTTATTTGTACTTGCTAGGTTGCCTGATTAAGCAATTGCAAGTGTTTCAGAATGCTGCTGGGCGTCTTTTATTCAAATGACATCGCCATGCTTATTTCTCTGCTCTTCTTACAGCACTGCATTGGTTGCCTATTAAAAAGATAATTTTATTTAAATTGCTGGCGTTCCTCATGCTTTGTATGAGTCAGACCCCCATTATTTAATTGATAGGGTTATTCATTATCATCCAATGAGAGCACTTCACTCTAAAGATGCACTCTAGACCTCAGCGCCTAGGATCAAAAGTTCTTAGAGAGTTGGCTCTTTCTTTTACTTTTTGGCCTCTCAGCTTGGAATGGGCTCCCATTTAAACTACATGACATCAATAAAGAATCACAGGTCTGATAAGTTTTGAAAACCTTTCTGTTTACATTAGTATAAGTACTTTTGATTGGCATGATATCCTGGCTCTTACCATCGGGGCACTCTTACGAGTAGCTGTGCACTTTACAAGCTCTACTGTACTTATTAAAACAGCGAGGGGTAAGAGGAAACAGAAACACAGAATGTATAGGGAGTTAATAAAGGAATTAAGTCAATGGACTTTGAGTCCCCTCTCTGCTGTAAACTCTAGGATTGCAGCCCCCAAAGAGCTACCAAATGGAATCAAATCATTTATCAGGTGTGCTACCACATTTTCAGCTCTAAAATATAGTTTGACAATAATACTGTTGTCAAAACATTGTCAGGGCCAAAATATTGTAGGACATGTATATGAAGAATACCCTTTTTATCTTTGAAAAGAATATAGATGTTTAAAATATTTTAGACTTAAATATTGTGACATATTTTCATGTAATATGTTATTTGTTTCTTGTTTATTAAGTGTTGTTTGTAATTGCTAAATTGCTATTTTTATTTGCTTGTAGGGTTTGGTTGGGGATTGGGTGGACAGTGTTTAATTTATTTATAAATGTATGCTATATTGCTTTGTTATGTTTACATTTTTCATGTTCACTGTTAATAAACTATTTTTCTGAATTACTTTTAAAAATATAAAGAAACAAATTTAAAAAAATTAGGTTGTGATGTCTATCAGGGGTTGAGTGGGTGGTGTTTTATTATACAAATATGTTTAGTATAAAATGATAATCTGTAAATTGTTATATTTTTTATGTGAAGGATTAAAAAGTATTGCATTATTTGTTTGAAACATATGTTTAAAAAAGATTGCAAAAAACACGATTCTTACATTTATTGGGGTATTGGTTGTGCATTTGATTTTTATTTGGAACAATAACTTACAAGACTTGTGGGTGACTTAAGTATTATTAATTTATATTTAATAAGCTATTTTAAATATGTATTTTAAAATAAAAAATTGGAGTTCATTGTTCAAGTAGTAATATCAATTTAAAGAAAAATTCAAATTCTCATTTAATAAAACATTTTTTGTATTTCACCTTTTTTATTTATGTTTTTTTCATTTTTATGATGTTATATTAACTACTTAGGCTATGAGATCTAATATGGAATATTAAAGAAATGTTTTGTTTTTAGAATGCACATTGAATTTCATATAAAATAATTGGTATTAAGTATTTGTAACATTTATGATATTGTATTAGGATATTAAAATGTAGCAAATGTATATTTAATGTTACTACATTTTGTTTATTTACTGTTAGGATATTGAAACATGACCCCCAAAACCCCCCTTTAAACTATCTATTGTTTTCCAGTATTTGTGGGCCAGGAGTTAGAATAGTATGTCTGAGCAACTTTAATTTGTGCATTTTTGTAATGCTTTTAAGAATAGAGTTAGAATAGTAAATCTGACTTTCTCTTCAGGCACTTTCCCTATTCATGTTGTACTTGGGTTAGCATAGCAAGTCGACCACCCCCCAATGTGGTTTTTTGTTTGTAGGATAGTAAGTATTAACACGAATCGTTATTTTACTTTGGTTAATTTTTAGTTGTGCTATGCATTTTTAAATAGTGAAAAAATGGTATTATTTCGAATAGAATTAAAAAAGTATTATTTACATTCAATTAACATGATTTTATGTACATCCACACAAACATATGTCTGTTTGTGTGTGTGTGTGAGTATATATGTAATTAAAGTAATATTTATTAACAAGTATATATGTCTAAATTGTTGGTGATTTCTTTCAAAATACATTAATACATAGACGTATGTGTTTATTTTCATTTTTATAATTTTGTATATAGATGAATGTGTTTTATTTTATATTGCAAAATTAAATAAATGTGTGTACAAAATGATATTTTAGTTATGTTTTTAAAATTATTCTTTTGAAATATAAAATGTACTTTGATGGGTCCATAGTAAAAGTTATAATATATAATTTTTGAATGTTTACATTTGTATTTTCAGTTTGAAGGCTATTATTCACCAATATCTTATGTTTAATAATACAATTAAATATTTTTATAGAATATATTTCTTCATTTGATATATTTGTACTTTAAATTATATGCAAGCAAAGTCTATATTTTTTAGGCCAATATTTAAACATTGATATATTTCATCTTCCTCTTGCTCGCTCTCTTAACCAATCATCTCTAATTCTCTTAATTCTGTTTATATTTTCTTGCTCTCAGCTATTTTTGTTTTTTTTTCTAGTCCAGTACTCTTTTCACCCCTTTTCCTCCCTCAAATTTCTCTCAGGAAATTCCTCTTCTCATACTATTATCCCTATTTTTTCCACTGTGATCTTTTTGTCTTCTATATTTGTGTAAGATGAAGGCACAAACGCAAACATTTTGCATTTTGCCAATAGTTCTTGAGATTTGTTACTTTTTTGGCTATGTATGTCATACATATGTTTATTTAACACTACATAGAGATATATTTAGCAGAAAGAAATATGCTCCAACCATATAAAATCTGTAAATTGCACTGCTTCTAAAGAGCTAACAGTGAATCTGGTAAATATGGATTTATAGGATTCAGAATACATGGGGTGCACTGTTTGCACCCAATTATCTTTTTCGTATGGCACAATGAGGAATGATGCTCTAATAGTGTGTGCTAGTCCTCATTCTAAGGTGCTCAGTTAGCACATGTGCATTCTTGTACAGATGGTTGCATTAGATATGGTCTAGCGAAAAAACTCTGAAAACTTTGGCTATTGTATCAAAGGAATTTGAGAAAGTAAGCTTATAAATAAATAATGCATCATTCAGGGGGGGATCAATTGGACCAAAATTATTGTGCACTTCCATGAAAATCATCTCACAACAAGGAAACAAAATATTGTGCTGGTGAAGGTGAAGGTAGGCCAAGAGCACTTTGCAACCTTCAGGGAGATTTGGCACACCCCTAAATGTTTTCTACTTTTTCCTGATCCCCTTTCTTCATTTCCTGTCAATTTTTATCACATACTCCCTCCTTCAGAAAGGACTGTGCCCATTCAAATAGCAGCTCTCTGGTCTGAGAACAAATACCCTTTTGCTGCCTCCTAGTATATCTACTGAAAAAAACAAAAGATTAAGTGATGTCATAATTAGGTGAAAATGATCATTTAAACTTAACAATTTAAACCAAGAAAACACTGAAATTCACCAGTTATAGTTAAGTTTCAAGTTTAAGTTTATTGCTTGATTAATTAAAATCATCACAATCCCCCCTACATAAAATAAGTAAGATTCATATACTCGAACAGCAAGAAGTATCATTATGCAAGTGCTCATTTTACATCCGTACTCTTTCTCTCATAAATTTCAAGTGTATAAAATTCTGTTATTATAAAATCATTCTAAAACTATGTTTAGATCAGATTACAGCCAAAAAGTTAAAATGATATACCAACCAGATTAAAAGTATGGGGATATGTTACATGCAATTATGGTTAAAGATCATCCGCTTGCAATAGACAGCTGTTGACTAATCTCATAAACTTAACTATAGTTATTTCAATAACTATAACTTGCGCCTCCACCATGCACAGTATCGGCATCAATGAGCTTATTTCAGTTTTCCAATTAGTGATGTTATCAATGATGTTATAGATCATGTCATGAGTGTTGTGATATGGAGTCATAAGCAATGCATGCCAAGGGTGCGAGTTATAGTTACTTGAAGTACCTGGTGAATTTCAGTATTTTTTAGCATTTAAAATGTTATGTTTACATTTTCATTTTCACCTAACTAAAACCATAAAGTAACTTTAACTTTGTTTTTTTTCAGTGAATTTTTGAGTGTTTTTAAAAGCCAAGTAAGATATCACTACCATATGCAGCTACAACGGCAGTGAATTTATAGGTTTCCTTTAATGTGAAGTAATACTATATTCCTTTAATGTTCAGTTCTTTTCTTATTCTTTTTGCTGTGTTGTGTTATTTTTATTCTGAGTTGCAGGTGGAAAGCGCCGGGACACTCTTTTCGAGTAGCCGTGCGCTATATAAGAGCGCTATAACATAACTATACTTAAGTATGCCAACCTCCGCAGCACACGGCATGGGGTTAGACACCAAGCCTGGGCTGTAGGCAGGCCCTGTGCCCAACCCCCTGAATGCAACTTTGGTTGTGCACAGTGAGCATCCAACCTCTATCACACACAATTTTTGGCCATGTGCAGCATGCGCTTGGCTGCAGGTCCTGTGACCAATTCCTCCTCTGACTGCCTCTAACTTCCATATAGGGCCTTTGTCTGTGCATGGTGTGGGTTGGCCTTAGGGCCAACAGCCCATTTGCAGCATCCTACCTCAGACAATCAGGCCCTGTCCCTTTTTATTTATTTTTATTTGTACTGCTCCAGCAAGGCTCTCATGGGAAACAGTTCAGGCACTGCTGTCCTGTGGGACTCCTGTGAGAGTCCAGGGGGTTCTGCAGGATTGCAGACAACCAAAAGATTTTTTTAAATAATTTGGGCCCAAGTGGGCTCCCTCTGTGACACCCCACAAGGCCCACAGTATCAGGGTACTCCTACCCTGCTTCCTTGTACCATTTTGCTTTCATTTTTAGGACTCTTTGACCGAGTCTCAATGTCCTGAAATTGCGGCCACATCATTTCTCCTTATCTTGCAACCAACCCATAACAGCGTGAGCTCCCACAGGAGAGAGATGGCCCATGGAAAATAAGGCCCCCTCACTAATTACATTGCTCTATTATTTGAAGTTGCATGACAGTGGGACTGTCCAGATATATAAATATTTTTAACCTAAATTTCTCAAAAACGACTGCACAGATTTATGCCAAATCACAAAAAGCACACTTTCTACACCAAGATATATTTTTCAACCAAACTTGGCGTTTTTCTGTTCAGTCATTTGCACAGTACCGCTGTTCAATTTTCGTACAGAAAATTGCATAGAGAAATTATGTTTGCGGCCCCACTTTTTTCTCAGCTCCCACTTGATGGATCACCCAGACGCTTTTCCAGGAAGAAGGTGAGGTGGATGAACTTTTGTTTTTTTGAAACAGCGCCAAAGTAAATAGCAAAAAACATGAACAGCGCGTAGCCAAAGGCCATGCGTGGTGGGGGATTGGAAACCCATGGGGTGTTGGCCAGGGCCTGCATTCAGGCCTTACATCCAACCATCTACAGCACATGGTCAAAAGGTATGCTCAGCGAGGAAGTTGGGAAAATATAAATAAAAAATCCTGAGAAATACGCTGAAAAAACAAAGGTTAGAGTCACTTTATAGTTAGTTACGTTAATAGGATATTACTGTATGTTAAAAGAAAATTTAATAGGATCTTACTTTACGTTACAAAATCTCACAAATTCGCTGAAAAATCCAAGGCTAAGTGAACTTATAGCTAGGCTTTGTAATGATATAAAAACTGTAATGGTAAAAGAAAAAAACCCACTTGAAATTCACCTGCTATAATTTACTGAACTAACTATAACTTGTCATCAGTGATGGCATGCATGATGGCTTTGAGATGTCATCAGTGGTGTCATGAAAGATGTCATTTAAGATGTCATGAGTGATGTAATATGCTAGGTCATGAGCACTGCTTGATGGGGGCCAAGTTATAGTTAGCTCACTGACCTATAAGTGGCAAATGTTGGTATTTTGTCCTTTTTAGGTTTCGCCTGGCGTCCACTGCGCAGCAGTGTTTCCGCAGGTGAAATCTTTTGTTAGGCATTACGGGGCTTTGTCCCGCCTGTCTCTTTCATTGGCTAGCTCCATTAATAGAGGCTAGCCATTGGAAGAGAGATCTGTCCGTTATTCTTTGACTAGATTTGTGGGCGTTCCGTAGATTTTTTCTCATCCCGCCCCTTTTAGAACGTCATGCGGCGGTGGGCGGATGTTTTTCTTCTGCATGTTTTGGTAATTTCCACCGTGTCTCCAAGTAGTGCTGCTCCCTGTCCGTCAAGCAGAGCTCGGCCGAGAGCGACGCCTGGGTGCTGCAGAGTCTTTATTGCAAAGTGTGACGGGACTGTCTGTCGGTCGTGCCTCGCCAAATTCACTACTACGAGGCTTTCAGAGCGTGTGCCCACTCGGGCGTAGATAAGCTGGGGAGATGGTGTTTTGTCTTAGGCTCATTACAATACGGGCATTCCCGCAGCGGCGGCGGCTCGCCAGGGTGCCTGCTTTGAAGTAGGTCGAACTACTTCATGCTATCATTCGTCCCGGCATGCCAGCATCCCTGGGAGGTGGTTGGGGAAAGGAAGGGTTCTTCGCCCGTCCCGTTTGCTGCATTATTTTGTGCGACACAAGTCTTTATTGTAATGTGTGACGGGACTGTCTGTCGGTCATTCCTTGCCAAATTCACTACTACGAGGCTTTCAGAGCATGTGCCAGCTCGGGCGTAGATAAGCTGGTGAGATGGCACGAGTTCGAAGGACAGTTCCTTGGGGGCACGTGTGTGTGGGGAGGGGGGATTGGATTATAAATAAGTAATTGCTGTGCATAATGGATAACAAATAAATAAACATTGAGACGAAAGTCTTTATTGTAAAGTGTAACTGGACTGTCTGTCGGTCGTGCCTTGCCAAATGCACTACTACGAGGCTTTCAGAGCGTGTGCCCGCTCGGGCGTAGATAAGCTGGTGAGATGGCGTTTTGTCTTAGGCTCATTACAATACGGGGCCTTCCGGCAGTGCCGGCGGCTCGCCAGGGTGCCTGCTTTGAAGTAGGTCAAACTACTTCGTGCTATCATTCGTACCGGCATGCTAGCGTCCCTGGGAGGTGGTTGGGGAAGGGAAGGGTTCTTCGCCCATCCCGTTTGCTGCATTATTTTGTGTTTATGCGTGAAGTCTAGTGCGGTCGGTCACCAGGCACCACTTGCCTGGCCTCGCGAAAATTAAAGACGGGCGAATTCATTTTCACTGTACTTGGCGCGACTTGAAATCAATTTGTACATTTAATCTGGAAGTAGGCATACGCATCCACTGTATTGCTTCAAAATCTGTTACCTCCCTTCTACAAAAGTGTGCCAGCTTCGTAGTCAATTCTGTATCCTGTTCTAATGGCATGTTTACCTAACTGCTGATGCTACAGTACAGTGTGTACTTTATTTCTGTAGCTTCGGGAAAAAAGTCTGGTTGTCAAACAGGGAGGAGATGGGAAGGGGGCAAGGAAACCGGAGAACCAGCACCAAGCTCTTAAGGATCTCCTTTAACCCAGCCTATGAAGTGTCGCTTTTCTGATACAGGTAAACACGAATTCCCCGGGAGGAGACCTCTGTATGAAATCGGTGTTCCAGAAGACGTAAAGATTTGCCGATTGGTAAACGCTGTAATACTTACTTGGTGGCTGGGGGGGTGGCTGCCCCCAAATCCACTCACGCGAATTAAGGAAATACTTCCTTTCTGTACAAATGGGTAACCTGCAGTGAAAAGAGAATCGTGGTGGCTCTGTCGAATTCGTCCTGCAAGATACCTATAAATAGTCAAATCTAAACGCTGACGAATGGTAACTAGTCCTAAGCGAGTTCTGCTCACACTCACGCTGCTTCCCAAGGAGATCCCCGCCTATTTTTAGGTCTAGCCTACAAGACAGACCAAGCTACTAAGGACCGACTGTTAACAGCTGTGAAGGACAGTGTGTGCCTATAGTGGGCATATACCCTGCCCATCAGTTACCACTGGATGGCTTTATTGTCACCCACTTGCTTGCTTCTTATTCGTTAGCTTGTCTGGGCTTGCCTTCTTCTTCTGTGTTTGTCCTTCCCCTGAATGTGTGTGTGTGTGTGTGTGTGTGTGTGTGTGTGTGTGTGTGTGTGTGTGTGTGTGTGTGTGCGTGCGTGTGTGTGTGTGTGTGTGTGTGTGTGTGTGTGGCTCTGTTTGTGGGGGCTCTGTGTGTGGGGGGCTCTGTGTGTGGGGGGGCTCTGTGTGCGGGGGGGCTCTATGTGTGTATAGGTGTGGGTCTGTGTGTTTGTGTGTGGCATTTGAGAGAGATTAAGCTATTGGCATTGTAAATGACAATTGCATTTATTTGTATGTTTTCAAAACCAACACATAAATGACAATTTTGTCATTTACAATGGCAATAGCTCTAACTTTTGCAAAGGCAAAACCATTGCATTGTAAATGCTTGTTTTAAATGTTAGTTATTGGTTGACTTTTTACCTAATTATGACAGCCCTTTAGCTGTTTTAGTTTGTGAACTTCTGTTTTTTTCTTGTAAGATAATGTCTTATTATACAGGTGACCTTTGTTGTTTTCAGTGAATTTCTGTTTCTTTATCGAATTCTGTGTTTAGGATGTGTAACTCTTTTTTCATGCCTCTGCAGGTGGTGCATGGCCACATGCAGTAGAAGTTTTGGTATAAGGCTTGGTCTCTAACCAGACGTTGTGCACAAGTCTGTGAAATCAACCAATCTGACTCCCATCTAGACACAAACGCTGGTACTTAGGGTGCTTTTACGACCCTAGTGACTATCCACTATGAGCTCTTCGAGTGTGAAAAGCCTTAATGTTGAGCTCGGGAACCGTTCAATCGACCTGCACCCTTGGGACCATTGTCCCCATTAATTGTCACTTTGTGCTCTTCAATCATTACAAAGACAGTAACGAATCTTTCGTTACTGTCTGTGAGCTCCATGTCACGGCGCATGTGCGCAAGAGCAGTGTCTCTCTGCACGCGCTGACGCTTTGTATCTGTAATGCGCTAATGCGCATGCGCGTGTGAGTGGTGTCTCGCCGTTCACGCTACAGTCTGCCGGTATGCAATGGCGATTGTGGCTACTTCTTTAAATGAATGGCAGCTATATAAACGAGGCAAGTGGCCTCTCCTACACCTCCTTTTCCGCTCGGGTCACTATCCGAGTCACCGACGGACAGGTTAGTCCCCTGCTTGTCCCGCTGAAGTTAACTTGTATTTGTGAGAGTAGGAATGGATATCTCGTTTTGTGGAGTCTTGTGGTTAGGTCGAGGAACCTTGCGCTGTCTAGTTATGACGGCCCGCCAAGCCTATGAATCTTTAGGTCATTACTAATGGCTTGATGTTTAATATCATTGGGTAAATGCATCATCCAGGACTATGGTAATTTGGAATTACTAGTGCTAGGTCACACATGAACATATACCGCGTCTGATAGGTATATATGCTTTATAACCTATTGGCAACACCTACTTGATTGGACTTGAGTATATCTTTGTGTCTGATGGAATTATATTAGCTGGGTCCAGCACGTGTGCCATGCACATTAAAGCAAGGTCCGTGAGGTTTGAGCAGTAGGGGGTCTCTCACACTTATGTTGGGTTTCTGTGTAGAGCAATTGGCTTGGAAGCTATAGGGTTGGCACTCATTGTTTCCTTTTATCTACACTATAGAGCGGGGTCTCACACTCCCGAGCGGTTGCCGGGTGAGGTGAGGTCTTCACCCACACAAGGCTGGGTGAGTAGCATCATGCGGAAATGCCTCATGTTGTTTGAGCTATTAAGCTTTTTTCTAAAAATGCAGAATGTCAATTATTCATGCAAGTGTGTTTTGTCTGTGCGGCCTGTGTGTTTATATCTAGATGCGTACTCGACATATGGTGTTGTTGTAAATCAAACTCTATTTTTCTAGGAAGAAGATGATCTCCTTTCCTTCCAGTGGACACTCAACTGTGATGGTTCCTGGTAGATATGTACCCATTTTTTTTAGTACATAGTTGGGTTTTGATTTAACATCTTATTTTTGGGTTGTAGTAGCCTTCTTTGTTATGGTCCTGAAGAAAGCTGTGGGAAAGCCCCTAGAGCTGAAACATGTTGACCGTTCTTCACAGCGCCTTTGGGTAAATACTTTACCCGGCGTGTTTTTAACTTTGACACATCGAGTTCGATTTGAATACTTTACAACGCCGATGTAGTTGATTTTATCTCACTACTTTCCTCTAGGCACTGCACTTTAGTCAAATATCACTTTATGATGATTATCACGACTATCTTCCTGACATCCATCTCTGCATCGACACTACATAGGTCGGTTGCGTCTTGGAATGATCAACAAATATCCCACATGACGCAAACTCCACCGCGAAGGTGGTCTGATGGGATTCATATAGTCAGTGATCTTCACCATCATGTGTCTTTGCACGCATCCTTTTATTGCACCCTGGCTAGTACAGCTACACACTATTCTCCTGACCTGGTCTGCTCTCCTTGTTTGGCTATATGTTGCATTAAGGGGTATGAGCAGACAGGTCATTAAATATCCCCTTGACCCTCCACACACCTGTTTTGTTGTTAGTATTATGAGCAACTTTTTAGTTGCGGGTCATTTTTGTCAATGGACGCAACGCACCTTTGGTTGCATCCTTTAAGGCTCACCTAACATTATTGTGAATATAACCCCTTTTTCTGAGAAACCCTATTTTTGGCACCTACTATCTATGGGCCATCCTTTGCTTTATCTAACTGTGACCCTGTATAACTTTACTACGAGTTATCACTTGGAGATTCAGTACTCCACAGGATAAGCAGTCTGTTGTGGATGATTCACTTACAGTGACTCCACAGAGATTACAAAAATGTTTTTTCTCTGACTGCACCTCGGGGTTCAAGCCCCTCCACCACATTTGGATTCCATTCGAGAGACCGCATCCACCCTTTCCTATTTTAACACACATTGGGCGTAGGACACTTACATATGGTCCTAATCGGACATAAACAAATACTTAGGGTGCTTTTACGACCCTAGTGACTATCCACTATGAGCTCTTCGAGTGTGAAAAGCCTTAATGTTGAGCTCGGGAACCGTTCAATCGACCTGCACCCTTGGGACCATTGTCCCCATTAATTGTCACTTTGTGCTCTTCAATCATTACAAAGACAGTAACGAATCTTTCGTTACTGTCTGTGAGCTCCATGTCACGGCGCATGTGCGCAAGAGCAGTGTCTCTCTGCACGCGCTGACGCTTTGTATCTGTAATGCGCTAATGCGCATGCGCGTGTGAGTGGTGTCTCGCCGTTCACGCTACAGTCTGCCGGTATGCAATGGCGATTGTGGCTACTTCTTTAAATGAATGGCAGCTATATTAACGAGGCAAGTGGCCTCTCCTACACCTCCTTTTCCGCTCGGGTCACTATCCGAGTCACCGACGGACAGGTTAGTCCCCTGCTTGTCCCGCTGAAGTTAACTTGTATTTGTGAGAGTAGGAATGGATATCTCGTTTTGTGGAGTCTTGTGGTTAGGTCGAGGAACCTTGCGCTGTCTAGTTATGACGGCCCGCCAAGCCTATGAATCTTTAGGTCATTACTAATGGCTTGATGTTTAATATCATTGGGTAAATGCATCATCCAGGACTATGGTAATTTGGAATTACTAGTGCTAGGTCACACATGAACATATACCGCGTCTGATAGGTATATATGCTTTATAACCTATTGGCAACACCTACTTGATTGGACTTGAGTATATCTTTGTGTCTGATGGAATTATATTAGCTGGGTCCAGCACGTGTGCCATGCACATTAAAGCAAGGTCCGTGAGGTTTGAGCAGTAGGGGGTCTCTCACACTTATGTTGGGTTTCTGTGTAGAGCAATTGGCTTGGAAGCTATAGGGTTGGCACTCATTGTTTCCTTTTATCTACACTATATAGCGGGGTCTCACACTCCCGAGCGGTTGCCGGGTGAGGTGAGGTCTTCACCCACACAAGGCTGGGTGAGTAGCATCATGCGGCAATGCCTCATGTTGTTTGAGCTATTAAGCTTTTTTCTAAAAATGCAGAATGTCAATTATTCATGCAAGTGTGTTTTGTCTGTGCGGCCTGTGTGTTTATATCTAGATGCGTACTCGACATATGGTGGTGTTGTAAATCAAACTCTATTTTTCTAGGAAGAAGATGATCTCCTTTCCTTCCAGTGGACACTCAACTGTGATGGTTCCTGGTAGATATGTACCCATTTTTTTTAGTACATAGTTGGGTTTTGATTTAACATCTTATTTTTGGGTTGTAGTAGCCTTCTTTGTTATGGTCCTGAAGAAAGCTGGGGGAAAGCCCCTAGAGCTGAAACATGTTGACCGTTCTTCACAGCGCCTTTGGGTAAATACTTTACCCGGCGTGTTTTTAACTTTGAAACATCGAGTTCGATTTGAATACTTTACAACGCCGATGTAGTTGATTTTATCTCACTACTTTCCTCTAGGCACTGCACTTTAGTCAAATATCACTTTATGATGATTATCACGACTATCTTCCTGACATCCATCTCTGCATCGACACTACATAGGTCGGTTGCGTCTTGGAATGATCAACAAATATCCCACATGACGCAAACTCCACCGCGAAGGTGGTCTGATGGGATTCATATAGTCAGTGATCTTCACCATCATGTGTCTTTGCACGCATCCTTTTATTGCACCCTGGCTAGTACAGCTACACACTATTCTCCTGACCTGGTCTGCTCTCCTTGTTTGGCTATTTATTATACAGGTAACCTTTGTTGTTTTCAGTGAATTTCTGTTTCTTTATCGAATTCTGTGTTTAGGATGTGTAACTCTTTTTTCATGCCTCTGCAGGTGGTGCATGGCCACATGCAGTAGAAGTTTTGGTATAAGGCTTGGTCTCTAACCAGACGTTGTGCACAAGTCTGTGAAATCAACCAATCTGACTCCCATCTAGACACAAACGCTGGTATTTTCTTTAACTGTCTTTTAAAAACAATTTTAGCTGCTTTGTTTTACCTTTTTATGTTGTTTTGATTATTATTTCTTTTATTTTCTTTCCCCCGCAAGTCTTTGTGTTTAATTTGAGGATGATCTACCATGTCTTTTGAAAATATTCTTTTATAAGTTTACTCATAGGCCACAACTTTTGACTATGCATGCAGTACATTTCAAAATGCAGCATTTTCTCGTAACTTTATTTTTGGTGTTGACACAGCACTTTGGAGCAATTTTCAGCCGCATGACTCTTCTCCATCTTAGCATTAGCTATACTATTGGGATACATGGCCCTCAGGTGCTTCCAGATTCAACTGATTCCAACAGACTATTTCCAGCTTTTCCACCAAGGAGCACCAGGGTGCACAAAATGCATGTAACCTACTGGACAATTATTCTTGTTTTGCCTACTGGAAGTTAAATAACTGCCACCCCACCATCTTTTTCCTCACTCTTCTATTGTGGTACTGCAGAGGTTGATGAAATTATAGTTAACAACATTTTCTTTAGGTGTGGGCTGAACTCGCACAGTTTCACTCTGCAGAATTCCACAGAGTTACATAAAAACTGTGCAAGATTCTGCAATGTTCGGGTGGAATTCAGCACCGCTCAGATTTTTAGCACAGGGAACTTGTTCCATGCTACAAAGTCATTGCAAACAGCACCACGTGATGCGCTAGAGGACGCTGCTTCTTTGCTGTCGCTCGAGTAGATTTCCTACTAGTTTGGCAGCTTTCTCACTGTGAATGGTCACGCCCAACTGCCCACTTTGGGAAAAACTCACCGGATGCCATGCTAGTGCCCAAAAATTGCACTATGGGATGAAAATGTTTGCTTGGACGAGAAATCACTCCGCCACGCAGCGATTGGCACAGCTTTGCTGGCACTCCGTTGTCACAAGAGTAATGTGGAGTGGGCAAAACTCTGTGGAGCGTAATTAATCACCCAACCCTAATCATCTTTTGATGCAGGACTTGTGATAGGCCTGGTAAATGACATACTTGGTGTTTCCTGGTGTCCAGTTTTGACTGAGTGTTTGAGGCCAAGATGGACTCTGATACCATTTGGACCAAACTTGCTCTCTAAAATAACAAACTGGCAGTGATGGTGAAGAAAATATTGTGAAACTGTTTCAGTGGGCTAATTTTTTTAGAAGTGTTCTCTGTGCTGAGTGATAAATCAAATTAATGTATTGTTGTTTTGATTACCCATAGGTCTAGCGATACTCTGCAAGACCCACAGAGTCAGTAAGAGAGCACTATGTTACTCTGGCTGGGACTTACCTTCCTTTCGCGTGTGCCACAGTAGTCCCATGGGATGTAATACTTTAAAAAATATTTTCAATGAAAGGGTCATTGTTTTTATGTTTGAGCCTAGAGGTTTCCCCGCCAACATAAATAATCAAGATCTCTCGTAGTTTTTAGTAAATGTTTTGTATTTTTAGATGTTGTGGTACTGCAGTACCTGAAAATGATACTGCAGTGCCTGTGACTCACTGAGAAACACATAGTATTTATGTCATTGTATTGATGTATTATTAAATGAGTTCCACCCTAGTACTGTTATTAGAAAGCGTAACCTGTGTGTTTTCACATTCTCTGCACCTTCTGTTCTGTTTTTGTTTCAGTAGATTTAGTCAAGAAAAAAAAGTCACAGAAGAGCATACAAAGGAGGCTGCAGAAGTTATGAAGAGTGCCAGGAAGAACAGGAGAAGCAGAGGACCTTTTCACAGCCCATTGTTTGAGACTCTTCTCAATCTCTCCAGGCGAGAAGTAAGCCTTGGCAAAGGTAATTACCTGCAACCTGTCCCACCTAGAGGTGTCGATTGGTACTGGAAAAAGAATATCATTCATGGCGCCACACATGACCAAATATTGTGCATTGCAGAGAGTTGGGTACCAGCGAAGGGTTGGGTGCCAGCAGTGGTTAGACCCAGGGTCATTAACGTATGCAGACAAATGTTGTACAACACTTATTTATTTATTTATTTTCAAAGTTTTATATGGCGCTGGCTAGACCTGGAGTTATCAGAGCGCTTTACATGAGGATCAGCGAGTTACAGGATACATAGTTATATCAGTTGAATCAGCGAGTTACATGTTACATAGTTATATCAATTTGAATCAAAGAATCAGAGGGGGCTGGGGGAGGAGACAGGAACAGGGAGATGAGGAAAAACCATGTCAGATGACCGGCTGGGTAGGTGACGGCCAAGGGGTCAGACTCCTCTATAGCTGCATAGGACAGCTCCATCGGGCATCGGCCAAGGTTGCTCGGGCTCTGCGGTAGGTAAAAACAGTTTAGGAGTCTGCCCAGGGGATGTCGTCATAGTTCCATCAAAGGGGGTGGGAAAGAGACACAAACGTGGAGACAAGGAAAAACAATGTCAGATGACCGGCTGGGTAGTTGACGGGCAAGGGGCCAGACTCCTCTATAGCTGCATAGGACAGCTCCACCGGGCATTAGCCAAGGTTACACACTTGTGCAGTGGTTTAATCCAATTTATTTTATGCAAACACTGAGAAATACAGCTCAAAGCGTTTCGGTCAGATGGGATCGAGGTCACAGGATAAGGAAGAAGTCCTTTCTCACTATTCATGTATCCTTGCAGCGATCTGCTTCATCTTCAATTCATGTCACACTTCTTGGGAATTGTAGTTCGAAGTTCTGAAGAGTCTTTGACTGTGCAAGTGAAAAAGTGCAATGTTGATATCAAAGGTTACATTTGTAACAGACAATATAGTCATGTTATAGTTTCACGTCATGCCAAAATTACAGTAAAATCCTGTTTCATGAATTGCATTTATTTTTGTGTCCGTGTCAGGCTGTTATCTGACAGTGGATTATGGGATTGGTAGTTAATCCTTTTGCTGTGATGTTCACATATCAAACAGATGTTGTTTTCTATACATATGTTTTTCAGTACTGCCAATTCGCTGGTTGGATCCTTATTATATCCCACTCTGCAACTCTGGGCAATAGCTTGCTTAATCTCCACAATGGCCCCCACAACGCTAAGGATTCCTGGCCTCCACATTGGGGGTGCCCAGGAGTGGACGCCTCACAGGGAAAGCCACGATGGGTTCCTCGCGGTATTCGTACAAGCGCCTTGAGACCCTTGCGGGTGAGTAGTGCGCTATACAAGTATCAATTTACTTTACCAAGGTCAGTTCATACATGCTGTCTATTTTGTTGTAATAATTTTTGTTTATCTTCTTTCATGTTCATGGAAGACTATTGATAATCACATGATTTGTAGCTAATTGCAGATGGAGCTGTATATCTGTTTCATTTTGTGCACTGACTTTCCACATTTTGGATCATGTTATAGTCTATGACATGCCCTATTCTGCCTGTGTTGGATGACTCTAGATGTTCTAGATTTGTTCAAGCCCACAGTAGGCTTAATATTTTGAACTATGCCTCAAAATGAGCTGAATTGTTTTTGTACTCATTGGGTGTTTCCCTTTTGTTGAACTGCCAGAAAATATAGCATCTTAAATTACAATGTTGCGTGATAGTTTAACTTTTCTTTGGTTTCATCCCTGTTTGTGTGGTTTTAAACATTTGGCCAAGAGGAAAGGCTACTCCCGCACAATGGTATTATTCACTGCTTCTTATGAGGAGTATCCCATATTGCCCGTTCCTGGCTAATTTGCATATTTTGTCATGGTTTGTGGTGTCTCAATGTAGGCAGGGTCACCACCAATCAAGCAATCAACTTTACTCGATTTGACAAATGCATAAAAGTAGAAAATTTAAAAAGTATCACAATGCAAAATATACAAATAGATGTCAAAATCAGCAAGTTGATTTCTTATTAAAATACTGCTGTACCAAAGCCTATCTTTAGATTAAAAAGCCAAAAGCATACATTAGATCAAATGTTAGAGTCCTTACAACAATCCATTATCAGTGGTTAGAATAACATAAACAATTATTAAGTCACCACCAACTTGCTTTGTGATTGAGGGCCTGTGGGGCAGGAGGGAAGGCAGAAGTCTCCAAGAAATGATTAACAAAAATTTACTTTGTTTTGTGGGGCCTGTAGAATTTGTCCCCAGGAAAGGTTTTAATGTTTTTTAGCATTTCCAGTGCAAGAGCTTATGCTTTTTAGCTGAAGATTAGAGTGATTCATCGTGGTTGGTCTTATAGCCGCATTACTTGACCTAAGGAATGTTAAATAAATACTCTGATGCATGTTTAATGTTGTTTTGATTACAAATGTTTTATTTAAAGGTTTAGTGGCAAACATTGCAATGGTTGTTATTACTATTTCATACATTGGTACATGTTTAGGATTCGATTGGTTTTAAAGTTTAAATCCCAACATGTGATTGATGTTTTATTAACAGATCTAATAGGTTTGTTTTGTATATTGATGTGGTCACCTCTTAATAAAGCCAATAGGTCTGCCTTCTATGTATTGATGTGGTGAACTATTACCAAGGCCAATAGGCTTGCCTTATTTAAAACGCAACCCCCTTATATTGTGATGTGGTGAGCCCTTACGAAAGCCAATAGGCTTGACTTATTTAAATTGCAACACTCTTAGATTGTGATGTTGCATCTGACAATTGATCTTATAGGGTCATAACCCACGAGGGGGTACAGTTTGATGTGAGGATGTCACTAGATATTCACATGTACTGGATGTGCATATTTGTAATTTAAAGCACACAGTGTGTATATAATAAATGAGTTTTCTTTTTTTTCCTGAATAGTCCTTTAAATGCTCTGCTTCACTACCCTGCGAGATTCAGATGCTATAATGGGTTATTTGATTCCCAGAAAAGCAAGAATTGTGAACTTATTAATTGTAAGAAGATTATAATTATGTTAAAAAAATGAAATTCACTGAGAAACCAAATGTTAAAGTGACATTATAGGTATGTATGGTAATAATGTTTTACTTCACATTTAAAACCCCTAGAAATTCTCTGAAAAAAACAAAGGCTGAAATGATGATATTTTTATGCGAAATTGTCAGTTAAAGGAATACCAATATAGACAAAATAGACACTAAAATTCACCAGGTATAGTTTACTTTGCTAACTATAACTCATCATGTACTGCTTATGACCGAACATATTACATGATTAATGAAATGTTCAGTGACATCATTGATAACATCACTGATGACCTCTCAAATGACACCATTGATGACATCACTGATGGCATCATCCAATGAGTGTGACAGTTTGCTAAACGATTCTGACATGAAAGGTAATTAGTGAGCTAAATCTACAGCAGAATTGCTGTATTTTCTGCACTGCTAATGAGTACATGCATGTGCAACATGCTTGGCCTGCAAAAGTTAATTGTTTGTTGAACCCTAAGGAAGCATAAATAGAATTCCTGTGAAACATCTACTGGCTAGCAGTTTTGACAACTCACAAACCAACTCATTTTTTGAGCCTTGGTCCTCAAGATCACAGAAAATGTTCAGACCAGGTGTGCTTCTTCTCTCATGTGGTAACATACCGAACTCTTTTCAGTCACAAAGATTTTGAACTGTGATTTACCTATGTTACTGTGCAGCACGTTGACCACTTTTTTGATTGATTTTAGGAGCATTACTCTCTGGTGCTACTCTTCTGCTCATTGCCGAAAATGTTTCCAGTACATTGCGCCTTATAAACTGTTCCACAAAATATAAATGTGTGTAAATATTTTACTATCAAGATTATCTGATACTGACAACCATGTAAAATTGTGCATTCCCTTTATACATATTAGTAGTAAGAAAAAATCCACACAATACCTGATTCCTTGCTGGGGCATGGACCGGCATGTTTCTACATCAGCAAGGAACCGGATGCTGTATGGATGTTTTCTTAACTTAGAAAAGAATCCAAACCCTGTCTGGATCCTTGCTTAGACACAGACACTTTGGTCTTGAACCTGGCAAGGAGTTAGATGCAGTTTACATTTTGTCTTAGACTAAACATAATTTAAATAGCATCTAAATCCTTGCTGGGGTTCAGAAGCAAACATTGGAATATGAAGTCTTCCAGCATGTCGAGGAAAGTACCAATTCCATACCTTTATTATTACTAGTCACTTGGAGGAAATATGGGTTCTGTGGTTTGCATGGTTGCCTACCCACAATACTCCTCACAGGTCAAACATTGCTGAAAACAGAATTCCCTCATATTTCTGTAACACAATATTACAGAATTTGTGTCGAACACTTAACTCCCACCGCCCAGTGTTCTCATACTTCAACGAATAAAAACAGTGCCTCACATATGTGGAAAGGCTATCAAATTTGACACGAACAGGTAAAATCTGTCACGCTTAGATGTTAATATACTTTTGATGTGGTCTTCACACGGTTATATCTTTGGCCTATGCCTGTCATTTGCAATAGACTCACCCTGACAAGTGGGCTGCCAATTTTATCAGGAGGAGTTTGCAAACATTGCATAACAGAACGTTGTCATTAGTCGGAAGATCAGAGGAAAAGTGAGGAAACTGTGATTTCTTTATCCATACTTTGATTTTGCAGGGTATTAATGGGTAATAAGGCAAGTTGGATTTCATGCAAGCCACAACACTATTAATTCTCCTTTGCTTCTAGTTTCAAAAATGTCTTGGACTGTAGGTTCCTCTGGATTCTGGGTGCATTTTGCTTGCAGTTGATTTTCAAATTTCAAAAATGCAGTGCACTTAGCGCATCACCTTTGGTAACTTGAACTCATAGAAAACAGATATGGTTCTGGCACACAAAAGAGACAGAAAGGGCCAACCTTGAACTCATGCCTTTATGGTTCATGGAACTGCATAAAACAGAAAGAAGGGAATTACCATGTTTTGAAGAAAAAAATGCTGATCATTTAACAAGGTTTACAGCCTGTCCAGGGTCAGATTGAGGCAGATCTGGATTCCAGCGATAGAAACCTTAGGATGTGTAAATGCTAAAAATATGCTGTGCTATGCTCCAGTGCAGCCCAAGGGTGATACCTTCAACCAAAACAGAAAGCCTTAATCAGCATTTGGCTTGCAGTTGCTTTCCAAATTTCCAAAATACACCAGACCCATATTATTGCCTGTGGGCACCTGACCCCATGAAACACCCACATGTGACTGGTATCCCATGATCATGAGCTCTAGAGGAACAAGTATGAGAGTCGAACCTTGGCATGTATATTTAGCATGGATATGGTCATGCATGAGAGCGACAGGAGAAAATGACCATGATTTGAAAAAATGCTAAACATCTGACAAAGTCAGGTTCAGTATGATATACTGGCCAGCCAATCAGGGTGATTGGGGGTGGACCATGACAATAGCAACCCAGTAGGTGATGATGTTAAAAACATATGGTTGTTGTATGTTTCCATACAACCTACGGTTGATATAAGCAAATACAAACTGGTGGCCTAAATTGGCATTTCGCTTGCAGTTGCTTTCCAAATTTCCAAAATGCCTTGTATCCCATGTATTACTTGGGGAGCACCTTGAACGCCTAGAAAACCCATGCTTTCTCAGTATCGCCACATTCTGGAGATTCAAAGGAACAAAAATAAAGGAAGGTTTGACAGGAATATGTTTCAAATATCAGATATTTCAATGAAAGTCATTTTGGTATATTACAACACATTCATTACTAAGCATACCTTTAAAATGCATAGGAATGTGCCACAATGTAAAGTGCCTTTACAACACTAGTCATCACAATGCTTACTTTTTACAATGCGTAGCTGTAATATTTTTCTTTCAAAAAGAAAATTGATCATCCATAAAATATTGTTAGCAATACAATGTGATAGATAGATAGATAGATAGATAGATAGATAGATAGATAGATAGATAGATAGATAGATAGATAGATAGATATATAGATAGATAGATAGATAGATAGATAGATAGATAGATAGATAGATAGATGATAGATGATAGATAGATAGATAGATAGATAGATAGATAGATAGATAGATAGATAGATAGATAGATAGATAGATAGATAGATAGATAGATAGATAGATAGATAGATAGATAGATAGATAGATAGATAGATAGATAGATAGATATTACATGTAAGGGGGCACCCCTCTAACACCCCATTTATTTAAACACCCCATTTATTTAAAATGTTCAAAAACTGCATATTTTAGTTTTACCTGTCTTTACCTTTTCCTGGCCCTGAACCCTAACACGCCTTTGCCATCTTTTAACTCTACCCACCACGGAACTCTAAAAAACCTTTATCTCCCTTTACCTCTACCTATCCCTGAGCCCTAAAAACCCTCTTACCTCCCTTTAGCTCTACCCACCCAGAACCCTAAAAGCCCCTTACTTTCCTACACTGCTATCTGCCCCTGTAACCTAAAAAATACCTGACCACATTTTACTGTTATACACGCTTGAACTATAAATCCACTTACCTTCCTTTATGCCTAACTGCCCTAAAGCCCTAAAAACCCTCCCCTTCCTGTTTTCTCTGCCTGACACTTAAATCTACAAACCCTTTCCTCCCTTGTAAAGGTAGGTTGCTATAAGTATGCTTTGCAAATGTGACATACCATATGTTTCTCCGTAATGGAGACTGGTGGGATTTAACATGTTTTGGAAAACACTGGCCTAAAAACCTTGCAAGCATTATGTTTAGCATGTTCCGCCAGCCAGTGAAAGAAAGGAAGGTCTTGCTTGCGCCTATGAACTCCTTAGGTCATAAAGAGTAAGAAAATATATATTTGTTATACTTATCTGTCATGTGCCACAGATTTGTGTTCTGTGCTAATATTGCATTAATTGATTGTGCAGAATTCTGAATACTGTTTCCAAAAATCTGATGGTATCCTCCAAGGTAATGTCTCTTACTGCTGAGACCTCCACCCACCTGGAGTACAGAGCCAACAATACAATAAGGTATGAAGTGATATGTGACTGCACTTATTGCTGTTATTGCACTCCGCACATTCCCTAGCCAAATGCTCACATCCCTATTTAGAGTCAGACACCAAAAATCACATTGCAGTCCTTATTTCGCCTTTACTACTCCCTAGTGCCTCTCATGTGCCAAACCAGACAGTCTTTAAGGAGCTCATAAAGAAGCACCAACCTTGTACTCTGTTATTTCACTAGCCATAGTCAATTCACCAAGTTCCATCCAACACCAAGAACTCATCAAATACTGCACATCATTTTGGACTTTCCCCATCCCTCAACAATAAAAACACCAAAGATAATTTGTTGTCCTTTGCCAAATCTTCATTTCATTCCATCTAAAACTTGGCCCCATCAGTCACTTCACAACACTGATCTCAACCTCACTCCAACCAAACTCTCCCCAACCTAGTGAAACAACCCTTCACTCACCTCACCATCACATCCCATTTCAACCAATCTGGACACAAAGTCAGCTAAATGATTACTTACCTCAGCTTTGTAGAACATTGCAAATGAACATCCCAGCATTCCAATGATCCTTGTCCATGCGGAAGTCTACCTTACCATTGAACACTTGCATCACATTTCAGTTATAGTTTAACATAATATTCTAGAAAAAAAACATAATGTTTCCTGTGTGTGTACTATGCCATCCTATACATTGCTAATGTGCATTTGCTTTTTGGGTGCCTACCTTATCCCAGGTTTTACCAACCATGTGAGTAGTTGAGCAGCTGTCTCCTCTTTTATATAAACCCTTTTCATATATTCATTAAGGCACCATATCTTTGCATGCCCTCTGGCAAATTTCACCAAGTCACTCCAAAGTAACTTTTGTTTAGTGAGATCCGCACTACAGCCTACTCAAGGTAACATAATGACGTATGAAGTACACTCAGTTTCTATTGTAATGTTTTCTAGATGCCCAATAAGGATCTAACATGGTTTGAATCCTCTGTAAAAGTATCCTCTAAAACCCACCTTCGAGCAGTACTGACTCTGATATCTTAGTATGCAGAGTGTTAGTATTGTTTGGTGAGATGTTGAGTTTTGGGAAGTGTACATTGGAGAAGGAGATCTTAAACAAGATGAATTTGTGAAATTAGTTCTGGAACATATAAAGTTGACATGTGAAACATTGCTATTTAACAATATAATTTGAATTTGGTTTTTGATTTTGATTACCTGATTGTTTTGATCCCAATGCAGAACCTAAGTTATCTTCACTAAGTAGTTTCTCTTTCAATGATGCATCTCACTAATTACTGTAAGAAATGCTACTTATATAATGCTTATAAGTATCACACTCTCTTTTTGTAAACAGGCAGTTCCATACATCCTGAATATCTTTCACAGAGTAAAAGTCAGATATCAATCACTGTCATCTTAATCTCTATGCACACTTTCAAAATCACACCCAAAACACTGGGGCCTATTCACAAACTCCATTTTGTAGTATGTTTTGTAGTACTACAACATTATTACAAAAGTTCTACAAAATGCTGATCACAAACCTGTGTATGGAGTTTACATCTTTGTCTTTGCTCTCTTTTTTCTGTGCAGAGATCTCCACCCAACTGTGGAGGTGAGAGAGGAGAATTCCTAAGGAGTGCCACAGAACAAACTGAAATGATTGGGACGGAGTGGAGCCAGGGGCGAGGGCTTGGTAGAAGTGCATAAGAAAAGAACTAAACAAAGCCTTCACTGACCCTGATATATTGTTATCTTTAAAATGGTAGAGAAGGATATTATCATCAACTGTCTCAAATGTGATTGAGGGACTTACATAGATTACTCCTTCTACATCACCCTCGTACAGAAAACTGTGGATCTCATCATCAACAAGGATTAAAGTAACCTGTATGCCCTTCTCTAGGCAGATGCCACATTTCATAGGGCCCAGAATATTGGCTGTTTTAATGATAGCTGCGTGGCAACGATTGTATATGTAATTTTGCAGAGTGCTCAGAGCAGTATAATTTTCAGGGCCGCTGGAATTATGCGATTGTGTAGCTGCGGCATTTTTCCCATATATATGGATTTGGCCCATTTACCACAAAATCCATCATCTGCAGTATAATCTGCAGATTTTAACAAAAAAAAGTTCTAGATCAAACGGTTCAACAGTTACTAAAAATACAGCGAAATGTGTGGCAGCGCAGTCGAAGACCTTTGCAAATGTTGACAGGTCATATTTCTCTAGCTTATTACAAAATTTGATTTTAAACTGCTACTAATGAGGGGCAACCTAATCCCAGATAGTGTTGACAAATGTAAAAATGAAGAAATAATAATGTAGTACTATCACAAAATGTGCCAGAATACGTTGCTTAATTTGCCTTTTCGTGTAGCATATTTAGTCAACCCTGTTACATATTTTGGCCCTCTCCTGCTGCACAATTCTAGTGGGCCTGGTAATATGTCTGTGGCTGTCTTTAATAGTGGCCTTGGTAGTATGTCTGCAGTGGTCTTCAATAGATTGATCAAAGATTGTCTTTTTAGGAGTTCCCCTCCAAGGAGGCAGACCCAAACAATGGGGACAGCTTGATAATGGCCCTGAATTTGCTGATAATTACAGAGGAACAAGATTGCAAAATATAGGTAGAACATATATTATCCAACAAGTCAGACTTTACGGAGAGTATGAGCATGTTAGATTCATCCGTATTGGTAGAAGCAAAAGAAGACCATTTCAAGTCACAATAGCTAGGTGCAGAAAAGGCGGTGCAGCCTAAAGCAAATTGGGAACATTTAATAGTGGAACAGATGGTTTAAGTTTTAGTTGGGGAAAAGGAGGACAACATTTCAAAAAGGGCTTGTGTTGGTGGAACTCCTTCTTGAAAGAAGACCATGGGTTACATTTACAATTGGCCGCTGGTGAGCATTATTTGCAAAAATTTATTTGATCAGATATGTTAAGTTTAATTCTCTGGGAACATCTTCTACTCCATTGCAAACAGTCCCGTCTCTACAGTACACCTATTGCTCACATTGTATGACCCAATAGAGATGAATGGTGCTGGAATTTAGGGGTCAAAATAGTATCTGGCAGAAATGTTGGATCCTTACTATCATTTACGAAACTATCACTCCATTTCCCTTAATAATAGAAAATCTACACTCATTGGAACTATATTTTTGTAAATGATATTCCGGACATAATTTATCTCTCACACAATATCTTTGCTAATGATATTTTACCAAACAATTGCTAGAGCATTTGCTGTATTTTCCACAGAGACATAGCAGGTTGTTCTAAAGGCCAAATCTGAATGGCAGGGCAATGATAAATTTCTTTCGTTTCCGGAAGCAATTTACTTTACTACATAAGGTTGTATCAGCAATAGCTGAATTTCTTGACACCAATGACATAGTGACATTCAAGACCGTCTCACACAAGACCCTCCTACACAGGCTCAATGGATTGGGTCTGTTAGGGAAGGTGGTTTGAGCAATTTTTGCCAAATGAGGTTCTAAATGGTCCATTGTTTACCTTCCCACTCAACTTACTGACACCTGAGCTCTGTAGTACTTTAGGGCGCTTCTTTGATCCCAACCTTGTTCAATATATATGTAGCAGCATTGGCCAAACTAATTATATCCTTTCAGCAGATGAAACTCAGATTATTCTATGATTAGAGGACTGTCACACATCCATCCAAGACCAATTTAAACTTTGCCTTTTATTGAGTTCCCATTGGATGTATCCAACTCCCATGGCTAAATGCAGACAGGAGATGGACTTCATGTTTGGGGAAAACTCCATCTGGTTGTATACCTGGTGGCCACAATGTCTGGGAGCCTGCCTGATGCCCAGTGACACTGCACACAACTTGGGCATGACTTTTGACTCCATGTTATAATGTTAACAAGCTTACTGTGACTGTGCTTCAGCCTGCTAAAGACGCTAGGAAAGATGATATCTTTTGTCCTGAGATGCTATGCTATGTCAAAACCTTTTTACACACAATGATTATCAGTCGCCTGAATTATTGCAACACCTTTTTTCGCGGCCATCCTGCTTTTTTGATACTATGGGCCTAATAATGATGTCGGGTGGACACGGTCTGGAACTGCCCAACCTTATGTCGGCAGTTCTGACCGTAGGATTACAATGCGATTGTGCATAGGGCGGTCGCAAACATCCATTTGTCACTGGAAGCTTGTGCGGCAGGCGGAAAAGGCCCACAGCACAAGCTTCCACTCACAAATTGATGTTTGTAAATATCCCTGCACTGTGTGAGGTGCCTGCCTCAAAGTGTAGGGATGTTTAGGGGGACACCATAGGGGCCCCCAGGCCTCATAGCGGAGGGCCAGGGGGCAAGGGGCCCTGCAAGGGGCCTCCAAAGTCATTTTCTGGCAGCCTTTCCATGTAAGAATAGCCGACATGGCAAGTCTGTCGGAAAATGACACCATAATACAGACAACAGAACCACTGTCATTAGGGGATTATGGTGTCTTTCTGATGCACGAAAGCGCACAGATGGTCCCTCTGCCCGATCTCTGCGACCGCCGCATCGTAATGCAGCGGGCGGACGGCAGGGCAGATGGCTATGGATCTGCCACCAACATGCCATCATTGTCAAACCCATCGAAATCGTAATCAGCACCTGTGTCTCCAACTGGTACAAAAAGCATCATCCAGGCTTGTATTAGGACTTTTGAGATAGTCCAGATTATCTCGCCACCAGATCAACATGCACTGGCATTCTGTTGGTAAGCTCTGTACCTCTAAAGCTTTGTGCTTTTGCCAGAAAATGATGCATGGGGGTAGGACCAGTGAATTATACAAAAGGGTTGTTTACCTAATATTGCCTGGCCAAACAACTTCGACCCCTCACCTGCTTTATTGCTCTATAAACCGATGTTTCACAGAAAGCACACAGGTGGTCAGTCTGTCTTAGTTATCAAAGCACAGAACTGGAATATCTTGCCTTTTGATGTCCATGCTCAGTGAAAATATTTGCAAATTTGCAAAGCCTTGAAAACACATCTCTCTTGTTTATAGTCTCTGCTTTCCCAATTCTCTGCAATTGTGATAAGATTCAGGATACCTTAGGGTATTTTCTGTGCCATATAGCAGTAAAACAAAAACATAGGCACTCCTCCCACTGACATGGCCTCAGAAATGTCTAAAACTACAAAACAAGAATTGTTTGTTGGGTGAGGTCCTGTTAAGAAGCGGGAAATGCAAGTAGAGGAAAAATGGATACAGGCTCAAATAATCACCCTGAACCAATATTTGTGTTCTGGGATAGTCCATCAGGAGGTTCTCTTGGCATTTATCCATTAAACAATATCTTCAGAAGTCCATTTTTGATGAGTATTTGGTGTAAGCTCCACTTCCTAGGTTACAAGAAGATAGACAACATGATTAGACACTCGGCCTGAAGTTTAAGTGAAGTCAGTTGGGAGTTTTAAAATAATTACCCATGAAAATAGGTTTGGAGGGGGTAGTGCCCCAATGACAAAGATCCTACTGCTGAAGAGGCATCATTCACATAACAAGGGCATGTAGAGTCTTTCTTGGTATGTACATATTTTGACTCCATTGAGCTGCGTGTTGCCAGAAATAAGAGTAAGCAGTTACAATATTCTCCTCAAACCTTATCAGAGATTTCACAGGCTATAGATTCTATGTATAATGGAGAGAACCCTTGCAAGGATGCTTTACTGCTTCCTTTTATAAACCTGTTTTGTTCAGTTTGGAGCGTCAGATGTAAAAAGTTTTCTTGGTACGAATTGACACAAAAATCTGGGATAAAGCTTTTGCCACCAAGCTGTTTTCTGTGTTGCTTTGACTAGTGAATACAAACCACAATTTGTCTTTACAGGTTTGGTAGGCCCAAACAGTATAGAGCATGCTCATGATATTAAACATAATGCTTGTTTGTTTCACTATGGAATTGTATTTCTTTCCAACAACTCAGATAAGGCATTCTGTGGAGTAAAAATTATTTTGTATGGTGTGAATTGAAAAGCTAGGGTAGGCCAGGACTCAGTTACTTGGTTCTATGGGGATTTTGTGAACATAAGGCAGTAGTGCAGGTTAATGATGTCTGATCCTTTTCATTTTCAATTCATAGTGGCATTCGTCTTGGCTGAACCTCATAACCCCGATGAGTTGCTCTGATAAATGAGCCTTTTGCATCCAAGACCAAGCAGAACATTAACTTCAAGTCTAAGCCAGTAATTTAGGCAAGATCTAAAACTACTTTATTTGTGGATGCGTGGCTGATGTATCTCAAACAGCCACACATTTCTCTTTGAATGGGCTGGATAAATACCTGCTTCTGGTGCCAGTAAGCATTTAAGGTTAATCTGACCAAGCAGACTTTCTCTGTTTGCTTGGGTGATTTGCAGCGGTCCCTTGCACTGCTAACATTCACTGTTGTCATTTAAATACTTTAGTGTACTTATCTCTGATGGCTTGTCCAACCTTTATTAAAAAACTTTTCCTACACTGCTGTCCACTGTGTGTGGGGATCTGTCCTATTGATCTAGTCTCTTGGTATCTTGGTGGAAAGAATGACCAGCATTAAGATGAATTTTCTCTCTCTGGTTGTTTTCCTTTTTTCAGTACAAGTGGTAGCTCTGTCCAACAGATTTATTTGAAGGGTCCTTCATAGAGCAGTAATATGGCATCGCCTAAGGTAGAATATAACCAAATAAGTCTTGATAATTCCGAAGGCTATTGATGTGATATGTTTTTCTGAATACAAGGATAATTAATGACCTCTGGTTAGGTGTCCCACAAATCATTGGAGTCAAATAGAGAAAGCACTGTTGTGGTTGTCTAAATATCATGTTTGCCTATGGTCTAGTATGCTGCACCCTGCTTGGGCATCACTTCAACCCAGATTTGATCTCACAGCGAATTGTTTAGCCTTGGTGGCATTTCTCTCCTCTGCTCCGTGTTCCTCCTCTCCTCTTTTATCAAGGTACACTAGAAGGTTCTGCAGGTAGAAGGATCTTATGAGGCACTAAGGCTCAGCAAGATGTAGTCATGCGGGGTAAAAGGTACTGAATCAGTGTGAAGCTCATTCATTTGCACACATGTAATATGACTCTGAAAGATTGATTATGTACCCAAATTTACTTATCTACGGAAGAAGTACATTCATAGCTATTCACACTAGAAGGCTGGCTTCACTAAGATAATGTCCTCACTCAAAAACATTTACAAGATGTGGACAAAAGGAGGATGGTATCTAAAAAAGTATGAGGCTCTGACTTCATCCTCTCCGAGCAGGCCCCTCTCCTTCAGCAATACCTGGGAGGATTTGTCAGCCAAAAAATACTGGCTCTTGAGTCTCATTTGTGTCACTTGCTCCTTAGTTGCCCAGGCACATACAGTCTGCAAACCTCCTCAAACCTCCTTCAAAATACTGTTCAGACAGTGCATGAACCCTCTGCAGCTTGCAAATGCCTATCCTAATCCCTTTGTAAGAAAAATAATGGTTCTATTGGACAACTATTTACTAGATCTTGCTATGTATGAGATCCTTCACCCACTATACTCACAATCAAACATAGCATAAATAATCAAGGATTTTTGTATAACATTATTCAATAGCACCCAAAACTCATAAGGTGCTCCAAAGAAGAAAAGAGTGAGATGGCGCAGGGCACGTGAGTTGTGACAAAGAATAGTACACAACAACTCTGGATAACAGTATTCATATAAGACGTTAGTATCAATCTGTATATTTATCCTCATTAGGCTGTTTCACTCATTGCCAAATCTAAATATTTGCCATTCCCATAAAATCCAACAGTCTACATAGTTGAATGTGGGATATTGCATTTCTGGGTTCCAATCCATTTACCTTTTCAGGTCTGGCTTGACAATGCAACTGTCTGCACAACATGTTTTTTTAAATATACATGTTGTGAATGTTGACTCCACTCAGAGGAGTATTTTCCTCTCATCTGATCCAATCAGCTGTTTGGCGTATAATTCCACCTCCTGTGGAATGCATGCATTGCAAGGCATGAGGGACAGTTTTAAATCTCGAAGGTATGCTGCTTCACTGTAATATTAATGTGTACATGGATTGTATGTGGGTTTCTTTTCACTGCAGTAGGCTTTTTTATGTTTTAGTAGGTAATCTTTCTACATGTCTATCCCATTGTTCTTTGCTCTCCTGAGGGGATATTTACTAATCTTTCACGCAACACAGGGCAGCAAGCAAAGTTGCAGTGCTACGTTGCATGAAAGGGAGAGAGAAAAATATTTGGAAAGATATGGAGCATTTCTGTTCTCTCCTTGTGCTGGTAGCCTAGGGTAATTGCAGGCACCCGTGCACCAAAGTGCATGGGTGCCTGCATTAGAGGCAGGATAGTTTTGAGCAGGAAGGGATACTTTCATGCACAATAAAAATCCTTAGAGACATTTTCCTCTTTCTATCTGTGCTGCAGATTGCAGCATATGTGGAAATAGGAAATTAAGGAAGGGTGTTACACCTGGCATCCTTAGGTTGATCTTCCCCCAAACTTTTGCTTCCTCACCTCCATGATTCGCTGAATCTTTTTGTTGGCCTTAGGACTCTGAGCACTTTACCACTGCTAATCAATGCTAAAGGACATGTGCTTCTTCCCTAAACATGTGTGTAAATGATACATACATGATTAATATATTTAATTTACTTATAAGTCCCTTGTAAAGTTTTATCCCATATACACAGGGCCTGTTAGTTAAATGGTACTAGTGGGCTGCTGCACTGATTGTACCACCCATAGAAGTTGCCTGTCAAACCTGTCTCAGGCCTGCCATCGCAGAGTCTGTCTGCTATGTAACTAAAAGGCAGAAAATGCACTGTTATGTTTTGCATGTCATAGTAGTGGCAAACAGCTACATTTGTTTTTCACTACTGTGAGGTCTACCCCTCTTATAGATTAGCATTGGGAATTCCATTATACCTAAGTAAGTTGTTATTCCTGTTCAGAGGGGAGTGCCTTTTTCATGTTTTCTGTCATTGGATGGTAATGGAAAAGCCTACTTACTGGTGAAGGTTGGATTTAGCCATACTGATTTAGAAATTCTACTTTAACCCCTTCGATGCTCATGACGAGCTCAGCTCGTCATGAGGCACGGTTGAGCTGTGCTGATGACGAGCTGAGCTCGTCATGAACAATGGGATTTACCGATCAATCAGCACAGGAGGGGAAAACCATTAGCAGCGATGGTGTTAAGAAAGTGGCTATTTATCTGCACTTACTGCTCTATGTGTGCATTTCCTCCAGACATCTACAACACAGGTCATTCAACTGAATCTGCATTCATCTACATTTTGATGGGTCTTTCTGAGCAGGGAGAAATAGGAAAGGTGGGCACTTACACTTCGATAGGTACCATCCTGTCCACGCACAGAGGGCTGATTAGTTCCCAACAGCAGCCTAACAGACTGGATTGCGTAGGAAGGGATCCATGTGCACAACAGAGGGCTGCTGTGAAGACACCCCTTACATCAAAGGCACTTTTGGGTATAAGTACTAGGGCTCTGACTCCTTCAAATCAGACACATTTTGAATCTGTAACAATATACTGCTGGCTCTACATCTGCACATTGCCAGAAGGACTGCTGTGCTGTTAGGAGGGACGGCCACTATACTAACTTATTTGCTGTTTTAGCCTGCTGCTTGTTGAGCTGCAGGGGGGACTGGCACTGTGCTACCTGTCTTGCTGTAATGGCATGCTGCCTGCTACCTTTTACAGTGCTGAACCTAAGTATGCTCTAAGGGCTTGCAGGCTTGTCCCCTGTTCATGAAATCACAGTGCCACCAAAGATTTCACTTGCTTGCCATTGCGTCGGAATCTGTCACTCTTGAGTCCAGCAAGGGTACTTTTAACAAATCATCAGAGCATGCCTGCTCAGCAGCGCTCCTTATAGAGAAAACAAGAACTTGCCTTAAGAGCAACTGAGCATCTTGGTTCTATCACAGACACCACCACACTGAAGGAAACCTTCCAACACAGTCCCACCTGACTGTCAGAATCAAGATCAAATGCTTTCATCTGTGTATACCCAGGAACCCCCTTCTCACAAGACTATGCACGTCTAGGCTTATTCGCCAGGGAGGCAATGAAGCGTTGCCGTGGCAACCCTAGGACTTGCCTGCAACAAAGCATCTAATCCCCTCCCCCTATCATGGGGTTCCCTGCAGATGCTGAGCCTTGCTTCTCTGGGCCCAGGACTCTGCATCACAAACAGTCCTCCAGGGCTCAACAACAATGGGGACGGTTGACAGGTTTCCCCCTAATATACTTTGTGTGAGCCACTGGACCAATGAGGTCCATGAAATCTGAGTCGTGTGGTTGCAGTCAGTGCAGATCCTTAAACCACGTTGATCCTGAGGGACCCCTGGAACACCTTCATCTAAGCACCTGCTTTAAATACTGTTTTGGCCACAATAGAGGTCCGAAGGGACTTGGAGCCTTCCGTATTTTGAACTGTTGATCGTGGGTGTTGCCAAAGCCCCATATTTACCGGTATACTTTAAATGCTTATAACTTGAAAAGTATTCTTCATATTTTTGTGTTTTAATTTTGTTTTCTTGATAATATACTAAACTACTTTTACAAACTGGTGTGGAGCCTTTTTGTGATATATTAATTGTGTTACTGTGTGTGTGTGTTACTGTATGTATGAATATTCCTGGTACTTTCCCGACCTCTGTCTTATTGTTCTTCCTCTCCCATATTCACACAAGAAGCCATGCCTAATCCAAGAGTTTTGGTTTTCATGACCTAATACATGCAAATACAGAAGCAAAAAATGTTGCAATAATGAGTTAACACATTTAATCCAGGCCTATTGGTTGGGCCTATGCTTGCTCTTGTCCCAAGGTGTAAAAGTGACCCCTAAACATATTATCATTAATCTAAGACAAAACTCCTAAATGGGTGGCCGAAAAGACATTCTCTACTTTTTCGGTCCAGAAAACAGGTATCAAAATGTATATAATGTGCAGTTTAACACAGTCAATTTGGGGTTCAAAGCCCATTCATAAAGTCAAAGCTAGCGTTCGAAGCAGTAGACACTTATGTCATTCTCCTCCAGTCAATTTCTGTGCATGTTCCTGACAAAATGGGAGACTGGTGCTAAAAACAGGTGGACTGGCTTTACTCCCTCTAAAGCCCTGGTCCTCGTTTTCTCTGTAGTCTGGTCCAAGAGTGCCCGGACCACTTAAAGACATGGCTATGCCAGGAACAATGTTTCCAAGTAAAGAATGAACTTAAATCAGAAACCAAGAACGACTCCTTCTTGCATCCATTTGCAAATGAACTACTTTAGCAGAATGAACGCAAGCTCTCATCTGCTACTAATGAAAGCGATACAAAACGTTGTATATAAATTACGCAAATTAATCCAAAGAGTCAATAAGGCATGGTTACAATTGTGTAATTAGTAGACTAGCTCGGTGGGTTGAGCATCTGCGGCAGAGATAAGCTAACAACAAACTGCTTAATGCTTGGAGTTCACTCTTGTCGCGCTCAGATGCTTGATATAAACAGGTGGGTCAAATTAAATGATTAAAAGCAGAACCTGTTGTTTTAGTGCCAAGGGACGAATCAGTTTACAACGAACATCACATAAATGTTACATGAATAGTCAAGAAACACAGACAAAAGTAGACAAAATCAATGACGTGTGCGTGTGTTTTTTTCCAAGTCTTGTCCCTGAAATGATGCTGACGGCAATAGAGCCATTAACATGATTTTTAACATTTATATATGAGACGACTGGACCAAGACAAACTTTGCAAGTCAAATATGTATACAATTAAAAAAATGTAGGCTATGGACCTCGTTATATGTCAGGTGGAATGTCAACCCACGTTGGGATAACCTTATATTTGCTTTTTAAGTGAACCAAAATAACAGGCCCTCCTTCACTGGCAGGAAATTCAAGCCATAAACTTGTGTGCAATTCAGGCTGCAAGCGAAGCCCAGCTCTAAGGCCCGTCTGCATGGCATAGCACAGAACAGTGCTTAATTTGAGCCAGTGCTTTCCGGTGCTCGGCACCTGCACTGCATTGCCGGCACCGGCACTTGGAACATCTGCTCATTTAAAGATGAGCAGGAAAACAGTCATTTAATAATTCAATACATGTTTAAAACAACTACCACCAGCCACCCAAAACATTTTTAAAGCTTGGGGGCCTTGAACAGTCTGAATTCTCACACTTGTAGCAGTGTGATGGTTAGTAGTTGTGTAAGTTCTGTTATTGGCAGCGCTTGCAATGGCAATGTGAGGTGCAAATTGCGATGGCCTCATCACGAAGGCCCCGGCACTTATTTGTTTACAAATGAAGAACTGGCACAGAACACTCCCCCAGCCACCCGACAGCCTCTCCTGTCACCAGGGGACCACCCCACCTTCTGCCTACTACCCTTTGCCTGCTCACCGCCCCTCTCACATTTATAACCTGTTTGGAATAGGCGTTAAATGGGAGCAGATATATCCACTTGCAGATTTGGACATGGTAATTCCGCAGCAATGTGTTCTTCTCTATTCCAGAGACAAGTTCTCTAAGGGCCATATTTGTTAACCTAAATTTACTCATGCATAAATCTTTTACTGCACTTATTAGTAACTTTACACATTGTTTTTAGGCACAATTTCTGAATGTTTCCTTACTCCAAAGTGGAGACTTTCATGACTCCTCCCCGGTGGAGCCTCTTGCCCCAGGAATTACTAGTGTTAAGTACATACCGGGACATCTCTGCCACCGTGGTGGAGATCTTCCTAGCGGCAAGAAAAGGGAAAACTATTAAGGTTGATTAATTGTTAAAATATTTTTATGAAAATATTTAATGGAAGGCATTAATATAAAATAATTTGGTATATTTATTTTACACCTTAAATTAACTAAATAAAATGTTACATCACATTAACTTAAATGCATATTAAACAAATAATTAGATTCAATTATATTTATTTGATTTTTAAATAATATTTCTTAAGGAATAATGGTAAAAATCGATTTACAGTGAAATATTATTTTTTATTTAATATGGGCTAAAATTCATTAAAAGTTATGTATAAAATTAGTTTACATTTCTTTTAATTTTTAACACACGTTTAAAAGGTTAATATAATTTTATTATTAAAATAAGTTCATAAATCCATTTAATAATATGTATTTATGAAATACATATATTGAACATTAACCAAAAATGTTATATTCATTTTAAAAATGAAGATCATTTTGAATTATTTCTTGTGTGTTGTTTTAAAACCCTGTCTTTATTATTTTTGTGAGAGTGCGCCTCAGTATCTGTGGCTGGCCATGTGTGGTATTGGACATATATATTACAAAGTACATTTAAACACCTCCCATTTGGATCAATCTATCAGTCATTTGTAAAGCACACTACAAACCCACAAGGGTCTCAAGGCGCTGGGGGGGGTCGCTACTTATCGAACAGCCAGGTCTTGAATATCCTCCTGCAGGTCAGCAGGTCTTGGGCCTGTCGTAGGCTCAGTGGGAGGGTGTTCCATGTCTTGGCGGCGAGGTGGGAGAAGGATCTCCCGTCGCTGGTTGTTTTTCGGATGCGCGGGACAGTGGCGAGTGAGAGGTCGGCGGAGCGTAGCTGGTGGTTGGGGATGTAGAAGGAAAGTCATCTGTTGAGGTAGGCTGGGCCCGTCTTGTGGAGTGCCTAGTGTGCGTGGATGAGGAGCTTGAAGAATATCCTCTTGTTGATGGGGAGCCAGTGCAGGTTTCTCAGGTGGGGGGTGATGTGGTCATGGCATGGTATGTCGAGGATCAGTTGTGCTGAGGCGTTTTGGATGCGTTGCAGTCGTTTGATGAGCTTGGTTGGAGCTCCCGCATAGAAGGCGTTTCTGTAGTCGAGTCTGCTGCTGCCGAGGGACTGGGTGACTGTCTTTCTTGCATCTGTCGGGATCCATCTGTAGATCTTATGGAGCATGCGGAGGGTGTTGAAGCAGGAGGAGGAGACGGCGTTGACTTCCTTGGTCATTGAGAGCGTTGAGTCGAGGATGATTCCCAGGTTGCGTGCGTGGTTGGTGGGTGTCGGGGCTGCCCCCAGTGCCGTCGGCCACCAGGAGTTGTCCCAGGCTGAAGGGTTGGCGCTGAGGATGATAACCTCTGTCTTGTCTGAATTTAGCTTCAGGCGGCTGATCTTCATCCAGTCGGCGACGGCCTTCATTTCTTCGTGGAGGTTGGCTTTGGCGGTGATGGGGTCCTTGGTGAGGGAGAGGATCAGTTGAGTGTCGTCTGCGTAGGAGATTATGTTGAGGTCGTGCTGTCGACCTACGTGTGCGAGCGGGCCATGTAAATATTGAACAGTGTTGGGCTGAGGGAGGATCCCTGGGGTACGCCGCAGATGATCTCAGAGGCTTCGGATTGGAATGGGGGAGGTGGATGCTCTGGGTTCTGCCGGAGAGGAAGTAGGTGGTCCATTCTAGAGCCTTGTCTCGGGTTCCCTGCGGCATGGAGGCATGCGCGTAGTGTGCGGTGGCAGACGGTGTCGAAGGCGGCGGAGAGGTCTAGGAGGATGAGTGCTGCAGTCTCACCGTTGTCCAGCAGGGTCCTGATGTTGTCAGTGGAGGCGATGAGGGCGGTCTCGGTGCTGTGGTTGCTGCGGAACCCTGACCGAGAAGGGTCCAGGATTAGGTTTTCTTCGAGGTATCGGGTTAGCTGTCTGTTGACGATCTTCTCGCTGACCTTGGCCGGGAACGGGATCAGAGAGATGGACGTTCTTGAGCTCTTGAGAAGTTCTTGTGATCTCTTGGGTCTGCCTTGAGTTTTTTAGTAGGGCATTGATCTCGGCGTGTTTCCAGCTCTCTGGGAAGGTTGCGGTCTCGAGGGAGAGATTGATGATGTTGCGCAGGTGGGGTGCGATGGAGTTGCTTGCTTTGTTGAAGACGTGGTGCAGGAATGGGTCTGACAAAGAGTCAGAGTGGATTGTGCTCATGGTCTTGTCATCGATGCTCATGCTGGCCCAGGCTAGCAGGGTGTCGTGGTCGATGGTGTGCGGAGAGTCTGTTGTGCTGCTGTCTGTTGGGGCTGTCTGGGTGTTGAAGCTGTCGTGGATATTTTCTATCTTGCTGTGGAAGAAAGTGGCGAGGGAGTCGCACAGGGCTTGCAACGGCAGGATGCCGTTGGTGTTGGATGTATATTTCATTTTAGCTACTCCTCCATCCCACCCAAAATTGTATCCATCCATCGTGCATCTCACATTTACTACTAAAAGTGTACCTAAGTGTGTGAGCTCTCTGCATAAGTGGCAGAGACCTCAGCACACAGAAAATGGGAGCTGTGGAAGCAGAGGTCTCTACACCTGGGTTAGTGAGTACCATTTTGCAGCAACAAAGTAGTAGTACTGTAGCACTACTTCACATACTACAAAATGCATTTTGTGGACTGGCGTCCAAATAACCAGCTTTAGGTATGAACTTCTGGACAGAATCATTATTTTGCTCCTCACCTAATTCCAGCCAAGGTATAATGAAGCCTATGTGTACAGAGATGGAGTGCATGGGCTAATTCGAAAAATGCTTATAGATCTCCTCATTCGTTAGAATAAACTTGTGCAATGCAAAGAATTATAACTACGCATGCATTCATAAACTTGTCCGGTAGTATCCTAGAAAATTCCTATTTTCTCTAACCTCACGAGCATGGAATCTGTTAATTGTGGAAAATCTTAATGGACAAAATTAGAATATTGGGGAAATTGACTAAACATGTCTACATACAAAATATTGGTGTCCTATACACATCAATATGTCTAGTTTATTCAAGTGTAAGTTTAGAGGTACAGATGTGTGAAGTGAATGACCTCCAAATGTTTGTGAATGCCCACAATGCCTTGTGCTGGTGGCTGTTTTTGTCTTTGCATTAGGTTTCTCTCTCCAATGCTCACCTATGAATGTTGACAAGTCTCTCTACAGAGATCATGACATACCAACATAATTTGTGGAAATTCCCCACACAAAAGAGGCAACATTACATGTAACAATATTCTTTTGTGTGTAGAGTTTGCACAAGTGTTTTGATGTGTAAGCCTTCCTTGGACACTGAAAAAATTGAGAATTGAGACCCAAGTATCAGTAAAAAAATCTGCGTGATTTAGCTTCTTGCCACATCAGACAGAACAGGAACATCAGAGGAGTGACAGTCCCAGGAAGCAACGGCATGGATGACATCTCAGTCTTCTGAGTAGATGGACAATCTGTGAAAGAGCTGGAGGGGACTTGTATTGAGTTTGGAAAGGCACCAGAAGTGAAGATAAAAAGCGCAAAGTCAGAAACCCTACACTTTGGACACTGGACCTCCACCCGAGACCCACTGCTATTCCCCATCAAGCAGGACTTCCTTAAGATCCTTGGAGTCTGGTTCGGTGGAGAAGGTGCAGCGGAGAAGACATGGGAAGAGAGACTGGCAAAGACAAATGAAAAGCTGGGACTCTGGAGCCTCCAGATGCTGATGATCGTAGGGAAGTCTTTGGTCCTGCAGAACGAGACCTGCCAGTGCTCCAGTATGTTGCTCAAATATGGCATTTGCAGTCCCGTATGGTGAAGGCCATCACAAGAATGATCTTCTATTTCATCTGGAGCTCGAAGATGAGCAGAGTGAAGAGGGCGGTGATGTTTAATACCCATGACAAGGGAGGCAAGCGAGTGCCAGACATCACCACCATCCTGAGGGGAATCTTTGTGTGCCTCTGCATGAGGAGTACCTTGAGGACCAAAGATGAGAACCATGTCGGCTTTCTGATGTCACTCTTCTTTCTGTCACCATTATAGAGGCACCTTGGATAGGCAGAGTGGTTGAGTGCCCTCCCGTACAACTAGGAGACACTGTGGTTCTACAAAGAAGTGGAGAAGTTTGTCAAGGAGTCCGGGCTGGAGGCTGCCACCCCCACATGAACCCTGAAGCAATCCAGTGCCAGATACGAACAAAGGACATCAGTGAACTGATCAACGCCCTCCCCTCTGCCACAGCGGACCGCGTGTGGGGAAACATAGAATCCAAGCACCTGACCAACCAGCGCAAAGACATCGCCTGGATGGCCATCCAAGGAGGACTTCCAGTGAGAACCTTCATGCAAACAAGAGGACTGAACCGGTACAAGTCCTGCCCGAGAGGGTGCACCACGGACGAGAAGCATACCATCTCGTCTGGGAGGGCACATATGCTCATGACCTGCTGTAGGCCCTAGGCACTGAGCTTAGGGCCTGGATACCTATGTCCTGCATCACAGCAGACTCTGTGATGTATGGTTTGTTCCCAGGGCAAAATTAACTGTGTGACCTCCAGGACTGTTGTGCCATGTTAAAGACATTCCTCACTTTTCCAGAAACCGCCTAGTAGTAGGGAAGAAGGAGAAATAGACCCTGGTGTGCCGTAAGATGATCCACAGCCTCCTGTGCGACTACTTAGCACTGGACGGATTAGATGATGACACTGACAACGAAACCTGAGGACCCAAAGGGGTCCCTTTGTACCCTTACATTGGGGGACCCTGGAAGGCTCTGGGAACTAAGAAGATGACAACCGCTGAGGACCCAAAGGGGTCCCCCTGCCCTTACTGGGGGGAGGAGGGCACTAATCTGTTTTGTCCTTTTTCCCTTGCTCAGGTACCGGTCGGTGACAGGGGAGAGGAGAAAGTGTGGATGAAGACAGGTGAAGTAAATGTAGATATTTACTGCATGTATTTGACTAATATGGCCCTTTTCCTTCAGAAGTAAAAGTTCAATGGGATAGCTACTGCACTTTTTGTCAAGTTTGCTACCAACGACTTACGAATAAATAGGGCTTGGTGTAAGGTGACAATTGACATATCTGAACCAGAAGCGAGGCCCTAACAAGGGTGAAAAAAAGAAAATCAGTAAAGAATACTATTCATAGATATAGTCTCACATCGTTGTACACTTGGATGACTCTAGGAGTATTTTCATGGAAATAGCAAAAGAACTATATGCAAAAAGAGATTGTAATTAATTATCGTGAAAAACGTCTTGCAGTGAATTTTCCACGTTAACCTAAAAATCTAACTCACAATGGAATCATGCCAGTAATAATGTAGATAGTGTGTACAGTGCAACAAAGAGAGCAAAGAGTATGAAAAGTATATTGTATTGGGTGATCTTTACTGGAAAAAAATTCTACCTTGGTAAGCATGGGCGGAAAATCCGTTTCGCTCGCGGATTTTGCGGATTTTCGGTAAATTCGCAATCCGCGAGATTTGCGAATCTCCCGCAAAATCCGCAAATCCGCGAGCAGCGGATTTTGCTCGCACTGTTCGCACTGTTCGCGTGAGTTCGCACCCCGCGAATAAGTGCAAAATTGCAGAAATACGATCTTAGCAAAACTGAAACTACTTACCAGGTTCAAAAGTTCAGGCTCATCATTAGTAGCCATTTCCTGTAGTGCTTCCTGAGGGGCCCCTCCAGAGTTCAGTTGTCAGTTGCAACTATTATGTGACCCTGCTCTGAACCTCAGAATAGTTACACATATGCCACAAAGGTCCTGAATTACAGCTAAGGGAGACAAGCAGGAGCCAGGCTGGAAGTTCAAATCCATTAATCAGCCCCTAATTCATTATTGTCAGTTAGGGCAGGGCAGGTGTTGTAACTAATTTTGCAACAATGAAAGCACTTAGCAAGTGCAAAAGATCACTAATCAGGAAGCACTAAGGAAGCAGGTGCCAGCTAAAAAAATATTCTGTGACACATTAATCAGCCCCAAATTAATTCAGGTCACTTGAGGCAGGGAAGGTGTGCTTGCGTTGCCATAATAATGTACACTGACTAGACAACCAGAGGGTGCTGTGATGAAACAGAGGGTGGCATGGGTGGGCCAGAGGGTGGCATGAGTAGTCAGAGAGTGGCAGTGGTGACAGAGAGTGGCAGTGATGAAGAAGAGTGTCCCAAACAGGCTGGACACGTAGAAACAACAAGTTCGCGAAACTTGCGACCCGACAGGTAAGTTCGCAATTTGCGACATTGTACAAAACCCTCGCGAACTGGCAGAAACCCGCGCAAACACAAAAAAAAAAAGCCGCAAATTCGCGAGAATTCGCGGATTTTGCGGATTGCGAGTTCGCAAATCCGCAAAATTCGCGAACGCGAGATTCGCAAAATTCGCCCATGCTTAGAAAATGGGTTCGAATCATCAACGTATGTGAATACCAATTATTTAACTGCATGAGCTACACCCTACACATTAAAGTAGAGTGCTTTATTAGAATGTTTATGAACACCAAAGCACACTAAGAGCCTGATTCAGTTGAGTGCTACTGCTTCCTGAAACTGACATCTCCTCTACTTTTCACAATATATTACAATGGGCAAGGGAGGCCATGTTGCGATGGTAGAGCCACTGCCATACAAACTATGGGAAATACCACAGAAATTATTATGATGCTGGCAGAAAGGGTATTCGGTCAGCTGCACTGTTTGGAGTAGGTGGGGCACAACTATTTCCATTGTACATATGCTGTTGCCTTGTTTCTAAGGCTATGTTACCGCAAGGAGGTGTGCTACTAGGCAGCCACATAGTGCCGATTTTGGAAGAAATGCCACATTATGGGGAGCTTTGTATGCATGTTCAACCAGGCCATATATGGTTAACAGTTCCCTTTCAAAATAAGCCTACTCGTTTGTGGATTGTCTGCTTTCACTTTAGTGTATAATCCTTCAGTAGTTTAGCCGGACTTTTCTGTGGTTGTCTGGTTCTGTTCATTCCTTGGAGTGAGTTACCCCTTGAGTACAGTGCCGATAATTTATAGGTATAAATTTGTGTACACTCTACTACCCGCAAACTTTACCTTTTAGTTCAAGGAAACAAGTGGTTCCAAAAAAAGGAAGCGTCAATGTAGAGAGTTGCAGTGTTTTGCAGTTCTAACCAAATAGCCAGTCCTGGAGTTATTTTTGTGTTAAGGGCAATTTAAAATCTTTGTATCGTGATCCTGGTGTTGATTGAGTCAACGTGACTACCAGTTACATGGCTGAGAGGTTGATGGCAGATTTGGTTTTGATGAGCAGTAGTTATTGTTTGCTTCCACAGGGCTTCCGGAAACAGAGAATTCTGCATCATTTATTGTCTATTGTTTATGTTGCCGAGCATGTTACTGTTTTTGTATTTTTCAAATGAACAGCTGGGCTTGAGGGTTCGCAGCACAGAAATGGTAAATGAGGCTGTTTTGATGCGTGATCCTTTGCAGAAAGCAGAGGTAAATATTCAAGGGTATTGGCAACACATGACATGAATTGGAATGGAAGTGGTTAAAACTGGCCAGATAGGAAGGATGGGAATTAGGGGTGGCCGAAGGAATCACTTGAGACCACAGAAAGGAGAACTGACGATGTTATCAACAATGGTGTAGAATGTTACACTCTGGCATACAAGTAATAGCAGGCATAGCTTTCCTCATCTGCTGATTCAAAGACATTGGTTCCAATTTTAGAGAAGTGTGCTTCTTTGCATCACGTTGGCCTGAAGTTAAACTGTAATGATTTGTGAAGGATTTGCCCATTAAGTCAAACCTGGGGTTACTTAACAATAGTGTAACTTGGGATCTTGGACAGGCTTGAGAAGGAAACAGGTAATGAGTAGGGGTAGTAGTAGTGCGAGTAGTTGGGCTACGCGAAGCTCCGCCAAGTGGGGTGGGTGCTACGCCCACCCACACACTTCGCGTAGCTCCACTACGCGCCGCCCCCCTTCCTCCTGCCCTCTTCTACAACCTCATTTTTAATATTAAATGCAGTAAAATTAATGAAAAATAACTGACCTTGCATGCGGTGTCCCGGGGCTCCCTCTTCCTGTTGACGCGCCGACTTCTTCAGACAAATGCGAATGCGCGGGCGGAGCGTTACAATACAAGCACTCACCCCCAGTCAACTGAGCATGTGTCGGACCCGTTTTCTCTTCGGGAAAAGGGAATGGAGTCTATGTTTATGAGGTAAAGCAGGAACCGCTTCCCGGCACGCCCTCCCGGTTTGGAGCTCCGCGCAGAACCTGCTAAAAATGTTGGTAATGTATGAAATTGCCTGGACTGGGGTCTATATATATATATATATATACACATTCATTTTTGCCAAGGGCATTTTCTCGCGCACTCTCGCCTTTCTTTCAATGACGAGCAGCAATCCCATGCATTGCACGTTATTTTATTTTCATAACAGCTTAACCAACAACACTTCTCTACGTGTTTCAGTCTCACAGAGACTTTGTTCACGAGACTATTATCAACTGGCATATCCTGCAAATGTGTTTAAATTAAGTGAAAAAACACAAAGTGACATTTCCTTTTCTGATGGCAGCTTAGCATTGTGGTACTTGTAGTACATATTTCATTTTGAATTCAATATATCTTCATTAAACCACTTAATTCCCCAAGAATTACCCATTCTTTTATGAATTTACCATATTTTCTACATTGGGAATTGATGATTTACTTGTACCCTCCAATGGGTATATCTGTCAATCAATCTACCCTCCAGTGGGTTTATCTTTTTCTTCCCATCACCCTTCCCTTTGGTGCATTCTGGTGAATAGTAACATCAGCGATCGGTTGCTGTTACTAGCTTTTCTGAATGCTATTTGTAATAATAATCACTATGTTTATTTCCTTGTCTCCCACCACTATATGCTGCCTAATACAAATGTGTGTGAATTTGAAACAAGTGACTACAAAAGTGTAAATAAAATTAAAAATGATTAAGAAAAGGATGATTAAAAACATGTTACTAAGGGGACAAGATTCATTTTCCAAATAGGGGGGCGCAATGGTTCAATTGGGATGGCCCAGAGGTGGTAATGTAATTCCTCATCCTGGTTCAGTCCATGCAGGCTCAGAGTTTGGAAATTCAGGATGTGTTTCGACTCCTTCTGCCTGAGGATTTTTTCACTATCCCCATCACGTGGATGATAAGCTACTGTCTCTACTGCATACAATTCAGTTCTTTCTAATTCCCTCCATGTGCCTTTTCCATGTGTTTTGCCACAGCATTACTACGATCATTGTTCACAGTGGCCCTAACATGTTCTAAAATGTGTTTTTTTAATTCTCAGTTCGTGCTCCCCACATATTTCAAAGCACATGGGCATTCAATGATGTATATAGCAAATTGGCTCTTGCAATTTATAAGTTGTTGGATATTCCATAAGCGTTTATTGATCATCATGATCTCCTTTTTATTTTGAGCAATGGCACACACCTTGCATCCTGTGCATTTGAAGAAGGCCTTTGGTTTAAGCCAGATTTCCGTTTTTTTAGGGAATTGAAAATGACTATGAACTAACTTGTCCCGCAAGTTTTTGGCTCTTCTGTAGGTGATATTAGGGTGATCCCCTATTATGTTGACACTGTGGTATCCATTTGTAAAATGTGCCAATGTTTTCTTAGAATGTTTATCACCTGTTTGTTTCTAGTGGAGTAAGTAGTTATCAATCTTATTTTGTTTTCTTCATTCACAATAGGAGCCGTTTCTTTCAGTAGATCTGTCCTGTTTCTCAATTCAGTTCTTTTAAGTGCTGTGTTAATCACACCTGAATTATACATTCTTTTTTCAAATCTTAATCCTGCCTGTTGTTGATGTTTAGTCCATTCCTCTTCGTTTGAACATATTTTTTTAATCCCGAGGAACTCCCATAGGGGATATTTTTGATCAGACTTCCCTGGTGGAAATGTTGTGCATGTAACACAGCATTAGTTGCCGTGGTTTTACGATGTAGAGTTGCTTGCACCTCATTTTTGTCGATATAAATCATTGTATCCAGAAATATCACTTTCTGTTCACTGATATCATATGTGAATTTTAGTTTGAAGTCAGAGTTATTAAGTATATCAAAGTATTCGGCAAACTCTTCCTTAGTTTCATCCCACACTAATAGCAGGTCATCAATATATCTTAACCATGCTATTGTCTTGTTTTGAAATTGTTCATTGTCATTACTCCAAGCTCAGGTTTGTTCCCATAGTCCCATAGTGAGACAAGCATACGATTGACTAAAAGAAAAGCCCATTACCGTACCTTTGACTTGCCGAAAAATTTGATCTCCAAACATGAAGGCATTTTGTTCCAGGCATAATTGGATCATTTCTAAAAGCATCCTGTTGTGATTTGTAAACTGTATGTTTCTTTCTGCCAGAAAATGTTTACAAGCTCTTAGTCCAATGTCATGTTGAATGTTCGGATAAAAGGATACCACATCCATAGTAATCAGCTTGTAAGTCGATTGCCATGGAGTTTCCTGCAAGTGCCTTAATAGATCACCCGAGTCTTGGAGATACGAAGTCAATCCCTTCACATAAGGTAGTAAGAATACGTCTAGAAAAGTGGCCATAGGGTCTAGTAGTGCCTCTTTGGCCGATATAATAGTCCTCCCTGGTGGTTTAGTGGGATGGTTAGGGACTTTTGGAAGAAAGTAGATGGTAGCCAATTTTGGATGGGCTGTCTTCAGATACTTGACTTCATCTTCATCCAAAAAGTTTTGTTTTAACCAGTTGTCTAGTTTTATATCCAATTCCTCTTTCTATTTCTTCGTAGGATTGCTTTGCAGTTTCTCATTATATTCTTTGTTCATGAGTTGCGAATATGCCTCTCGCATGTAGGCTTCCTTCCCCAGAATGACGATATTGCCGCCTTTGTCAGCCATTTTTATCTCAATCGTATCGTCATTTTTTAATTGATTTAAAGCTTGGCGTTCTTTGTCAGAGAGATTATCTTTCATTTTAGGATCTGTTAGTTGGTGAAGATCTTTAATCACACATTCGTGAAATACATCGATTTTATTTCCTGGGGCTAATTGCAGATAGAATTTCGATTGAGGTCTCATTTTGCTGCATCCAGCTCCCAATTGATTACAATAAGTTTCAATTTTTCAATATACAAGATGTGGATCCTTATCCATCTCCATAAGGGTAACAAAATGTTCCGCATCTCTTTCTGGCAAATTCATTGTCAACGATGGTGTTTGTTTTTGATATTTGGCCATCCTTGGATTTTCAGTAAACAGTTTAGCCAGTTATATCTTTAGAACAAATTTATGAAGATCAATCCTTGTCTCTGCCAAGTCTATGCTATTGGTGGGGCAGAAATTTAAACCCCGCTTTAGGATATTTAATTCCAAATCCGTCAAAGTTTTTTTAGATAGGTTGTTTACTTCCAGTTCCTGATCTGAACATTTTGTCACCATGTCAGATTGTTGTTTATTTTCATTAGAGAAAGTTGTTCATTTCATTTTTGCTGCATGCTTCTGGTCATCGTTCCCACTGGATTTGCGCCAAAACTTTGGTCTGTGCTGCCGCTTGCCTCTTCTGGTCGATTTCTTCGGGCATTTCCTCATCCTCTTCCTCTGCCCCTTATTGTTCCCAGAGACGGTACCATAACTTTTTCCCAATTCTTTTGCTGCAATGCCAGCTTCATCTCATCTAAAAAAGAGCACTTAGGTCTTTGTTCTCTTTGATCTTCTCCTTCGCTTACACTAGCATCTGTAGATGTTAATGAGGAAAGACTCCTTGTATCGGCACCCAAACTTGAACTTTCATTGTTTTTAAATCGGTCAAATTTCCGTGCATATGTAAATATGCGGCCTTCCTGGTAGTCCTCTTTATCTCTCTGAAATTTATATTGTTTCCCCATTTTGACAGTTTCTTCATGCTTGCCTATATAGTATTCAAGTTCCTCCTTGAATTTTTGGAGGTCTGTATCCATATCAATAGCTGACAGCTCTTTCTCCATATCTTTGAGTTGTTTAGTAATTTTTTCCTATGCTATTTCGATGTGTCTAACCAAAATTTCCATCAGACCTAATGAAGATTTAAGGATATATTCGCCCCATTCGCTTAATAAATCATAACTGGTGTCATGGTAGTTGGGCATCAAGCTAATCGGCAGGCCACGTGGAACACGTTTCACCTCCAGGTATTTTTTGAAAAACGCCACTTCCCACCATTTGTTTATCTCTCTTTTGGACAATTTTTCCCATGCTTGTAATTTGTTTTTAACAACCGGTTTGTGAGCTCCCGTTGTTCCATTGGTGTTAATTTGTGCCCCTTCCTCAAACAAAGTTTCTATGACAGCATTTCTGTCGGTCTCCCTTTTCTCCATAGTGCGCTGGTTTTTCAATGTTTTTTAGGCTGTATTTCAAGTAATTTGAATGTTCTTACTGTCCCCTTTCTCAAACGGATTCCAAGTGTGGGATTTTGTTGTTTGTCAATTAATGAGCAAGATTTAGTTCCCCGAGTACTCTGACTCATATATTTTCAAACACTTCCCACACACAATAGAAACCAACCGGCACAGTTCCAGATGATGATACAATGTTGTGAGTTTAAAGCTGGCTTACCGATTGTAGGTACTTCAAGTTCCGCGTTCCCTCCGGTCCGCTCTCCCCCGTTTCACTTCACCTGTCCGCTTCTGCTTTAGTTCAATCTTCTTTTCGCTGGTGTTCACTCGAGTCCAATTCAACAATAATCCAAGTGTGGCCCAGCTCAGGACTCCGGAGCGCTCTCAGGCGGTGCGTTCCAAGTGCAGCAGAGCCTCTCTGCAAATATAAACATTCATTTTTGCTAAAGGCATTTTCTCGCACAATCCCAGATTTCTTTCAATGACGACCAGCAATCTCATGCAGTGCACGTTATTTTATTTTCATAACAGGTTTACCAGCAGCACTTCTCTACGCGTTTGGGTCTCGCAGAGACCTTGTTCATGAGGCTATTATTAACTGACATATCCTGCAAATGTCTTTAAATAAAGTGAAAAAACACAAAGTGACATCATTTTCTTTTCTGACGGCAGCTTAGCATTGTGGTACTTGTAGTGCATATTTCATTTTGAATTCAATATTTCTTCATTAAACCACTTAATTCGCCAATAATTACCCAATCTTCTACGAATGTACCATATTTTCTACATTGGGAATTGATGATTTACTTTTACCCTCCAGTGGGTATATCTATCAATCAATCTACCTTCCAGTGGGTTTATCTTTTTCGTCCCATCACTCTTCCCTTTGATGGGTTCTGGTGAATAGTAACATCAGCGATCCATTGCTGTTCCTAGCTTTTCCCTATGCTATTTGTAATAATAATCACCATGTTTATTTCCTTGTCTCCCACCACTGTATGCTGCCTAATACAAACGTGTGTGATTTATAAACAAGTGACTACAAAAGTGTAAATACAATTAAAAAGGATGATTAAAAACATGTTACTGAGGGGACAAGATTCAATTTCCAAATAGGGGAGGTGTAATGGTTTAATTGGGATGGCTCAGAGGTGGTAATGTAATTCCTCATCCTGGTTCAGTCCATGCGGGCTCGGAGTTCGGAAATTCAGGATGTGTTTTGACTCCTGCCTGAGGATTTTTTCACGATCCCCACCACGTGGATGAATAGCTACTGTCTCTACTGCATACAATTTCAGTTCTTTCCAATTTCCTCCATGTGCCTTTCCCATTTGTTTTGCCACAGCATTACGACGATCATTGCTCACGTGTTCTAAAATGTGTTTTTTAATTTGCATTTCGTGCTCCCCACGTATTTCAAAGCACATGGGCATTCAATGATGTATATTGCAAATTGGCACTTGCAATTTATAAGTTGTTGGATTTTCCAGAAGCGTTTATTGGCCATCATGATCTCCTTTTTATTTTGAGCAATGACACACACCTTGCATCCTTTGCATTTGAAGAAGCCCTTTGGTTTAATCCAGATTTCCGTTTTTTTAGGGAATTGAAAATGACTATGAACTAACTTATCCCGCGAGTTTTTGGCTCTTCTGTTAGTGATATTAGGGTGATCCCCTATTATGTTGGCCACTGTGGTATCCATTTGTAAAATGTGCAAACTTTTTCTTACAATGTTCATCACCTGTTTGTTTCTAGTGGAGTAAGTAGTTATCAATCTTATTTTGTTTTCTTCATGCACAATAGGAGCCTTTTCTTTCAGTATATCTGTCCTGTTTCTCAATTCAGTTATTTTAATTGCTGTGTTAATCACACCTGAATTATACATTCTTTTTTCAAATCTTAATCCTGCCTGTTGTTGATGTTTAGTCCATTCCTCTTCGTTTGAACATATTTGTTAATCCTGAGGAACTTCCCTTAGGGGATATTTTTGATCATATATATATATATAATGCCCGAGATTGATAACGGCCTTTAGCAATGAGGAGAATAAAATCAGGGCCATTGTTGAAAAGAACTGGCCGATATTGTTAACAGATACAGTATTAGGTCCCCAATTACCCAGTATGCCGTTCATCACTTTTGGAAGGGCAAAAAAACATGGGGTCAGTCTTAGACAAAAGCAGCCCAGAGATAAGACATAAAAGTATGTGGCTGCAACCAGCGTCAGGGTTCTGGAAATTCTCTTCTTGTGGTCCATGCAAATTCGGAATTAACAAGACCCATTACCAAACTCCTTTTGTTCTATTGATATCCCGATTGTCGGTTGGTTGATTAGCTTTATTTCGATATATGCAATATCTTAAAAGCGGTACAGCAGATAAAATAGTCACAATATTTACAACATGTACAACACCTTTAGAATGAAAAGGAATAAAAACAGTGACATAATTGAGAACCAATATATACAATTAAAATAAAGATTAAATTGTAAGAGAAAGCCTTTTTGCACGAATCAACCAGGACCACTTTAAAAACTTAGACACGCCGCAAACCACCAAGGCGGATGTGTCAGACAATAAAATCCGTAGGGCCACAGAGTGCTGGCGAGTTCCTAGGAGTCTGCACAGTGGTTTAAGCCATTGCCTCCTGGGGGCAGAATAGTCTGGGCATTCAAAGAGGATATGTGCTACTGTCTCAACCTGTTTAGAACAAAGGGCACAGTAGGGAGACAACTTAGAGGACAATTTCCAACGGGACACCAAATCGCTACCAGGTAAAGTCCCCACTCTAAACTTGAAATATAAAGCCCGGTCAAAGGGAATGGAAATCATGTCGAGGTATGGTTCATAAGCCATCACGTCTTTGATCTTCAGGAAATCTGAGGTGGAATTACAGTGACGTGGGTCGACAATGAGTTTAGAAGTGACCCCCTTTAGCGTGGCTTTAGGAGGGGCAGAGCGAGTATCCCAGGCATCACCAAGTCCCAGCTCACCCAAAAGGCATTTAACGTCCCTCAACCATTTAATCCTGTGCCAACCTCCCATAGCCATAACCTCAGACAATGCCTTAGCATAGGAGGCAAGTTCGGGCACCCTCCAAAGCCGAGCCCACAAGAGCAAGGGACGAAGTCGTGCCTGGTCCGCAATTGATCTACAACCTAGATCCAGAAGCACGGGAACTGTGGGTGTGCTCAGAGGAAGAGCCAACAGATCTTTCAAGAATTTGGACTCAGATTTAACTAATACATCCAAATTACCTGTACCCCACATCTCCGCCCCATACAGAGCTGCACTGACCCCTCTGGCTTTGTAGATCTCCACAACTGGGGCAATAGGTTTTGTTGTGGAGGAACGTTGTTCCCTTAGCAGCACTCCTCCCACCCTTTTGCGGTTAAGCAGCATCTTGTGAATGTGCGGAGTCCAACTCAATGAGTCACTAAGGCGAATTCCCAGGTAAAGTGAACTCTGATACCCTCTCTAGAGGAGCCGAGTTTAGCACCGGGGGGCGCCCCAGTTTCCCGGGAGGATTCATGATCAAGTATTTGGTCTTATCAACATTGATCACCAATCCCCTAAGGGAACAAAACTCCTGGAAGCGGTTAAGCAATTTTTGGAGGCCCTGGGGGGTCTTTGCAATGAGGAGTGTTGGAATTCATGTCCCTGCCAGGGAAGGTGCGTCTGCAGGTTTTTTAAGCAGATACTCAACCACACCATTCACATACAAGGAGAATAGGGTGGGAGCTAGCACACACCCCTGGCGCACACCCCTTCTCACTGAGATCCTGTCAGTTTTTTCCCCGTTCATACCCCACCGCAACTGCGCATAATTGCCTGTGTGTAATTTTATCAGGAGAAATAGGATATAAGGGGGCAGCCCCAGACCCTGTAAGACCCTCCACAATTCCTCCCTAGGTACCAGGTCAAAGGCAGTCTTGCTACAATTGCAAAACTGAATCTGCAGTGTATGTCCTGACGTGCTCCTGTGGCCTGAACTACATAGGCAGTACAAAATTACAGGTGCACGTCAGGATTTTACAGCATCTCAGAGCTATCCTTCATAGTGACCCTGCATATCCGGTAGCACGTCATTTTAAAAAGAAACACAATAATGACGTTGCTTGCCTAACTTATTTTTTGGCGGGGTCCATTTCTAAACCACATCGAGGTGGCAATAGAGAGCAAAAATTAAGGCAACTTGAGACAACCATGATCCTAGAATTTGACAGTAATTGGCCGAATGGTCTCAATAATACGGAGGACATGTACAATTTCTTATGAGAATTGTTTATGAATTTTCAAGAGCAGTTTTCTGTCCCGGTAGTTGCCTTAGTAATGGGTTTTGGTTGCCTAGGGTTTTCAGTCTGTATTCAATGCTTCCGGTATGAACCATAGTTGTGTTTCACTCTAATAGGTAGTCAGGTTCCCTGTTACCTATCATACTACATATTACATATATAAAAGTTTTTTTGAGTGGCTTTTCATCTCCACTACGTATTAATATTATCTCTTTAGGTAGTCAGGTTCCCTGTTACCTAGTATATGCATTGTTGTTACTTCAGTCTCCTGTAAATATTATGACATTTTGGGCCTCTCTTTTTTCACATATGGGGTGCACACCAATTTTAAACATGATGAATTACTGTTTTTATAAAAATCTGATATTTATGTGTGTTTAACAATGGATTTAGGCATTGACCGATTTTTATCGGTAATCATATTTATACATATTTATACAGATTTATTTATCATACACTTTGCACTTTTTGAAAATATTGTTTGCACTTATTTGCACAGTTTTTTGCACATTACTGAACAATATACACACAAAAATGTATGCACTTTAACTTCATAAGATCCTCCCTGCAGTTCTGCCGTTGCTTCAGAATGGATTCATCAATGTTGCATATTTATTTGTATAGAGATTTCTTTAAGGGAAGGGATTTATCCTGCCATGAAGTATTTCGAGTCCATTTAGATTGTTTAGACTTTTTTACATCTTTGAGATTGCTTACAACTTACATGCATTTATGCTGCAAGACATTAGTTGCTATATGTGTGACTCTTAAGAGAAGTGGCTGTACAAATAGTGGGTTTTGTATTTTACGAGCGTTTACTAGATGTTATACATTTATGTATTCATATAAATGCAATGCAGTATTTTTGTAATGAAAAATCTGCTCTAATTGGCATAATTTCAAAACCATCTAAACAACTCGTAAGAGAGGGTCCGAGGGAAGGGTTTAACGACAAAACAGGCTAATACCCCCTGTAAAACTATCTAAATAACAACAAAGCCTGTAAGTCAAAAGGTGCTGAGGTATGAAAATTGACACTAGTGTAATTGCACAGGAGTGAATCCAACAAAAGACTATCAACTGTAGCTGATTAAGTCCTATCAGCCCACCAGATGGCGGAGCCGCATCATGTAGGACTCCAATACCAAGGTAAGTATGCAGTCGCCCAGATGCAATTTTGCGACGCGTTACAAAACCAAGGTATGGTCACCACAGTTGTTAGACCAGAGGGTGAGGCTGATATGTGCAGTGCAAAAATACAAACTAAAGTGATGTGTGTTAAAATGGCTATCAAGGCAAACAAGGACCTTTATTCGCGTTTGCCTGGACGTCAGATTAAAAATAGTGAAAAAACAGTGTGAAAAAATCACTGTTTGACTTGCTTGGTAGAAAACTAAGTAAGATATAAGAGGGCCAACATGTTTCTGCCTTAGATGTGAAAAGTCACTGGCATTCGTCAGGGCCGAATTAATATCTGCTACTGCAAGGCACTATAATATGTGCTAAACTAAAGAAAATATACAACGAAGTGAACAAAACGGAACCATCCTACCACATCTTCTCATTGTTGTTATGGTGATGCGATAGGTCTTTCCTGTGGAAGCACAAGAAGGAGAAAAAGAACGATGTAGACATTGCATTTTAAACACTGTTCAAAAAATTAAATCTAAACCAACCATTCTGTAGTGAATGATATACCGTGAAAAACTAGTGAACACTCTCAAACCTCAGGCTAGACCATCACTCATTAGTAATAGTCACACACATGGTGCTTTGTACTACGTCACCCAGTGGTTAAAATGATGTACACAAATTAAACACTTACCCAGCTGTGTGTGGGAAGTGGACCTCACCTCACCCGGCAACTGCTCGGACGGATAAGGCACCGCTCTGAACATACAAAGACAATATCTGTAAAAGATGCATGTCTAGAGGATACTACCTCAGTATATTATAAAACCCACATACTTTCTCAACTGTCTGTCACATGTAACCCACCAGTGTCTAAGGTGGCCCCATCTAACGACTATGGCATCTGTCCCTCCAGTGTATTCAAGGGGATGCATATCAATTGTACTAAAGCAACTCCTGTTTCCCAGCTGAACTAGTGAGTAATGATGTTAAATTACTACCATTTAGAACCAGTGGGGAAATAACCCCCTCCTGTTTACTAACTACAGTCCATCTCAACAACAGAGTAAGGCTGTTAATTAATGCTGTTTAGAGCTTGGTGAAAAGGAATCCTCTTGTTTCATATCCATTAGCAGAATGGAGGAATCAAACAATGAACTACTTAGCCTATCTTTGTTTAAAGAACCCAGTCCCTGCTTACCTGTCCATCGGTACCTTGAGGCTGAATGACGAGCCGAAGGGGAGGCACCGAACGGACGGTCTGGCGTCTTTTTATAGCGCTATACCCTTTGTAATGAGGCTCAGCTGTGTATCAATGTCTACGCGCTGCAAATGCGCGATACACAGCTCACTACACACTCGCGCATGTGCACAACGCTGTAGTCAACCCGAGCGCATGCGCGAATCTAAGTACGACTGCTCATGCGTACCGCGCAAGCGCGTTGACCCAGCGCTGACTAGATCTGTCTCGGCAAGTAGCGAGACACTGCCATGTAGCGCGCATGCGCGGATCCAAGTACGCCAGTTAACGCGTACCGTGCATGCGCGTAGACACAGCGCTCGTTCGATCTATCTCGGCAAGTGGCGAGACGCTGCCTATGTGCAGCTGACTCGGGCTTGCAAGTTACAACCCCCACCCAATATTGTTATTCACATGTTGGAAGGAGAAGGGGGCGCGATAGTGTTGTAAATAACAACGCGACTTGCTAGTTGACTTATCGAACGGGAGCCATATCAGGGGGTATTATTCAGCAATGTTGTGAGTTTAAAGCCCCAGTAGTAAATAAACTGGCCCATGGAGCGTAAATGAGCACTATTATTGCCGAAAAACGGCGGTGGCACAATGTACTCCTAGGAATTGAACAAAGTACAGGGCCATCTTACAAGAAGACCCTGACCCCTATCAAGGACAAAAATTCCTAGTGGGTTTGGGTTGATGGTGAATATATCATCAAGGTGTCTGATATACAAATCAAAGATAGACCAGTAGATTGTGTTTAACTTAGGAACCTGAAAATGATTAATAGATTAATAGAGAGCCTGGTTTCGTTGGTGCCACCAATATGTAGTGGTTGCTCACACAGAACCCAACTAGCTGTGACTACCAAGAGCACAATAGGCAAGTGGTCCACTCAGATAGATAACCAGGGAATATTGTCATTCAATCCATTAACATCAGATTGTAATCTGTGAATCCACCGTTGCTCCTTCACAAAGAGAAAATGGGAGACATTGGTGATGTGTGGTGGGATGTATGGCTGTTCCAGCACTAACCAAAACATATCCTCAGGTCTATGTTTCGCTTCCAGGAAATGATTGGTAAGTCCTGTAGATTGCTTCCTACATCGGATAGTGCTTTTGTGTTCGCTAATGCGAGCTTTAATCATCCGCGTTGTATGGCCCACATACTGTTTTTTGCATGGGCAGATGATCAAATAAATCAGTTTTTCCGAAATGCAGTTAGTGTGCCTGGTCAATTTCCAAGGTCTAGTGGTGCCAATGTCTACTGTTAAGGTTTTGTGTGTCTGTGGACAGGCAGCACAATTCCCGCACGGGTAATGGCCTTGAACTGGATTGCTGTTCCAGATGGTATTGATAGTTGGTCTCATCTCGGTGTGAGGTCTGGTATGCACAAGATTGTCCCGAATAGAGGGTCCTCTTCTGAATGCAAACAAAGGGCGAGGTATTGTACCAGCTGCTGTATTCAGAATCTTCCAATGCTTGAGTATGGTTTTCTTCACCTGGTTGGAAGATGTGGTGATAGTTTGGACCATAGTCATCTGGTCTCTTGTGGTCTCTGGCCTTTTGTGTTGCAGAAGTGCCTCACGGTTGTTGTTGAAGGCTCGCTTCCGCGCACGGCATATTAGATGATCCGGATAATGCCGATCTTTCAGATTAAGCGCTAGTTCCTTCGCATGTTGTTCATATGAGGTGTTAGAAGAACAGTTCCTTCTCACCCTGAGAAATTGTCCTACAGGTAAATTATCGCGAAGGGACTGGGGGTGAAAACTCTAATAGGACAACAGCGAGTTCCGTGCCATTGATTTCTTGAAGAGCTCACTCTGTAGGCCTCCTTCTGCCGGGAAGATCTGGAGATCCAGGTACGCCAGTTTCTCTTTGCTGCTCTCCATGGTAAACTTAATGAATTGATTCCTAGAGTTTAACCATGTATGAAAGGACGAAACCTCCGTTGACGTCCCTCTCCAAATCACCAAAATATCGTCGATATAACGTTTCCACAGTACCACCTGGTGGATAAAGGGGTTACTGTGGTTCAATACATGATCTTGTTCGAATTGATGCATGTAAAGGTTTGCCAAGCTCGGCGCAAATACACTACCCATTGAGGTCCCTGAGACCTGAAGGTAGAGATCATTTTGGTATTGGAAATTTTTTTCCATCATGGCGATTCTCGCGCACTCCATAATGAAAGCGACGGGTGTAATCGTGTCCATTTGTTTGGACTCTAGGAGGCTCCTAATGCAGTCCAGTGTTTCTTGTTGAGGGATTGACGTGTACAATGATTCAACGTCGAAGCTCACCAGTAGATCTGTCTCAACATTAAATTCCGCATCGGCCAGGAGTCTAAGCACATCACCAGTGTCTTGGAGGTACGTAGGTGTTTCCTGTACAATGGGTTTTAGGAAAAAATCTACAAAAGTAGATAGAGGCTCGAGTAACGAACCTATGCCCGAGATGATGGGCCTGCCAGGAGGTGGTCTTTGTGCCTTATGAATTTTAGGAAGGCAGTAGAAATAGGGGATGACCGGATGCGTGGTGATTAGGTATCTTGCTTCATGAGAAGTGATCCAGCCTTCTGCCATTCCTTCCTCAACCAGACTCTTAATATCATTGGAGATTCTAGGGGTTGGATCTTCATTGAGAAGACGGTAAGATTTGGTGTCATCAAGTTGTCGCTGATATTCTCGTTGGTAAGCTATAGTGTCCAGTAGCACTATAGCTCCGCCTTTATCAGCCGGCTTGATAGTAAGAGATCTGTCATTTGACAGAGTAGCAAGTGCTGATTTCTCCAAATTGGACATGTTGTGGAAGGTCTTGCGTCGTTGTTCAGTGTTCATAACGTCATGTGTCACTGCTTGTTCAAAGGCTAGGACATTAGCTGGTAATTGGTGGTTCAGAGGGGTGAACGTTGACTTAGGTCTGAGGCCAGTATTCTGTTCGCCTTGGTCAATCATGTTTGGCTCGTTCATGTTGGAACTGGATGACTTAAAAAAGAAATGCAGACGTATTTTTCTATAAAAGCTTTCAAGCTCGCATCTCAATTTGAACAGGTCACCTGTGTTGGTAGGGACAAAACCCAACCCTTTGTTGAGGACAGTATTTTCAGTTGGTGTGATGGTCCTCGAACTCAGGTTTACTACTAGGTCGCAGCTCCTGTTGTTGGGCCTGTCTTGTTGGGTTGTGGAGCCCAGTTCACAGTCTGTTGGTTTCTCCTTTTGCCGCGGTTCCTGCCTCGGCCCTGCCATAAAAAAGACTGGTCATAATAAAATGATGGATTGGGAGGGTACATCGGCATGGGGTGACCCATTGGTGGGGGGCCCATTGCCCCCGGATTGTAGTTCCATGGGCCCGGAGGCCACCATTGTCCTGGGTTGGGGTACTGTTGTCCACCTCGACCTCTGTAAGGTCTACGCTGGAAACCACCGCCACGTGAGCCGGTATTAGGGCCTGTGTTGGAGTTCCCTTGGTCACTCGAGCCGGAGTCCGATCCTGATGAAGAGTAATTTGACCCATATCTTCTCCCTTTCGAGTTGGTAGAGGGAGCTACATAGGAATCACCATATTTGAGTGCTCCACAACCCAACAAGACAGGCCCAACAACAGGAGCTGTGACCTAGTAGTAAACCTGAGTTCGAGGACCATCACACCAACTGAAAATACTGTCCTCAACAAAGGGTCGGGCTTTGTCCCTACCAACAAAGGTGACCTGTTCAAATTGAGATGCGAGCTTGAAAGCTTTTATAGAAAAATACGTCTGCATTTCTTTTTTAAGTCATCCAGTTCCAACATGAACGAGCCAAACATGATTGACCAAGGCGAACAGAATACTGGCCTCGGACCTAAGTCAACGTTCACCCCTCTGAACCACCAATTACCAGCTAATGTCCTAGCCTTTGAACAAGCAGTGACACATGACGTTATGAACACCGAACAACGACGCAAGACCTTCCACAACATGTCCAATTTGGAGAAATCAGCACTTGCTACTCTGTCAAATGACAGATCTCTTACTATCAAGCCGGCTGATAAAGGCGGAGCTATAGTGCTACTGGACACTATAGCTTACCAACGAGAATGTCAGCGACAACTTGATGACACCAAATCTTACCGTCTTCTCAATGAAGATCCAACCCCTAGAATCTCCAATGATATTAAGATTCTGGTTGAGGAAGGAATGGCAGAAGGCTGGATCACTTCTCATGAAGCAAGATACCTAATCACCACGCATCCGGTCATCCCCTATTTCTACTGCCTTCCTAAAATTCATAAGGCACAAAGACCGCCTCCTGGCAGGCCCATCATCTCGGGCATAGGTTCGTTACTCGAGCCTCTATCTACTTTTGTAGATTTTTTCCTAAAACCCATTGTACAGGAAACACCTACGTACCTCCAAGACACTGGTGATGTGCTTAGACTCCTGGCCGATGCGGAATTTAATGTTGAGACAGATCTACTGGTGAGCTTCGACGTTGAATCATTTTACACGTCAATCCCTCAACAAGAAACACTGGACTGCATTAGGAGCCTCCTAGAGTCCAAACAAATGGACACGATTACACCCGTCGCTTTCATTATGGAGTGCGCGAAAATCGCCATGATGGAAAAAAAATTCCAATACCAAAATGATCTCTACCTTCAGGTCTCAGGGACCTCAATGGGTAGTGTATTTGCGCCGAGCTTGGCAAACCTTTACATGCATCAATTCGAGCAAGATCATGTATTGAACCACAGTAACCCCTTTATCCACCAGGTGGCACTGTGGAAACGTTATATCGACGATATTTTGGTGATTTGGAGAGGGACGTCAACGGAGGTTTCGTCCTTTCATACATGGTTAAACTCTAGGAATCAATTCATTAAGTTTACCATGGAGAGCAGCAAAGAGAAACATGCGTACCTGGATCTCCAGATCTTCCCGGCAGAAGGAGGCCTACAGAGTGAGCTCTTCAAGAAATCAATGGCACGGAACTCGCTGTTGTCCTATCAGAGTTTTCACCCCCAGTCCCTTCGCGATAATTTACCTGTAGGACAATTTCTCAGGGTGAAAAGGAACTGTTCTTCTAACACCTCATATGAACAACATGCGAAGGAACTAGCGCTTAATCTGAAAGATCGGCATTATCCGGATCAACTTATACGCCGTGCGCGGAAGCGAGCCTTCAACAACAACCGTGAGGCACTTCTGCAACACAAAAGGCCAGAGACCACAAGAGACCAGATGACTATGGTCCAAACTTTCACCACATCTTCCAATCAGGTGAAGAAAACCATACTCAAGCATTGGAAGATTCTGAATACAGCAGCTGGTACAATACCTCGCCCTTTGTTTGCATTCAGAAGAGGACCCTCTATTCGGGACAATCTTGTGCATACCAGACCTCGCACCGAGATGAGACCAACTATCAATACCATCTGGAACAGCAATCCAGTTCAAGGCCATTACCCGTGCGGGAATTGTGCTGCCTGTCCACAGACACGCAAAACCTTAACAGTAGACATTGGCACCACTAGACCTTGGAAATTGACCAGGCACACTAACTGCAATTCGGAAAAACTGATTTATTTGATCATCTGCCCATGCAAAAAACAGTATGTGGGCCATACAACGCGGATGATTAAAGCTCGCATTAGCGAACACAAAAGCACTATCCGATGTAGGAAGCAATCTACAGGACTTACCAATCATTTCCTGGAAGCGAAACATAGACCTGAGGATATGTTTTGGTTAGTGCTGGAACAGCCATACATCCCACCACACATCACCAATGTCTCCCATTTTCTCTTTGTGAAGGAGCAACGGTGGATTCACAGATTACAATCTGATGTTAATGGATTGAATGACAATATTCCCTGGTTATCTATCTGAGTGGACCACTTGCCTATTGTGCTCTCGGTAGTAACAGCTTGTTGGGTTCTGTGTGAGCAACCACTACATATTGGTGGCGCCAACGAAACCAGGCTCTCTATTAATCTATTAATCATTTTCAGGTTCCTAAGTTAAACACAATCTACTGGTCTATCTTTGATTTGTATAACAGACACCTTGATGATATATTCACCATCAACTCAAACCCACTAGGAATTTTTGTCCTTGATAGGGGTCAGGGTCTTCTTGTAAGATGGCCCTGTACTTTGTTCAATTCCTAGGAGTACATTGTGCCACCGCCGTTTTTCAGCAATAATAGTGCTCATTTACACTCCATGGGCCAGTTTATTTACTACTGGGGCTTTAAACTCACAACATTGCTGAATAATACCCCCTGATATGGCTCCCGTTCGATAAGTCAACTAGCAAGTCGCGTTGTTATTTACAACACTATCGCGCCCCCTTCTCCTTCCAACATGTAAATAACAATATTGGGTGGGGGTTGTAACTTGCAAGCCCGAGTCAGCTGCACGTAGGCAGCGTCTCGCCACTTGCCTAGATAGATCGAACGAGCGCTGTGTCTACGCGCATGCGCGGTGCGCGTTAACTGGCGTACTTGGATCCGCGCATGCGCGCTACATGGCAGTGCCTCGCTACTTGCCGAGACAGATCTAGTCAGCGCTGGGTCAACGCGCTTGCGCGGTACGCATGAGCAGTCATACTTAGATTTGCGCATGCGCTCGGGTTGGCTACAGCGTTGTGCACATGCGCGAGTGTGTAGTGAGCTGTGTATCGCGCATTTGCAGCGCGTAGACATTGATACACAGCTGAGCCTCATTACAGAGGGTATAGCGCTATAAAAAGACGCCAGACCGTCCGTTCGGTGCCTCCCCTTCGGCTCGTCATTCAGCCTCAAGGTACCGACGGACAGGTAAGCAGGGACTGGGTTCTTTAAACAAAGATAGGCTAAGTAGTTCATTGTTTGATTCCTCCATTCTGCTAATGGATATGAAACAAGAGGATTCCTTTTCACCAAGCTCTAAACAGCATTAATTAACAGCCTTACTCTGTTGTTGAGATGGACTGTAGTTAGTAAACAGGAGGGGGTTATTTCCCACTGGTTCTAAATGGTAGTAATTTAACATCATTACTCACTAGTTCAGCTGGGAAACAGGAGTTGCTTTAGTACAATTGATATGCATCCCCTTGAATACACTGGAGGGACAGATGCCATAGTCGTTAGATGGGGCCACCTTAGACACTGGTGGGTTACATGTGACAGACAGTTGAGAAAGTATGTGGGTTTTATAATATACTGAGGTAGTATCCTCTAGAAATGCATCTTTTACAGATATTGTCTTTGTATGTTCAGAGCGGTGCCTTATCCGTCCGAGCAGTTGCCGGGTGAGGTGAGGTCTACTTCCCACACACAGCTGGGTAAGTGTTTAATTTGTGTACATCATTTTAACCACTGGGTGACGTAGTACAAAGCACCATGTGTGTGACTATTACTAATGAGTGATGGTCTAGCCTGAGGTTTGAGAGTGTTCACTAGTTTTGCACGGTATATCATTCACTACAGAATGGTTGGTTTAGATTTAATTTTTTGAACAGTGTTTAAAATGCAATGTCTACATCGTTCTTTTTCTCCTTCTTGTGCTTCCACAGGAAAGACCTATTGCATCACCATAACAACAATGAGAAGATGTGGTAGGATGGTTCCGTTTTGTTCACTTCGTTGTATATTTTCTTTAGTTTAGCACATATTATAGTGCCTTGCAGTAGCAGATATTAATTCGGCCCTGACGAATGCCAGTGACTTTTCACATCTAAGGCAGAAACATGTTGGCCCTCTTATATCTTACTTAGTTTTCTACCAAGCAAGTCAAACAGTGATTTTTTCACACTGTTTTTTCACTATTTTTAATCTGACGTTCAGGCAAACGCGAATAAAGGTCCTTGTTTGCCTTGATAGCCATTTTAACACACATCACTTTAGTTTGTATTTTTGCACTGCACATATCAGCCTCACCCTCTGGTCTACCAACTGTGGTGACCATACCTTGGTTTTGTAACGCGTCGCTAAATTGCATCTGGGCGACTGCACACTTACCTTGGTATTGGAGTCCTACATGATGAGGCTCCGCCATCTGGTGGGCTGATAGGACTTAATCAGCTACAGTTGATAGTCTTTTGTTGGATTCACTCCTGTGCAATTACACTAGTGTCAATTGTCATACCTCAGCACCTTTTGACTTACATAATTTCAAAACCCACTTCGGACAGGATTTCCTCTGTCTATGGGCACGTGACCTGGAAGTAGTTTGTGTCAGGGGGGCATGCACTTGTGTTCACTGCATAAAAATGATAAAAAAATTTAACTGTTCTGCATGTGATCAAGGGCTCACGAAGCCCGAAACGCGTCACTGCTGTTTACCTGTGCCAGTAAATTATCTTGTGGCCAGATCCTGTGGTCCGTCTCCTGTTTTTGCTTCGCCGGTCTGAGGGATTTGGAGGTGACTTACGGAGAGTTTCTGTGCATACCATGTCATGAATGATGTAATATGTGACATCATCAGCAGTGGATTGCGGGTGCGCGAAATATAGTTAGTACAACTAACTATATAGTAGCAATTTCAATGGTTTTGTATGAGTGAAATGTCCAGCTAACTATAACACCCCTAAAAAATATAGTTTTTTGAGTGAATTTCAAAGGTTTTTTAAATGCTAATTCCTTACTATATAAGGCCTGAAACCTATGGTTTTTCAGTGAATTTCAAAGTTTATTTAAATGCTAATTCCTAACTATATAAGGCCTGAAACCTATGTTTTTTTCAGTGAATTTGCAAGGTTTTTTAAATGCTAATTCCTAACTGTATAAGGCCTGAAACCTATGGTTTTTTCAGTTAATTTTCAAAGGTTTTTTAAATGCTAATTCCTAACTATATAAGGCCTGAAACCTATGTTTTTTTCAGTGAATTGCAATGTTTTTTTAAAAGCTAATTTCTAACTATATCTGGCCTGAAACATATGTTTTTTTCATTGAATTTCGAAAGTTTTTTAAATGACAATTTTTAAATGTATTAATTGTTTTGTTTTTTTATACTGCTTTACTACATTTTTGCAGGCAGGTGTTCAGAGCGTACGCCCCCTTTTTACAACACTCTGCAGCGCAGTTCCATGGCGCTTACTGGAGATAACTGTTGGACTAGTTCCCTCTAGGGGAACTCTAGATTGAACAGGAATTAATTCCCCAACTTAAACTGTGCAAACGCGCCCTGTAGAGTGTTCTAAATTGGGGGAGTGAGACCGTCTAAATCTTGTTTGAATTTTCCACTACTTTTATTGAGATTTTGAATGTCCCGGTAATTGACAGCACCAGTAATGAAGAAGTTTCTGTTGGAGGAGATGAGATGAGGGATTTTTTTGATCAGTCTCTGGACAGCGAATTTCTCGAATGTTTGGAGACCATAGAGTTACAGGAATCATCTTTGCAGACTTTTGATGAGGAGATTCCTGATGATGTGATTGATGAGGAAATTTCTGATGATGACATGTTACTAGTTCTTTTAAATTATGAAAAGACAGAATAAATTTATATTTAGAAATTAAAAATTGTTTGAGACATTATTCATTTTTATTTGTAATTTATGAGGTAGTAGCGAAGTGATTGTGGTATAAAGTGAGACTTATAGTATAGAGTGCAACATTTTTGTGTTACATAGTAAGTTTACTCATAGTTACTTCCCTTCTCCCACTATATTTTCTCCAATGTGTATTTGACATCTCTTCTTCATCTCCTGCCTCCTTTCTCTCACTGTCTGTCTCTGATGCACCCTATCGCCGCCATTTTGTGTAGTTTCAGAAGAGAGTGAAATGTAATAGTTTTTGTTTTTTTTTCGTTTTTTTATTGCACAGAAAAAGACATTTCAATTGACACAGCTTCTGGCCTACAACCCCTCCGGGCTGGCTGCATCACAGGTAATACAATCAAATCTACACCATATGGTACACAGCCTGGTGGCCGACAACCTGGGGGTCCGGCAGCGTGAAGTGGATCTTGTATTCTCATTATCTAGTCTTGATCTTAAGTGCAGGCAGCGTCCAATATTCATGTGCATTTTTTTACTTTTCTCCCTCTGAAACAACCCTATAACTGCCCTGTGGAACAACCCGCCCCCCACCCATCCCTTAGCCTCATAAAAGTTCCCTGCTCTATTTCGTGTTACCCGCGTCTGTAATAGCCCGACCCACACCTGACCCCATATCCGATAGTATCTGTAAGGCCGGTGGAAAAGGGCCCTGAAGGTGTTCAGGCTATCTTTCTAGGTGTTAGTGCGGCGTCTAGAGGTACCTTCGTGTGATGTATGTTCCCCCTAGTAAACCCCCGCTGATGTACCTTGCACTCTATCCTCCCTCTCTACACTCATTGTTCCCACCCTTGGTAACGCACTCAGACCTGCTCGCGTCACACCACGTCTGCGCTAGTGTTCTGTGCAATGTCGATCATGGGTTGTGCCAACAACCCTTGGGAAACTCTGTCTGTGGAACTCACATCCTCGGTTTGCTGTCCCTGCAAATAGGTCTGTTTTTGGGCCCAGAATTTTTTCGGGCGGCTTTTTGGGGGTAATAATTCACTGTACGTCTCCATCTGTGTGCTACAGTACAGCATCTCTCGAGCCCATCTGGCCTTAGTCGGCAGTGGGCCTTGCATCCAGCACTGGGCCACCACTCTCCTGGCCATTAACATCCCATATCTGTGAGTCTGTGTATCGCACCGGGGAGCCCCCTTGAGTTGCCTATGAGTGCTATTCCCGGATCGATGTCCAAGTCGACCTCCAGTATTTTGCTCATCTCGGCAAATATTTCGCGCCAGAACGTCTGTATACCCGGGCATCCCCATGACAGGTGCAGGAAGTCGGTGTCCGCCGCTCGGCAACGCTCGCAGTGAACCTCCGGTCGCAGCCCATATCTATGAAGCCGCGCTGGGGTGTAATACACCCTTTGGAGGAATTTGAAGTGTATGAGCCGATGTTTCCCATTTAGGGAAATACGTTTCGTATTTTCACAGCAGTAGCCCCATGTCGCATCGTCGAGCGTGACTCCTAAATCTCTCTGCCACTCCAGCCGAGCTTTCATGAGCTGGTGCTCCCCATGGGATCTAGCTATGCTATAGAGATTTGTTAAAAGCTTCTTGGGTTCTTTGTGTGTAATCACGTATGATAATTCTGGGACTTCCGGAGGCTCCGCCATATCCGGACCCAGAAGTTCTGAGAGGGCGCTACGAGTTCTATGGAAGTGGAATCTTTGGAGTAACGGTGGTTCATCTCCATCTCCCCGAGTTTGGTCCCAGGTTTTGGCGGTGCCGTCCTGGAACAGGTCACTCGCCTGGCTCAGCCCCAATTTTGTCAGTTCCTGTGTGACCGCTTTGTCAACCATGGGCGGGAGCCAACGCATCCACTCTATCGGCATCTCCGGCAAATAAATAATTGCCCCTCCCTGACGAAACAGGAGTGAGTGCCAGGCGTGATTGGTGGAGGAGATGGAATCCAGTATTCCCGTTCGACGATCCTGCGGTTGGCAGATCGTTGCTGGGAGCGGTAGTGGATAGGCGAATATTCGTTCCATCCGGACATGTGGGATTTGCTTGTCGCCATGTACCCAAGTATGTAGGTGTGATGCCTGGGCCGCCCTGTAGTATAATTCAAGATCCGGCGCCGCTAAGCCCCCTAAGTTGTACGGGAGGGTGAGCATTGTCCATTTGACTCTCGGCTGTTTCCCTGCCCACGCTAGTTTAATCATCAGGCTGGTCAAGCGTTGGAAGAAGGCCTTAGAGAGCAAGATTGGCAAGGCGCTAAAAAGGAACAAAAATCTCGGTAGCACTATCATCTTCATTATGGCTATGCGGCCCAGCAGCGTAAGGGGCAGTTTACACCAGATCTCAATATCCTCCTCCAGCTTAATGACCGCTCTCCCGTAGTTCTGACTGACGAGCAGGTCCGGATCCGTGTGTATCTGGATCCCCAAGTATCTAATCGGGTCTTCCGTCCACTGGACAGGATACTCCGTCTCCACTCGTGTGGTCACCGGAGTTAGGGGCAGCACCACCGATTTTGCCCAGTTAACTTTGAGCCCTGATAGTGCACCGAACCACCTCTCTCAGGAGTGTGGGAAGCGTGGTAGCGGGGTCATGGGCATACAACAACGTATCATCCGCATACATAGATACAACTATTTTGTACGTGGGTAACCATACTCCCTCGTGGCCATGGTACTCTCTCAACGCACAGGCCAGAGGCTCTGCAGCGAGCGCATACAGTAAAGGGGATAAAGGGCATCCCTGGCGAGTGCCCCTGCCTATAAATAGAGGGTGGGAGATCGCATTGCCCACACAAACCCTAGCCGAGGGGGCGTCATATAGTGCACCTATCATTTTGATGAAGGGTTCGCCAAGCCCCATATGACGTAACACCAGAAGAAGGAAAGGCCACTCAACGGAGTCGAATGCCTTCTCCATATCTAAAAAGAGCGCCACTGCTGGTTTATCCTGCTTTACATGTACCTAACACTGTCCTTATATTGTATGTCAGGTTTCTGGATGGGATGAATCCCGCCTGTTCTAGGGCCACTAAATCAGGGGCCAGTAGTGCAAGTCTAGTCACTAGCACCTTGGCGTATAGTTTGGTGTCGACGTTTAGCAGCGATATTGGGCGGTACGTGCTACAGTCGTCATGTGGCTTACTCGGCTTCAGAATGGTGACTATCATCGCCTCTCTCATGGAGCTGGGCATGGTGCCTTGCACACCTATGTCCTCCAGGAGGGTGTGGATGTGCGGCAGTAGCTGTTCCTGAAATGCTTTATAGAAGTCGACTGAGAGTCCGTCAATGCCTGGCGCGCTGCCCGATCTCATGGAGGCTAGTGCATCTCTGATTTCGTCTATCTGTATAGGGCACATCAGGAACTCCCTGTCGGAATTTGGGAGGAACGGGAGTTGTATGTGTTCTAGATAATCCAGAATTTCAGCCGACATGTCACCACTTTTGGAAGAATACAGCTCCGAGTAATAGTTTCCGAAGACTGTGGCAATTTCCGCCTCATCCGTTATTCTATCTCCGCCCGTGTTCCTTAATTCTGAGATTAGTGCCTTTCCCCTGTGGCCTTTAATGACATTAGCCAAGACTGAGCCTGGTCTCTCTCCCTCGCCGTATGTGCGGGCTGTGGCGTACTTGCCTAAGTGTTGTACCTCTCTGTCCGCGGCCTCGTTGTATTCCACCAGTAGGCGCTTAATGTCTCCCTCTACAGTGTCATCCGGGTTAGATCGACTCCTTGCCTCGAGCGCCTGCAATTGCAGCTCCAGATCGGCTAAGTTGGCCCTGGTAGCCTTCAGGACACTGAAGTGCTTGGACATCGCTATGCCTCTAATATAAACTTTGAACGCTTCCCAAATCGTTTGGAAGTCCTCCACCGACCCCACATTCTTGTCGAAGAACACATCAATCGCCTCCACTAACTCTCCACGGAAGATCGGGTCCAACAGAGAGTAGGGCGGGAAGCGCCATGTGAACGGTACGTATCCCTTCACTGGGGTATCCAAGGCTAACAGAATAGGGGAGTGGTCTGAGAGAGTGCGCGGGAGCACCTTGCATTGCCTAACAGATCGGTTGATTCCCGCAGTGACAAACCAGTAGTCTATTCTCGTGTGTATGTCGTGAAATGCGAAATAGTGTGTAAAACCGCCCCTTCCAACATTTCTGTTCCTCCATACATCTATCATATCTAGCATTACTAACTTCGCTTTGAGCGACTGTGCAGCTGCAGAGGGCCGACCCGGGGGTCCCGATGATCTGTCTATGTCTGGGTTTAACGTCAAATTAAAGTCCCCACCCACAGTACGTGTGGATTGTCGTGCCTGGCTATCTCACTGGCCAGGGTATCAAAGATATCAGGGGAATCGTAATTGGGGCCATAGGTGTTGACTATCAACAGGTCCATCCCCAGCCCCTTACAGGACGCTATGACATACCTTCCCTCAGTGTAGACACCCAAGGTCTGTATATGAATGCCTGATTTTGGGTTTACCCAAGTAAGGATCCCCCTAGCGTGTGTGGTGAACCCAGCCGCCGCTATATGCCCCGCTACACTCCTAGTGTGCAGCATATTGCTCGTGAGTGGGAGGTGCGTTTCTTGCAAGAGTGTGATATCAATATTGTGGCGTCTAAGATAGCATAACACCTTCCTAAGTTTCCTGTGATCATTAAGCCCCCTGACATTCCATGTGAGGGCGTGTATCGATATGGGCCTCTCGTCAGCCCGCTCACCATTTACATCAGCCATGAGGACGTTGCACAGGTTCTAATAACGTAGTCAGACGTGCAGGGCAGGCTATCTTGCGGGCAAGCAATCGGTTACAGCAAGCACTTTGTGTTCTCTGAGGCAAGGCACATCGGAACAGAACATAACAACCGTAGCTTTCCCCTCGTCCCATAGATCCCCCTCCCTCCTCCCACAGCAGACCAACCCCAACTTGGCCTAGCATGATAAAACAATCCCCTCTCCTCTCTTCCCCACTTCCCCAAGAATCCCAAGTAGGGTCCAGTTGTGCACTCAGCCCTGGGGCAGAGGTCGCCGAGATCAGTGCAGGGTGCATGTATTCAGCACGTCTCGGCCTCGAGAGCTGCTAAGCCCGCCGCTCCCTTAGTGTTGTAGCACTCACGCCCCAGATCGCGCACGCCCCCCGCCACCCATCGGAAACCCAACAGCAGCTATACAGGTGCTCCCCCCTCCCCCATAGGTTAACCTCAGTGTGGCTGTCCATATCCCCAAGTCCCAAGGTGGTCCCAAGAACAAGCAGCCCAAGGTGAAAGTACAGAAGAGCTAACCACAGCATAATTTGCTATGTTCTCACCGGGGGTCCTCGAAGTCGCCGTCCCGGCAGCCCCGCCAATATTAGGGCTCGAGTGGCTCTCAGCGCCTGGAGGGGGGGGGGGTCATAGTCCTTGAGCATGCCACCCGAGCACCAGGGGACTCTCCCCCTTAAGAAATCAGGGGGCAATGAGGGAGAGCTGGTGGCCCCCAGCTGCCTGTTCCTGATCTTCTAGGCCACTGAAAAGGTCCTGCTCTTCGTTCCGGTCTTCAGAATTATTACGTCTGTCCTTGGACCAGGTTTTCAACGCTTTGTGCAGTACTTTAGGGTCAGTGAAAAAATGGGAATGCCCTTGTCGGTTTATGCGGAGTTTTGCTGGGTACAACATGGCGTAATCCAACCCAAGATCGCGGATCTGCTGCTTGTAAGGGGCGAAGCGGCGGCGTTCCTCCTGCACCCTCGCCGTGAAGTCCGGGTATAAGGAGATAGATGATCCCTCGAATTGCGATTTGCCCTTTTCTCTGGCTTTTCGCAGAGCAGTGTCTCTGTCCCTATAGTTCAGTAGTTTTGCGATAATTGGTCTCGGTGGGGCGCCTGGTTGTGGCCGCGGGCCCAGCGATTGGTGCGCTCTTTCCACGAAAAACATGGACGAAAATACGTTGTCTCCTAACAGCGTGGTGAGCAGTCGTTCCATGAACAGTTCCATTTTCCCCACCTGGGTCGTTTCTGCCACACCCGTGATTCGGATGTTCGATCGCCGGGAGCAGGCCTCCAAATCCTCTGACTTATCCTGTATGACCTGCAAGAGTTTCCCCATCTACTTGCGATCTTTGTCTAGGTCCATTTGGGCCTCTTCCACCTCAGTCAGGCGCCTTTCGGACATATCCAGTCTTTCCGCATGCTTGTCCACCCGCTCCGACATTCGGTCCATCCGATAGGTGAGAGCATCAAGTTTTGTACCTATCGCAGTCATGCTGTCTTGGAGGTTCTTCTCCATTGTGACGAGAAGCCCCTTGATGTCTGTGTAAAACGAGCTCTCCGGGCTTTTGCTCTGCTGCGCAGGCGATGATTCCTGTGTGTCCGGGGGCCGCGTTCTGTGTTGTTTGAACGCCAGTTTGGACTGCGTTTTGTCTCCCTGGCCCATGTTACCCCCGCTAGCAATCGCCGAGCGGGTCTCCACCGTGAGCTTACCCATCGCTCGTTTCAGATCGGAAGGGTTACCTGTCGCCGTGGGTTCGCCCTCTCGATGTCTGGAGCAGTCTCTGGTCGCCACTCAAAGTCAGGCCTACCGCCACGTGTCGGGCCTGCCCCAGCGCTCCTTGCTCTCACCAGGCCTCACACAGGATCCAGGCCGGACCACACTCACTGTCGTGCCGCGAAGGCCATGCACCGCACAGCCGGACCGCGTGGAGGTCAATATGTCTCTGTCCTCCGAGTCTCGTCAGGTAGGCGAGGTTCCTAGTGCAATTTTTTCCCAAAGCTTAGCGGCGCCCCTCTGTTGTTGGTCGTTGCTTCCCACTAGTTGGTTCAGTGAAGTAGGAGCCAGCAATCGCCCCTATCCCCGTCACACTCTCGGATGGGGGGAGAAAGCAGGGTTTGCAGCCGTTGCTGTGTCTCGCTGTGAGTTTCTGGTCCATTCTAGTGGCGCAGGCTCCCCCGTCTCAGGACACTGCGATGGCCGCACGTCGAGTGACCCACTCCGGGGTGGTGTCTAAGCAAGTGCCCGGCTTAGCGGCCTAGGTCGCCGCGATGCCGGTCCAGGATTGTTTTCGGCCACGGAGGCTCGGAATCTCCTCGCTCTTTCTCCGCTACAGTCGGGCACCCTCCGGGGGCCAGTAGGCAGCGCAGCCGACCACGGGGATCGGCTAGTTCAGGATGAATTCAGGATATTTAGGAGCGACGGCACGGAGCTCTCACTGCAAGCGTCCGCCATTGTTGCCAGCAAGCTCCGCCCCCCGTGAAATGTCATAGTTGAGAACGTGAAAAGGAAGCAGGGTAGAGTGCCCCTGACCCCCTAGGCCTTCTCAGGGGGTCCCTGAAGGATCTGTTTCTGCTTTCCTGAGAGACTATAGTACGGGTTCCACATACCACATTAACTTGCGTTACAACATGCAAGATATCTACAGAGGAGACGGTGTACATTTCTCAGATGAGGGGAACAGAGTCTTTTTCTTGAATTTTAGACTATGCATCGGTACCTACTTGTAGGTACTTAAATCACCCACATAACACAACAGCTCTTTTTAGAGCTACCCTACCTCTAAGCACTCCAAATTCTTATTTTACACTATTTTCTTTCACTGTTTTTCCCTGTGGTACGCTCAGGGTACGCGTACCAGGAAGCGTACATGGGAACGCACCCAGTGCTTACCCCGCAAAAAATTTTTTTTTCATTTTTTGCCCTTCAGGGTCCTTCTAGGCCCCCCTCAGAAAATCTATGGGGTCAGAGGGTGTCTACCCTGCCCCCTTTTAATCATTTCCCCCTTTTTTTTCACCTCTTGTGTCTCGATTCTACCGAGACACAAGATGGCGGACTCTCCAGACTGTTTGGAATGTTGACAGACACCCGAGAGCCAATCAGCTTTCCGCTCGCGCACTTCCGTGGCGTGCTGGGGGCGCTTACGGGTACGCATACCCTGAGTGCTCGAAACACGCATATAGATATATAAAGATTTTTGAAGTTAATTTTCGTAAAAACCACTGGAGCAATTTTCACCAAATATAGAAAAGGCACTTCAGCGTACCAGTCCATACAATTTTGCAAAGTTTGGTGTATTTCCATTCAGCGGTTCGGGCTGTAGCCGTGTCTGAACATCCTATGGAAATTAACATGGGGAAAACACGTTTTGGGACCCCCCTTTTTTCTCAGCCCCTGCATGTTGAATCCTCTCGAAACTTCCAGGGAAGGAGCAGAGCAGAGCTGGCCTAAATTTTTGGAAAATTACACGCAAATTCCTCAACCGGCGCCAAAGTTATTCCCAATAGAATGTTGCGAATTTCCTATGGAAACTAGGTCCTAACTATATATACCTACTGGCGACCGCTGGTAGGTAGTATATATATATATATTCTTCTGTGGTTTCAACTGGGAACAGAAATTGATCCATATATATATATATATATATATATATATATATATATATATATATATATATATATATATATATATATATATATATTACCTACTGGCGGTCGCCAGTAGGTAGTTATAGTTAGGACCTAGTTTCCATAGGAAATCCTCAACATTCTATTTGGAATAACTTTGGCCCTGGTTGAAGAATCTTAGCGAATTTCTCAAAGAAGATGGCTCAGTCCGCTGCGCTCCTTCCCTAAAAGTTTGGGGGGGATTGGTCAAGTGGGTGCTGAGATAAAAGGGGGGTCCCAAAACGTGTTTTCTCCATGTTATTTTCCATAGGACCTTTAGACTCGGCTACAGGTCGAACGGGTGAATGGATTTATAAGAAATTTGGCAAAACTGTACAGTCCGGCTCGTAGATTACGCTTTTTTGGAATGGTGTAAATCCGTTCAGTAGTTGTTGAGAAAATTAAAGTTAAAGTCAATTATATATCTATAGGCGCGCATGCGTGCGCGCACCCAAGTGGCTGCGCGTGAGGGGAATTTTTTTTTTGCTGCGTGAAGTCTGTTAACGTTCGATTCAAAGGAAATCAGGAAGTGTTGACCGCCATTTTGTCACTGCGAGTAAATATATTGTCATTTCAAAGCATTGGAACATGGAAAGGGGAGAAGGTAGAGATTGTTTTGCTGCGTAGGTTTTCTCAGGGTGTGCAGTAAGGTCCTTAAAAGCGAAAATATATATTTTTTTTTCTCGAAAAAGTTGTGGGGTGCGCGCACTCGGGCGCGCACACCTATTTACAAAAGTGTGAAAATGGAGATAAATCAGAAGTTTGAGTGCTTTGATATAAGGTGGCTCTGAAAAGAGCCCTTGTGTTAATTGAGTTGTTTCTGCATTTATAAGTAAGTACCGATGCAGAGTTTGATATAATATTGTTGGCAGCATTTTGAAAGGAAAGACAGGGGCCCATTTTCTGGTTAACAGGTGACCAGGCCAACTTTTCATGCCAGGCCCATTCCTGCAAAGTCGACCGCCATTTTTAGGAGATCTGCAACCACCGGCAGTCACTGGGTTGCAGGAGCAGATGGACTCAAGCCTGTCGGGCGAAGCATCGTTGCACCGCCACAGTGGACGAGACCCTGCTGGGTTCGTGGAACGTCGCTGTACCGCAACAGTGGGCGAGTCCTTTGCTGGGCTCGTGGAGCGTCCCTATACCGCCAGAGTATGCGAACGCTTTGCTGGGCTCGTGGAGTGTCCCTATATCGCCACAGAGTACGAACCCTTTGCCGGGTGCATGGATCGTTGGGGGTGCAGCTGAGGGGCCTCCATCTGGGGAGGCTCGTCCGCGCCGCCTCTCCCTCCCAGTGGACCGCACGGCATCTTGCTGACATTTGTTATGGCCGGACCAGGCGATGAAGAGAGGGGGAGGTCGGATATATATGAGTTATACTATTAGGTATGTCACATCCCCCTTGTGGCCTGCAAGGCACCGAAAAAGAAGAGAATGGGAAGACAACTACATCTCGGGTCGGGCCCATGCCTTCTCTGGCCGATGGCGGCCGGCCGCTCTTTGCCATGGCCCCAGGAACGGATCCCTTGGTTCATCCTGGGGACAGGCCTTGGCGTGTGGTGTCTCCTCCGGACTATTTGCGTAATGGTTCTCCACCCCAGGCCGTTGCCGACGGCTTTTGTAGACTTTCTGACGCTCAAAAACCCTACTAGAAAGCAGCCCAAAAGTAGCCCAACATTGCTACTTTGGGGAAGGAGGGGCTGCGCGCGAGCGGAATTTTTTTTGCTGCGTGACGTCTGTTAACGTTCGATTCGAAGGAAATCAGGAAGTGTTGACCGCCATTTTGTCACTGCGAGTAAATATATTGTCATTTCAAAGCGTTGGAACATGGAAAGGGGAGAATGTAGAGATTGTTTTGCTGCGTAGGTTTTCTCAGGGTGTGCAGTAAGGTCCTTAAAAGCAAAAATATATATATTTTTTTCTCGAAAAAGTTGCGGGGTGCGCGCACTCGGGCGCGCACACCTATTTACAAAAGTGTGAAAATGGAGATAAATCAGAAGTTTGAGTGCTTTGATATAAGGTGGCTCTGAAAAGAGCCCTTGTGTTAATTGAGTTGTTTCTGCATTTATAAATAAGTACCGATGCAGAGTTTGATATAATATTGTTGGCAGCATTTTGAAAGGAAAGACAGGGGCCCATTTTCTGGTTAACAGGTGACCAGGCCAACTTTTCACGCCAGGCCCATTCCTGCAAAGTCGACCGCCATTTTTAGGAGATCTGCAACCACCGGCAGTCACTGGGTTGCAGGAGCAGATGGACTCAAGCCTGTCGGGCGAAGCATCGTTGCACCGCCACAGTGGACGAGACCCTGCTGGGTGAGTGGAGCGTCGCTGTACCGCAACAGTGGGCGAGTCCTTTGCTGGGCTCGTGGAGCGTCCCTATACCGCCACAGTATGCGAACGCTTTGCTGGGCTCGTGGAGTGTCCCTATATCGCCACAGAGTACGAACCCTTTGCCGGGTGCATGGATCGTTGGGGGTGCAGCTGAGGGGCCTCCATCTGGGGAGGCTCGTCCGCGCCGCCTCTCCCTCCCAGTGGACCCCACGGCGCCTTGCTGACATTTGTTATGGCCGGACCAGGCGATGAAGAGAGGGGGAGGTCGGATATATATGAGTTATACTATTAGGTATGTCACATCCCCCTTGTGGCCTGCAAGGCACCGAAAAAAGAAGAGAATGGGAAGACAACTACATCTCGGGTCGGGCCCATGCCTTCTCTGGCCGATGGCGGCCGGCCGCTCTTTGCCACGGCCCCAGGAACGGATCCCTTGGTTCATCCTGGGGACAGGCCTTGGCGTGTGGTGTCTCCTCCGGACTATTCGCGTAATGGTTCTCCACCCCAGGCCGTTGCCGACGGCTTTTGTAGACTTTCTGACGCTCAAAAACTCTACTAGAAAGCATCCCAAAAGTAGCCCAACATTGCTACTTTGGGGAAGGAGGGGCTGCGCGCGAGCGGAATTTTTTTTTGCTGCGTGACGTCTGTTAACGTTCGATTCGAAGGAAATCAGGAAGTGTTGACCGCCATTTTGTCACTGCGAGTAAATGGTGCTCCACATTGTAAATGCGGCACACCATGGGTGGCAGAGCAGCGGTGCACATTAACTGGTGCATCTCTGGGGATGCGGCAGTTAACATAAATCCGCTCCTTTACATTTAAGTATGAGCAGGGGACACAGAGTTGGTGAAGCTTATCGAAGGTTAAAAAGAGATGAGTCCTGTTCACTGAAAACTTGGACATAGGACTCACCTGCTCAGCATCGCTGGACATGGCTAAATAATAGCTGCAAAATGTTACTGTTGTTAAACAATTTTACTATTATAGTGTCTGAGATTTGTCTCTTACTCTGCAACATCTCATTGTTGTTCTCTTTCTTTAAAGATAAGGACATTAACCATGAGTGATAACGAGCAATCCGTTGGTCTCGATCTTATTGTTGAACATGTCATTGAAACGTCAGTGGAAGTGGAACCCTTAGATGATTTAAATCCTGAGGATGATGAAGAACATGATGAGGATGCCGATTTGTCAGAATTGTATGACATAGGGTGGGAAGCTGACGTGCTTCAGCATATGGAACTATAAACATTTATTTTTCAAATTTACTGGAAATAAAAAGTGAAAATGTAAACCGTTTCATTTAAAATTAAACATAACTTGAAAAACAGGTTATGTGTAGTGTCTTTAATAAAATAGTCAAATATGCTCATAAAAATATTTCTAAACCAATGAAAAGCCTTAACAAGTCACATGACCTGTTATGCTTACGTTACGCGCTCCGCGCCGCACCCCGGATTGTTGGTCATTCAAACTGAGGCTGGCGTCAGCATGAGAGCGCCAACGTCTCGTGGCTACGCCATTCAGAAAATATTGTTGGCAGCATTTTGAAAGGAAAGATCTGCAACCACCGGCAGTCACTGGGTTGCAGGAGCTGATGGACTCAAGCCTGTCGGGCGAAGCATCGTTGCACCGCCACAGTGGACGAGTCCTTTGCCAGGTGCATGGAGCGTCGCTGCACCGCAAGAGTGGACGAGTCCTTTGACGGGTGCGTGGAGCGTTGGGGGTGCAGGTGAGGGGCCTGCACGTGGGGAGGCGGGAGAGGCTCATCCGCGCCGACTGTCCCTCCCAGTGCACCCCACGGCATCTTGCTGACATTTGTTATGGCCGGACCAGGCGATGAAGAGAGGGGGGGGTCGGAGGCATATGCAAGACATCCCCCCTCGTGGCCTGCAAGGCGCCGAAAGATTATCGTCCGCGCCGTCTCTCCCTCCCAGTGTACCCCACGGCGTTTTGCTGACATTTGTTATGGCCGGACCAGGCGATGAAGAGAGGGGGGGGGTCGGAGGCATATGCAAGACATCCCCCCCTCGTGGCCTGCAAGGCGCCGAAAGAGGAAGAGAATGGGAAGACAACTACATCTCGGGTCGGGCCCATGCCTTCTCTGGCCGATGGCGACCGGCTGCTCTTTGCCACGGTCCCAGGAACGGATTCCTTGGTTCATCCTGGGGACAGGCCTTGGCGCATGGTGTCGCCTCCGGACTATTCACGTACTGGTTCTCCATAGTTGTTTTAATATATTTTTGTTCAAGAATAAAAACGTTTTAATCTGTTATTTTGCTGTCGTGTGGTATATTTCTAATATTTGTCGCTCTGATGTCGTTTCCCCTCCCAAATGGAACATGTGATTGTAATCTACAGCCGGACATTCCGACAGGACATGAGAGCAAAAGGGGGGGGGTCAGATCTGAAGTTGGGCAGGCAATAAGATCACGTTTTGCTATGTAGGGCTATCTATGTTCGTGATGGGGCCTAAAAGAGGGCAAGATGGCGTCGAGCTCAGTTTCTCTCACTAGTTTCACTAGTTTCATATTTCTCATGAGGGGTTGTTCCTAATGTTTCTATTTTAGCAAGGTCAAAAAGAGATCCTATCAGTGGCTTATTGATTTTGTTCGATTCCTTTTGTTTTCTCTAACGATTTTTAAGTTAAAGTTTGCTAGTACGATACAGCGGCTAGTCTGCATTTTATATATATGTCTTTTTTATTAGGGGTGTTTTCCGGTGGAGTCGGACGATCTACCTCTAATAAACGGTAAGTGTTCCTGTAAAAGGAATGTGTCTTGAAAGTGGCTGACTGTAATGTATGATATTTCACTCAGTGACTTTCAGGCCCATGCTGTTTCAAAACTGTGCATGTGTTTGAAGCAGGCGTAGGTATTGACGCAGCATAGAAACTACTAGGAACCAATTGGAAGTGTTGTTTTCAAGTCACATGACTTCACATGCGCGTCTCAGGACGTGTACGCGGTGATAGTATCTGGTTGGAAGTAGCGGTCCAATTTCAAAACGTGAAAAGGAGTAAATCGAAACATATCCGGATTTAATATATCTTCTGAGTAGTATAAGTTCTATGGTGGGTGTATGAAGAAATTTAATAAGTTGCAATCGCAAACTTTTCCCGAAATATATATATAGGCGGGTGCGCGCACACGGTCGCGCACGATCGAAAGCCGATAAACGCCCTTTATAATATGCTCCTGGAGCTGTTTTTGGAAAGTTCAAATTGCAAAGTTTTCACGAAATATATAGGCAGGTGCGCGCACTCGGTCGCGCACGAAAGCCTGGAAATGCGATATCCATTTTATTGACAACTGTTGCCGAGAGTGCGCACACCGGGTCGCGCAGGAAAGTTTAGTAAGGCTATTTTTATTTACAGACAAATTTTAATGTGTTTAAAAAAAGGCAAGGTACAGACTTTTGAATTCTGTATCGCTTTACAAGGAGTCTCTATGCAACTTGAACAGTGAAGAAAACGGCTTGTTTTCGAAAAAAATATTGCCAGAAATTTATTGCCAAAAGTATAGGTTGCATACACGACATTTTTCTGAATTAGCATTTTAAAAACCAATGAAATTCACTGAAAAAACCATAGGTTTTACACACGTTATAGTTAGCTGGAAATTTTACTGACATAAAACCAATGAAATTCCACGTTATAGTTAGTTGGACTCACTATAACTTGCGCGTGCAATGCACTGCTGATGACATCACATATTACATCACTCATGACATGGTCAGTGACATCACTCATGACATCACTGATGACACCATCCAGTGAATATGTGTCTTTCTGAAAAATAAATATTAGTGAGTTATGTTTAAATATTTAAATATATATATTAGTGTTTCACTTTGTGTATAAGTGGCTACATGTGTTGGTAAGTAGCTACATGCGTATGTATATGGGTTATTAGATATTTTTATTAGTATCAGTATGAGTGTCTATATGGTTTGGTGGGGGTATTACTTAGCACATAGATGCATGAGTGACTGACTCTTTGTTTGTATGTGTTTTGAAGACAGCATATGTACAGGACTGTATGGGTGGATGAGTGTCTATATGTGTTTGTTAGTGAGTGAATGACTGTCTCACTAGTGTCTTTATCAGTAACTACATATGTTTTAATCTAGTATATATGAATATTGATGTATATAAGTGAGTATATGTGAGAGTAAGAGATTGTAAGAGTTCCTGTTTAAATAAGTATGTGTTTCTATAAGTGATTGTTTAAGAGAATAAATATGTGTAATTTTCAATAGAAGTAAGGTGGAAGAGTGTGTATAACTCTATATTCAAATAAATGGATGTTCAATAGTTTATTTGCACGTGTGAATATGTGTGTGAGTAACTTTTGGATGAATGTCGGTGTGTAACAGGATGTATAGGTGTATCACTTCATATGATGAGTGAGTATATGTATGAGTGACTATATAGAACTGTTGGTGAATGAGTGGATGTGTATATAGATAGTGGAATTACTGAATTGCTTGTTGTAACTGATATAGGTATCTCCATTTTTTTTTAAATTTCAATTAATCAATCAATCAATCAGTGACACTTATAGAGCGTGCTACATACCCGTAGGGTCTCAAGGCGCTGGGGCAGGGGGGGGGGTGCCGCTACTGCTCGAACAGCCAGGTCTTCAGCTTCTTCCTGAAGGAGAATTTCAGTTTCTATTTTTGAATATGTGTCTCAAGGGTTACATTACAGTGAAAGGAGGTCTGTCACTATGTCACAAGGATGGTGTCATCAGTGATGTCACTGACCATGTCATGAGTGATGTAATATGTGACGTCATCAGCAGTGCATTGCACGCGCAAGTTATAGTGAGTCCAACTAACTATAACGTGGAATTTCATTGGTTTTATGTCAGTAAAATTTCCAGCTAACTATAACATGTGTCAAACCTATGGTTTTTTCAGTGAATTTCATAGCTTTTTGAAATGCTACTTCCTAACTATAACGTGTGTAAAACCTATGGTTTTTTCTGTGAATATATATATATATTTATATATATATCTGTGTGTGGGTGTTTGTGTGTGGGTGTGTTATTAGGTGAAAATTTAAGTTAAAATGGACAGATTTTAATTAACAAAACCGCTGAAATTCACTAGTTATCGTTATCTCAAGCAACTGTAACTCAGACCCTAAAATAACTATAACTCCCTCCCCCGCCATGTATAGTGTTGATGTTATCATTGTTTTCATTTCAGACTTTGCAGTGATGTTATCAAAGCTGCCATAGAACATGTTATGAGTGATGTTATATGTGGGGTAATTAGAAGTGCATGGTACGGGAGTGAATTATAGATACTTTAAAGCACAATGTAGACTTACTTGAACTAACTATAAATGGTGAATTACAGGGACTTTGATATTTTAAAATGTAATTTTGGCTGACTTTTTCACCTTACTATAACGTCTCTTTAGCGTCTGGACTGTTCAGTGAATTTCTAAGGTTTTTTAACAATGCAAAATAAGATATTGTTACCTTACCTAACTATAACATCACTTTAACCTTTATTTTTTTCAGGGAATTTCTAGTTTTTTTTAACATAAAGTAAGATGTTTATCTCCGTGTACTGACTGAATTTGAACAAAGGTTGTGGCCTGTGGTCAGGCCCTGAACCCAACCCCCTACTGATGCTCAATTCCATTGCGTTTACAACCTTTGGCATACGTAGTGGGGGTTGGGAACAGAGCCTGACCAGCCCCCCTCCCACGCTGGTAGTGAACCCCAGCTGCTGCGCACAGCCTTTGGCCATGCACTGTGCAGTAGACTGTTAGATGTAGGGCCTGGCCTACAACCAGCCCTTCGCCCAACCCCTAGCTGGGTTGGCCACCCACAGGGGATTGGGCACAGGGTAGACCAGGTGCTCACAGTTGACTATGTGTAACAATATAACGGATGTCATTTTAAGTACATACTAGATTTATTGAAAATTCACTAATAGCTATAACAAAAGATATATTCATAAATGAATGAGACCGTTGCGTTTCCCCACTGGGGAACGTCCCACAGGTGCATTTCCTGTGTCCGACTGGAAATCAACTTCAATAAATGTTTTTTTACCAAAGGTTTTTTATTTAGGTCATAATGATCATCGTGGTTATTTCATGAATTAAACCAATCATTCATGTCGTGTTACGCATTGAAGAAGCATCATGTGTGAGTTACAGATACTCCCCTATGCATTTCGGGTATGATAGTGCCTTTCGTCAGGGGATACAATCCTAAAATGATCACAAAAAGCAAAAATTAAACTGCAATCCCAGAAGGGAAGTATACCACCTTCCCCAATTGTCGGTGAGAATTCCAACATGAATATGCTGCAACATTCTTAAAGAAAACATTTGCTGCACGCAACAGGGTGAATATGCAAGGACAACAAAATTTAATTGAAAAAGATACAGTTGGAGGTAACTAAATCACTGAATATGTAGAGTGTATAGCAACCGGAAAAACTTCTGTCAACGTCGTGCTCGTGCGGGCCCGTGAAACCATCACCATACACTCGGTGCAAATGCTAAGTGATATCTGTTAAATAATATGAGTGAAGGGTAAATAAGGTTTTCTCGTTAGTCGTGATGTTACGCGTCCACCAAGGGAGCCTGCATTATGAGCAGGCGTGCTAGAGCAAACCACAACAGTAATTAAAACGATGCATGTGGTCTTGCATTGCAAACATGCCTTAACGTGCTACTAAATGCCTCTATAGGAATAACTCCGCAATACCTTGAAAGTTCTCGTGAACGTCATGTCTGTCCTCATTCGTACGGAGTGATCCAGGTGGTTTGTTGAGAAAAGGTTGAAATAGACAATGGTCGTGTACCAACCACCGCTATATTAGAGTGGTGAAATATTACGTGCATGATGTTGGTGTGTGAAAATGGTCAGAATTAAATAAAGGTGGTCTTGTTAATGGCTAATAACTGATGATGGGGGAAGAAACAGAAATAACGAAGACTGTTAATAAAATGAACAAAGTTAACAAAGTTAACAAAATCAAGATCTCTTTGACATGGAAAACGGCCGCCATCTTGGATTTGTGTATTTCTCACAAGAAGAATGATTATTAAAAGACCTCGGGTTGAAACCGATCGATGGTAATAAGAAATGAAAGAGAGAAAGGGGGGTATAGAGAATAGAAAAAAATTAAGAGTATCCATGCATATAAGAAATGATGTTCAGATGTGAATAATGACCTCGGGTAAAAACAAGAGAAAGGGGGGTATAGAGAATAGAAATAAATGAAGAGTATCCATGCATATAGGAAATAATATTCAGATGTGAGTAAAAAGACCTAAGGGCAGGTGTAGTTGAGAATAGAACATAAATAAATGAACTGCATTGACTAAAGGCTAAAAGGATATCAAAAACATGTGAACTACCGAGAAAAGTCGTGACACATGAAGAGACATTCGAGATCACATTCAATAAATATAACAGCTGTCTTCAACGTGGTCGTTCAGACCGTGAGGCATTAAAGTGTTCAATTTCTTAATCCAAGACGTTTCTCGTTGAATCCGAAATTTCCGATTGTCTCTTCCTTTTTTTACTTCCACCGTTTGCAGGACCATAAAACGCAGTTGATTGATTTTGTGGATGTGTTCCATTAAATGTGAGGCTACAACATATTATGTGTTCTTGTTCCTAATATTGTTTTGTGCTTGTTGACTCTTGTTTTTATCTTTTTTTCAGTCTTGCCAATATAGGCGAGTCCACATGGGCACTTGAGTATGTAAACAAGATGTTGGAAGCTGCATGTGCGTTGAAAAATGTCTAATGTTGTAGCCTTTTGTGAGATCGTTAACCATATTGCCTTTGATGACATTGTTACAGTTTCTGCAGTTCATGCATGGAATGGTGCCTTTACGTCTCACACTGGTTTGTGGTCTTCTTGTTCAAAGTAGTTCCTTGATTGCTTTTGTTCCTTTCGTTTGCGAATACTGGTTGATCTACAAACGTGTTTTTGAAGTCAGGCTCTATCTGCAACATAAGCCAGTATTTAAGAATAATCGTTTTAAGCCTACCACTTTCTGTGGAAAACTTAGAGACCATTACAATTCTGTTGGATGAAGATTTTTCTGGTTGGATGTAGTTATTAGTTGTGCATGGGAGACGGCATTAGTGCGGTCCGTAGTGGTCTTAAATACTTCAGTGGGATATCATCCTTGACGAAAGCTTTCTGTCATGTTGATGACGTTCGACTGCAATTGTCTTGTGTCTGACATGATTATCTTGACCCTCAGGAGTTGAGAATAAGGTAAGTGAAATTTGAGTGCATTTTGATTTAAACTACTGTAATGCAGAAGAATATTGAGATTAGCTTCTTTTCTGATCAAGGTCGTCTCAAGCTGATGGTACTCGATGTATATGAAAACATTCAGAAAGTTAATTTCAGATGCATTGATATCATGGGTAAACTTGATGCGGTCATTAACTTGGTTCAAATTACCAAAATCTGAAAAGAGATTAGTTTTAGGCCCTTGCGAAATGATAAAAAGATCATCAATGTATCATAAAAACGTAACCAGGTTTTTTTTCCATGCTTTATTGTTCAAAACATTATCCAACTCAAACTTGTGCATGAAGAGGTTTGCTTAGCTGGGGGCTGCGCAATGCATCATGGATATTCCTGTGAGCTACAGGAAAAATGTGTTGTTGTGTGTAAAGTAACTGTGATATAGGGTAAACTGGAGTAGTTCCATAAGAAAAATCTTTAGGTCTTGCTTGATGTTAGATTGTAAAAGACAAAATTTGATGACTTCAATACCCAAATGATGGGGAATGGAAGCGTACTGGGCTATCACGTCAATGGTGCAGAAAAATAACTCAATTTTCCTGTCCATTTGGGCATCTTTAATTTTCTTCAAGAAGTCAGTGGTGTCTTTTACCTATGTTGACATACATTATACATACTCTTGTAAATGCCTATCAAGGTATTTGCCAAAAGGTTTGTGTATTGAGCCTCATGTAGACACATTAGGTCTCATGGGTGGTATGTGCAAATCCTTGTGGATTTTTGGTAACATGTGTATAGATGGACTCCTTGGGAATTCCTGTATTAGATAATTTTGATCGGTGTCAGTGATGGTGCCAAGGGTTAATGCATTATTAATCAATAATTTGAGTTCATCTCTGAAAGCCTATGTTTGGTTGTAACCCAGTTCCATATATATTGTTTGGTCATTTACATGTTCTTGAATCATTAAGTTGTAATAAGATGTATCCATTGTGACTAGAGCACCGCCTTTGTCTGCTTTAGTACAGATGATATCAGGATTATTAGCCAACCCCTGTATGATGCTTTTTGCTTTACTGGTTAGGTTTGATCGCTTTGACTTTTCAGCTTTATGTCTGTTTTGTATGTCTTTTTTAACAAGGGTTTCAAAAGTGTCCAAAATCTTGTGGCTGATGGGAGCCATATACAAACTTTTGGGACTTAACCCCTTGAGAGTGTCTTCGGTCCTAGGTGTGGGTTCTGTCACCACATTGTTGACAAAATGTCTTAGCCTAAGTGATTGCATGAATCTGAAAATGCTTATTTCAGTCTCCAGTAAGTTTGAGTGATAGGTTGGTATGAACGGAGTTCCTTTTTGTAAGACGTTGCTCTCTAATGAGGTTAAACTCGTAGAAGAGATATTGACTACTAGGTTATTTGGATTCATGGCTTTTGACTCCTGGTTATCCGCCTGGTTGACCGGGGTCCGAGTTTGTGTCCCCCCTTGCCCATCCTGGTTCATTGTTGCCTAGTGGGCCTGATCCTAAAAAAAGGAACTGTGGTGGTGCTGGATGCTGCTGTAGATGTGGAAGCAAGCTGTGTGTGCTCCTGGCTGGAGTGGCCCATTTGACTCATTAGTATGCTGGTGCACTTGTTCCATTCTAAGTCACTACGCATTATGCTTCTTCATAGCGTATTATGACATGAATGATTGGTTTAATTCATGAAATAACCACGGGGATCATAATGACCTAAATAAAAAAACCTTTGGCAACAAAACCTTTATTGAAGTTGATTTCCAGTTGGACACAGTCAGTGCAGCTGAGGGATGTTTCCCAGTGGGAAAACTTGACAGTCTCATTATATTTGATGTCTAGGATCAGAGGACAAATCCGCATTGCATGTAAAAAATTTCGCAAACTTTCTTCACACAAAGTTTATTTGAACCTTTGATGACCTTACGGGTGCGGGACTCATTACCTTATTAATATTTCATAAATTCAGACATTTCAATGATTAATAAAAGTAATTGTCCTAAAATATCTTGAATAAAGACTATTAAAAATAAAACATTACCATCTCTGAGTCTTGGGGCCTGAATATGACTTTGGCAGTGCGGCGCCGGGACTGCCTCACCACTGCACCACCAAAGCCATGGTCAGGCCACCCGTCAGAGTGTAACTCGTGTCTGGTGGGATTTTGTTTTGATGTTCCCAGGGCGATGCCCTGAAAATGGGCACTGCAATGGGAACACCAAAAACAGTTCCTGCTCTGCAGGGACTGAAAAGTCTCTGCTATGCAGGAACTGGGGTGCATGCACACAGGGGGCACTTGTTGTGCTCCCCTACATGCACCCCAGGCTGCAAAGGCTTTTGTTTCCTCTCCGCCAGCGTTTTCATGGAAGAGGAACCGCCATGAAAACCATGGTGGAAAGGAAACTCCTAGTATGCTTAGCATCACTGCTTCAATTCCGCCAAGCATATTGATGCCTCCTGTCTGCCCCAACAGCGCCAGGGAGTGGATGTTCCCTGGTGGCTGCAACGAGGCAATGGCAGACCTGGTAACCCTATTTTTCATAGGGTGGTCTGGAGACCACCACTGTCACGTGCCCATGAGTCTGTTGGTCCGTGGACCACCAGACTTGTAATTAAGCTTTTTGATTTTCAAAGCCTAAATTGCAACCATAGAACCAACCACTAGAGGTCTCGACACTTCGGCTGAAGAGCATTCAGCTCCAACTCAAAGTGCTTTAAAAAAATGGTAAACTCCCCTGAAGTCATGGATTAAATCTTTTTTTATTTGTTGGGGGCTGTTGCACTGCCTGCAGACCCCCCACAACATTTAAAAAAATGTTTGGTGGTGCCTCTACTTCTTGCAGGGTCACCACCAGCAAGAAAATATGTTGGATGAAAATGTCTTAGGGCGTTATGGGGCACCTCTTACTAGGACCAGTGAATAATAAATGAGCAGCACCTGCTGCTAATTTATTATTTATCTTTTCACATTTTTTTAAAAAATATTGGAGAGCGGTTGTGCGTTCCCATCTCTGATCCAATATTGGCCCCAGAAACCCCATCCCCAGGGCTCTAATCATATTTAAGGGCAGTGGGTCAGGCGGACAAGCTTCCTGAGCCTTTACAGGCCATGGGGAGTCCATCCTGTGGAGCTGTATTCATATTTAAGGGCAGGGGACCTGCACCATCCCCCGAGCCTGAAATTCATTTTAAAGTGAGAGGGCCCATGGGTCCTCCATCCTGAGACAATATGGGGCCTAAGGTGGGTGCCCCTGTGCCCACCTGAGGCACCTACAACAAAAAACGTTGGAGGTCATGGGGAGCCGCAGGACACCATCCAGTCTCACTGGCTTTCCTGTATGCGCCCATCCTGAGTGCAGCAGGGGCCTCCACCCTGGTGAGAGCAGGATTTTTTCTCTTCTGCTGGGCAGAAGCAATTTAAGTTCTCCTGCTTGCAAGAGTATGGGCAGGGAAAAAATGTGTGCTGCACCCGACAGGAGTATTTATGAAGCTCCCGCCGGTTGGGAGCAGTTACCTCCTGCCTGGCTGTGCTCTATATATGTATGTTTATGGCTCAAAATAACTTTGTGAACAGGGCCTTTCCTTATTCCGCTCTCTGTTGACTTCCCCCGGCCTCGCCCGCCCAACCGCGCTTACCTGCACAGGCCGCAACTGCTTTTGCATCCCCTTAGAAAGTATCATGTGTTGAATCTTTAAATTCAATCTGACATACTACTCAGCATGACTGTTTGTAGTTAGAAATAGGTAATTTTAGCGGCTGGGTTGTATGACAGTAGAAAAAACCCAAACTGAAGGCAAGTTTTCAAACCTAAACCAAAAAGGAGAAGCGTAGAGGTACTGATAGAATCACCCTCCAAAGCAAGACTTTTTTAACCACAGAGATTCTATCAAGAAAAAGTGAAAAAGTGATAATTTTTATAATTTTTACCGTTTCTAAAAGGGTGCTAGGCTCTCTCTTACACATGGAAAGATGGGAGCACAATGTGCTTTTTAAAATACCCCTCACACTCTAAAAAAACAGGTAGAGTCATGCTTCATCATAGGGGTCTTCCCGCCCCTATAACGGGACGGGGCGTGCTACGACCAGACGAAATACGCGGGAGCACTAAGATGTGACAGAGGCTATGTGTGGGTGTATAGGTATCAGTGAAAGTGTAGGGACCTAACACTAGTGGGTGTGCAAAAAGTGAAAAAATTGAAAAAGTTAAAAATTCCCTGGCTTAGTAGAAAAAAACAATTTTATTAGCTTCTCTAGCTGGGAACATTAAGAAGGGGTTGTGTGGTAGAGTATTAGATACTACCTAGTCGACATGTTTCGTAAGCAGTCCCCTACTGCTTACTCATCAGGACCAAAAAACGATCCCTACTTTTGTTACTCAGTTCTAACAAGTAGTGCCTACTGTCCTATAAACAATCAACAAAAATAGGTTGGCTGTTTAGGCTTCAGGGCATGAGTTGGCCCAGGGGAAGCAGAAAAAATTGACCTGATGTGGTCTCTGTAAAGAAAAGGAAGAGAAAACCAACATAAATGCAAGAATAGGCATTATTATCTGAGTTGTAAATACAAACAGACAGTTATTTCATATTGTTGGGAGGAAACCGCATTTTAAATTTTTAGAAAGCGGTTGGGTTCCTACATGAGATTCAACATTTAGTCATGTGTCTCTCGACATCAACTGCCCGTCGTTAGAGACAACAATGGTACCGTTTTATGGGGTCCACTGTCATCGCATCACACACACACAACATTCATAACTCCATGCACTCACACAAACTAACAATTTGAAAGGGGAGGGGGACCTCCGTTGTAACGTTTCTGAAATAGTCAGGTTTATCGGTAACATACTTATCTCAATAGTTATGGTCGACCCATGAGTTTGCAGGCGAAGGGTATTCTGCGCAGTTACTACAAAAGACAAAGTCTCGTTTTAGGCTTTGACCTCAAGTCTAAAAAAACGTGTCGCTGGGGTAAAAACGCGCTAAACATCTCGCTGTTTTTTGAAACCACCTAAAACGAGACTTTGTCTTTTGTAGTAACTGCGCAGAATACCCTTCGCCTGCAAACTCATGGGGCGACCATAACTATTGAGATAAGTATGTTACCGATAAACCTGACTATTTCAGAAACGTTACAACGGAGGTCCCCCTCCCCTTTCAAATTGTTAGTTTGTGTGAGTGCATGGAGTTATGAATGTTATGTGTGTGTGATGCGATGACAGTGGACCCCATAAAACGGTACCATTGTTGTCTCTAACGACGGGCAGTTGATGTCGAGAGACACATGACTACATGTTGAATCTCATGTAGGAACCCAACCGCTTTCTAAAAATTTAAAATGCGGTTTCCTCCCAACAATATGAAATAACTGTCTGTTTGTATTTACAACTCAGATAATAATGCCTATTCATGCATTTATGTTGGTTTTCTCTTCCTTTTCTTTACCGAGACCACATCAGGTCAATTTTTTCTGCTTCCCCTGGGCCAACTCATGCCCTGAAGCCTAAACAGCCAACCTATTTTTGTTGATTGTTTATAGGACAGTAGGCACTACTTGTTAGAACTGAGTAACAAAAGTAGGGATCGTTTTTTGGTCCTGATGAGTAAGCAGTAGGGGACTGCTTACGAAACATGTCGACTAGGTAGTAGCTAATGCTCTACCACACAACCCCTTCTTAATGTTCCCAGCTAGAGAAGCTAATAAAATTGTTTTTTTCTACTAAGCCAGGGAATTTTTAACTTTTTCCATGTTTTCACTTTTTGCACACCCACTATTGTTAGGTCCCTACACTTTCACTGATACCTATACACCCACACATAGCCTCTGTCACATCTTAGTGCTCCCGCGTATTTCGTCTCGTCGTAGCACGCCCCGTCCCGTTATTGGGGCGGGAAGACCCCTATGATGAAGCATGACTCTACCTGGTTTTTTAGAGTGTGAGGGGTATTTTAAAAAGCACATCGTGCTCCCATCTTTCCATGTGTAAGAGAGAGCCTAGCACCCTTTTACAAACTGTAAAAATTATAAAAATTATCACTTTTTCACTTTTTCTTGATAGAATCTCTGTGGTTAAAAAAGTTTTCAAACCTAACTGGGATTGGCCAGCATAAAATAGATGCATCTTTTGTCACAAGAATGTAGTTCTTTTTCTGCTGATGATGCCTATGATTTAAATAAGAGCAATGCTCAAGAAATGGATGGTCGAATCATTAATTATTGATGAACAACTTTTTAAATCGATTGTTCGGAATGCGTATAGTTCTCTTACATAGAAAAGCTGTGCATTTTCTGCAGCAGTCCGATCATTTTTAGCAAAGATGCGTGTTACTTCAAAATAGATAAAAATGAGACATGATGGGTTACATACGTTGACTTTAACTGTATGACATACTTCAAAATGGGCCTTTCTTTGACATATATTTTGATGTTCCTTGTGAGGCCATTTAATCAATCCCACGGATTCAATTGCCTCCCACTGCATCTTACTTGAAGTGCATATGCTAATAAAGTAGTGCTATTCATCACTAACTATGGTTCTAAACTCTTATAACGTTAAGATTGCCTGCGTTGCTTTCATTTATAATCGGTCTCTCCTTTTGGGGGACATGTATTCTGTTATTGTTAAACCTTCGAACCATTACCCTACCATGACCTGGAAAGGTTACTATTTCACCCGGATACGAAGGGGGTCTATAACTGTTTACACAACCATAGTGTGTGACGTTTGACGCACGCAAGCAAGCCTTGGTGGGTAGAATTAGACAAATCCTATTGGCTGCTGTCCTCCTATCTTATCAACTATTGAAAACTGCAGGTACACGACGAGTCTTTTCGTTTTAACGTATTTGAAAATGCGCACACAGTTTTGGAACTATAAATGATCATGTTGGTCCATACATCAAACATTATAACACTGTAATTGTGACATCAGGTTTAATATATAAGATGTAAAAACGCCGGCCAGTAAGATGCATTTTGTTGCTTGTCCTTGTGAACGCTTGTCAATTTCTTGATATCTTTGCAAGTACGCGTGAAATCTCGGTACCGAGTGATTTTCTTAACTCACATAATGGGACTGAAATAACACGAGACTCGTTTTTCTGCTCCACGTCGTAAATGTCTACAGTGTCATCTGTGAATGCTCGTGCTATGTGCTTCTGGGGTCTGCAGTCGTAATGACGCACCTTTATTTTAAGTCGTTTCTCTAAGCACTGCAACTTCGTATGTATATTTCCAACCAATTGCGCGAATGCTCACGGGTGTGTATGCACACGTACAGATAGGGAAGAACAACAAACGCTGCAAAACGTTTTTTTTTTAAACGCATTTATTCAAACTTTTGAGTAAACTGACATAATGTGTAATGACGCCACCAAATACAGATGCCTGTCACCAAATAAGATTTCTATGTTTAACATAACAATAAATCACAAAATCCCACTAACACTCTCCAATTCATGTCTTGGGTTTTCAAATAGTTTGCATTTTGACGAGGACCACAAATGTATTTGTGTAATCCTTGCACAACAAAGAAGAAGCGTGAAGTGTATGGCACTTGGGTGTTAACAATTGTTTATGAAGCGTGCGTTAAATTTGGCATTTAACATGAACCACCTTTATTGAAGCAAATCAGACGAAACTCTATTGGGTTTTCTGATATCACAAAAAATGTGAAATACCTTCAGACAGAAAGACAAAGCGGAAAACGCATAGATAACCAAATACACACGGAGACAGACACACTGACAAACAGCAACAAAGACCTACAAAAAAAGGTGTCAACTGTTTCCCTGTAGCTGTGCTAGGCGTAAAGCCACACACGCCTGGCACTGAATGTACGTCTTATTTTAACAGCCACTGACTCTTTCAGTAGAATTAATGATGGCCAATTGGAAAAGACGACTGCTTCAAATTCATTTGTCTTGTCAGTGATGGTGCAAATAAAAAATGCCCAGTTACGAATGTTTTCGACTGATGTCACCTATGAAATATTGTTTTCTGGACATTGTGCTATATATGACCAACAGAGCAACAAGCTGGAACACCTAAGGTTTTACTTAAAATGTATCAATTAAAAGCAACAGACACCTTCAAACACCAATTGAGCGGTTCCAAAATGCAAATTAAATAAACCATGGTTTTCACCCCGTACATCTCGGAATATCTCGAAAATATATGAGTCGTAAACTGGATTCCTTAGACTGGGCAAAGAATATATAGTTCAACTTCTCAATGTTTCGTTAATAACAGCAAAGACGAGGATAATAGAAATATCCCATGTATTTAAATAGATAAATCAATAAAAGAACTACATGACACCAGAATACATGACAAATGCGTGCTTTAGAATGCAAATTAGATTTGACCCACGAGTGTTTGTTCCCATACAACTGCTGTGTTTCGTAAGCTGTTCTTTGCCCTTATTTCTGGTTTCCCCTTCGGGCGCGCGCGCAAACGTAAGGGCTTTCAGGTCGTCTCGGCATCTGTGATGTATATAAAAGAAATATGTCTATAATGGGCTTTTTTAAGTTCTCAGAAAACATGCCCTCCTGGAGCCAACAAAGAGGGCAGTGTGCCTTGACGTGTCTGCGTGTGACAAACTGACGTGTACGATAAATATGGATTTCACTACAGTAACTGGCTGAAATTATATAGTTCATTCCAAGGTCCTTCTCGGCTCCAGCCCAGCCCAGGCTGCAGCACACAGGAAATAAACACAGGCCTGTCTGGCACCAGACCAACCCCGTCTGACTTAGGGTATGCGCGACCGTCTAATCAGCACATGAGCTTGTATTTATGTGACGTAGATTCATTAGCAACACAATGGTGCGTTCAATGGGTGTTTTAGGATACTTTCATAATGAAAGGGAATTTCTTCTAGGTGCTCCCAGTCTAACAGGGTGGTTCACTCTTTTTGAAGCGCTTAATACTGGCATCCTCTAAGCGTGTACAAAAACTGCTTGCAGATAAAGGCACTGAGACACAGAGTGATTGCGTGACTGGGCAGGAACTCATACATCAACATGCCACAAATCCAAACATCTGTGTGCTTCCTGTCTCAAAAAGACTAATGTTTATATATTTTTTTTAAATTGAAGAGCTTTATTGAAATATTTTAGAAACATAGGCAAAATATATAATAATATTTAGATGTAAAGCAGCTAATAATAAACTGAATATATAATTTAGCGGAATAAAGGACATAAGAAATCTATCACTAGTATATAAATATTCCGGCAAACACAGGCTATAATAAAAATTGTACCAATAAGTAAAATAGCATTTTAAAATTTTTCCAGAAAAAAGGCAAACGCCCAGAAAAGGGGAGAAAAATTGGAAATGAACAAAGTAGTAATAGAAAAGAGGAGGAGGAGGAGGAGAAAAAGGAAAAAAAGGAAGAGAGAAAAGTGATGGAGCAAGGTTTTGTGCGTAAAGAAATGTGCTCGAATTCAATCCTCTCAAAATAAAATGTAATAATGTAACCAACATGTTTTGTAAGCCACCACTTCAGTGCTAAGTGATTCTTTCTTGGGCATTCAGTGTTTTTTTTAGAATAGATACACTGCCAGAATAAACAGCACTTCTTTGAGTACCTAGTGCATGCTCTTGAGCTGCAGTGGGGGGCTGTTCACGTTGGATATTTGATTTAACATTGTGTAATTGTTGTTCTATTTTCATACTACACTTGTTGCAGTTTGAGCGCTCAGGGTTGTTTAAGCATGATTTTGTTATAGTAGATTTGTCATGAGTTTGAAGATATGGAGAAATAGACGTTTTGAGTCGCCTGGTCTGGGCCTCTTTCCTCAGATCTTCGATTAGAGTGGTCATTATTTCCGGCAGTGATTCTAATTTTTTTAATAAAGGGTCTCAATTACAGCCATTGTGTTTTTGATTTAGGTTTAAGCTTATATTTTCGTTTGGATCTAAGCTTGAGTTCAAACTTGGGATTTGATTTTGAGCCACATTTTTTTGAACTCTTCGTATCAATGAGTTTAATTGTTCCAGCTTTGAGTCTATTCCCATTATTGAGTCTGCTACAAAATGTAGATGTTTATCTCAGCGTCCAATTTATCTGCATGCATATGGGCAGCATTGGCCATTGAGTTCAAAGCTTGATTGGTGGCTGAGAGAAGAGCCTCGACCTTGAGCATTGCTGGAGTGTTGTGCGAGTCCCCTTGCCTGGGTCCTATTGGGAAGAGGTTATTTTCAGAACAGTAGAGGTGGTTAGAAAGTGCGTTGGTATCTGAGTTGCTTAATGTTTGATTCTTTTGAATATCTTTATTTGCATCTTGGTGGGAGCTACTAACTTTGGTTCCGACATTATAGCTGTTGGTGTTTGCTGGAAGGGCATCAAGAGTACTCACTTTGATCTTGTACTGGATTGAGTCATTATTTCCAGAGTGATGGAAATGCTTTTCGACAGGAGGGAACGGAGTAGATGTTAGCGAGGGAAGATCAAAACTGTGTTTTTGGGTGTGATTGTCCGATGGGCCATTGAATGGTTTTGGTTCGTCTTCATTGAGTAGCGACCTTTGTGGGGTCGGAAGCTGAAAGGGTTGTGTTGGGGAGTGGGTCGACGAAATCCAGATTATGGAGTCAGATGGTTTGTGCGCTGAATTTTGTGAGGGGATTTTGCCTTTATCCCTTTGAGAGATCGTGGCTTTTGTCTCTGGGTCTAGTTCATAGGAAGCTCTATAGGGGGTCGGCAAGGCAAAGGGAGCTGACATAACTAGAGGAAGCATGGTTTTTAACAATTCGTTTGGACTAGGTTGTGGAAGTTGTTTGTTTGAGGTAGATAAGGGTGATTTTGGGCAGAGAAGAGATGGAGTAACTGGAACCTTGCCACAAACGATTATTTTGGGGTAGAGAGAGACCAAGTGAGGAGAGGCTGGAAGTGTTACTAATTGGTTAAGAGAACTTGTATTCTTGTCTCGTGAGAGAAGGAGAGCGCTTTTATTTAATTGATCAGTCCGAAAGAAATGATCCCTGATGTCGCTAGTGCCACTTTTTTTTCCCTTTAGTTGGATGTAAAAGGTGTGAAGGATGTGAAGGGGGATTTGTTGGCATTTTTCCCCTATTGACTCCTTAGAATGCGCCCCAGCTGCTCCAATTGCTCCTTCGAGTCGCGGGGGCGTGGAGCGGTCTGATATCCACAACCAGCCTCTTGCGTATACAGTAGCTTTGATTTCTGTTGTTTGGCGGTCTCATGAGGGCAATGAGTGGATTGTAATTGGGTGCTGCTCCTTGTGCGCATCGTAATGAAAAATGATGTTTCCTTTACTTTCTTATTTGTGTTATTTGTGTTTTCCTTCCCTGATTTTATAAGAATTTGCTATCCTCTGTCGTCTTGCAGGGCTTCTATTTCTCTTTGTTTTTAAAAAGTGGATTGGAAAACACTTCTTCTCTTTATTTTGTTTTGTTTAGGTTTTGGGTTTTTTATTTTGTTGGTGGGTCGCGCTCTGTAGTTGGGCAGTGAAAGGGAGCAGCTAGGAAAGGGTGTTCCACCTACCCCATTCTTGCACGAGCAAAGCTGCACTCCACCTTTCTGTTGTATCAACTTCTTAGCAGTCCTTATAACATCCCTTAGCCTTTGGAGGGGGAGATTATAGCCTGTAGACCTCACAGCTGCTAACAGAAAAGGAGCAGAGAGGGAGCTGTGAGTAGGAACCACAGAAACGGGTGAATACAAGGGGAACGCTTGGGGTTGGCCACAGGCAAAGTCAGACCTAGTCAGAACAGCCAAGGTCTGCCTCCCCGGGCTCTTACTTCGCAGCCGCCTCTATCGGCAGCTGCGCTTGCATCTTCCATCCTGGTCCAGACCTGGTGATCTCACCTCGTTTGCAGGTGCAGGTGCTGGTCCCGGTAATGGCACCGAAGGATCCTCGGACTGAGAGTGCGGTAAAAGACCCACAAAACCCTCTGAGTGGTGTCGCTGCCGCTCTATTTTCGGGCTTCCGCTTTGGGTTACTTTTTGGGTTCAGGCTTCGATTTCGGCTCTCGGCTTGGGTTTTCTGAGAGCAACGGCTTTCGCAGCCTCTGCCCTGCTCCCTGCTCGTTCACGCGCTAGCTCAAGCTCCTCCCAAGAAGGGGTATCAGCCATTTTGCAGAGTCTAGCTAGACCTTCAAGTACGATCACACAAACCTCTATGGAAGGGAACCCCTTGTCCAGGAAGAATAAGAAGAAATTAAAGAAATTAAACAAAGCTAAAAAAAGCGCAATGCATTACTACAGTGGCTTGGAACAAATAAGAGTGAGTTTGTCATGAGTAGGATGCAGCGGGCCGCTGTCCGCATAATGCGTGGTATATTGCTTCCCTTTTTTGACACAGAACTACACTACCCAGAAGGGATAGCTGTTACGTGACGCTTCACCGCCCTACCCGGAAATAAAGCAACATGGCGGCTGCAGTCTGTGCCGATAATTCGTTCCGTATGAGTAAGGAGGTTTGTTGACGAACTTTTGGACGGCGCAAATCGTGAGTAACGGCTCATTTGGAGCACACTGGTGTTGGAGTTACCCGGACGGGTGACTGCCTGTATGTCTTCTTTTTGCTCCCGTGGGCATTGAATATCGACAGGAGCCTACGTTTATCTTTTCCCCAACGGCAGAGAAGTGCAGCTGCATTCTCAAGCGGGGAAAAGAGTCTTGTGTATAAACATTTTCTATTGTGTGTATTGATCAGGATTAGAACTAGCGTTTGCAAAGTACTGTTGGTGTAAGAAACGCGCTCTCCTGAATGAAGTAGTTTTGGGCACAAACAATTACTTAGGGTGCATTTTGGACTCACGAAGGGGTACAAAGACTCTGCAAGTGTCATGAAAGTTAAAACCTCAATGTATGAGAAAACATGAAACAAGGGTGAAGAAACCATTGTGTCATTTATATCATTTGTCTGCCGACAACGTTTTGCTTTGTTTTCTTTTCTTCAGTGCAGGAGAGAATCCACAGGGGGGTTTCTAATCAAGGGGATTACAGCAACCCAAGACAGAACACTGAACTGAAGTGGTAGGTGAGGTCTAGAACTGTTGTGTAAGCACCCTGTAAGGAAACTAGCTTCATCTTATTCTATGTATTGTTTTATTTCAGTTGGTTGCCGCCCCGGATAGTACCCTTGCCACTCTCTCCTGTATTTATATATAAAGACCTTCTGTTTTCCCTCACAGGTAGGAGAGTAACCTAGAGAAGTCTTTGGTATAGCATCTATTGTAGATAGGAGTCCATTGGTTGTTAGGGAGGGGGTGTTATTCTAAATACTCTGTATTTGTCGTTTCAGATCTCCTTCCCCGCTGTCCCCTTCCTTTCCCGCACTCACGGGACTATTCTGTCTGGTCTGTGATAACCAATTCAGGCAGCAGGGTTGTTGCATGGGTGAGGGTATAGGTCTTTCAGCACAGCCCCGAGGAGAATTGAGTTGGAGCCTGACAGAATTATCGGCCCACGAAAAAAGGTCCTCCTCTTGGCTGTGTTAAAAGAGAATGGCCACTCTTGATGATGTTCTGGCAGCCTTGGCTTTAGTGCAGACAGAACTGGCAGCCTCCAATAGAGAAGTGGCGGCTTCCAGAACAGAGAATGCGCAATTGTGAGCTCACATGGATAGGTTGCAGGGGAATCCTTTTGATGCTGGGGCTAGCGCTGCCCCTACCCCTCTTTAGTGGTTGAAATGCCCATGCAAATACCATTAGCCCCCCCTGAAAGGTTTTATGGGGATAATAAAAAGGTTCAGGTATTCATGACACAGGTGCTTCTACACTTTATGTGCAAACCAAAAATGTTTTCAACAAATCAGGCCAGGGTGGCTTTTCTCATTTCATATCTTGGGGGGGAAGCAGCACAGTGGGCTGTCCCGGTGGTTAGAAGAGACGACCCTCTGCTCCATGACTGGGATGAGTTTAGAACGGAGTTCGAAAAAACGTTTGACTGTAGAGCTGAAACCTTTTCAGCAGATAGGGAGTTGTTGGTCCTTAAACAGGAAGTACAGATCTAGTGACTTATCTTAATAGTTTCCGTCGCTTGATTGCGGAAACAGATTGGCCAGAGGCTAAACAATCGGCTTTATTCTATCAAGGCCTCAATGATGAAATGAAGGATGTGCTGGCATATATCGACCCTCAACCCCGCACATGTACTGCTCTTATCGAACTCGCTCTACGCCTGGATCATCGGATAAGAGAGCAGAAAGGAGATCTAAGAAAGAAAGAGCCAATAGCAGTGGCTCCTGATCGAGGTGGCGAAAGAACAACCTCGGCGCAGGACGCTATGGAGATAGGAGCAGTCAGGGCGGCCTTATCCTTCAGCGAAAAGGAACATCACAGAAAAAACGGCCTGTGTTTATATTGTGGGAAAAAAGGGCATTATCTCCGTGAGTGTCCCACGAAGCCCAAAACTGGAAGATATCGAACGGGACAAACAGCTGCCGGAGCATCTTATAAGACGACGGAAAACTCCAATGCTTGAGAGTGGAAGAAGGGGAACCCTCAAGCTTGACCATCATCCCTTCCATTACGCCTGGTTGTGACCAGGAAAAGAATCATGTGTTCTTGTCCTTGTCTTTGTTCGTGGAGTCCGGAGAAAAGGAAGTCAAGGCTATGGTGGACTCTGGGGCCACTGGTTGTTTTATAGACTATGCGGAAGCTGAACAATTGGGAATACAGCTTATTTTGAAGAAACAACCTGAACTGGTATATGCTTTAGACGGGAGTGAACTGATAGCAGAACCCATCAAATATCATTCCCCGGAATACAATTGCATCTACAAAGGTATCCACCAGGAGATGATCTTGTTTAACGTGATACAAGCTCCTCAATATGGCATCATATCGGGGCTCCCCTGGCTTCAGAAACATGAACCGTTCATTCACTGGACGTCTAAGGCGATTCATTTTGTTTCAGAATATTGCAAGGAACATTGTTTGTTGAACGAGGAATGCCCTTCTCGGGCCTTAGCGTTGCTACATAACATCGCCACTGCCGCAGAAAAAGAAGTGGCATTGCCTCCCTGTTATTCGGCGTTTTCAAAGGTGTTCAGTGAGGAACAAGCTGAGGTGCTTCCGCCTCATAGGACCTTCGATTGTCGTATTGATTTGGTTCCAGGGTCAGCAGTACCAAATGGTAGGCTTTACGCTCTTACCATTCCTGAAAACGAGTACCTCAGGGCTTATCTGGACAAATACTTGGCTATTGGGTACATCCGACCTTCGAGATCCCCGGCTTCGTCGCCTTTATTTTTTATACCGAAGGCGAATGGGGAGAAGAGGTGCTGTATTGATTATCGCGCTCTGAATGCCATCACTATAAAGAATCAGTACCCGTTGCCCCTGATCCCGGTTTTATTAGAACAAGTCAGAACAGCCACAATCTATACAAAGCTTGACCTGCGAGGCGCATACCACCTGGTCCGTATAAGAAAGGGCGACGAGTGGAAGATGGCCTTTAAAACACGGTATGGGCTCTTTCAGTACCTTGTGATGCCCTTCGGGCTTTGTAACGCCCCAGCCGCGTTCCAATTCTTTCTGAACGAGGTACTCAGGGAGTTCCTGGATCGTTTCGTAGTCGTTTACATCGACGACATCCTGGTGTATTCCAATACGACGGAGGAACATCGAACACACATGAGCAGGGTGTTGTAGGCTTTGATGTGTCATCATCTTTATTGTAAAATCACTAAATGTGAATTTCATGTGAACACCGTGGAGTTCCTGGGGGTGATGCTCACTCCCTAAGGTCAGGTGATGGCAGAAAGGAAAGTCAAAGCCATAAAGGAATGGCCTCGTCCATGTACAGTAAAAGACATTCAGTGTTTATTGGGGTTTGCCAACTTTTACAGAAGATTTATCAGTGGCTTTTCTGCCCTGGTGACCCCTTTAACCCGCCTCACTAGAAAGAATGTACCGTTTCATTGGGATAAAGACGCTCAACGGTCGTTCGAGGGATTGAAAGAGGCCTTCACCAAGGCTCCTGTTTTGACTCATGCCAATCCGAAATTGCCTTTTGTGTAGAGGCAGATGCGTCTGAAGTTGCTGTAGGGGCTGTTTTATCTCAGAGACACGGGAACACTGGAATCCTACACCCTATCGCCTTCATGTCGAGGAAACTCAGTCCTGCAGAAACCAATTACACCATTGCCGAAAAAGAGTTGCTGGCAATAAGAGACGCATTTCTAGAATGGAGACATTGGTTGTTGGGAGCAGTTCATCAGGTTACGGTCTACACGGACCATCGTAACCTGCAATTTATAAGAGCAGCACGTCATCTTACCCCCAGACAGTTACGCTGGTGCTGTTTTTTGAGGAATACCGATTTGTGGTCACGTATAGACCCGGAAACAACAACAAAAAGGCAGATGCTTTGACCCGGCAAGAAAGTCCTGTGATGCATGCCATAACCCCAAATAGATCCATCATAGATCCTGCTAAGGTGGTGTGTGTTGCACAAACGGGAAACTTTTTGCAAGCAGTGCGGTCAGGGGTGCAGTCCTGTACTTGGAGAACTTGGCTTCGCCACCATCCAGAGTGGAGAATGAAACAGGGAGTGGCCATGAAGGGAACACAAGTGCTTGTACCTACCAAAACATTGCGAAGAACTGTGTTTAAATGGTGTCACGAAACGCCCAGTGCAGGCCATATGGGACAAGTGAAGACTCTGGAGAAGGCGTTGAGACAATTTTGGTGGCCTTCCATTCGTATGGATTTATGTCCGTGGGGAAGACAATGTGTACAGTGTGCCAGAATGAAATCAGACCGACAACAGCCCCAAGGGTATTTACAACCCTTACCCACTCCTGAGACACCATGGGAAAGCTTTTCCGTGGACTTCATCGTTGGACTACCTAAGGATCAAGGCAAAACGGCCATCCTGGTCGTTGTGGATATCTCACAAAGATGGGACATTTCATTGCTTGCGATCAAGTGCCAACTGCGGGTCAATTAGCACACCTTCTATTGATACACGTGGTGAGGTTGCATGGTCTCCCAAGGGTAATAGTGTCGGACAGAGGGGCCCAATTTACTGCTGGTTTCTGGAGGGTCTGGTGTTCGGCATTACACATATCCTCATCTCTCTCCACCAGTTTTCACCCCCAATCTGATGGCCAAACGGAGAGACAAAATCAATCCCTGAAACAATATCTCCGTTGTTATGTTCAGACAGATTCTGATTCCTGGGTGGATTGGTTGTGGGTGGCAGAGCTAGCGTACAATAGCACTCAACACTCCTCCACAGGTCATACCCCTTTTTTCAGTTCCTATGGTCACCATCCTAGAGTCAATTCCTTGGTGCTCCCAAATGAAGCCGCTCGGCTGCCAGACGTCAATGCAAGATTGGGGCGCATTCGCAAGATACTTCTGGCGATGCGCAAGAATCTTGTTCAGGCCAAGGTGAGATATAAAGCACAGGCGGATAAACATCGTAGGCCTAGTCTGGTTTACAAAAAGGGGATCTGGTGTGGCTGTCCACAAAACACATTAGATTTAGGAGATATAGTGTGTTTAATCCCAGGTTCATTGGTCCTTATCGGGTGGTTAAACGGGTGAACCCTGTGGCTGTGAAGTTAAGGTTGCCTGCTCATCTCAAGATACACCCTGTATTTCATGTGTCTCTCCTGAAGCCCTCTCGGGCCCCTGTGTGTCGGGCTCTTGTGCCTGTGTGGGTGCAGAACGATAAGGAGTATGAGGTTTTGCGAATCCTGGATTCCAGGAGGGTGAGGGGGAGACTCCAGTACCTGCTTTCCTGGAAGGGCTATGGCCCTGAGGAGAACTCTTGGGAACCGGCTGGGTCGGTGCACGCTCCACGCCTTGTGTCCCGATTTCATAAACTGTATCCTGACCGGCCTGCGCCTGGACAGCGTCCCTTGTGAGGGGGGTTGTAATGTCATGAGTACGATGCAGCGGGCCGCTGTCCGCATAATGCGTGGTATATTGCTTCCCTTTTTGACACAGAACTACACTACCCAGAAGGGATAGCTGTTACGCGACGCTTCACCGCCAGCCACGCCCTACCCGGAAATAAAACAACACGGCGGCTGCAGTCTGTGCCGATAATTCGTTCCGTATGAGTAAGGAGGTTTGTTGACGAACTTTTGGATGGCGCAAATCGTGAGTAACGGCTCATTTGGAGCACACTGGTGTTGGAATTACCCGGACGGGTGACTGCCTGTATGTCTTCTTTTTGCTCCCTCGGGCATTGAATATCGACAGGAGCCTACGTTTATCTTTTCCCCAACGGCAGAGAAGTGCAGCTGCATTCTCAAGCGGGGAAAAGAGTCTTGTGTATAAACATTTTCTATTGTGTGTATTGATCAGGATTAGAGCTAGCGTTTGCAAAGTACTGTTGGTGTAAGAAACGCGCTCTCCTGAATGAAGTAGTTTTGGGCTCAAACAATTACTTAGGGTGCATTTTGGACTCATGAAGGGGTACAAAGACTCTGCAAGTGTCATGAAAGTTAAAACCTCAATGTATGAGGAAACATGAAACAAGGGTGAAGAAACCATTGTGTCATTTATATCATTTGTCTGCCGACAACGTTTTGCTTTGTTTTCTTTTCTTCAGTGCAGGAGAGAATCCACGGGGGGGTTTCTAATCAAGGGGATTAGAGCAACGCAAGACAGAACACTGAACTGAAGTGGTAGGTGAGGTCTAGAACTGTTGTGTAAGCACCCTGTAAGGAAACTAGCTTCATCTTATTCTATGTATTGTTTTATTTCAGTTGGTTGCCGCCCCGGATAGTACCCTTGCCACTCTCTCCTGTATTTTTATATAAAGACCTTCTGTTTTCCCTCACAGGTAGGCGAGTAACCTAGAGAAGTCTTTGGTATAGCATCTATTGTAGATAGGAGTCCATTGGTTGTTAGGGAGGGGGTGTTATTCTAAATACTCTGTATTTGTCGTTTCAGATCTCCTTTACCGCTGTCCCCTTCCTTTCCCACGCTCACGGGACTATTCTGTCTGGTCTGTGATAACCAATTCAGGCAGCAGGGATGTTGCGTGGGTGAGGGTATAGGTCTTTCAGCACAGCCCCGAGGAGAATTGAGTTGGAGCCTGACAGAGTTAACTACCAACTCGATCTTGCCGTCTGCAAAACTAGTCCATCAACCTGAAGAAACAACGGAACAATTGAATGTGACTTTAATTAAGATCAATGATGACCACAATAACCTGTCTGACCAAGTGCAGAATTTTTCAAACCTAAGGGAAAAAAAAGAAACTGCAAGCAGTAATAAAAATAAAAAATCTTATAGTACTTTGCCCAAGCAAAATGAAAATTCTATCCAACTGCTCAATAAAAGTTCTCTGTTTCCCAAGGTGCAAAAAAACCTACTAATCAGGAGCCAAGCCATAAAATAACAAATTACACTGACGAAATCCAACTGTCAAAAATAGAAGAGGAACCAACAAATACTGAGGCCCTCACAGAGGTGGAAATACCTCAGTACACAACGCAGTCCCCTCAAGAATTAGCGAGAGGAAGCGACCGGCCTACAGACGTCTGCCTCTCGATTCTCAAATCAAGTAACCAACATAACCCAGAGTATCCACTCAACAAAAAGTCACTTACGGACCCATTAGTGTCATGTTCGAAACAGCAATCTTTGCAAGAATCAAATCCTAACCATCTAGAGCCTCCTTCTCTGCCTCAACAATGCAAAAAAATATTACTGTATCCGGAATACGTATCCCAAGGAAAATGGGATATTTTAAATAGAGGAAACATTTTTAAGTTATGCTCGCTGCTCCCAGGTCTAGAAAACGTAAAATAAATGGATATCGAAAGTGTGGCTTTCACTGACCCTGAACAGGGCCAGAAAAATGAATCGACTGTGGTAACTTTCTACAATCAAGACCAGGCAGCAATCCTAATGAATAACAAACTGAGTGATTGGGGCGTTCGGGTTAGCTCCTATACCAACGCTAAATACCCGGATTTTCTAAAAAACATATGCAGCGCTCCAATGGTCGGTAATACCAAACTAGAACTAAAACAGGATAAAAATATCCAGCAGTCATCCTCAACACTATGTGGCCCTCGACCAGTAACACAAACAGCACCCTGGATAGAGAACCCACTTCCAATATTAGCATCAAAAGTTGGCGGACCACGCAAATGCGTACTTAAGCCTCCCAAATCCCAAGATTGGTCTTGGCTCTCTCAGGCCTTAGGGTAATACACAGAAAACATCGAATGAAGAAAAAATTAACTATGATGTAGCACACTATCTTAATATCTGCTCCTGGAATATCCGGGGTTTAACAAAAGAGAAAATTGAACGGCTAACCATGGCCCTCCAGAAGACCCAGGACATATTTGCTCTCCAAGAAACCTGGGCCCTGGAGAACACCATCTGGGAAGACTTCACCGTTATTGAATCACACGCTATTCCATCTGCTGTAGGTGGTCATGCCTCCGGAGGTCTGCTGATCGCCGTGAAGAACACTGGCTGTAAACCTATTACCGCTTTATAAAGGCGAGGGCGATTATATCTTCATCAGCATCGAGACTCAGTGCCACCAAAAGGAAAAACTAGGACAAAAAAATATCCTTGGCTGTGTTTACTTGCACCCCTCCAAAATAAGACGAGAGGCTACACTGAGAAAAATGCTCCCCGACATAAACAACCTTGATGCTCATTTCCCAAAAGATATATGGCTGATAATGGACGACTTCAACACCAACCTAATGGAGGCCGGCCTCACCCCAATTTTTCAACCATCTTCAGTTAACGAAATGTGGGCTATCCCAGTGATAAAATCTCAGTTCCAACGGAAGGAAGTCAAAGGGACAAAATTGGCAACACAATTAAACCAACTAGGCCTTTGCATTTTAAATGGAAGAATTGTTTTGGATCAACCGGCGGCATATACTCATGTATCTCCCTCTCGAATGGCCACTCTGGACTACATATGGATATCAGTCACTCCACTTCCACTTGGTACGACAGTTTTTGGCAACTTTATCTTTAGATAGCAATCACGCAATCTTAACGTGCAAAATTGATCTTTGGCAGTTCCATCACCCAAATATTCCCCTGATTGGAAACGTATCTAACTTACAACGTGTAAGAAAATTGAGATCATCCGAGGACAATCGGGAAGTAATCAAAGCAAAAGTGGACGATCTTTTGACCAAATGGAACCCGGATGGCAGTAGTCATTTGACGGCATCCTCATGGGAAATCATTGTGACCGATTTCAGAGAACAATTAGCCCCAAAGCTAAGAAAAAGTCTAGACAAGGGCCTTCCGGTTACTCTTTTAGAGCAAAAGCAACACATAATCATCACAAAAAATAAATTTAATAAGCTACAGCGAAATTATGCCAATAATGAAATTGAACATAAATCTCTGCAGGGCGAAATATCAGCTACCCGAAAAGAATATAGTAAGGCCAGGTTTATCCTTAAGAGATTGGAGGAAGAACATCACTGGGCAGCGGCCCATGAGTTCATAAAATCTAAGGATCAAAGAAAATTCTGGAGTTGGGTAAACAAGGCTACTAAAACCACTAAACCTCCCAGTGCAACTAACATCTCACCCGCTGACTGGGAGATTTATGTTAAAGCACTTTATACAGCACCGTATGGCACTCACTGTAACAGCCTCTCCATCCTCAAGCAACCCAACTCCCAGGATGATACAACGCCACCTGCCAAGATCACCCCAAACCAAATAGCCCTAATAATAAAGAAAATGCGCTCAGGTGGTGCCCCAGGACCCAATGGCATTCCCACTCAAGCATATAAAGCTTCCGCCCAGAAATGGGCTTTGATGTTGGCTCCCCTTTTTGAGGCAGCAATACTGGGAGGTCCTACACCGGTTTCTTGACGAGGTTCGCTACTCGTTCCCATCCACAAAAAAGGCTCACGCTCCAGCCCCGACAACTATCGGATAATAGCCCTCCTCGATGTGGACGGGAAGGCATTCGCAAGTGTCCTTTTATCAGAACTAACAACCTGGTTGAAAAAATGCACTTTAATTCCCTTTACACAAACCGGCTTCCAAAGGGGTTGCCATATTGAAGATAATTTGATCTGCTTAGCCCATATGATGGAAACCACCCTAGCCACAAAAGGCAAATCACTATACCTGGGCTTTATCGATTTTCGGAAAGCTTTTGATAGCGTGATTCGGCCCGAACTCTGGGAAAAATTGGCAAAATGGGGCATTCCCCAGACCTTACTGAATGCACTAATAGCTCTACACACAGATACCTGGGTAAAATAAGAGTCACCTCGAGATGGTCACCCACTAATAAAATCTATACCAACAGAGGCCTAAAGCAAGGATGCATCCTTGCACCTTTACTCTTCAATTTGTATCTTGCAGACCTCCCTGAATGGCTGGCCTGCTGTCAAGCCTTTCCACCAAGAATTGACCAAATAAAAATCCAAACCTTGCAATACACTGATGATACTATTTTACTCGACCAAACTCAGGTGGGTCTTCAAAGACTTTTCGGCTCCCTCGTCCTGCATTGCAACACCATCATACTTGAAATTAATGCTACCAAAACCAAAGTGATGGTAGTATCCTCCTTGAAAACAAAAAAGCGCACTTGGTTCATTGAGGGGAAGGCATTGGAATCAGTCACCACATATAAATATCTGGGTGTCTGGATAGATCACAAAGGGAGACTGACCACGCATATAACCGCAATGCAGGGCGTTGCTCGTAGCCTGGAGGGGGCTTTTATAAGAGCAAAGAGAGCCCTCCATTCCCCGGATTTTGCCCCGCTAATAAGACTGATAGGTGCAAAATTCCTACCAACAATAGCCTTTGGTGCTATAACCTATAAAGATAAAATGACCAACTGGCTAGATAGAGCTCAGTCAGCATGCTTCCGCAGAGTATTCCAACTGCCAAACTCGACCTCTCATGCCCAAACCCAAAAGGAATTTTTCTTATCTTCCTAGCACTGGATTATGAGTGCATGATCCATTGCTTACAGCCTAAAAACAAAACAAGCCAGTTCTCACACTTTAAAGAGCAGTATATGGTCATTGCTTAGCAATCCTGACACATCGTGGAATAAATATTTGATCTTTTGTCTGGAAACTCTAAAGGCTCAGGATATATGGTCAATTTCGCTGCCCATAGAGGCGAAATCCAAACTTTTGACCTAACAAGCAAAAATTCTTTCCTATGACCATGACGTACAATTAGTATTAAAGCTCTTTCATGGCAGCTGGGCTTCCAAACTCTATGCCCCAAAAATACTACCACTCAATCTTTCATCGCCCATGAAACCTTGTGTAAAATATCAACTAATGAGACTACGTTTGGGCCTAATTCCACTGATGGCATATTAGTTCAGTCAAGGATACAAGAAAGCTGCCTCCACACAATGCTGCTTCTGTAACCAGGAGGAGGAAACCCTGATTCACATCTTGTGCATTTGTAGACGCTTACTAGCCCAACAAACCTTTTGAATTCGTCCGATTTGGCTCTCTCTTAACACCAGGACATGCCAAGAAGCACTGGAAGTATGTATGAGGGGCGACTCACCTCAGATGGCGACGCGCTTTGTAAAATTTATGTCTGAAATTAACTCTTTGTTACCACTAGATGATCAAGAATGAACTTTAATCCTCCAAAATTGATTATTTTTCTCCCACCCGCATATTGTTTTTTTATCAGGATTTGATTTGTGTTTTTTTCTTAACTTTTAACCATGACTGTACAAATTGCAATAATTTTAATTAATTATGCAAATAAATTCTTACTTACTCTGTTTTGTAAGTACTAATAATTGCATCACATGACATTTACTTTAGGGGACGCTTTTAAATGTGCTTTACTAACGAGTAACCCGAGTGGTTTAATATGGCTGCTGAAAACGCGAGAACTCTTCTGCGCATGCGTCTACTGCCTCTACGTAGAAAGACGTCTTTTTCTTTGGTTGGAAATCTTTGCAGCTAAGCAGTAGTTTTTAAAATGGCGACTTGAAACTCACATGATAATGCACATGCTACATTGAAATTAAAACTTGTTTGTCTTACTAAACTGATAATGAAATAGCTAAAGTAAATTAAGGGAATTAGAGTAGGATTAAGTGGTATACAGTGCATTCATTTATATTTGTATTCTAATATGTTTTTCTTTGACTTTATTATTAGTTCGTATTTGGGCCGGGAGGGTGACTGAAAGCACCAGCTTGTCGTGGAGGACGCAGGCGCATTGTATGTTGCAAACTTCATGAAATTACATTGAAAATCTGCCAAAAATACAGTGCCCAGAAAATAAGCCTGGGAACAGCACCTCTTGACCCGAAGAGGGGAAGCAAAATTTAAAAGTTTGCATACAATGTTGTAAACCCAATGTGAAATGCGGGTGGGAATTAAAAACATGGGAAAATAAGTAAGGAGAGGGAACATAGAACAATGAACCTAAGAAATTTGACATTACTTTGTAAGGTGTTATGACCTCTCCCCATCCCATTGTCCAACCAGCAGTAGGGAATACACGAATATTGAAACATTGGGGGGTAATACATACACTGAGAATAGTATAACTAAGGTAGGCTCAGCCAGTTAGATTGTCACCGACTTGTCAGACTTGTCAAACCTGTCACCAACCCATCATTTCTGCAGAAGATGCCGAAAGCCACGGAGGTCAGAGGCGCTGTCCGAAAACTTTGACAGAAGAATCAAGAATGGAGAGACAGAGAGAGAGAAGAATCAGAGAAATCGCTGAAGAAGTCGAACCTGTCCATCCAGAAGGGTAGAATTGAGAGCAGTACCAGAGAGGGGTGTAACGCTGGTGTTGCACTTATAAGAGGTTACCTGTCCTGTCTTGAACCTGTCCTGAACTGTTGGCTTCTGACTACTCCGGAGTTCTATTTCCTGCCCTTGGCCAGGGGTTGGTCCTCACACCATTCTAGGTAATATTTCTGTGTGGTATGTCCTTGTACTGTTTTCCTTTTCCTCCCATCCCTGGTACCAACGTCATGAGATTTTACTAACAGGCACATGCATCAAGCGGTTTTGGAATCGCAAACAGTGAGAATCTCAAAACTCGTCCGTTTGCGATTCCAAAATCACTTATTGGGATGCATCATTTATTTTTCATGTATCGCAATTTAAGTATTCGCAATTTTTTGCGATTTCTCAAATTGCGATAGCATTTAAGAAATCGCACAATTTGCGATTTCTTACCTGCTATGCATGATTAATTTTATTTTGTGAATTCGCAATTTTGTAGGGAAAAATTACCATGAAGTACACCTTCATGGTAATTTTGCGAAAAGTGTAAAAAATGCAAATAAATGCATATTTGACACGTACATGTTACACACAAACATGCCCTTGGGACATGTGTGTGAGTAAAATGTACTTATGTGACATTCCAGGGGTGCAGGGGGGGTCCTTTGGACCCCCCCTGCACCCTTGAGATTGCATTCTCATTTTGCGATTCCTTAATTGCGAATTCGCAAAATGAAAATGCCTTCCCATTGATTCCTATGGGCCTCTAGGCCCATAGGAATCAATGTAAAGCGATTCCTTATTTGCGATTGGCAATTAAGGAATCGCAAATAAGGAATATTAAGAAATCGCTAAAACTTTTGCGATTTCTTGATGCATTCCCGTTTGCGATTCCTTAATTGCGATTCCTTAATTTTCGCAATTAAGGAATCGCAAACGGCACCAATGATGCATGTACCTGTAAGTCTTTATGTTTTTACTTAAACCATTATTTCTCTTCAAAAAAGTTTTGGTGTTTGATACGTATTGGTTTTTGACTCACAAAATGATTGCATAGATTTTAAAACTCTCCAGAGTCTGTGATCATTCAGATACAAGGTAAATGTCATTTATGTCTATTATGATAACAACCTGATCTATCGACCAAGGGAAATTGAGCAGTTAGCGACAGCTTGTAGGCGATAGCGAGCGGTTTGGGACCCGCTTTGCATGTCAGCGATATTTATCGCTAAAGACATGCAAAGTGGGCGTACCCAAGCTGTTAGCGACTGAAAGCAGTCGCTAACATCACTATCGCCTGTTAGCAAGGCAGGCGTAGCGATGGAAGTATTAGCGCTAAGCGCGAATATCTCCAAAAACGAACGCCTGCTCAGACCAGTTCTTAGCCATTATATCCAATGGGAGTTGGATATTAAGGCTAAGTCCTCATTAGCGATAATGCGTGAATATCGCTGGATTACCAGCGATATTCACGCATTTCGCCGCTAACGCCGGATATTTTATCGCTTTAAAGATAAACGTTGCTAATAGCACGTTATCTCTGCGATAATATCCGGCGATGCTTGGCGTTAAAAAAATACTCGCTAAGCCCATTTAGTGATAAATATCGCTAGCTGTTGGTAATATGCCCCTCTGTTTTTTTTATTTAGTAATCTGATGCACAAGAGGATTTAGTGCACACTGCGTACTGTATCATCCCATGTGAAAAACATGTTGTTCAGCTAGTTTATAAGTTCTTAGGTGGGGTGATAAGGGAACCGTGGCAAAGGATACACGGAAATATTTTGACTACGATTTTTTAACCTTATGTCTCATAAATATGTACACACAGTTTTAATAAGAAACCAGAGAAAATAAATGTAGATCATTCAATTCAAATATGCAGAACATGGACACTATTAATAAACGTCCATTCATACATTCAATTGTACATTCCAAATTATTTCAATAGAGCATCCATTCGAATATGAAAATTCATTGCCTACTGCTTCACAAATTGTCAAATCAGGCCAAAGTTCTTAGCAAAAGAAAAAACACTTTTCCATAGGAAACAATTAGGAAGAAGTAGACATTTTTTAGAATGCGATATCTTGGCCCAGAAAGAGTGCTTTTTTCATAATTTGGTGTAAATCTGTTCAGTAGTTTTAGAGTTATTTCAGAAAAAGTATTTATGTATGTCTAGAGACTTTGATCCACTGTGGAGGATCTGTGGATCCATGCACCAACAACAATGCCATGATTAGCTAACTGCAATGTGAGAGAAAATTTGCGGCTGCTATTATGGCAATCGGGACACAGGAGGGGAATAAAGTCTAAATAGGATATGAGGGTTCAGGATAGAGGTATTCTGACCCCATTGGACTGATGGAGGGGTCTGTGAGGGACCCCGCGTGGGAAAGAAATTGTCCAAAGATGTTTTATATCCACACATGAGGATCTATGGATCCACAGCAGTGCTCGCGCAGCCCCCATGTGAATCTGTGGCAGATCAGACCCCAATTAAAAAAACACATGCACCCACTCACACACCTTTAGAACCACTCACACACCCAGTCAAATATCTGTACAGCCACAGTCACTGACACACTAATACATACACCCATACAGTCACTCACACACCCACTCATAGAACCAGAGAACCACATACACACACTCAACGCCCATACAGTCACACACCCAGTCACACATCCATAGAGCCACTCACACACCCATATAGTTACTCACACATCCACTTAGAGACCCAGAGAACCACTCATTAACCTACTCACAGATCCAGACAGTTATTCACATACCCACTCACACACTCACATACCCACTTACACACCCATACAACCATTTACACACCCATACAGCCTCTCATTCACCCATTCAGAGACCCAGAAAACCACTCACACATGCACACACCCACTCTCAGACCCATACAGACACTCACACACTCACTCACATATCCACTTACACATCCACACAACCGCTCCCACCTCCACTTAAACACCCCTGTAGCCACTCACAGACCCACATAGGTACCCACACACCCACTCACACACCCATTCAGTCACTCATGCACCCACTCAGAGATCCCAAAAAACGCTCACACACCCATTTGTATACTCACACAGTTACTCAAACATCCAATCACATATCCATACAGTCACTTACACACCCATACAACCACTCACACATCCACTTAGAGACCCAGAGAACTCCCACACACCCCTTTCACAGATCCACATATGAACTTCTCACCCATACAACTCCACCCAGAAAACCACTTTCAAACACACTGTAGATACTCATACAGTCACTGACACATCCATTAAGAGACTCAGAGAATCACTCACACACCAAACCAAAGACCCACATGGGCACTCACATACCAAGTAAACCAGAACACTACCCACATACACATTCACACACCCATACAGCCCCTCACACCCAGTCACATAACCATACAGCCACTCACACATCCATACAGTCACTGAAATATCCACTCAGAGATCCAAGAACCACTCACACACCCACTCATACACCCACACACACTCAAACACCCACTCACACCCCTACTTGCACAACCACACAGCCACTCATGCACTATAGAGCCACTTACACACCCACACAGAGATATATAAAACCGCACATACATCCACCCAAGCACCCATACAGCCACTCACACATCTAGTCAAAGACCCAGAAATCACTCATCCATGCACTCACAGACCCACATAGGCATTCACACAGACATTTGCCCTCATACATACAGCTAGCAACACACCCACTCACAGGCCCACACACCCACTTACACTCACTCATACACCCAGCACATCCTCACACACACACTTGCACACTTGCACACTCACACAACCATTCACACACCCATACAGCCAGTCACAAACCCACTCAATGACCCAGAGGACAACTTGCACACCCATCTACAGATCCATACAGTCACTAACACACTAATTTACAGATCCTAAGAACCACTCACACATCCATTCACAGACCCACACAAGCACTAACACACCCCCTCACACACCCACTACACACTCATATACCCAGTTATATACCCACACAACCACACAGACCCCCACTCACATACCCATACAGCCATTTATATAGCCAGTTATAGACCCCCACAGGTAGTCAAACATTCACTTACACACCCACTGAAAAACTCGCAGAACCACTTACACACCCACACAACCACTCACACACCTACTCACACACCCATAGAGCCACTTATACACCCACTCACAGATCCAGAAAACCACTCACACACCTTCACAAGTACTAGACAGGTAATCAGTCACCCACACAGTCACTCTCACACCTAGTTACACACCCACAAAGCCACTAACAGACCCACTCACACACCCATATAGCTGCTCACACACCCACACAAATACTTACATAGCTACTAACATACCCAAACACAGGCAGTAATACAGTTATATAAATTGTAGTAGGATATGTTTGTATTAAATTTGTTGTTGTTTTGTATTGAATGTGTGCTTTTGGTTGGGAACGGATCCACAGAGCCATTTTGTGTTTATGGTGTGTAGATGATAATTACATATAGAACAGGATGCAGTCTTTTAAGTTGTTGAGGAACACCTTGTTGCCTGTGTCTGTGAAATGGAGTCTGTCTTTTTGATATATTATGACCATGTCAAAGGGTAAGTTGCTATGGTATACAGAGCCCCTGTTGTGGTCTCGGAGAAATGTAGAAACAGCTTTCTTGACAAGTTGTCTGGTTTTCTCTATCTGTAGACAAAAGTGGATTGATCACTGCCACTTCTGTCTTTGGTAACTGTTGGAGAGCACCAAGGTAGTATGTGGGAAAAGTGACATTAATGTACCAAAGGTATCTGTAAAGATCCAATTTCCAGTCAATTTGATGAAGATCAAATAGCTTTATTTGAGAATCAAGGCAGATACCTCCAGCACAGCTTCACAGCTCAAAGATCAACTCCTATAATCAAAAGCTAACATTCAATCCTAGCAACATAGCTAACATTCTAATGATGACATGCAGATGCACTCAGCTCTACACATCTCCCTACTTAACATACACTAAATAAATCATACTTTTTTCCATCTAAATCATATTAAAGGAATATAATAAATTTCCATTTTTTATATTCAAAATACTTCAATCTTCATAAACATGTACCAGAGCACGGCATTTGCATATGTTTCCAGTATTCCAAGCTGATCCATTGGATAGGATAACAACATTTCTTTTTATAGACTTCACTTGAATCGGTGCAGAAAATTTGCTGTCACCCTTTGTAGTTACACCACTACGTTTTATGGTCACCCAATCATCAATCTCAAATTTAATATCTATCACACTCTTCCTATCATTATAATATCTAGTAGATTCAGCTTGCATTTTTACTACTTTATCTTCCACAGCAGTTCTGTCCACCCACACACAATCTTTCACTTTCAACCAACCAGGAACCTCTTTGACACCAGGTTCACGTCCCTTTAAAGATATAAATGGAGAAACCCCTGTTATTGAATGTGGCGTAATCCTGTAAGACCACACCAATTGTTTTAATTCTTCACGCCAAGACAATCCATTAGACAGGGACAACTGAATATTATCCATAATCAATCGGTTAATTCGTTCCACTAAACCATTAGCTTGTGGCCTAAATAGAGCAACCCTCTCATGAATGATCCCAAATTTAGAAAGAAATTCCTGCACTTCTTTCGACACCAATTGCACACCATTATCTGACACTAGTGTCTTGGGTATCCCTTCATTCATAAACACCCTTTCCATAAAATCAACAACTCTTTGAGTATTTATACATTCTGTGCTTTCCACCACAAACTATTTAGAATGGTAGTCAACAATGACCATCAAAAACATGCTACGAGTACCAAGCTTGACAATTGGCCCAAGAAAATCAATCGCCACTCTTTCCCATGGACGTTTGGGAAAACTTGTAGACACCAATGAAGGCTGCCTTACAACTTTAGTTTTATCCGCTTGAGCACAAGCATATCACTCACTTACTGCATCCACAATCTCTCTATCCATTCCAGGCCACCAATACGATTGTTGAACCCTTCTATTAGTCATATTCCTGCCTAAGTGTCCCTAGTGAGCAATATTTATAATTTTCCCTCTCAGACTTGCTGGTGGTACAAATAGATATCTCCTCAATAGTTTTCCCTCACTTACACTCAGTTCAGCCTCAACAAGGTAGAAACTTCTGAATCATACATCTCCAATAATGTTTTGATGCCACCCATGAGAAACACAAGTACGTTCATCATTTGACATTGCATTTGTCCATTCCTCCTTGCTAAAAGCATGTTCAACTCCTTTAACATCATGTACTACATCAATCATGTCGTCCATATTATTTTCCACACCCTCAACTGGCATTCTAGATAAATAGTCTGCTGCTACATTCCTGAGACCCTGAACATATTCAACAACAAAATGTAAATCAAGTACAGACAAGATCCACCTTGAAATCCTAGGGGTAACATATCCTTCTAATCCTCTGCCTCCTTTGAAAAGATGAACTAACGGTTTATGATCAGTTCACACATGAAAAGGAAGACCCCATACAAAGTACTTAAAGTGCCTAATCCCATAACAACACGCTAAGGCCTCCCTCTCTATCACAGAACATGATAGTTCCGCATCTCACAATCTTCTGGAAGCAAACCCAATGATCTTTTCCTCACCATTACTTAACTTCGTCAACACAGCTCCAACACCTACTACACTTGCATCAGTAGTAACAAAAGTCTTATCCTTAACATTAAAATGCCCAAGAGTAGGAGCACTAATGATGCTTCTTTTAATGTTATTAAAGGCCTTGTCACAACTCTCATTCCAAGTAAAAATAACTCCTTTCTTCATCTGCAGTCTCAGAGGTTCAACAATTTCTGTAAAACCCTTGACAAATTTTGAGCAATACTCAGCAAGTCCTAAAAACGACTTAAGCTGATCCTTATTATTTGGAATGGGAGAGTCTCTAACTGCAGCAATGATAAATGTTTTAGCCTCAATACCATGTTTGCAAATTTCGTGTCCAAGATACGTCACACTATCTTTTCCTAACTGACATTTTTCTTTCTTTATGGTCAGTCCATTATCATCCATTCTTTTCAATACCTCATTCAGAACAATATCATGGTGTACACTGTCTTTTCCTACAATTAAAACATCATCCTGAAAACACTAAACATCATTCATGTCTCCAAAAATCCTCTCCATCACTCTCTGAAATACCGCAGAGGCGGATGCTAAGCCAAAAGGCATCCTACAATACCGATATGCCCCTAACGGCGTCACAAAAGAGGTAAGGTGTCTTGATCCACTTTCCAAATCTATCTGATGATACGCCGAAGACATATCGATCACACTGAAAACAGTACCACCACCCATAGCTGTTAGCATTTCAGAAATCTTTGGCAAAGGTTGTCTATCTACCCAAATATTTCAGTTTAAATCGCATAAGTCCACACACAAACACATATTGTTTCAATCCTTTGGCACTACGACAATCGGTACCGACCACTCGGAGGCCTAGATTGGTTCAATAATTCCTTGAGCAAGGAGTTTTTTAAGTTCACATCGCAATGGTTCTCTCATTAAATGGGGTACATTTCTAACTGTGTGTACTACTGGAATAGCATTTCTCTTTAACATAATTTTGTGCGAGAAGTTTTTCAATTTCCCAAGGTCATCAGAGAACACTCTTCAGTACTTTTCAAAAAAATAATTTTGATAGATAGAATTAATATCGTGCACAACAGCAGACATAAGGATAATATTTAAATCATTTTGATGGCGCCAGCCCAACAAATTCGAACCTTGTTTGGTTAAATACACCCTTCCATATACTTTCTTTACTTTAAAGAATATTAACATCCATTTACATCCATTTGAAGCCAATTATATCAATAGTTTTTCTTCCATACCCAACAGCTCTGATGTCAGGCTTATTCCATGAGTTAACATCAGATTTACTTTTCCACACTTCATTATACGTTTCCATGGATAACAAAGTGTAAAGACTCCCTGAATCAACTAGCATATTAATATGAGTCTAATGCCGTGAGGCTTGGTCAACAATTCTGTGCTTTCTCTAACCACATCACAATCCAAAACTGAATTTTTAGAATGTGATTCTAAATCATTACTGTACACTTGATCATATTTAGAAGAGTCACTGTAACCAGCAACACATAACATAAGCTCCAGCATATTATCAGTAACATCGCCCACTTCATGTACTTGATCTGATTACGTCTGTCCAGACTTGGTCCTACACGCTTTGGCAAGATGTCCTCTTTTTCCACAAATTCTACACAAGGCATTCCTCGCAGCATATTTGGGACTAGAAGCAATGTGACCAGGTGTTCCACAACGGTAACACTTAACAGTCCTCATGTCAAATTTTGGAATATTATTATTACCTACAGATCTATTAATTTTGGCAGGATTTTTTATAGGATATTTCTCTATTAGCTTAACTAATTTAGTTTCATCAACATAGGCTTGAGTTTCACATTTCTTATTATTCTGATCTCTACTTAATGAATCACTACAAACTTCCATTTCCTTAATCCATATCTGAGTATGTTCTAGACTTTTAGAGATTTGAATTGCCTCTTCTAGAGACGGATATTTAATGAGAAGTTTTTCTTGTATTCTCTTATTGTCAGTACATCTTACTATCTGGTCTCGAATAAGAGAATCTGCCAGGTTTTCAAATTGGCATGTAAGAGATAGACTCCTTAATACAGCAACATAGGTACCAATATCCTCATCAACTTTCTGTTTGAGACTAAAAAATGTGTGCCTCTCAAGGACCACATTCACTTTAGTAGTAAAGCGTAACTCTAAAATTTTCATTGAAATTTCATATAGATTAATGGGCTGACCATATCCCATTCCTAGAGAGATCTCAGGTAGATCTTCATATAATCGACGCCCTTCAACTCCAAGATGATGGAGTAATATAGCTTGTTTTCTTATGGGTCCATATTTATCTGCCCCAGTAGCCAAAATGTAAGTCAAAAATAGTTTTTTCCAATCTTTCCAAAGAATCGCCTGATCACCTGGAGTAGGAAGGAAACTTGGAGGAGCAGACATGGATTGATCACCCATAATAATAAAAAAAAGGATTAGAATATATATAATACAATGTACCTGGTAGGAAAGTGTTGGTTAAGATAACAACAAATCAAAACAATAAGTTAATATAAAAATATAAAACATTAGTTTAAAATAACAAACCAGATTATTTGATGTCTTCTATTTATAATTCCTTTCCAGTCCTTCTATTTATAATTCCAAAGACTTCTAAACTGTTGTAGTCTTTTCCAGTTCAATACTTCCAAACTGTAGAAAACTGTTCTCCTCTTTTCTTCAAATTCAAATATTCCTCAAGATAGATGCAGTTTTCAAAAGGCGCGATCGTATTTTGATAAAAATGATCGTAAAGTAATGTTTTTCTAATAAAAATCTGCCCAATCTCTTAAAGTGGCAGCCGAAAGAAAACTTGGTCCTCTTTTCAAGGGAAATAGGGCTTGCTTCAAAGAAAATCCAATATGGCCGCAAAAAGAAACACTCGGTCCTCTTTTCAAGGAAGGTAGAGCTTGCTTCGAAGAAAATCTAATATTGCCGCCAAAATAAACACTCGGTCCTCTTTTCAAGGGATGTAGAGCTTGCTCCGAAGAAAATCCAATATGGCCACCGAAAGAGACACTCAGTTCTCTTTTCAAGGGAGGCAGGGCTTGCTTCGAAGAAAATCCAATGTGGCCGCAATCACCACATACCAGTTAGGAAGTAGTTTAAAGAATGTAGTCTTTAACACTCTTGATATTTCTCAGGCAAGCATGTAAATCCTTAAAGTTCCAGTATTAAAATATCCAGGTTCTATATTAAAACATCCAGGTTCTATATTTAAACAAATCTTCAGACGTTTTAGTAAATATTAAGGAAAATAAATGTTTCCTTTCCTTATTGGAGAATCCAGATTTTCCAATTTCGAATGAAATCTTGGAAAGTGTAGTAAATATTCTTTCATCCAACAAATTTTACTCACAGTATATCCAAAGGAGGTGGGACACGATTTCAGCAGTTGTAGGTTCCAACTAAATCTCAACAGGTAGATAAATCAAAAGCTAACATTCTATCCTAGCAACATAGCTAACATTCTAATGATGACATGCAGATGCACTCATCTCTACAGTATCCTTCAATAAGATTTCCAGTCCTACCCCAGTAATTGTGCCTAGGTCATTCCCATCACAGTGCACAATCATGTAGTCTGGAATGTCGGAAATACGCAATGCTATCAATCAGGTGTTTCTTAAGCGTGCCTACTCACCTGTAAGGGTCTCAAGGTGCTGGGGGGTCACATGTTCCAGTCCATCAAGGAGGGGGTCTGTCGAAGAGCCAGGTTTTGAGGTTTCCTGCGCAAATGGGGAGAGATGTTATCTGTCTGAGGTGGAGCGGAAGGTCGTTCCAGGCTCTGGCCCCGCGGAAGTAGAAGGAGCAGTCTCCCAATCTGGTCTTTCTGGTGCGGGGGACCATAGCGTAGGCGAGCTGGGCTGATCACAGGGTCCTTTGGGGTACGTGGAATTTGAGTCGGCTGTTCAGGTATGCTGGTCCGGTGCGTGGAGGGCCTTGTGAGCGTGGGTTAGCGTCTTGAAGGTGACTCTATCTTCGATGGGGAGTCAGTGGAGTGTGCTCAGGTGCTGGTAGATGTGGCAGTGTCTGGGCAGGTTGAGGGCCAGTCTTGCAGCAGCGTTTTGGATGTTCTTTAGCTTGCAGTGAGGTTTTTGTTTATTCTGGCATAGAGTGCGTTGCTGTAGTCGAGCCTGCTGGTGACCAGGGCGTGAGTGTCTTTCTGTGTTTGAGGAGGATCCATTTCAAGGTCTTACGTAGGAGCGGAGGGTGTGGAAGCAGGAGGATGAGACAGACTTGATCTGGCAGTCCATTTTGAGCTCTGTGTCCAGGATGATTCCGAATTTGCTTGTGTAGTCCGTGGGAATCGGCGGGCTTCTGAGGGTGAGGGGCCACCAGGTGTCATTCCAGGCATCGGGGTTTGGGTCCATGATGAGTACTTCTGTTTTGTTGGTGTTTAGTTGTAGGCAGCTGTTTTTTATCCATTTGGCGACGTCTTCCATGCATTCTCGAAGTTTGTATCTGGCTGTGCTGGGTTCGTTGGATAGGGAGAGGATAAGTTGGGTGTCATCTGCGTATGACACAATGTGGAGTCCGTAGGTTCTGACGCTGGAGGTGAGCAGGGCCATGTAGACATTGAAGAGTGTAGGGCTGAGGGAGGACCCCTGGGGGACTCCACAGGTGGTATGTTTAGTGTCCGAGAGGAAAGGGGGGTGTCTGACCCGCTGTGTTCTGCCAGAGAGGAAGGAGCGCATCCAGTCAAGGGCCTTGCCTTCGATCCCTGCGTTGTGAAGTCTGCGTATTATGATGGGGTGAGAGACTGTGTCGAACGCCGCTAAGAGGTCGAGGAGGATAAGGGCTGCTGTTTCTCCTTTGTCCAGTAAAGTTCGGATGTTGTCTGCGAGGAGGGCGGTTTCCGTACTGTGTTTTTTTTTAAGCCAGATTGGGAGGAGTCGTGGATGTTGTGCTCTTCCATAAATGTGGTGAGTTGGCTGTTGATGGATTTCTGGATGACTTTCGCTGGGAACGGGAGCAGCGAGATGGGTCTGTAGTTTTTGAGGGCAGTGGGGTCGGCTGAGGGTTTCTTCAGGAGGGGGTTGATCTCAGCGTGTTTCCAGTCCTCAGGGAACGAGGTGGTTGCCAGGGAGCGATTGATGGTGTGGCAGAGCATGGGTGCGATGGTGTCGATGGCTCAGTTGAAAATGTGGTGGGGCAGGGGTCAGTGGGTGCCCCAGAGTTGATTGACTTCATCGTCTTCAGTGTGTCTTTGGTGGTAAGGGCTGTCCAGCTGTCGGTCGCTGGCTTCAGAGTGTCGGGGGTGGTTGGTGAGCGTTCAGTGTGTTCATTGTCTTCATCAAAGTTGTCGTTGATGTTCTTGATTTTGTGGTGGAAAAAGATGCTGAGTTTGTCACCGAGTTCTTTTGAGGGAGGGTTGTGGGTGGACTCCCTGGTGGGTTGGCAAACTCCTTGATGATGTTGAAGAGTTCATTGCTGTTGTGTGAATGAGTGGAGATTCTGTCTTCAATCGCTTTTTTCCTAATTTTTCTGATGATTTGGTGGTGGGCGTTGGTGGCGGCTCTGAAGTTGTTGTGGGCTTCTGTGAATTTGGTGTTCCTCCAGGCCTTTTCAAGGTGGCAGCAAGTGCGTCTGGACTCTCAAAGTTCGGTGGTGAACCATCTGGCTTTCTTGACATGGGTGTTGTTGTTTTTCTTGAGGGGGCTATGGTGTTGGCGCTGTCAGAGATCTATCTGTGCTGGGTTCGAGCTGCTGTGTTGGGGTCGTTGTTTTCCGCGATGTTTGGGATGGAGTTGCTGAGTGATGAGGTTAGCTGGTCTTCGGTGATTCTAGTCCAGTTTCTTCGTGGGAGCAGGTGCTGGTGTCTGTGGATGGTGGGTGCTCTGAAGGTGAAGTGGATGCATCAATGGTCAGTCCATGGGAGTTCGGTGGTGTGGCTGAAGTTGGTAGAGTTTCCTGTTGCGAAGAGGGAGTCGAGGGTGTGTCCTGCTGAGTACTTGGATTCGGTCACAATCTGGAGGAGTCCAATGTTGTGGAGGTTGTCCAGGAGGGATATGGTGCTGGGGTCCAGTTGGTTGTCGAGGTGGAAGTTGAGATCTTCCAGTAGGGTGTAGTTGGTGGACGTGATGGCATGCGGGGAGATTATGTCTGTGATGGAGTTGGCAAAAATTCTGCGGGTCCAGGGGGTTTTTAGGTGAGGGTTCCTCAGAGGGTGGAGGTAGGGCTGACCAGTATCATGAAGTGAAGGTGTTCCATCAGGTCTGTGGGCTCAATCAAAGGCAGCAATTGATTCCACTTTAACCCTCTCTGACCAACTCAAGTAATGTCTACATTAGGTAAATCTAGATCCCTGTCAATGCCTCTCTTTCTAGCAGTCTCTCTGGACAAAAACACAAAACTATTGCCCAGAATACAGACTCCGACCATTTTGGAGACAAACAGGAGTAGCACTCAGGAAAAGGTTGTAGCAGAATGAGGCAGTTTTGAAGATGAAAGGCAGTTACAATGGAGGACAGCATGAAATATATAAAGACAGCAGCTAAAATATAAAGAACATATTTGATTGGATGGTGGAGATGTGAAGGCTACTAAATTAGGTTGCGAATTTAAGAAAACAAGTACCTATCTCTGTAATAGGCTTTGGAAAAATAAAACAATGCTGTGTGGGATATGTTTGGAACTGTAAACCGTCAAACACACCTGCTACAGTTAATGTGAAACTAGTATGCAGTTGAGAGAAAGTCGTATGAACTTTTGACCTACTGGTAGGCACAGACTATTGGAAACATGGTTACTATGGAAATAGAGCTAAAAGAGTGCGGGGGAAGAGACTGCAGTGTGACACTAAAAAGCAGTCTGGTGTGCAAACTCTGCTCAGTAGTGAGTGTATGTCTTGCAATTGACAATATTTCACAACATAAAATAGAAATCAAAAGGACACGCCCAGTTACAGTCCCACAAAAGCACTTATATACCCTCCACTCATATAGCCAGACAGTGACTGCCCCACTCAGTCACACACCTATAAAAGCATTCACACACATGTTTACTATACATTCACTTACATAGTCATTCATATACCCATACACTGCTGTACCCATTTACACACCTATACAGCTATTCATATACCCAGCACTCAGACAGTCAGGTACACATGTACCTACACACCCATATACCCAGTTATACACCCAATCACCGACACAAACAGCCACTCATATACCTATATACAAAACCATACAGCCACTCACACACCCAGTCAGACACCAAAGGAGGCACTTACACATCCACTCACACAGTACTTATGTAACCACCACTAGCAAAGACACATGCTCACATAGTCACACCCCCAAACATCCAGTAACACAGCTAGTTACCAATCTATATAGCCATTTACACACTCATTTAGATACCCATACAGTCACTAACACTCCCTGTCACACACCTTCACAGCTACGTACAGATCCAGTGACACAGCCACAGAGACACTGATACACTCACTCACATATCCACTCATCCCACTTACACACCCAGTCATCTACCCATACAGCCACTCATATACACGTGTACACCCATACTCAGACAAATAAACAGCCTCTTACACACTGACATAACCACTTATGTAGCTACTTACTTGCTTATAGTATGTAATCTAATATTATGTAATGTAAAGTTAAATATACTCTATACTTACTTTTCACATATCTACTTGCGTTTAAAGAGGAATGGAAGGTGGAATGGTGAGGTGAAAAAAAGATTAATTACACTTGTTCTCAGCATTCATAAACTGGGCAACAGATGACATTTATAGTGCAACTGGCACATAGCATTTACCACAATGAGTCACCATGTCTAACGGTTTGGGAAAATAACGAGGATGGTAACCATCTGGTCAGTTAGTAAAGGTTGTACAGAGGGTCTGGCTACTGCTGAAGATGCATCACCTTTGCTTTCTCTCATCACCCTGTCATGCATCCTTGTAGTGTAAAAAAGCAAGATCCCAATGGGTAGGTTACTCGTCAATCATCCACATGCACTCAATGAAACTCAAAATGTCATTCATTCCATTCGCTCACCAGGAATGTATTACAACCTATTGCTAAATGTACCTCAAAGACCACTGAACTCAATGATTATGAAATTTATTTTGTTACAGGTTTGTTTAAAATCTCACATTAAAAGCTGAAGTGCAGCAGTACACTTTAATAAAAACATTATACACAGTTAATATTCACAAATAAATACAAAAGCATGGGTTAAACATATATGAAGAGAGTATTGCACCAGACCTAAACACTTGGTCTTAGACAGCTACATATCCCCTATTAAACTATACAATACATTACTTGCCAACATTTGAATATTTTTTGCTGTTCAAGTAGTGCGAGACCAGTGGGTTGTGTATAAATTAGTGTGCGTTGACGCGTTTCGATGGGTTTTCAATTTATTCCATCTTTATCAAGACCAAAGGATCACTCTCATTTAGCAGGATACGATTGTAAATAGCTATGTACCTTCTATTTACAAGGTTTAGCTATTATGTTGACACCCCGGCTTCTATTGCCCAATTCAGTCTGGTTTTTGGCCTGAATTGATATTCAAATGTCTTATTGTAGGGGGAGCTCTATATACTGTCGATAGGTATAGGCTCCACTGCTAGTTTCTTCTTTCCACGTGTTTATTATTTCAGTGATTCACCCTCTAGATGCGAGCGCGAAGGGCCTCCTTCTATCGAGGTACCGTCTGTGTCTTCCATTTGTATGTTGGGAATAAACTGGGAAGGAACCGGATTGCATGCAGAAATCAGATGTTTAACACAGACACTGAGCCTACTGATAATAATTTGTGAACCAACCAGTTGCCAGTTTCCAGTATATATATATATATATATATATATATATATATATATATATATATATATATATATATATATATATATATATATATATATATTTACTTATATATATCCAACAGCAAAAGGTAACCCTCATGGGAGACGCCAAAACAGGTAGTAAAATATTCAATTTATTCACCATGACACGACTCAGGCAGGCACTTTGCAGCAAACCAGCAAAAAAGTTCATTATCAGCCAGACGCGTTTCAGGGTGTGGCCCTTTCTTCAGTGGCTGCGCTTGGAAAGAACGGAAAGCGGTTCTCCTACACACTTAAATATTAAAGTCCCCGCCCTCGTGGGCGCGGCATATCACTGGCCTTCTGGAGTGGTAGCGTAATAAAACTACAGTGAGTCCAGCTTTCACAAGCTTCAATTAAACAAGGCATTGATGCCCAACGTGGGGGATGCACAGGTCTTGCAAAAGCGCCTGCTTAGTTTCTGCGTGTCATTCTTAGAACCACCTTCTGTATTTCTGACAGCACCTCATATAGCGCCGTCATGGATCCGCTCCTCGGCGGTGGGCGAACTCCCGTGGCTGGGCTCAGCCGCTTATAATCCAACAGCAAAAGGTAACCCTCATGGGAGACGCCAAAACAGGTAGTAAAATATTCCATTTATTCACCATGACACGACTCAGGCAGGCACTTTGCAGCAAACCAGCAAAAAAGTTAATTATCCGCCAGACGCGTTTCAGGGTGTGGCCCTTTCTTTAGTGGCTATGTTTGGAAAGAACGGAAAACGGTTCTCCTACACACTTAAATATTAAAGTCCCCGGCCTCGTGGGCACGGCCATAACACTGGCCTTATAAAATGACTTTTAAAAGTGACAAGCTTGGCGTCTAACATTTATAGAAGAACCATGTTACCTTACTTTGATTTGTTCATTGTTTCTTTTAAAATGTATAATAAGAATAAATGTGTGAATAAACTGTATTTATAAACATGTAAAAATGTATATAATACTAAATTGAACTTATAGGTGAAATTGTATTACAATTTATATTTTAAAAAATCGTGAAATTCACAAAAAATCCAAGGTTTCAGGAACGTTGGAGTTAGGAAATAGCATTAAAAAAATGTAGACATTATACGTGGCCTAAAGATTATTCGCTAATACACCTATTCACTAAGATATACTTAATAAGTCAGTTATACAATCAATTTTACAAAAAGAAACATCCATTTAGAGACTTATTTACCCATTCAATCTTCCATCGACCTTTAGATATACATATATAAAAAATATTTATTTATTTTTCAGAAAGAGACACATTCACTGGATGATGTCATCAGTGATGTCATCAGGGATGTCATTTGAGATGTCATCAGTGATGTCATGAGTGATGTCACTGACCATGTCATGAGTGATGTAATATGTGACATCATCAGCAGTGCATTGCGGGCGCGCAAGTTATAGTTAGCTGAACTAACTATAACGGGAATTTCATAGGTTTTGTATGAGTAAAATGACCAGCTAACTATAACTGGTGTGAAACCTATGGTTTTTTCAGTGAATTTAAAAGGTTTTTAAAATGCTAATTCCTAACTATAACGTGTGTGAAACCTATGCTTTTATCAGTGAATTTGCATGGTTTTTTAAATGCTAATTCCTAACTATAACGTGGCTGTAACCTATGGTTTTTTAAGTGAATTTCAAAGGTTTTTTTAAATGGTAATTCCTAACTATAACGTGGCTGAAACCTATGGTTTTTTCAGTGAATTTCAATGGTTTTGTAAATGATAATTTTTAAATGTAATAATTGTTATATTGTTTATACTGATTTACTACATTATTAAAAAATATATATTTTTAGATACATTATTTTTTAAATTACATTACATATTTTTAATATAAATTGATAAAAAATGTTTGTACACCTCTCTGCAACGCAGCCCCCTGGTGTGTTTGCAGAGGGGGAACTAATTCCCCTTGCATACTAGGGTCCCTGGGGGCCAACTAGCCCACCTGTAACCTCCAGTATGCGCCAGGGGGTTGCATTGCAGAAAGATGTAATGAGGCCACACCCTATTTTACACCTCTCTGTAAAGCAGCCCTGGGCACTTTTGCAGAGAGGGAATTAATTCCCCTTGCATACTCAGGGTCCCTGGAGGCCAACTAGCCCACCTGGAACCTCCAGTATGTGCCACGGGGCTGCATTGCAGAGAGGTGTAATGTGGCCACACCCTTTTATACACCTCTCTGCAACGCAGCCCCCGGGCGCGTTTGCAGAGGGGGAACTAATTCCCCTTGCATACTGGGTGTCCCTGGGGGCCAACTAGCCCCGGGGCGGTGGTCCCGGGGGCAGTGTGGGGGGATTGGGGACCCCCCAGACTTCTTTATCACTATGCCCCCGCCATTTGGTCCCCCGGGGGGTAATTTAAAAAAAAAGACCAGTTTTTTTTAAAAAGGAAAATGTGGGCCTTTTTTGTCCTTGTGGGACCACTTGGGCACCTGGGCAGGCCTAGGGGGTCAGGTGTGTCTACCCTGCCCCCTTTTTGCGTTTTTCACATTTGTTTTTCTGCTTTCTAGTGCTTCGATCTACCGAGCACAAGATGGATGCCAACACTTCCTGGTTAGAAGTGTTGACAGCCAATGAGCATGTAGCTTTCTTGAGAAGGCATGATCATTGGCTGCCACTGTCTGTCAACACTGGCACAAGATGGATGCCAACACTTCCTGGTTAGAAGTGTTGACAGCCAATGAGCATGCAGCTTTCTCAGGAAGGCATGCTGATTGGCTGCCACTGTCTGTCAACACTCTAAACCGGGAAGTGTTGGCAGACATCTTGTGCCTCAGTAGAACCAAGGCACAAGAAAGCAGTAAAACAAAGTTGGAAAACATGCAAAGGGGGCAGGGTAGAATCACTCTGACCCCCTAGGCCTGCTCAGGGGGTCCCACAAGGAGCCCCTAGGCCCCCCCAATTTTTTTTTCTCCAAAAAATCGCAGGGTACACGTACCTTGCAGGCCTGAGCAGGCCTAGGGGGTCAGGGTGATTCTACCCTGCCCCCTTTTTGAGTTCTACACGTTTGTTTTTCTGCTTTCCTGTGCCTCAGTCTACCGAGGCACAAGATGGCTGCCAACAATTTTTGTTTTGGAGTGTTGACAGACATTGGTAGCCAATCAGAAATGCAGCTCACGCACGTGAAGGTCCACGCACGTACGCGTATGGTGCGCGTACGGTGCGCGCTTATAGATATATACATTTTTTCAAAATAAATTTTCTCAACAACTACTGGAGGGATTTACACCATTTAACCAAAAGCGTGATCTGCATACCTGACCCTACCATTTTCCCAAATTTGGTGTAATTCCGTTCAGCGGTTCGGGCTGTAGCCGTGTCTAATCATCCTATGGAAATTAACATGGGGAAAACACGTTTTGGGGTCCCCCTTTTTTCTCGGCCCCTGCTTGACGAATCTTCCCGAGACTTTCAGGGAAGGAGCGGAGCAGAGCGGGGCATCTTCTTTGAGAAATTCGCGGAGATTCATCAACTGGCGCCAAAGTTATTCCCAATAGAATGTTGCGGATTTCCTATGGAAACTAGGTCCTAACTATAAATATAACTATCTACTGGCGACCGCCAGTAGGTAATACATATATATATATATATATATATATATATATATATATATATATATATATTACCTACTGGCTATCGCCAGTAGGTATATATAGTTAGGATTAATTCCCTATGGGATTTTTGAAAATTCTATGTCTAATAACTTTGGCGTTTGTGGACGGAATCGGCTGAAATTTTCTGGAAAATGGCACATTTTGTTTCTGAGCAGCCCCTGAAAATTTGGTGGGGTTTCGTCAAGGGGGGGCTGAGAAAAAAGGGGGGTCCCAAAACGCGTTTTTTACATTGAGTTTTCCATAGGGCGGTTGGACTCACTTTTAGCTCGAACGGCTGAATGGATTTGCACGAAACTTGGCAAAATTGTAGGGACTGTTAGCCCGATGTGCCTTTGCTAGGTCTCAATATATGTGCTTCAGTGGATTTTGAGAAATTAACGTTTAAATCAAGATATATATCTGTAACAGCGCTCCGGGCAGCGATCCGGTCCGCTTACTTTTCGCGTTTCGGAACTTTGCGCGCAGAAAGCTGATTGGCTCTCCGGTGTCTGTCAACATTCTAAACAGTCCGGAGCGGCCGCCATCTTATCTCTCGGTAGGATCGAGAGAGAAGAGGTGAAAAACAAAGGGGGAATTTATTGAAAGGGTGCAAGGTATACCCCTCTTGACCCCCTAGGATTGTTGTTGGGGTTATTAAAGGGTCCCGTGGGGAAAATAAAAAAAAATTATTTTTCACGGTAGAAGCGTTTCCCGGGCCGCGAACTCGGCCGCAAATTGGTAGCGAAACGGGAATTCGCCATTTTGTGCTTCGTTTTAATTGTTTAGAGACAAAAATTATCGCCGCACATCGGCCACAATGCATGAATATCGTTGAAAAGTCAGCGATATTCATGCATTATCCAGCAAATGCTCTTAGCCGTGTTATCCACCTTCCATTGGATAACATGGCTAAAAATTGCTCTGTGCGTGAGCTTTTTTTTTTTTTTTTTTTTCTTTTTTGCTGCGTGACGTTTGTTAACGTTCGATTCGATGGAAATCAGGAAGTGTTGACCACCATTTTGTCACTGCGAGTAAATATTTTGTTATAAATGAATCCTTATTGATAAACATTGTCTGCGCCATCTTGCGTTTTGTCCAATGCCACAATTTTGTCGTGCACGGCAGCCATTTTAGATGCCTTGACCAGGGCCACTCTCTGCACGCCGCCGATTCTCAGCATGGCTCCCCACCCTCGCACGCATCTCCCCCACGCAATGGTCACCCCCGCTCTCTCTCTCATGCATGGGCCATATACTTCCCCCATCTGCGCTGCTCTTCTCTGAGAATCACACCCTGTGCCCGCTCGACACCTCCCTTTCACCCTATTCACTACCGCACCCTCTGACACTCCTCTTCCTCTGTGTCCGATTGTCCAGGCCGGACCTAGGTTATCACCAAGCCCTGCGGATGTAGTTTATGGCCCCAGCTGTAGAGTATCCAGACATGCCAACCCTCCCGATTCAGGCGTGAGACTACTGATTTCAGTGCTAGTCTTTCGCTTCCCGATTCCTGCAAGGAAAAACCCGGGGGCATATTACCAACAACTAGCGGTAATTTTTGTCTCTAACTTGTTTAGAGACAAAAATTATCGCCGCACATCGGCGAATTTTATCGCACATAAACCTTGCTATTAGCAAGGTTTATCGCAAATGCGATAAAAAACGGCCGCAATGCATGAATATCGTTGAAAAGTCAGCGATATTCATGCATTATCCAGCAAATGCTCTTAGCCATGTTATCCACTTCCTATTGAACAAGCGCATGGTCTTTTAAAGATGTGTGAAGTACTCGGGGCGGCGGTGTGTGTGTGCCCTCTTTCAGGAGCGGGCGGGGGGGCACTGCCAGCAATTTGCAGGCCAGGCAGTGTTCAACACGTGCATCACCCTTTCTCTGCCTGCTATTGCGCTCCATGCTTCGGAAAGGTAAGAAAAAGAGCGTGCATTTGAGTTTGAAATGTCCGATCTTGTAGCAGTACACTTGCAAAGCCCACACATGACAATAACCCGATTCAAGGCCCCATTCACCCGATTTTTAAAAAAAATATAGTACTCCAAGACAGTTACATTTTAAAACTTTATTAACATTTAAATATAACGAACGCAACAAAAACTGTAAATATATTTAACCATTTTTTGAAATTAACCAGAACTATAACGATAACAACAACATCAACAATAATATAACTTTTATGCCTAAATTACGCAAACATTTAGCTAATCTGCTAAAGGGGGGAGTCGCAATTTCTTTACAATAATCAATAATGAAAAATCCACATCAATAGGGTTGCCCGTTTTCTCGATGCAGCACTATAGTGCAATATACACAGCACCTGGGGTGTCAAGAGTGAACAGGTCTTTCTTTGTTCCTTAAGATGTTATCTCCGAGAATGCTGATGCATTGGTGTCTGTACACTTCTTTGTCAATTCTGTCAAGATGATAACTGCTTTATAAACAGACGATATCTTTGTTTAGTCATTAGTGTTAAGTGTGTCTGAAACTACAGTGCCCTTCTGTTTTTTTTTCTTCAGGCTCTACAGAGTTTTGTGTGTTGTTCTTTTGAGCGACAATTATTCCAGAGGTTTCAGGTTCACTTGTTTTGTTCTGCAGTGAGTTAACAGCTTTAGAGAGTTCATGTTTATTTGCTATGTCCTGCTGTTCGTCAACTGCTTCAGAGACGTCAGCCTCATTTTTTATGTTTCAGTAGATCCTGGACCTGCCCGGCCGCGCCCAAAATGGCGCCGGTGTAAATGGGACTCGTAACTGCTTGTTCTGTACTGGTTGCCCAACCTTGATATCACGAGATACATATGCAGTTTTGAAGCACATGGCGGAGGCTTGTCTGCTGTAGTGGGGCGCCCCTTTATCGTTTCAGTCGCCATTCCGCCCGCTTTTGCTACACTGTGCCTTTTCCGCCATTCAGCTGTTTAGCGCCTGCTCTTATGGCTACAGCGTCTCGCTCACCATGTAGTTGAGTTGCTCCCACTCTTGCGGTGCAGCGATAGGTGGCTGCCACAGGACTCTTAAAATGGCGGCCGGCACTTCGGATTTGGGCCTGGTCCAGTAAAATGGCCCTGGGACACCTTGGAACTCGGACGCTTGTCTGCCAGGGCTTGGGTTCCATTCTCGAAAGCGTCCCCTCAGCCTTGAAGATTGTACAAAAGTCTTGGGGGCCCTCGACTCCCGCAGGCTTCCGGTGGGGAGCGGCTGCCATGATTGCTTGCGGAATGGCCACGACGAAGCTACGAGATGGTGGTGCTCTCATGGTGATGCCAGCTTCAGTCTGAAACATCCAGAAACAAGGTGGGGCTTTCATCGTTTGGGGAAAAAAAATGTTTTAATCCAATGAAAAGTGTTATTTTTAGGTCACATGACCTAGTCTTACATAATTAGGAAAAGAAAAGTAAAATGAACCAATGAAAAGTTTTATTAACAAGTCACATGACCTGTTATGCTTACGTTACGCGCTGCGCGGCGCGCTCTGGATCGTTTCCGGGAAGCTGCGCCTTGCGCACCGGAGCACTTCCGGGTGCGCTAACGCGTCGCGTCATATGACGCATTACGCGACAATGCAGGTGCAGAATATAGTCAAAATGTCTCCACCAACCAGCGGTCGGAATACAACCGCTTTCAGCAGTCCAAAAAGTTCGGTCAAATCTTAAGAGCGGGAGCAACTCAACTACATGGTGAGCGAGACGTTGTAGTCGCAAGAGCGAGCGGTAAACAGCTAAATGGCGGAAGAGGCACAGAGTACCAAAAGCGGGCGGAATGGCAACTTAAACGGTAAAGGGGCGCCCTACGACAGCGTGTCTTCAGGTGAAACGGATTGTGGGACAAGGTCCAGAATGAAAGATTCTTCAAAAGGGAAAAAATTCCGCCGGACCCCGGGAGCCGGCCGCCTATGCCGGGGGCGATCTCAGGCCTCACCAGGGCAACACGACTTGGGGAGGGGGCAGGAGCCAAGCGCCCCCTCTCAGTCCGCGCCATCTCACCGCCCCTCGGGGGCCTCCGTCAAGCGGTTTAGGGAGGCACCGTATCACATTGTTTTCCAATGCAGTCAGGTCCACAAATGGACCCCACTTACTTTGAATAGTGAAGCTGCAGCAGGTGCAAATAAGGTTTAAACAGTGTTACAAGAGCTGCTTAGAACTCTGAAGTATGGCACTCTACAACCAGGACTTATGCCATTTATGTAAGGCAGTGACATGGAAGCAAGTCAGGGACAAAAAGCATGAACGAACATTCACGTATGAAAATCTTATTTGGAGAAGGGGTAGAATCCAAACGCCCCCTGCCAGTTCTCGCCACTACACCGTATGTGGAAAATCTGAAGCCATCATTCTACAAACTCTCAACGCTTGTTATCAGTGCATGAGTTTCATGCTCGATCGATTGAGCTAGCCGGATCGGGCAATAAAAAGTATAAAATAGTTATGTAAATAGTTATTTAATAAAATGTTTTACTCTGTTTCTTTGCTGGTGTGTTGTGTATATTTATAATATTTGCATAGGGTTTGCCGTTATTTTGGGCGGTGTGGGTGGCGGAGTCGAGCTGTTTTGCAGCCCTCATGGTGTGGAGCTCAGTTCATTTCACTATTTTCGTATTTCTCATGAAGGGTTATTCCTAATGTTTGTATTTTACCGAGGTCAAAAAGAGATCGAATTAGTGGTCTACTGATTTTGCTCGATTACTTTTATTTTTTTACACGATTTTTCACTATCTGCAAAGACTAAACAGAGTATTGCGACTTTGTGCTTGTTTGTAAATAGAGAATGATCCAAAGAGAACCAATTGTAAAACAGTAAATGCTTGGATAATAATCAATCAAATGGAGAGACAAGCAGGTACGACGGATTACAACAGGGGTAAAGGTCTGAGTTAACTACCGTTCACTATCTGCAAAGAGAGAGTACTACTAAGAGAAAAGAGGGGAGTGGGGGGGGGCAGCGTTCAAAGCACATCAGCGTGCATAAACACGAAAACGTTTTTACCTATCACGTACTTGACATTTGACAGCTTTTGATATTTGCTATTAAAAAACCATTGAAATTCACAGAAAAAACCATAGGTTATACTCCATATATAGTTAGGAATTTGCATTTACAAAACCTTGAAAATTCAATGAAAAAACCATTGGTTGTAGGCCATATATAGTTAGGGATTTGCATTTAGAAAACCTTATTTTACTCGCATAAAACCATTGAAATTCCATATATAGTTATAAGCGCTAACTATATATCGCGCACCCGCAATCCACTGCTGATGATGTCACATATTACATCATTCATGACATGGTTAGTGACATCACTGATGACATCACTGATGACATCTCAAATGACATCACTGATGACATCACTGATAACATCTCATTTGACATGACTGATCACATCACTGATGATATCATTCATGTGATAATACCATGAACCTCTTCAGACTCTAATATAACCTTAGATACAATCAGTGTAAACAGACAGTCACTCATCCATGGAGTTACTCACACACCTAGTCAGTTATGCCAAAAATTAATCACACCTCCATTTTCTCAACTATACAGTTATACACACCTTACTTATTCAAACATATACTAACACATATTTACTTTACTCTCTTATACAATCTCTGATACATGTTCACAATGATCCATACAGCCACTCACACATTCACTAGCTCTTATGCACAGTTATTTATAGATGTCAACTCTCACATGTACTGTGTTTTACATATGTACTTAATTTGACATGTAGCACTGAGATATCCATTCACTCACTAATACACTCATGCACAGTCAACCGCCCATACAGCTGTTTCCACATGCAGTTTTGAATCTATACATATAGTGAATCAACTACTCACACATCTATGTACAGAGTCACACACCTCCCAGCCACCCATACACACACACTCAGTTTCCCATACAAATACTTGGACAACCAATCAATAACCCATACAGTTACTCATATAGCTACTGATCAACATATGCAGCAGTTTGTAGAACAACAGATATAATGATGCACAAATTAAAACAGTTTAGTCACTAACCCATGCACTCAGTGAGACACATTTAATCACTCACTCAATCAGTCAGTCATGCACCTAGTAAATCCTTCATCCAGACACTTATACATGCACTCATTCTTCAATATGTAAAACATGTTTTAACTTTACAGAAACATACAGTCACTGGATGTTGTAATCAGTGATGTCATCAGTGATGTCATTTGAGATGTCATCAGTGATGTCATCAGTGATGTCACTAACCATGTCATGAATGATGTAATATGTGACATCATCAGCAGTGGATTGCGGGTGCGCGATATATAGTTAGCGCTTATAACTATATATGGAATTTCAATGGTTTTATGCGAGTAAAATAAGGTTTTCTAAATGCAAATCCCTAACTATATATGGCCTACAACCAATGGTTTTTTCATTGAATTTTCAAGGTTTTGTAAATGCAAATTCCTAACTATATATGGAGTATAACCTATGGTTTTTTCTGTGAATATATATATATATATATATATATATATATATATATATATATATATATATATATATATATATATATATATATATATATATAAATATATATATATCTCGCTCCTCCATTCGCCATTGGCGGGGCACTTTGTGGTCGGGTGCAAAAACGCGGTGGCGTACCGCAATAAAAATTCAGGCTCAATAACTTCCCTTTCTCTTTCAATCAGGAAAAGAATAGCACTCTCGAGGATTCTGTGGCTCAACAGCAGTTTATTTAGGACAAACGCGTTTCGGATTTACATCCTTCGTCAGTGTCGTAATTTCTAAACAAAACACTGGTGGCCATTTTTTATTTTATGTAAAAAGTCACATGTCACGTGAAACAATGGGTAAAGAACGGACTCATCGCCCTCTCAATTTGCATGGGCGCCATCCTAAAACAGTCAATACTGCATCACATTTCATTAATTTCGTTACAAAAGCCGGTTTTGAATGCCGCTTTAAAACACTCATTTCATTTGTTTTCAACATTTAAAGAAAACAATTGCATATGATACCATTCATATTGTTATAATCTCGCCGTGGATCGGCAATGCAGCCTTATATCTAGAAAGGCTGCCTGTCCTCCTTACCAACAATAATTAAGCCGTGTATCGGCCCAAGCGACATGTTTAAAAAGTTTGCAGACAATATTTCAACATTTCAACAAATCATTTTCATTAATCACAGTTCCTCATTTGTTCAGATGCACAGCCAATTCTTCCCCACCATTCATCCCATTTGGTATTTTTGTCCCTAGATCAATAACATAACGGGACTCCAGTCTCCTCAATTTGAGCAATCGATCTCCACCCCTGATATTTGATGGTAAATAATCTAAACAGTAATATTGCAACAGGTCCCTATTGCTATTATGTTGTACTGAAAAGTGTTGTGCTACGGGGTAGCTAAAATCCTTGTTTTTGATAGCACGCATATGCTCTAATACCCTCAATTTTACCATATTAATGGTGCTGCCCACGTATCTTAATCCGCAGGGGCACGCAAGGCAGTAGATGGTGAAGCTAGTTTGGCAGGTCATGAATTTGTTGATCTGTTTGTTTTGCTTCATGCCCTCTATCTTATATGATAGAATTCTTGTACTTGCTATGAACTCCTTGCATTTTCCACAAGTGAAAAATCCTTTCATTTCTTTGAGGGTACTTTGAGTTCTAGGTGAAAGTTCATCAAGGTGACTAGAGACCAAATTATCTTTGAGGGAACGGGCTTTCCTAAAGGTCAATAGGGGATGGGTAGGAATATCTGTAGCTATAACGGCATCCGTTTTTAGTATATGCCAGTTTCTTCTCAGAATATTCCTTATAGCATTGAATTCATTAGAAAAAGTAGTGATCATTCTAAACTTTCCTGTGTCTTTGTTTGATTTATCTTTTTTTATCAAAAGGTCTTTGCGATTGAGACTTTGAACCTTTCTGCGGGTATTTTCTAGCAGTGTGGTCTCATATCCCCTTGCCTGGAAACGTTCTACACTGCCCTTCATGGCTTCATTGAAATCTTTCTCCTCAGAACAGTTTCTTTTCAGCCTCAAAAACTCCCCATAGGGGATACTATCTTTGAGTTTTTGAGGGTGTCCACTTCCTGCGTGCAAAATACTGTTTCCAGCAGGGGGTTTTCTGTATAAGGATGTATTGATCTTCCCATCCTTAACAGTCAATCTCAAGTCTAGGTAGTTTACTGTAGTTTTACTAATCTCTCCAGAAAAATGAAGGTTAATTTCGTTGTTATTTAAAGTTTTTATATATTCCTCAGCTTCAGCCATAGTACCGTCCCAGATTAAAAACAGATCATCAATGTATCTGTGCCATGCCACCATTTTATTGGTCCATTCTAGCTTCATCCTGGACCAGGCCACCTGCTCCTCCCACCAGCCCACGAACAAGTTCGCGTAGCTGGGGGCGAAGCAGGTACCCATCGCGGTCCCAGATGTTTGTCTAAACAGATCCCCATTGAAGGTAAATATGTTATTGTGTAGGCAGAATTCTATGAGTTCCAATAACATGGAATTGTGAGTGGCAAATCTCATAGATTTCTTATCTAGGAAGTATTTTATGGCTGTAAGGCCCACTGTGTGATTGATGCAAGTATATAAGCTCGTAATGTCGAGTACCACCATACAGTATGTTGATTGCCATGTAATTTGTTTAATATGGCAAATAAAATCCGTGGTGTCTCGTATATACGATTTTAATTTCACCACAGCATCAAACAAAAAATGGTTGAGGAATTTTGAAAGATTTTCAGTAAGACAACCCAGCGAAGACACAATGGGCCTGCCCGGAGGCTCCCTCTCATTCTTGTGAATCTTGGGTAGATGGTAAAAAGTGGGTAGGGTTGGCTCAGGGGTACTTAGAAACAAATATTCATCACTGTCCAGCATTTGTTTATCATGCCATTTTTTAATTAGAGCATGGAACTTTCAAATACTCTCTTGGTAAGACACTTGCGTGCAGATTTCATAACAGTCTGAGTTTTTCAATTGTCTATACGCTTCATCTTCGTAGTATTTTCGTGTTAAGAGGACTATGTTTCCTCCCTTGTCCGAAGGTTTGTAACTAATGTTCTTATCTTCTTTTAGGGTTTTTAATGCTTTTCTTTGATCTTTATTGAGATTTTCTCTTTTGTTATTTTTTGTCGACTTCGATGTCATCCTTAATTTGAGCAGGTCTTTCGTGACCGTTTCAGTAAAAGTGTCGATAGCATCATGTGGCATAATCAGAAAAAATTGGGAGGGAGATTTCAATCCGCTGGTGGGTGCATCTTGATCCGTTCCCACAGCCCTAATCCTCTGACTCAATGTTTCCTCAGTGTCTGTTTTGTCAGGATCCTCATCTTTTCGTAGGTTTTCCAAAATTTCTAAAGTCATTAGATCATTTATTGATAACAGATCCATGTCTTGTTTCTGAGATTTTAGAAGTTTTACTTCCTTAGTCGTTGGTCTCAGTTTGAAAAATTAATGGAGTTTTAATCCACGGGTAAATTTGAACAAGTCTATTTTAGTTTGGGTAAACTCGAAGCTTGCTTGTTGGCAGAAGGTCAATCCCAACATCAGTACTGATTCTTCAGTTCTTGTCAGTACTTTGTTTGTTAGGTTAACGATGGTTAGGTTATCGTCAGTTTCTACCATCTGTTGCCTCTCCGGCTTCTTGTGACTCTGGTCGTTGGTGGCGGTGCCTTTCCTCGACCTCTTCCGGCCCCCCCGCCTTGTTCTTCTTGTTTTTCTGGGGGTCTGGTCTTCCCCCCTCGAAGCCATGTCTGTTGCATTAGGAGAAATTCCTGCTGAAAAGGAGTTTCCTGTGCATTGGTTGAAGGTCCTGGTACTTCATCTCCTGATTGATCTGCATCTGTCATCTCCGATTCGGAAGTTTCCACTCTTGTTGTTCTTCCTTTCGTGGCATTTTTATTTTTTGCCAGATCTTTGCGGGGTTGGTCATACTTTTTGGAGAATGTGAGAATAGCGCCCAGAGCGTAATCTCTCTCGTCCCGGTCGAATTTTTCTTCTTTACGTTGACGGATCTTTATTTCATATTTTGCCAATCTATTTTTCATCCCCTCTCTTAGTTTCTCCATGGTTTCATTATCAGTGTTTTTCTTTAGTTCTTCCTCCAGGAGTTCAATCTCTTTTAGAGCTGTCTCTCGGTCACTCCAGGCAAACTGGACCAAGATCTCCAACATTCCTTTGCAGGACGCCGCTGTATGCGCTGCCCATGCCTCTAAGAGTTTCGGGTCTGGGTTCTCATACGCTGGGACCATATAGATTCTCAATCCCCTAGGAACTCTGGATACCTCTATGTAGTTTTGTAGGGAGGTGGCCTCCCACCACTTCCGCACCTCTCGTTCACATAGTTTCTCCAGTTTGTTAAATTGTGTCGTCAGATCCTTAGAAACATTGTCTGCAACGTTCGTTTTTAGATTATCTCGATCTGTTTTATTCTTTTTCTTGAACATATTGGCAGCCGCCTCATTTCTTTCGTTCACACTGTACATGTTTAGTGCGTTTAGTGGTTTGGCGCGATACCTCCGAGCCCGGAGGTCGCTACAAGTTTCAACAACTGCTGCGAGACTAGAGCCTCTCGACCCACTTCGTTACTGGATTAACACAGGGATTAGTAGACACCGTGTGGCTTACCGTATTTGTCGCGGCTCGCCCTGTTCGTTTCGGTGTTCCTTTCCTTCGAAAAAATTCGATCTTTCCCTAGATCCAGATTGAAGTGGTGCCTCCGCTACTAACATCTCGCTCCTCCATTCGCCATTTGCGGGGCACTTCGTGGTCGGATGCAAAAACGCGGTGGCGTACCGCGATAAAAATCCAGGCTCAATAACTTCCCTTTTTCTTTCAATCAGGAAAAGAATAGCACTCTCGAGGATTCTGTGGCTCAACAGCAGTTTATTTAGGACAAACGCGTTTCGGATTTACATCCTTCGTCAGTGTCGTAATTTCTAAACAAAACACTGGCGGCCATTTTTTATTTTATGTAAAAAGTCACATGTCACGTGAAACAATGGGTAAAGAACGGACTCATCGCCCTCTCAATTTGCATGGGCGCCATCTTAAAACAGTCAATACTGCATCACATTTCATTAATTTCGTTACAAAAGCCGGTTTTGAATGCCGCTTTAAAACACTCATTTCATTTGTTTTCAACATTTAAAGAAAACAATTGCATATGATACCATTCATATTGTTATAATCTCGCCGTGGATCGTCAATGCAGCCTTATATCTAGAAAGGCTGCCTGTCCTCCTTACCAACAATAATTATATATATATATTACCTACTGGCGGTCGCCAGTAGCTAGTTATAGTTAGGATTTTTTTCAATGCAAAATCTCAAAATTCTATATTGAATAACTTTGGCGCCGGTTGACGAATCTGCCTGAAAATTTCCTCAAATTTGCCTTGCAGAGCTCCGGTCCTTACTTGAAAGTTTGGGGGGGATTCGTCAAGCGGGGGTCGAGGTAAAAGGGGGGTCCCAAAACGTGTTTTCCCCATGTTAATTTCCATAGGGCGGTCAAACTCACTTTTAGCCCGAACGGCTGAATGGATTTCCACCAAACTTGGCAAAATTGTAGGGACTGTTAGCCCGATGTGCCTTTGCTAGGTCTCAATATATGTGCTTCAGTGAATTTTGAGAAATTAACGTTTAAATCAAGATATATATCTGTAACAGCGCTCCGGGCAGCGCTCCGGTTCGCGAACTTTTCGCGTATCGGAACTTTGCGAAGCGAAGCTGATTGGCTCTCCGGTGTCTGTCAACATTCTAAACAGTCTGGAGCGGCCGAGATCTTGTCTCTCGGTAGGATCGAGAGACAAGAGGAGGCCAAAACAAAGGGGGAAATGAAGGAAAGGGGGCAAGGTAGACCCCTTCTGACCCCCTAGGATTGATGAGGGGGATATTATAGAGCCACGCCGGGCCCAAAAAAAAAAAAAAAATCCGATTTTTTCGCCGTAGAGACGCGTCTTGGTACGCGAACCGGGCAGCTAACCGGGAAGCTAACCAGCAGCGTAACGGGAGTCTGAGGAGGAGCTGATTGGCTGTCAACATTGTAAACAGTCCGGAGCGGCCGCCATCTTGTCTCTCGGTAGGATCGAGAGACAAGAGGAGGCCAAAACAAAGGGGGAAATGAAGGAAAGAGGGCAAGGTAGACCCCTTCTGACCCCCTAGGATTGATGAGGGGGCTATTAAAGTTCCCTGGGGGGTGAAAAAAAAATAAAATGCGATTTTTCGCGGTAAAGGTGCTTCCTGGTACGTTAACCGGGCAGCTAACCGGCAGCGTAACGGGAGTCCGACATATTGTGTTTTTTGAACGTTTGTGATATGTGCACGTGTGGATTTTGTCTAATTAAGGTTAAAAAAATATATATATATCTTTAAGCGTGTTCTGGCGCGCTTACGTTTTGGGTTTGGTTTGCGCTGCAGAGACGATACGTCACGGTTATGCGATGCATCATGAGGCGTCTCACGGGCTACGTGATACGTCACTTAATAAAGAATATATTTTACAGCTATAGATATTAGCTTTTAAAAAACCAATGAAATTCACAGAAAAAACCATAGGTTATAGACCATATATAGTTAGGAATTTGCATTTACAAAACCTTGAAAATTCACTGAAAAAACCATAGGTTATAGACCATATATAGTTAGGGATTAGCATTTAAAAAGCCCTATTTTATTTGCACAAAACCATTGAAATTCCATATATAGTTAGTTGCACTAACTATATATCGCGGACCCGCAATCCACTGCTAATGATGTCACATATTACATCATTCATGACATGGTCAGTGACATCACTGATGACATCACTGATGACATCTCAAATGACATCACTGATGACATCACTGATGACAACACCCAGTGACTGTATGTTTCTGTAAAGTTAAAATATGTCTTACATATTGAAGAATGAGTGGATGTATAAGTGTCTGGATGAAGGATTTAGTAGGTGCATGACTGACTGTATGAGAGAATGATTAAATGTGTCTCACTGAGTGCATGGGTTAGTGATTAAAGTGTCTTAATTTGGCAATCATTATTTATGTTCTTCTGTAAACTGCTGCATGTTTAAAGCAGTAGCTATATCAGTAACTATATGGGTTATTGAATGGTTGCCCAAGTATTTGTATGGGAGACTGAGTATGTGTGTGGGTGGCTGGGAGGTGTATAACTCTGTGCATAGATGTGTGAGCAGTTGATTCCCTAGGTGTATGGGTTCAAAAGTGCATGTAGAAACAGCTGTATGGACAGTTGACTGTGTGCATGAGTATATTGGTGAGTGAATGGATATCTCAGTTCTACATGTCAAAGTAAGTACATATGTAAAACACACTCCATGTGAGAGTTGACATATATAAATAACTGAACATAAGAGCCAGTGAATGTGAGAGTGGCTGTATGAATCATTGTGAACTTGTATCAAGGATTGTATAAGAGAGTAAATATGTGTTAGTATATGTTTGAATAAGTAAGGTGTGTATAACTGTATAGTTGAGGAAATGGAGGTGTGATTGATTCTTTGCATGACTGACTAGGTGTGTGAGTAACTCCATGGATGTGTGACAGTCTGTGAGTGCCTGTTTACACTGAGTGTATCTAAGGTTATATTAGAGTCTGAAGATGTATTATCACATAAATGATATCATCAGTGATGTAATCAGTAATGTCAAATGAGATGTCAGTGATGTCATCAGTGATGTCATTTGAGATGTCATCAGTGATGTCATCAGTGATGTCATTTGAGATGTCATCAGTGATGTCATCAGTGATGTCACTGACCATGTCATGAATGATGTAATATGTGACATCATTAGCAGTGGATTGCGGGTCCGCGATATATAGTTAGTGCAACTAACTATATATGGAATTTCAATGGTTTTGTGCAAATAAAATAAGGTTTTTTAAATGCTAATCCCTAACTATATATGGTCTATAACCTATGGTTTTTTCAGTGAATATATATATATATATATATATATATATAAACAGGTTCCGTTTCCGCCTCAAGGCTCGCTCACTCAAAGCGCCCTCCCAAGCAGCACAGACACGGACCATAGATTAAGTGCTGTTCTTTATTATAGAATTTGCGTGCAAGTCATATATTTAGATACTAATATAATAAAGAGAGAGCCCAAACCTTTGAGGGGGGTAATCTCAGGAACCACAGCACCAATCACTACACCCAATACAGCGTTGGAAAGGGCAGTTGCAGCAGAAGGACATAGGCTATGCAGACGCCCACCATATACATTTAAAAGGTAAAAGAACCGTGCCAGCAAAGTAGTCCCTTGTGGGCATGTCTGCGCTGTGCTGTGGGCGTGTGCTGGGGGGCGTGACAAATGCTGGGGGCGTGTGGTACATTTCGCCCTTCATGCCATGTCTCATATCATGTGCTAATCCCACCCTCCTTCCTTTAAATACCCCTGCACCCCATAATCATAACCCACCCTTACTCCTTAAAATACCCCAACACCCTTAAACACTAACCCATCTTAACCCTATAAATATATCCTGTACCTCAAAACCCAAAACCCAAACCCACCCCTAAACCCTAAAAATACCCCGGTACCCCAAAACCCAAACCTAGCCCTGAACCCTAAAAATACCACTGTACCCCAAAACCCAAACCTAGCCCTGAACCCTTAAAATACTCCTGTATCCCATAACCCAAACCTACCCCTGAACCCTAAAAATACCCCTGTACCCCAAAACCCAAACCTAGCCCTGAACCCTAAAAATAACCATGTACCCCAAAACCCAAACCTACCCCAGAACCCTAAAATACCCCTGTATCCCATAACCCAAACCTAGCCCTGAACCCTAAAAATACCCCTGTACCCCATAACCCAAAACTATATTTGAACCCTTAAAATACCCAAACACCCCAAAACATGTACCTCTGTACCCCAAAACATATACCCCTATACCCATCTTATCCAAACATTAAAAAAAAAACATGCTTTTACCATTCATGCATTTACAACGAATTTCGTTGTAAATGTATGCATGGTAAAAGCATATAAAATGTAATGCTATGCGTTAAAATGGCATTGCGGAGTCATGGTACTTTCTTAATGAAAGTATGCGGAGTAATGGTATGCGGAAATAAAGTTTGGGAATAATGGGTTTTGACCCTCCCCTGGTGGGGAGGCCCACATCTCCAGCAACATACTCATATTTTTTCACCACCCATTTGAAAAATGCACAGGTCTCTCTCATTGATGGCCAGCACCGACATACACTTTAAGACACACCTCCCGCCACAAGTTCTAGAATTGCGAACTTTAGAACTGGGGAGCTACGTTCGAATCTCGGCATCAGCTCAACATCCTGTGATTCCAGGAAAATCGCATTGTCTCCCTGTGCCTACCACAAATTAATGTGTTCTTTTGTAATGTAAATTGTGCTCATGCCATGTTGTTGAGTTCGCGCTATATAATATTGCAAGGAAAAATAAAGTAGGGAAACTCGAGTTCACACACTACTGAACGCGCACTCTTAAGTGAATCAGCAGTGCACTGTGAATTGGAGCATTTCACAGGCCTGTCACAGATAAGAAATGCTATCAAAACGAAATCCTAAAAAACAATATACTACTGGCCGGCAGCAATTCATACCCGGACAACGTCGGGACGGGCTGCTAGTATATATATATAGATATAGATATAGATATATATACATAGATATATATTATATATATATATATTTCAGATACGGTCCATGGACGATACTGGGCACTCATGGGCATTCAAATTATGATTTATTGATGATACATTAGTGCAACCTCAACTGACAAACACATTTTGGCCACCCGGCTTTTCTCAATGTCAGTATTCCTTTGTGTCAAATCATCTTTTAACATCGCATTCATTGATTGAATAACAATTCATCAAAGTAAAAAACAGACTGTAGCAGCAATTTGAATGTTTACGGAGACTCAGCATATGGTGGCGGCCATCTTTGAACATTACAGATAATGTTACAATTATTTGGAAAATGTCCAACAACGTTCATTTGGTATCACGTTATCATATGTGTTTTAAGCAATCAAGGAATCTTGCTTAAAAATATCTGTTTGTATACATATATGTGCTTGTGTGGTCAACTGCCATTTCTTACATAACGTAATTCATACATATAACAATTGATAATATTTTCTTATCAATTTTACCCATCTGTGTAACTGACCCAGTTATACAGGATCTTGCTCAAATCAGTTCAGATTATAGGAAATATTACTGTGAAGCCCTCAATGGGCTGATTGAATCCTAGATATGATGACTATTACCAATGGGTAGCACAGTTATGTCGCCCTCAATGGGCCTCCCACCTCTTCTCCCATAGGATCTATACTATGTTTATCTTAAAGAATGGAGCCCGAGGGGTCCATTGTATGATCAATGATGCCCAAATGGGCTGTTATAAACATACCCTCCTTACTTGACCACATGGGCCTAACTTTTCTTGAAAACCCACCGACTGCCAAAAAATAGAATAGAAGGCCACCTAATATCTTTGGGTAGATAATTCAATATGAACCTACCCTGTACTTCTCCTCAAAGTTTGTCAGATGCCTCAAAGGAATGCAGGAGCCTATATACTTACCCAATATGTGACCACAATTCTTCCTTCCTTGCTGTTGCGCCCAAATTGTACACTTGTTCTCAATTCAACAATGTACCTGGACTCCAGCTTTCCCAGTGTCCTCACACGGTCACCCCTCTCTCTTTCTTCTTCACCTGATCAAGGCAGAAGAACTGTAATCTGTCACTTCTCCCTTCATGGGCCTTTGCAAAGTGCCTTGCAACTGGATAGGTTGCATCAAGGATGCTCTAATTTAAAATAAGACATTGTTACCTAACTATAACTTATGCCCCTGTAATGTACTGTTTATGACCTCACATATTACATCACTCATGACATGGTCAGTGATGTCACAATAACATCACTGATGACATCTCCAATGATATCACTGATTACATCACTGATAACATAATTGACAGACCCAGTCACACACTCAATCACACCCCATACAACCTCTTGTATACCTACTCACACACCCACACAGCTACTCTCATACCAATTCACAGAAACATACTTGTACCACATACCCACTCACCTTCCATAGGGGCACTCACACGCCCACTCATACAGCCACTCATACAATGATTCACTCACCCATTGAGCCGCCCATATAACCAGCCACTAACCCATACAGCCAATCACACTGTCAGACACTCACCCATACAGCTACTCATGCACCACTTATTTACCTGCACAGTCACTCACTCACTGACTCACTCACCCATACAACCTCTCAACACAGCCAGTCACTTACCCATACAAGCACTATCGATCTATTTTAGCAAGCTCATATTTTCCTTTGTTCGTTATATGGATCAGGGGGAAAATGAACCAGGTTACTTCTTCCCACTCCTTTCTATTTGTTTTTAGTAAATATACACATGCACTGCTGATGACGTCACATCTTACATCACTCATGACATGCTCAGTGACATCACTGATGACATCACTGATGACATCTCAAATGACAACACTGATGACATCATCCAGTGGATGTGTGTTTCTGTAAATTATAAAAATATGTTTCATATATATATATATATATCAGCCCCGTTCTTGATTGAAAGTTTGGATTGGTATTCAATATATATATATGTATATATATATATATATATATATATATATATATATATATATATATATATATATATATATATATATATATACATATATATAATGACTACGAATGTGGTAGAATTTTCACTTTTGCCAAAAAATATGAAAACATGAAAATCTCAAAATTTTGCGGCATAAAAAATGCAAATAAGGATAGTCGACAGAATATTCAGGGAGGATCTTCCACCTCAAGTTTAAGCTCTGCAATAGAAAGTGAATCGGAAGACACAAGAGCAGGGCGAGTACCAACAACTATCTCGTTGGTTGAGGAGCTGGATTTTTTAGTAGAGGAACAGAAACAAACTCTTCGACCAAAACGCCAAACAACAAAAGCACCGGCAAAATCAAAAACCGCACCTGCAAACGCAGAGAAAGGAGACGGGCAAGGAAAAGAAGAGCCGGCAAGGAGATATCAAACGCGCAGGTGGAATCGGAAGTGAAATCAACCGATACAATCGGAGTGGTAAACATGAACAATATAACTGTAACCAATCTTTCAGACATAACGTTAAATACAGCAGAGTTGCAGCTGCTATCCCTGGGACTATTCTTTGCCCCTGAAAGCACCTTTGATTATGCATCAACGTGAATGGATATTTACAAAGGAATTAGAAAATTAAAATTGCGGAAACAGCATTTGCTCAGAGGTGAAAAAGAGAAACCAACATCAGGTATGCCAATGACAAGTAGTCAAGACGAAGAGGACCAAATATTCAATACTCAAGAAAGAATATTTATTGATGAACTGGCGGAAATGGCATTGACACAAACACAGAGTAGCGAAATACAATCTGAGAGTGAAACAATGCCAAGAGTTGAAAATAATGGAATATGCACTACCAACTTCAAACCTTGGTCAAAATTTGCCCCAATTTTGCCTGGAGACGGAATAGATATCTACCATGAACAAATCACGAAAGAACTCAAAGAACTTATCATGGCTATAAATAAACCCAAAAATAGAAAGAAAAGAAAATTGGAAATCAGATACAAACAATTGATGAGCAAACTATCAAAGAATAGACAAGTGGTGATACGAAATGCTGATAAGGGTGGCAATTTGGTAATTTGGAAAAAATCCGACTATTTACTAGAAGCCCAAAAACAACTAATGGACAAAGACTGTTATTGCAGATGTGATCAGAGCATATTGAAAATGACGAATGAGAAATTGTATGCAAAATTATTAGCCTGGAAGAGCAAAGTTCTTATAAATAAGGACGAATTTCTATTTTTGAAGAACAACACACCAACGACACCAGTGTTGTACTTCATACCTAAGCTCCACAAGAATCCACAAAACCGGCCCGGGCGGCCAATCATCTCCGCAATTAACAGTCTCACGGAACATATGTCCCAGTATATTGACCACTTTCTACAAGACTTTGTCCAGAGATTGCCCTCATACCTGAGAGACACGGGGGACTTTTTGGCTAAAATAAAGGATTTAAAATGGCAATCAGATTACTTGTTAATCACTATGGATATTACCTCGTTATACACGAGCATTAGCCATAGAGATGGCATGCGCGCAACAGAATTCTATCTAAGACAAAGAGATGAAATCTATGCAGAACATAGTAGAATGCTTTTAGATATGATGGATTTTTGTTTGTATAATAACATTTTTCTTTTCCAGCACATGTTATACCAACAAATACGAGGTGTAGCTATGGGGGCCAGTTTCTCCCCTAGCTACGCCTGTCTTCATATGGGGTGGTGGGAGGAACTGGTCCTCCATAGAAATTGTAAAAACACACTAAATGACCATGTAAAATGTTGGTGGAGGTATATCGATGATTTGTTTGTTATATGGAGGGGCACAAAAACAGAAGCTGAAATATTCATCAACAAACTGAACCAAAACAAAATCAACCTACATTTTACTGCAGACATCAGCCCTACCAAGGTGACATTTTTAGATGTTGAGGTGTATATAGAAAATGGTAACTTGGAGACGAAAATGCATAGAAAGCCGACAGCGGTGAACTCCATTTTACACGCTAATAGCCATCACCCAAAACATCTAATACAAAGCATCCCGTACGGGGAAATGCTAAGGATAAAACGTATATGTAGCACACCACAAGAACTAATGAAAGCTCAAGAATCAAGTAAAAACAGATTCTTACAACGTGGGTATTCTAGATCATGCATTGAAACAGCAATAAAGAAAAGCAACAAGGTAGATAGAACTTCACTCCTAAAAACAGCCTTAGCAAAAACAAATGCAAACACTGAAGTACCGGAAAAGTCCACACAAACAGAAGAAGATTTTAGAATGATTGTGAGGTACAATAAACAACACAGGGAAATCAGACGTATCATTCAAAAGAATTGGCCATTGGTAAAAAACGACCCAGTATTGGGTCCACATTTACCAAGTAAACCAACGGTTACACATAGCAGAGCACCAAATATGAGGGATCGTCTGGTAGTAAATAACCCTGTAGAAATCCCCCAAAAGAACTGGTTCAACCAGAGGAAAGGATTCTATAAGTGCCAAACTTGCAAGGCATGTCTAAATGGAGTAAATACAAAAAGTTTTGCCTAAGCATTTGGAAAAGGAGAACAAAAGATCAAACAAATGCTAACGTGCAAAACCAAATATGTAATCTATATCCTCGAATGTCCCTGTAAGTTAAAATATGTGGGAAGTACAAAACTGCAGGGGCACAAAAGAATATTGCAACACATACGTGCGATCAAGAATAAAGACCCAACCTACCCGGTGGCACGGCATTTTAACGAGAAACACCAAGGAGATGTCAGATTACTCAAATACTACCTAATTGACACTATACCCCCAAGTAAGAGAGGGGGGGGATAGGGATTAAAAACTTGGAAAATTGGAAACCAGTTATATATTGAAGCTAGATTCCAAACATCCCTATGGGTTGAATTTAACAGAAGACCTATACACCGGCCTATGAAAACGGTTAATTATCATATGGCTTGATAAAACCATGATATTTGGACAATCTGGAGTGATAGATGAGAGTCACTGACATACTCACATTATATAAGCAAAAAATATTGGTGTAGTCTCGCTAAACTAAAGTGTAAGAATTCAGAAATGGCCTCAGTAAAAATGGAAAAATAACATAAAGTTTTTTAACAAAACGCAACCTTTTAATATATGGGTGCAATCACGGTGTATGATACTTTGGTTGTTGGTTGTATCATTGTAAAATAAGTTTCCCTTTTTTTCACCAATTGGTTTTGCACAATAACATTTTAATTTCACTTTTCTTTTTTATCACTAAACACATACCCTTACCAGAGGCTTCTGAGTAGGGCTATGAATTTCGCTACAAATTGTCAGTGACAAAATATCCAGGCTTAGAATACAGAGGTACCGAAATTGTGTAACCAGGCAAATACAGTACTGCTTAATTTTGCACGTGCAACTTTGCACTTCTGGTATTTATACCAATAAAAAATATATGCAAAATAGAGCTTGAGAGAAAAAATGGTTTTAGATAAATTCATATTTATTTATTTATTTATTTACAATATATGAACCTAGGAGATGTATACAATAAAAACAATCTCTTAGATGCTCTATGGTATTCATACCGAGACAAAATGCACTGTATTGCGTAATTTGCACATCGACATATGTAAATTTGCACAGAACTGTACATATTTGCTTATTAGAAAAATATACAAACATACAAACTTTATTCTGATGGTATCTCCATGGTATTCATACCGAGACAAAATGCACTGTATTGCGTAATTTGCACATCAATATATGCAGATTTGCACATAATTGTATGTACTTGCATATTAGAAAAATGTACAAACAAATGAATTTAAATCTGATATTGATCGAGATTAAGCCAAACCTGTCATAATTGTAGCGCTATTTGCACAGTTTAAAACAAGCACTGTCACTTTAAATTGCATCACAGAAAAAAGAAAAAAATGTGAAATGTTGGTATTTAAGAAACCAGGTGACCATTTACTGTGTCATGTGATCAAGGTACGTCAGTACCGAAACGCGTAATGGCCGACTGAACAACAGCTTAATAAACCAGCAAATTTTAAACTTACTTGGGTCTGTGCTCCACGTTTCTTTTCGAAAGGAGAGAGCGCTTGCATCTTGCTCGTGGAGTGGAGTGGCGAAGATATATATATATATATATATATATATATATATATATATATATATATATATATATATATATATATATATATATATATATATATATACGATTCACAGTCCTGCTCCGCTACATCTGCACATGGAAAGAACTCCAATCTGCATAGACGAAACCCACAGGTACAGACCACTCCACAGCGCGAAGAGTATAATCACAGTGGTTTATTTACACGCAATCGCCAGCATGACGCGTTTCGGTCACTACACGGTGACCTTGATCACATGCCAAACAGAACCAATGAAATTGCTTATAAAGGGTGACCAATTAACACAAAAAGCGGGGCAAACATATTAATGGAAACTGAAGAAATACTGAATTGTAGTTCATCCAAAGTGCAAGAAAACAGATCCATATTTACAACGGTTTAAAAATTAAATATATACAATTAGAAATGGGTCTAAATGTACACAAACCGAAATATCTAAATATATACATGATATCAATGCTTTTTACAAATATTTATACAATATTTACAAATGGCAAATCTGTTATCCTCACAATCGTTCAGATATATATATACATGATGTTGATTCAATTTTTAGAATCTTTAGTTCACAGGATGATAGTGTAAAAAATTCATTGTTCGCCACTGTAAGTTGCCCGCTAAAGTGCTAGTGTTAAAAAAGATATTCCCACATTAGCAAAACCCTAGTGCAAGAAAAGATATATAAAGTGCCCAAGTGCAGATAAAGCCAACTTAGGAGTCAGGTCCCTGACCCCTAATACCACATAAACGGCTGGCTAAAATATTGAGAAGTGAATAAGGAAATTGGTAAAGAGAAACTCAAGTTGGACCATGTTACACCCTATTAGGAGGTTTACATGTTTATCAACACTTATTAAAGACTACCCAGGAACCCCATCTGAACACCGTGGCTGACATGAACAGTAGACTAGTATCTCTCAATTATATTGTATATTTCACATAACGTGGGAAACTCATATTAGGACATAGTGCCTTAGCAATACCCCACAAAGATACTATGTGTGTACAGGAGGTAACGGCTCAGAATGGATCAAACTAGTTCTCTTAGATAGAGATATTAATATTATAATCCACAGTCAAAAAGTTGTTATTCTTATGAGAGGGGGAGAGAACAGTGAAACACAGACAGTGAACATAAATATTCCCAACTGCCCATCTAGTGGGCTGGACCATTCAGATGAAAAAATCAAATTCACTTACTCGATGTTACAAAAAACAGTGAAGGTCCTCCCCTGTGTTTAATCCATTAGGGATCCTTGAATCTAAAAGCAGAATGTACTTGCTCTCTAACTGTCTGAGGCATTTCTCTCGGTTGCCCCCTCTGATGTTTTTAGGGACTCCGTCAATTATGAAATAGCTTAGATGGTTTACATTTTTCTGATGGACCAAGCTGAAATGCCGGGCTACCGGGTATTTTTCATCAGAGTTGACTATCGCTCTGAGGTGCTGAAGTATGCGGTTAAAGGCTTGCAGCTTGGTGCTCCCAACGTACTTGAGCCCGCAAGTACACTGGAGCACATAAACTACAAAGTCAGATCGACAAGTGAAATGCCCTTTAATCGCAATAGGAGATAGGTCAAATGCAGATTTGTATTCCCTGGTGGAAACACCAAATTTGCAGGCCCTGCACGAGACACACTTGAAAAAACCTGACTTCTCAAATAACCCCTCTTTTTTAGGCATGACCTCTGGACTAGATCTTACCAGGGCATCTCGCATCGAGGGAGCCCTTCTGAAAGTTATAGTGGGTTCCTCTGGAAGTAACGGTGCTACACTGATATCAGTTTTTAATAAGGGCCAGTGTTTTCTCAAAATGCCTCTCACTTTTTTTTCCTCGCTGTTATAGGTTGTGATCATATTCAATCTCTCAGGGACCTCAGAAAGTGAGTTCTGTCTAGTTCTGATGGCTGTGGTAGAGTTTAAATATTCATCCCGGTTCAGCTCATTAGCTTTCTTGAGGGCCTCTTTGAGAGCAGTGGCTTCATAGCCCCTAGCAATGAATCTCTTGAATGCCTCAGTTTATATATATATATATACTGGAGATAATGGAGAAATAAACTACTCGATATACAAATTTCTGGGGTTTTGTGATCTGTACCTGTGGAGGCACCGGCGATTGTGGCCGAGGTTCAGGATTCAAGGATTATATATATATATATATATATATATATATATATATATATATATATATATATATATATATATATATATATATATATATATATATATATATATATATATATATATATATATATATATATATATATATGTACCATGTGACTCCTCTGAATCTCTCGGTGTTTCCAGCTCCAGCTCCAGCTTAGCACACCAGCAAACAGAAGGGAGACGGACCACAGAACTTCAGCATAACGATTTATTCGGTACACAAAAAGCAGCTACGCGTTTCTGGCAAGTTATGCCCTTGATCACGCTGCATATATATACATATATACATATATATATATATATTACTCCTAAATCTCCTTTGTCTCCACGTTCCCATGAAAAAAGGAAAGCACTCCTGGGGATCGTTTCAGACGCGTTTCGGTAGAGAACCTTTGTCAATGTTTACCGAAGTGCCTGGCCACCATGTTTTTGACATTACATTTCCTGTGCCAACATAGAGGAGGGACTGACTCGCGCCTAACTAATAGGGCGCCATCTTGTACTTCCAAATTGAAACAGTTTTACTCGATACATGCAGTCAAAACAACATATGCTGTGCGTAAAGGTATAATAACATTACTATATCTTTACTTTTTCATGAAATCTAGCCCATTGATCGGCCATTCTGTAAGTTGGCCGATACTGGCATCAATCGAGCCCTGTATGGGCAAAGCCCTCTCTCAATGGTCAGTCACAGGAATCAAAATCCACATGGGTCTAATATAGACACCCGCAAGGATAGAGGACAAGAAATCCCAAGAAGGGGAAAGTAAAAGCATCAAAATTAAAGAACCCCAAAATGAAGAAAATACAGAAAAAATCCCATCTCTACCCTACTTGACATACCCCTCTGCTATACACAGATATACAAAATACAAATATACAGTTGTACAAGTCACAAGTCTATCTACAGTCTAAAGTCGAAAATTAACGCTTTCCTTTTTTCATGGGAACAAAGAGACAAAGGAGATTTATGAGTAATTGATCGTGCGGGTGCACTCCCGCATCTAGAAAGCATCCGTCGGAGAGTGCTCCACGCTGGTTTTTTGTTGCGGGTATATATATATATATTCAATGAAAAAACCATTGGTTATAGAACATATATAGTTAGGAATTTGCATTTACAAAACCTTATTTTACTCGCATAAAACCACTGAAATTCCATATATAGTTAGATGCGCTAACTATATATCGCGCACCCGCAATCCACTGCTGATGATGTCACATATTACATCATTCATGACATGGTCAGTGACATCACTGATGACATCACTGATGACAACTCAAATGACATCACTGATGACATTTTGAATGGAGATGAATGGAGATTTTGAATCGAGCCCTTTTACCCTTCCAGGAGGGGTTCCTCAGGGCTCCTCCCTGAGCCCTACCCTATTTAATGTTTATGTTACCTCCCTCGCCCCGGTGATTCGTTCTTTTGGCTTCGAATTAACATCATATGCAGATGATACTCAAATTGTGGTATCTCTGCTCCCGGGGCGAGAGGAAGGAATTGCGGCCAGATTCCAGGATTGCATGACGGCAGTAAGTTCATGGATGGCTAAGAACTGCCTTAAATTGAATTCCTCTAAAACTGAGGTTCTTCTCTTTGGAAATGTGACCAATCTCTGGACCCCTGACTGGTGGCCTCACGAAATGGGAGCCCTACCCATTCCAGCCACTACAGTAAAAAACCTGGGGGTAATTATTGACTCCCAACTCTCCTTTAAAGCACAGGCTAATGCCTTATCATCCTCCATTCACTGGATAATAAAAACTATTAGGAAAATTCTTCCTTTCCTCTCCAGTGATAGCAGGAAAACGGTGGTGACAGCACTTGTGCTGTCTCGCCTTGACTACTGCAATAGCATGTATCTGGAGGCCCAGCAGGGAGTTCTGAACAAATTGCAAACGCTACAAAATGCTGCTGCCCGACTGATTACCGGTCTACCTAAGTTTGCATCGGTAGCTCAGGAATTAAAAAATCTACACTGGCTTCCAATACGGAAACGTATAATGTTTAAGGCTCTTTGTATGGTATTTAAGGCAGTAAATGGAATAGGTCCATCCTTCCTTCAAGAACACCTCCAACTGTACAATCCAGGGCGACAACTAAGATCTGCTAATAAAAGCCTGGTCATGACTAACCGTATTAGGAAAGCCCGTTGGGGAGGCCGTAGCTTCTTCCACGGAGCATCTAACATCTGGAATGAATTGCCTCTCGCCCTAAAACAAAGCAATGATCTCCTGACCTTCAGGAAAAATATCAAAACATGGCTTTTTAACCTCCAGTAACTTTCTTTGCCTCTTGGAGATAATGTATCGTTTCAGCGCCAGGACACCGCCCGGTAACAGCGCGCTCAACAAATGGTAAAAATAAATAAATAAATAAATAAATCCAGTGACTGTATGTTTCTGTAAAGTTAAAATATGTCTTACATATTGAAGAATGAGTGGATGTATAAATGTCTGGATGAAGGATTTAGTAGGTGCATGACTGATTGTATGAGGGAGTGATTAAATGTGTCTCACTGAGTGCATGGGTTAGTGATTAAACTGTATTAATTAGTGCATCATTATATCTGTTGTTCTGTAAACTGCTGCATGTGTTGATCAGTAGCTATATGAGTAACTATATGGGTTATTGATTGGTTGCCCAAGTATTTGTATGGGAGACTGAGTATGTGTGTGAGTGGCTGGGAGGTGTGTGACTCTGTGCATAGATGTGTGAACAGCTGATTCACTAGATGTATGGGTTCTTTTGTTGTTGTATAAGCTTTATTCGAGACAATTCTCATAAAAGCACATAAAATCAAAACAGTTACACAAAAATACATAGTTACAGAATAAAAATTCATTAAACATAGAGTACAGCTCATACTACATTTACTTATAAGAACCATTTATACCAATAATATTGCATAAAACATTGTTAAAAGGAATACCTGATTACCTGCTATCCCCCAAGGACCGTCGTCTAATTGCCCAAGCCCAACCCAGGTATTTAGCTACCCATACGACTATCGAATCCTGGTTTGTTGTACGTAGGATTCTTAAAGCCACTGCACTGTCTCGTGTCCCCAGGTTTTTACATACCGGCGAGAGCCATTTTCTCCTTGGATTTGCGTAAGCTTGGCATACGAAGAGGAAATGACCTATGCTCTCCTCGGCATTTTCGCATGCTGGACATAAGTTGTTGGTGGGTCTGTGCTAGCCAGATGTCAGTTTCTTAAGGGGGATAGAACCTGATCTTAACTGAAAGACAAGTTTCCTGTCCATAGGTACCGTGATGTTATCCCAATAATTTTCTAGGACAGGGAGGATTTTTGTCTCCAGGAAGCGACCAGACATAGAGTCAGCCCTGGTGTCTTTCAGCATCTTACCGTCCACCCAATCCCAGTATTGTTCTTTGAGGGCTTCTTTACTAGGGAATATTTCTCCCTCTGGGTTGTTCCAAAGATTTGAAAACCCTAGGTTTACTAGCATGGTCTTCAGATGTTTTAACCATTTTATCTCATGGAAGATATCTTCCTTGATTATCCATAGAAAACCCTCTGCATATTGTCTTATTTCTGGAGTCGTCCAAAGGCGTCTCCAGTAGAGGACTGGGCGCAATCGGGCTCTGTCTACAATGGTACGTCTACCCAGCTCCAAAAACAATGGGATTAGGGGGGTGCTCTGTGGGAGTCCTGTAATTCCTCGCATGAACTTGTTCCTGGAAGTCTGAAGAGCCACTAGACTATCCCAAGCCCATAGCTCCGCACCATATAGAGTGGCACCCAAAACCTTCGCATCATACACTGTTATTGCGGGTTTTATAGGTTTTGTTTTAGATTTGCGGTGTTCCCCCCTTAGAGCACCTGAAAGCTGCTGGTGCTTTAAGACCGCTTTATCCACATGATGCGTCCAGCCAATGCCCTCTGCGATCTGTACTCCCAAATACGTAAATTCAGTAACAATGTCTAGCCTGCTGCTATTTAAGGTTACCTTGGGATAATTCCTGCGTCCTGTGGAAAAGGCCATTAGTTTTGTTTTTCCCACATTTACCTCTAGCCCATGCTCCATGCAAAAAGCATCGAAAATGTTTAATGCACGTTGCAGCCCCATAGGGGTCTTAGACAGGATAAGGGTGTCGTCGGCGAACATCAGGATCGGAACCCTGGTGTCCGCTAACGATGGGGCATCTACACTAGCCTTCAACATTCTCTCGACGATCCCGTTAATAAATAACGAGAAAAGTAGAGGGGCCATGGAACAGCCTTGCCGGACTCCCCTTTCCACAGGGAAATCCGCTGTTGTCTCCCCGCTTCCACCCCACTGGACTCTAGCGAAGTTGGATTCGTGCAGTCGCATGATTAATGTTAGCAGATCAGCAGGAGTCCCCAGTTTTTGGAGAACCGACCATAGCTTGTACCGGGGGACTAGGACGAACGCCGCCCGCAGGTCGACAAACGCGACATACAGGCAACCCCTTCCCAGTACAACGGTCTTCCACCGCAATATGGTGAAGCGGAAGACCTGATCGATGGTACTGGTTGCTCGCCTAAATCCCGCTTGGTATGGGGAGAGGGCGTTGTTGTCTTCTACCCAGTCCATAAGCTGGTTTGTTACCATTCTCCCGACTACTTTCTGTATGGTGGCTATTAAACATATAGGCCTATAATTAGCGGGCACTGAACGATCACCCTTCTTGTGGATGGGGATTATAGTTGCACCCTTCCAAATGTCTGGGACCACTGCCCCCTTCGCTAGGGCATTTGCTACAAGGAGGGTATATCTCGCCCATCTAGTTACGTCGTGTTTGAAAATATCAGGGGGAATACCATCTGGACCTGGCGCCCTCCCACATTTCGCGGAACAAATGGCAATTTCCGCTTCTCTGAGGGAGAATAGATCATCGGTTGCATAAACCGGTACTATACTGTCAGCTGCCACGGGATGATTACTTTCCGCATACTGTGGTCCAAAATAATCGACCCAAGCTTCCTCTGGTACATTATTATTTGGCTTCGCAGGACCCGCTCCACTACCCCACTTGATAATTTTCCAGAATAACATTGAGTCTTTGTTGTCAGAGGCCTCTTTTAATTCGGCCCAGTGGTCTTCGTCCCATTTCTTTTTGGCACGATAGATGGCTAATTTGTACAGTTTCCTATTCTTTATCACTGCAGCGCGGTCCCTTTTCCTTATGGCTTGCCCCAGGTCTAGTCGTGCTGTTCTACAGTGATTGTCAAACCACCTGCCCACTTCCTTAGGTTTCTTCCCTTTCCTTTTTTTGATAAAAAAACATGGCCTCAGAAGGGAGAATAACTTATTGTGGATTTCAGTGATGCCACTGTCCCCTGGAACCACTGGAACCGCTGCTTCAATCGCGGAAATTGCGCTATCAACCTCGTTATTGATGTGAGTCATAGTGGCCTCATTTGCCAGTACCTTGGGCCATTTTAACCTGCGCTCATCGTTACTCATGACAGGGGTTTCGTCGTATGTCTCTTTAGGGTTTCCTGAACCAGTATTCCACCACCTATGGGTCACGCATAGGGGGTTGTGGTCACTTTCCACCCGGGGCCTAACAGCCATATCAACAACCCCGTTCCACAGCTGGAGACTACACAATATGTAGTCGATTCGGCTCCTATTGATACCATTGTCAAAAGTGTAGCTGCCCTCCTTGTCCCCAGGTGTCCTCCCATTCAGTGCTCTTAAACCATGTTCCATACAAATTCCATTTAGTAATAAGATCTCTTTTGTCCATCGCTTCACAGGTTTTAAACTTAAAGATGGTACTCCCCAGAGATTGTCCTCTTCACTCTCCAGGAGGTCATTTGTACAGTCCAAAGGTTCAAAAGTCCTGTTTAGGTCCCCAACAATTAACGTTACACTTTCCTGGGAATTGGCCTCTATGGCAGCAGACAACAGCTCAATAGTGGGTAAATTGGTTACATTGTTACCTCTCACATAGACATTGTATAAATCAATTGGTTGGCCCTTAGCTACGAAGATTCTTAACGCTTGCAGATCAATATTTCCCAGGTCCAGCATTTTGATGTTGATGTGCAGGTCCTGTCTAACCCAAACAGTTAGGCCTCCCTTGGGCCGCCCTCTTCCCCCTTTTGAAGCTGGTATACAATAATTCAGGTAACCTAGGCAAAAGAGGGGATCACAAGCCCAGGTTTCTTGGAAACAACAAATGTCAAAACCACTTATAAAAATCACCCAGGATTGGGAATCCAACTTGCTAGCCAACCCGGCGACATTCCAAGATAAAAGTGCACCAATGTCGGCATTTGTCCCGTCTCGAGCATTAGTGAATGGGAATACTTGGGCTAACATTGGGCTTTCCATAGGACTAGTCAGCCTTTCTAAGTCATCTATTGGATCGACAGTCAAGTCATCTGTTGCTGGGTATGTTATCATGACATTTGTATTTGGGGTTCCCAGTCTTAAACCACCTTCTTCAGCCAAACCCCCCGTCTCGATATTGTTAACCGATAGATTTGTAACAATGGTATTACCACAAACATCACATGACCCTTTTGGCTCGTTTATAATCCCACCTGTGCTATCAGTACTAGTTTGTCAATATCCCCATCCCGGGTCCTGCCATCCTACATGGGAGTTGTAATATGTATGCAAGGTAAGATCATGACCAACAGGAGGAGGTGGTAAAGGATTGACTGGCCATGATACAATAGGGGGGATTAAGGGTTCATTGAGTAGTCTAGTCATTACACTTGTGGGTCGGGGGTAAAAAAAGGTAAGGTCCACAATACCAATACCACCCTTGTTTGTTCCCCATCCCTGCCTAGTTATCCATCCCACCACCCTTGGGTCTTGAAAATTAACCACAATACAATCCCCCCCCCAAAGTTTTTGGTGTGTATCCCATCCAATCTATTCTCCTTGCCCCTATTATTAGCCCGTCAATATCACCAGGCAGAGGACGGTTTTCCTTTAACCAGTGCATGGTCTTGTTTTTAAGCATCTGGAATGTTTCTCTCTGTCCTGGGGGTAGTGGTGGTACATTGATAAGAACGGCCACGTAGGGGAAGGAGTCTGGGGTGAGATTAATTGGGGGTTTTCTATGGGGTGGCTTTGCCAAGGGCGGTGGGATAGATTTGTGAACTTGGGGGACATGTTGGGGGGCAGGCTTCTGCGCCTGTTGTTTGTTATTTGTTTGGGATGATACTAAAGTTTTACCTGCCGACGGGCATACGTTGGCCCTATTTCCTCCCCCCGGGATGTTTGGAGCTATCTGTGTGTTATTAGTTACATTTACAGGTGTTGGTACTTTACCCACTTGATGACACGATGTAGCCTCAGCATTCACAGCGGCCGGTGGATTTTGTGTCTGGGGTATTGTGGGCTGTGTAGGATGTGTTATAGTCGATTGAGATGGTTCAGAACCAGCGGACACTCTCTCAGCTCTATCTAAGGTTTTTACAGTAGCTTTGGCTGTGGGTTTGGTTTGTTTGGGAGGTAAAGGAGAGCTATTTTGGGGGTTTCTTCCCTTATCCTGGATAACAGGGTTGTTAACGACCTGAGGGTTTATGTTCGCTTCCACCCTATTTGCTTTAATCAGGGATTTTGTAGAATAGAAATTGTCTAATGTTATCTGTTCAAAATGGTTTAGCCTATCTGCAAGCTTGACAATTCTATCCTCAATAGGGGTAAGTAGTAGTCTAAACAATTTTTCCAATTCTGGGAGCACATTTGCAAGTGATAGAGCATTTTCTTTACATGATACATTGGAGACAGTACAAGAATTGTCCACTTTGTCTTGGCTATCCAGGGATACAAGAATCGTGGGTGTGACACTTTCTGTACTTTGAACTTGTTCGGTAACAACCTTTCCAATGTTCACGAGTTTGTGTAGCTTCCTGAGTTTTTGTGGGGGTTTGACCACCTTTTTACATTTTTTTACAGAAGCTGGTCGTTTCCTTTTGGACCCGATTTTGGGATGGGCCAATGTAACCTGGAGACCAGAGTCAGGGTGCAATGTTGGTTGGGATTTACTACCACATGGATTATTTGAATCTGTCACAACACACTTATTTATTTTTTCAGCCTGAGCCTCAAAATGTTCGTTTGTAACTGGGAGGTTCACTGATGATAAGGGGGTTACCAAGGTGGGGTAAGCTAGATTTGGAAACTTGTCCGTGGAATTCTTGAGTATTTCAATTGATAATCTACGCTCTGCGCGCTTCTCTGCCAAGGTTAGCTCTTTGTCTATTGTCAGTGAGCGGTTAAAAAAGAATATGTCTAAGGGGCCAATTGCCAGTGGACCAGACTCTACAGGAGGAGTTATCAAGTGGCTGTTTACAGAGCTTGTAATTGTAGACATTGCCATATTGATCTCAACACAAAGCTGGAGTGTCAATGTCACTTACTGGGATAGATGATGTATGACGCTGGTAAGAGGGGTGGCCCGGCCCGGCCTCCCTCGGCCCCTGACGGCCACAGACGGTCCCGCCCTTTTCCCGGGCTTCTCCCGGTCGCTCCCGCTCGCTCCCGCGAAGCGGAGATACTGCGCTCCTTATGTCTCTACAGCTATGTCTTCATTGGGTGATAGGCGGGGGGCGTGGCCAGCGGGGAGAGCAGCCCAGGTGTTGCTGATTGGGCGCGCAGGGGCTCCTGGACACTGGAGTCCCCTGCCTGTGCTCGCAGCCCCGCTGGTTCACTCGCCTGTCCCCGCGCTCCTCCTGGAAACCTTGGTGCAGCCTCCTAGCAATCGACGCGCTGCGGGACCCGCGAAGCGGGTCCGGCGAGTCGTAGAGTCAGTGATGACAAAGGGTCAGCTAGGCAGCAAGTCCGCCGCACTCCTCAGGCGTCCTGGTGCAGGCAATCCGTTCAGAAAAGGGTCCCACAGGCTCAAGGTAAAGTCAGCTTTTACCTCCGTTGGCGGGGGGGCGTGGCCAGCGGGGAGAGCAGCCCAGGTGTTGCTGATTGGGCGCGCAGGGGCTCCTGGACACTGGAGTCCCCTGCCTGTGCTCGCAGCCCCGCTGGTTCACTCGCCTGTCCCCGCGCTCCTCCTGGAAACCTTGGTGCAGCCTCCTAGCAATCGACGCGCTGCGGGACCCGCGAAGCGGGTCCGGCGAGTCGTAGAGTCAGTGATGGCAAAGGGTCAGCTAGGCAGCAAGTCCGCCGCACTCCTCAGGCGTCCTGGTGCAGGCAATCCGTTCAGAAAAGGGATGTATGGGTTCAAAACTGCATGTGGAAACAGCTGTATGGGTGGTTGACTGTGTGCATGAGTGTATTGGTGAGTGATTGGATATCTCAATGCTACATGTCAAAGTAAGTACATATGTAAAACACAGTACATGCGAGAGTTGACATATATAAATTACTGTGTTTAAGAGCCAGTGAATGTGTGAGTGGCTGCATGGATCATTGAAAACTTGTATCAGTGATTGTATAAGAGAGTAAATATGTGTTAGAATATGTTTGAATAAGTAAGGTGTGTATAACTGTATAGTTGAGGAATTGGAGGTGTGATTGATTCTTTGCATGACTGTCTAGGTGTATGAGTAACTCCATGGATGAGTGACAATCTGTGAGTGTCTGTTTTCACTGAGTGTATCTAAGGTTATATCAGAGTCTGTAGAGGTTCATCGTATTAACACATGAATGATGTCATCTGTGATGTTGTCAGTGATGTCATTTGAGTTGTCATCAGTGATGTCATCAGTGATGTCACTGACCATGTCATGAATGATGTAATATGTGACATCATCAGCAGTGGATTGCGGGTGCGCGATATATAGTTAGCGCATCTAACTATATATGGAATTTCAATGGTTTTATGCGAGTAAAATAAGGTTTTGTAAATGCAAATTCCTAACTATATATGTTCTATAACCAATGGTTTTTTCATTGAATTTTCAAGGTTTTGTAAATGCAAATTCCTAACTATATATGGACTATAACCTATGGTTTTTTCTGTGAATTTCAATGGTTTTTTAATAGCAAATATCAAAAGCTGTCAAATGTCAAGTACGTGATAGGTAAAAACGTTTTCGTGTTTATGCACGCTGATGTGCTTTGAACGCTGCCCCCCCTCCCCTCTTTTCTCTTAGTAGTACTCTCTCTTTGCAGATAGTGAACGTTAGTTAACGCAGACCTTTACCCCCGTTGTAATCCGTCGTACCTGCTTGTCTCTCCATTTGATTGATTGTTATCCAAGCATTTACTGTTTTAGAATTGGTTCTCTTTGGATCATTCTCTATTTACAAACAAGCACAAAGTCGCAATACTCTGTTTAGTCTTTGCAGATAGTGAAAAATCGTGTAAAAAAATAAAAGTAATCGAGCAAAATCAGTAGACCACTAATTCGATCTCTTTTTGACCTCGGTAAAATACAAACATTAGGAACAACCCTTCATGAGAAATATACGAAAATAGTGAAATGAACTGAGCTCCACACCATGAGGGCTGCAAGACAGCTCGACTCCGCCACCCACCCCGCCCAAAATAACGACAAACCCTATGCAAATATTAAAAATATAGACAACACACCAGCAAAGAAACAGGGTAAAACATTTTATTAAATAACTATTAACATAACTATTTTATACTTTTTGTTGCCCGATCCGGCTAGCTCAATCGATCGAGCATGAAACTCATGCACTGATAGCAAGTGTTGAGAGTTTGTAGAACGATGGCTTCAGATTTTCTACATACGGTGTAGTGGCGCGAACTGGGAGGGGGCGTTTGGATCCTGCCCCTTCCCCAAATAAGATTTTCATACGTGAGTGTTCGTTCATGCTTTTGGTCCCTGAGTTGCTTCGATGTCACTGCCTTACACAAATGGCATAAGTCCTGGATGTTGAGTGCCATACTTCAGAGTTCTAAGCAGCGCTTGTAACACTGTTTAAACCTTATTTGCACCTGCTGCAGCTTCACTATTCAAAGTAAGTGGGGTCCGTTTGTGGACCTGACTGCATTGGAAAACAATGTGATACGGTGCCTCCCTAAACCGCTTGATGGAGGCCCCCGAGGGGCGGTGAGATGGCGCGGACTGAGAGGGGGCGCTTGGCTCCTGCCCCCTCCCCAAGTCGTGTTGCCTTGGTGTGGCCTGAGATCGCCCCCGACATAGGCGGCCGGCTCCCGGGGTCCGGCGGAATTTTTTGCCTTTTGATGACTCTTCCGTTCTGGACCTTGTCCCACAATCCGTTTGACCTGAAGACACGCTGTAGTGGGGCGCCCCTTTACCGTTTTAGTTGCCATTCCGCCCGCTTTTGGTACTCTGTGCCTCTTCCGCCATTCAGCTGTTTACCGCCCGCTCTTGCGACTACAGCGTCTCGCTCACCATGTAGTTGAGTTGCTCCCGCTCTTAAGATTTAACCGAACTTTTTGGACTGCTGAAAGTGGTTGTATTCCGACCGCTGGTTGGTGGAGACATTTTGACTATATTCTGGACCTGTGTTGTCGCGTAATGCGTCATATGACGCGCCGCGTTAGCGCACCCGGAAGTGCTCCGGTGCGCAAGGCGCAGCTTCCCGGAAACGATCCAGAGCGCGCCGCGCAGCGCGTAACGTAAGCATAACAGGTCATGTGACTTGTTAATAAAACTTCATTGGTTCATTTTACTTTTGTTTTCCTAATGATGTAAGACTAGGTCATGTGACCTAAAAATAACACTTTTCATTGGATTAAAACATTTTTTTTCCCAGTAAAGTGTCCCAGGGCCATTTTACTGGACCAGGCCCAAATCCGAAGAGCCGGCCGCCATTTTAAGAGTCCTGTGGCAGCCGCCTATCGCTGCACCGCAAGAGTGGGAGCAACTCAACTACATGGTGAGCGAGACGCTGTAGCCGTAAGAGCGGGCGGTAAACAGCTGAATGGCGGAAAAGGCACAGTGTAGCAAAAGCGGGCGGAATGGCAACTGAAACGATAAAGGGGCGCCCCACTACAGCAGACGAGCCTCCGCCATGTGCTTCACAACTGCATACGTATCTCATGATATCAAGGTTGGGCAACCAGTACACAACAAGGAGTTACGAGTCCCATTTATACCGGCGCCATTTTGTGCGCGGCCGGGCAGGTCCAGGATCTAGTCAAACATAACAAATGAGGCTGACGTCTCGGAAGCAGTTGACGCACAGCAGGACATAGCAAATAAACATGAAGTCTCTAAAGCTGTTAACTCACTGCAGGACAAAACAAGTGAACCTGAAACCTCTGGAATAATTGTCGCTCAAAAGAACAACACACAAAACTCTGTAGAGCCTGAAGAAAGAAAAACAGAACGGCACTGTAGTTTCAGACACACTTAACACTAATGACTAAACAAAGATATCGTCTGTTTATGAAGCAGTTATCATATAAACAGAATTGACAAAGAAGTGTGCAGACGCCAATGCTATTAAGAAACACAAGGAAATCCCTAACGCATCAGCATTCTCGGAAGAGGTTGACACAGATAACATCTTAAGGAATAAAGAAAGACAAAATAAGGATGAGGAAGTTATCACTTTAGTTTTTTCATCAGCTAGCGACAGCAAGAAACACATTGTAATGGAGATTAGAGAGGCTACGGATGGATAAATAAATTATCAAAAGAAATGGCTACTCCCCCCTTTAGCAGATTAGCTAAATCTTTGCGTAATTTGGACATTAAAGTTATATTATTGTTGTTGTTGTTGTTATGGTTATAGTTCTGGTTAATTTCAGCAAGAAACACATTGTAATGGAGAATAGAGAGGCTACGGATGGGTGAATAAATTATCAAAAGAAATGGCGACTCCCCCCTTTAGCACATTAGCTAAATGTTTGCGTAATTTAAGCATAAAAGTTATATTATTGTTGTTGTTGTTGTTATCGTTATAGTTCTGGTTAATTTCCATTCAGAGTGTCCTACACAGCACCACTCTAGGTAAACACTACTTTATGTAAAACCTGCACTCAGTTGGTCACCATGGGGTTTAAAGAAGGGATGGTTCTTCACCTGGGTGCCGTCCACAACTCAGCACGTTGTGCTGCCTTGGGACTATTCGCACAAAAGACAGCTTCAGACCATTGTTGTTTTTTTTTGTCAAAAAATGTTTAAATATATTTACAGTTTTTGTTACGTTCGTTATATTTAAAAGTTAATAAAGTTTTATAATCTTACTTTTTTGGAGTACTATATATTATTAAAAAATCGGGTGAATGGGGCCTTGAATCGGGTTATTGTCATGTGTGGGCTTTGCAAGTGTACTGCTACAGGATCGGACATTTCAAACTCAAATGCACGTTCTTTTTCTTACCTTTCCGAAGCATGGAGCGCAATAGCAGGCAGAGAAAGGGTGATGCAAGTGTTGAACACTGCCTGGCCTGGCAAGTTGCTGGCAGTGCCCCCCCCCCGCCCGCTCCTGAAAGAGGGCGCACACACACCGCCGCCCCGAGTACTTCACAGATCTTTAAAAGACCATGCGCTTGTTCATGAGGCTTAAATGGTTTATCACCCCTTCTAGAACTCCTGCATCGACCCTCTGACGTTTCCTGGAAGAATTAGCACGTAACACAATACCAAGCCCTGTCAGCTGAAACCCCCGAGGAATCGTGGGGCATATTATCAAGGGGGTTTAATTCCGCTTTTTTGGCTTCAAAAGCCAAGAAAGCGGAGATAAAATTATCTCCCTATTACCAAGCTGTCGCTAACACCAGTTAGTGACAGCTAAAAGGAGATAGCGACCATCTTGGGCCCCGCTTTGCATGTCAGTGATATCTATCACTAATGACATGCAAAGTGGGCGTGCCAAGATGTTAGCGACTGGAAACAGTCCCTTACATCGCTATCTACTATTACCAAATTTTGGAGATATTCGCGCTAAGCGCGAATATCTCCACAAGCTAACACCTGCCCTGAGCAGTTCTTAGCCATGTTATCCAATTGGAGGTGGATAACATGGCTAAGAGCATTTGCTGGATAATGCTTGAATATCGCTGACTTTTCAGAGATATTCATGCATTGCGGCCGTTTTTTATCGCATTTGCGAGCAGTTCTTAGCCATGTTATCCAATGGGAGGTAGATAACATAGCTAAGAGCATTTGCTGGATAATGCATGAATATCGCTGACTTTTCAGCGATATTCATGCATTGCGGCCATTTTTTTTCGCATTTGCGAGCAGTTCTTAGCCATGTTATCCAATGGGAGGTGGATAACATGGCTAAGAGCATTTGCTGGATAATGCATGAATATCGCTGACTTTTCAGCGTTATTCATGCATTGCGGCCGTTTTTTATCGCATTTGCGATAAACCTTGCTAATAGCAAGGTTTATCTGCGATAAAAATCGCCGATGTGCGGCGATAATTTTTGTCTCTAAACAAGTTAGAGACATAAATTATCGCTAGTTGTTGGTAATATGCCCCCGGGTTTTTGCTTGCAGGAATCGGGAGGCGGGAGACTAGCACTGAAATCAGTAGTCTCACGCCTGAATCGGGAGGGTTGGCATGTCTGGATTCTCTACAGCTAGGGCCATAAACTACATCCGCAGGGCTAGGTGATAGCCTGGGACCGGCCTGGCATCTAAAATGACCATTTGTGTTCAAATTGTGACCTAATCGATCCAGATGGCCCTGACAGTATTTCCCCCCCTCATTTTGAACATAGTCAGAAGGGGCTGGTTCTTGAAAACCTACTAACTAGTAATGATCTGTATGAGGCAGAGCTTTATGATAATAGTTCACGAGTAGCCACATATACTGGAAGAGACTGTGAATCGATAATTGATTACATTTTTCTATCGTTAGGTCTTCTTAAATATGTGATTTTTTATAATGCTTTATCCATGCCATTGAGTGATCACAAACCCGTGGGGATGGAGTTAGCTAATGATTTTTCTCTCCTAAATTCTTCTGTTATTCCACAGGCTGTATTACCAGTTAAAGCTAAAGATCAGGGGAGAAGGATCAAATGGGGACAGGTAGTTCCTGATGATTTTTTCCTTAACTTAACATCAATGGCTGCAGAAGATTTAAATATTTGTGTCAATCCTCTCTCTAAGGGCGAGGAGGTTTTAACTTCCTTTGAAGGTATCTGTCGGACAGTGGCCATGAATTTAACAGCTAAAGGCCAGGGAGCTAAAAATAGACCGGTAATGGGCTGGTTTGATATTAACTGCAGTAAAGCCCATAACCTCCTTAAAAAAGCACTTAATGCTCGTCCGAGGGACAAAGCCTTAGTGGTGCAGCTCAGAAAGGACTATTCCAGGGCAATCCAAGCACGTAAAAATGAATTAAAGAGTGAAGCTTGGGCCGAGCTCATGGACAAAGCTACCCTAAAAAACAGTGCCAAGTTTTGGTCAATTATTAATACCCCATTGTTCTCTCGTGACCAAAACGCGGTGTTGGAACTTAACATCCCTGAGGAAGACTGGCTTAGCCATTTTGAAAAAATCTACGGTAGTAACATGGAGCAGGAATCTTTTGAAGTCCCTGCGTCCGAACTCCCCTTGGCGCCTGTTAGATTTGATACAGTAGAAGTCATTAAAGCAATCGAGGGTACTGCAGGTCGAAAGGCCCCGGGCCCTGATGGGGTTCCCTCTGATCTGTTTAAGGCAAATTCTTTGTATTGGGCTGATATTTTAACTAAAGTTTTTAATGCCTCAGCCATTGTGGGATTTCCTAAATCCTGGTCCAGAGCTACTATAATCCCAGTGTTTAAAAAAGGTCAGAGGGGAGACCCAAGATGTTATAGGCCTATATCATTGTTGGACTCCTCTATTAAAATCCTAGGGAAGGTCGACCTGGCTAGAATAACATCTTGCGCCAAAGGGAATAATATTCTGACAGATGTACAATACGGCTTTATAGCGGGTAGGAGCACGGAGGGCCAATGCCTCAATCTTCACCTCATAATATCCAAGTACACGAGGGCAAAAAGGGGATCCATATTCCCAGGCTTTATGGACCTATCCACAGCCTTTGATCTAGTTAATAGATCAAGGCTGTGGACTATGCTTTTGAGAATGGGCCTTGACTGCTCTTTGGCGCATTTCCTAGCAGAGTTGCATAAAGATCTGAACGCCTCCATTAGGATGACAACAGAGGGGAAATGTACAGCGAGCTTTAGGTCCTGTAGAGGGGTGCGCCAAGGCTGTATCTTGGCCCCCATGTTATTCACGTTATACGTGAACTCATTGGAGGCTAACCTAACAGCTGTCACTCAGGATATTCCGTGCATGGGGGGTACGCCAATTCCGGTGCTCCTCTATGCTGACGACGCAGTGCTGATAGCCAGGACCCCGATTCCTGCAAAAGTTGCTTCATTCTTTTGGAACTTTTATGTCCAGTCTAGATTTGGTGATTAACAGTGGCAAATCCCATACAATGTCAGTAGGCTGCTCTAAAAGTAAAGATAAAACCTTTTTTTGTGGCAGCAAGGTTATCTCTAGCGTAAAGGTTTTCACCTACTTGGGTGTAGTATTTGATCATAGGGGTACTTGGACACCACAGTTAACATCCAAAGCGAATGCGGTGAGAAGTTCTGCCACCGCAGTTTTGGGGTTCGCTATAAGATTATGGGGGAAACCCACAGAGGCGATCTTGGCTATTTACAAAGCCAAGACAGTCTCTATTGCAAGATATGGGGCTGCAATTTGGGGGTTTGTAAAACCTGACCGCATCCAAACGGAGGAAAACAAATTCCTGCGGTCATTGCTGAGCCTACCTCAGTCAACAGCAACTTACTCCTTACACCTTGAGTTAGGTCTGGGATACATCACAGACATGATAAAACTAGCTCCGATCCTGTTATGGATTAAGCTCTGGCTAAATCCGAACCTTAGCCTTAATCATAAGATCATAAAAGATTGTCTTAAACTAGATCACATGAGGGATATTCAGTGGTTGTCCTATGTAGAGTCCTTGGCTGTGAAGCTAGGACGCCCTGAGCTTTTTGCTAGACCAGAATCCCTGTGTAAAGCAGATCTAGTGTGGGTGAAGACTAACTTCACTAGGCTCTGTGTTGCCGAGTGTGAAGCGGATGAGCTAGGTAAACCCTCAGTGAGGGCACATGTAATGGTAACCACATACCTTGAGTTGGCTCCTTATTTGTCAGTGGTGACAAACTTTTTCCATAGATGGTTACTGACAAAATTCAGTTTCAATCAAATCCATATGGTTCTATGGGATGAGAAAGGTTGGTGTAGGCTTGAGGATTCGACTCCATGTAAATGTGATGACCAGTCCGCCCAGGACACTGCGCACTTTCTGTTTTTTTGCCCCTTGTATTCTGAACCCCGGAATCGATTTGAAAAACCAATATTGAAAGAGATGAGATTTATACAGTATAAGCCCGCATTGCTATTTCTGCAAATGATGGAAGCCCCCGTAATTATGTACTGTATCGCCAGTTTTCTGGCTGCATCTGTAAGAATTAGGAGATCAAGATTGGACTTTTAACGCTGAAAGCTAACTATTGTTGTATCATGTATTTAAATAATGGATTGTTGGGCTCGAATGGAAATGAAATTGTGTAACTATCTTTTTATAACGGGTTTTAATTGTAATTATGACTGAAATTGTATTAATTGACTTTTAAACATGTTTTAAATAGTTTTATAAATGTTTAGTATACTTTTATGATTTTAATTAATCGAATAAAGTGGTTTTGATTGATTGATTGATTGACATATGTTTTAAAGCAGTATATGTGAGTGTTGGAGTGTTGGGTGTTGACTGTTGGAGTATATAAACGGCTATATGTGAGAGTGAGTGATTGCAAGAGTATCTGTATGGAGTGTGTGTTTCTATGAGTGATTGTTTAAGAGAGTAAGTATGTGTTAGTATCTGTATAAGTAAGTGCTGTGGTGTGTGTATGAATGTATAAGCAAGGAAATGGGTGTGTCATAGTTTCTTTGCATGACTGACTAGGTGTATGAGTAACTCTTTGGTTGAGTGGCAGTGTGTAAGTGTCTAAATGGGTGTACGAGTGGATATATCAGTGGCTGTATAGATGAATACCTGTGTGTATGAGTGACTATATGGGTTAGTGATTGGATGTGTGTGTAGACGTATCAATCACTGAGCAGATATGTACTAACTGCTATTGGCCTGTCTATGGTTTCGATATCGGTAGTCTGTATTTTAGAATGGGTGTATGAAAGGTTTTATCAGGGTATGAGGAGGTGCATCAGATGATCACGTGGATGATGTCATCAGTGATGTCATCAGTGCTGTCATTTGAGATGTCATCAGTGATGTCATCAGTTATGTCACTGAGCATGTCATGAGTGATGTATTATGGAGGTGGTGGTCCTCTGGGCTTGCGGGGACTGCGAGGCCCCCCGCCCTAATTATTGAAAAAGCCCTGGTGAGGTGGTGGTCCCCGGGGCTGTGGGGGCCCCCCGTGCCCCGCCACATATTAAGGCATGCCCCCGGTACCTGGCCCACTCGAGGGCTTAAATACAACGAAGCGCGGGAGGCCCGGTTCATTTTTATTTTATATTCACGGCCGGAATTGTGACGCCAGTGCAAATTTGGCTTATTTTTTTCTTTTCAATACTTTTATTTGGCCTGGTGGTCCTGTGGGACCCCCTGAGCAGGCCTACTGGGTCTGGGTGTTTTTTTACCCTGCCCCCTTTTCTTCATTTTTCACTTTGTTTCACTGTTTTTTTGTGGCTCAGTTCTACCGAGTCACAAGATGGCTGCCAACACTTCCTGGTTTGGAGTGTTGGCAGCCAATCAGTGTGAAGCTTGTGCCTGGGAGGGTTTGTGCACCTTCCTCGGTGCTCAGCTATTGCAACTTTCTTTTTCTAATTTCTCAGGAACTACTGAACGGATTTACATCATTTAAAAAAAAAGGGCTCTTTCTAAACCAAGGGCTACCTTTTCGTCAAATTTGGTGTAATTCCGTTCAGCAGTTCGGACGTTATCTGTGTCTAAAGTTTCATATGGAAAATTACAAGGGGAAAACACGTTTTGGGACCCCCTTTTTTCACCCCGAAACTTTCAAAACAGGAGCTGACCAGAGCGGGCCAGTAGTTTTGAAGGTTTCGCGAAGATTCGTCAACCGGCGCCAAAGATGTTGAGAACGCTTTTCCGATGGAAACTAGGTCCTAACTATAACTACCTATTGGTGACCGACAGTAGGATATATATATATATATATATATATATATATATATATATATATATACATATATATCCACATATGCACAGGAAACCCGTTGGAATTACAGCCGCTGGAAGATTCGTAAACACTTAGTTTACTGGAAGCATGCTGGCAGCGTAAACTGAACAGAAAGTAACTTAAATGAAATCCCAAGCCAGGGCGACCCGTTACCCTGTCTCCAGGTAGGTCGCCCCCCTCAGCCGCCACACGGTCCTCCTTGTGACGCTGTACCGCTGCCGCTGTGCTGTTTTTTAAGTGCTTTTGATTTGTCCCTATCTCTGTCGTTTCTCTCTCTGACTTGTTGCCTATTTTTTTTACTGTGACCTGCTGCCTCTTTTTTACTTTATTCTACTGCCATTGTCATTTCACTGTTGTGCCCTCTGTTGTGCCCTTTGTGCCCTCTCCCCCTGTCCCCCGTTTGCCTTTTGTAAAACCCGCCCGTCCTTTCCTGCCGCTGCGTCCCTGCGACCCCGCCCCCTGCTGTCCCATTCGCCGCCCCACTCCCGCCTCCCAGCTGCTCCTCCCTCCCACAGCCCCTCATATGGAGGCCACGCGGTGGTGAAGGGAGCAACCCTTGACCCTGTCTCCAGGTAGGTCGCCCCCCTCAGCCGCCACGCGGTCCTCCTTGTGATGCTGTCCCGCTGCAGCTGTGCTGTTTTTGAAGTGCTTTTGATTTGTTCCTATCTCGGTCGTTTCTCTCTCTCTGATTTGTTGCCTATTTTTTTACTGTGACCTGCTGCCTCTTTTTTACTTTATTCTACTGCCATTGTCATTTCACTGTTGTGCCCTCTGTTTTGCCCTTTGTGCACCCTACCCCCTGTCCCCCGTTTGCCTTCTATGTCACCCTCCTGTGCTTTCCCGCCACTGCGTCCCTGCAGCCCCACCCCTGCTGTCCCATTTGCCGCCCCACTCCCGCCTCCCAGCTGCTCCTCCCTCCCAGAGCCCCCCATATGGAGGCCACGCAGTGGTGAAGGGAGCGACCCTTGACCCTGTCTCCAGGTAGGTCGCCCCCCTCAGCTGCCACACGGTCCTCCTTGTGACGCTGTCCCACTGCCGCTGTGCTGTTTTTGAAGTGTTTTTGATTTGTTCCTATCTCCGTCGTTTCTCTCTCTGACTTGTTGCCTATTTTTTTTACTGTGACCTGCTGCCTCTTTTTTCTTTTATTCTATTGCCATTGTCATTTCACTGTTGTGCCCTCTGTTGTGCCCATTGTGCCCTCTCCCCCGTCCCCCGTTTGCCTTCTGTGTCACCCGCCAATCCTTTCCCGCCGCTGCGTCCCTGCGACCCCGCCCCCTGCTGTCCCATTCGCTGTCCCACTCCCGCCTCCCAGCTGCTCCTCCCTCACACAGCCCCTCATATGGAGGCCACGCAGCGGGTGCGCCGCTGGCCGCCGAAGGTGCGCCAAAGGCAAGCTCGTCTGCGCCCGTCCGCGCCTGGACCACACCAAGCGCCAGAACCCCTAGCCCCCGCCGAAGCCAGGAAACTCGACTGAGATACCACTCTGCTGCCCTCAATGCACTCAACACCGGACAACCACCCGCCTGCTATCGAGCCACCCCGAAACGCACCCATGGACCCTTCACCTGCCAAACCTGCAAATTCACCTGCCTCTGAACCGGAACGCCGCCCCCCGGACCAGGCAACAACAACAACCACCTCAAGTACATCCTACTCAACACCCGCTCCGTCCACAAGCACGCCGTCGAACTCTGGGACCTCCCCGATACAACAGCACCGGATGTCGCCTTCCTCACGGAAGCCTGGATTAAAGCCTCCTCAGCCCCCAACATCACCATATCCATCCCGGACGGCTGCAAGATCACCCGTAAGGACCGCATCAACCAAACCGGAGGAGGAATCGCCATCATCTACAGGAACACCATCAAAGTCCCGACCAACACCGAAGACACCCCTACCGCCGCCAAAAACCTACACTTCCAGATCCACACCGACCCCAAGACTACCCTCAGAGGAACCCTCAGCTACAAACCCCCAGGCCCGCGCACACAATTCAGCGAAACCTTAGCCAACTTCATCAGCCCGCATGCCCTTGCCTCATCAGAATACATCTTCCTAGGGGACCTGAACTTCCACCTGGAGAACAATAACGACAACAACACCACCACCCTGCTCGACAGTCTCGCCAACCTCGGACTCAAGCAACTGGTGAACAACCCCCCCACTATGCTGGCCACACGCTCGACCCCATATTCTCCGCCAGCAACCACGTCTCCTTCAGCCACTCCACCGGACTACACTGGACCGACCACAGCTGCATCCATTTCACCTTTAAGAAGACTACATCCCACCACCGCCCGCAACAGATCCCCCGCAAATGCTGGAGCAAAGTCACCACAGACCAGCTAACCACATCACTAAGCCAGAACCCACCAACCGTGACCCCTGACAACAACGACGCAGCCCACAATCTCGCTCAGTGGATCACCAACTGCGCTGATGCCCTTGCACCTCTGAAGAACCCCCCAGGCAAAACCGGCAACAGGAAAACCACATGGTTCACCGACGCCCTCAAAGAATCAAAGAAATCCTGCCGAACTCTCGAGAAAACCTGGCGCCACGAACAGACGACAGAAAACATGACAGCTCTCAAGAACGCCACTCGCAAACACCACCAGCTGATCCACACCACCAAAAGGACATTATTCAAAGAGGGGCTGGACAACAACACACATAACAGCAAGGAACTCTTCAGCATCGTAAAAGAGCTCATCAACCCCAGCGCCAGCAGCAATGACATCACTCCGTCGCAAGACCTTTGCAACTCCCTAGCCACGTTCTTCTACCGCAAGATCGCCGATATACACGACAGCTTCGGTGCCCAGAATCCGCCTCCAGCCACCAAACCAATGCCCCCCACCACCGCCCTCAGCGCCTGGAACCCCATCAGCACTGAAGACACCACCCACGTCATAAACACCATCCACTCTGGCTCCCCCTCTGACCCCTGCCCTCACCACATCTTCAACAAAGCTGACACCATCATCGCACCCCACCTCCGGAATGTCATAAACAACTCCTTCACGTCAGCCACCTTCCCAGAGAGCTGGAAGCACGCAGAAATCAACGCCCTCCTCCCTTTCATTAGCAAACTGGCTGAGAAACACGCTAATACCATCATCTCCAGCTTTATCGAGGCGACAGGGGGCCTGGACCAATCACAATCTGGGTTCAGGCCCAACCACAGCACTGAATCAGCCCTCCTCTCGGTGACTGACAAGATCAAAATGTCACAGGATAGAGGGGGTTCCATGATTCTAGTGCTGCTGGACCTGTCTGCGGCCTTTGATACCGTGTCCTATAACATCCTTCTCAGCCGTTTGCAGGGAGTGGGGATTGGAGGCGTAGCACTATCCTGGCTGGAGAGTTTCCTTTCCGGGAGGAGCCCTGTGGCCCCTATCGTTCCATCTCGAGGGTGCTCACGAAAGGGGTGCCACAGGGCTCTTGCCTTAGCCCTACATTGTTCAATGTTTATGTGGCCCCCCTCGCTGAGATTGTGCGGAAGTACGGGTTCACACCGGTCTCCTACGCTGATGACACCCAGCTCCTCTACCCTTTTAGCTCCCTTGGCCCTAAAGTCAAGGAAAACTTTGCTGAGGGTATGAGGGCAGTGTCACATTGGATGGCCGCAAACTGCCTCCAATGTAACGTTGCAAAAACAGAGATCATGCTCTTCGGCAAAGCAAATCTTCTGTGGTCTCCCGATTGGTGGCCGCTGGACCTGGGTCCAGTTCCAACATCAAAGCCACATGTCAAAAATTTAGGGGTAAAAATTGACCAAAAACTAACCCTTAAGGAGCATAGCAACCATATTGCAGGATTGTGCTTCCACACCATCGGCCTCCTAAGACGAGTCTTCCCGTACCTTCCTGATACCTATAGGAAGACCCTTGTACAGGCCTTGGTTACTAGCCGCCTGGACTACTGCAACGCCCTGCTGACACTTGCTAACGCAGATGCAGTGGGACGTTTGCAGGTAGTCCAGAATACGGCGGCTAGACTGGTCATGAGTGCACCACCTAGGACTCCATCCAAGCCCCTGTTGGAGGAGCTGCATTGGCTCCCTATACGGCAGCGAATCAGCTTTAAAATGTGTTGCACGGTCCACAAGTGCTTATATGGAGATAGTCCTAAATATCTCTCTCAATCACTGGAGCTGTATCAACCTTGCCGGTCACTTCGCTCAAGCAATCAAGCCCTCTTGAAACCACCTGTTACAAAAAAATCTAGACAGGGAGACCGAGCATTTTCTTCAGTCGGCCCCGCTCTGTGGAACAAACTTCCCACTGATTTGAGAATGACTACCAACCACCTGTCCTTTAGAAAGTCACTAAAACCCTCCTCTTCCGGGAAGCATTCCAACTTCAATAATCACCTTCACTGTATCTGCTAATTTAATGCTAATGTCTCTGGTGAGCAAAGCGCGGAGATACCCTTACAGGATTGATTCCTGCGCGATATAAGAAATTAAAATAAAAAAAATAAACCCACAGCGGACCCTAAGGACCTCAAGAACTGCCGCCCCATCTCTCTTCTCCCTTTCATTGCAAAACTCATCGAGAAGACCGTCAATAAACAACTGACCGCATTCCTTGAGGCAAACGACTCCCTCGACCCATCCCAGTCTGGATTTCGAACCGACCACAGCACCGGACTGCCCTCATCGCAGCCACCGATGACATCAGGACCCTGCTTGACAACAAGGAAACAACCGCTCTCATCCTCCTAGAACTCTCAGCTGCCTTTGATACCATCTGCCACCGCACCCTAATAACCCGTCTCAACAATACTTGGATCCAAGGAAAAGCCCTGGACTAGATCACCTCGTTCCTCTGCAACAGAACCCAGAGAGTCCGCCTCCCTCCCTCCCACTTCACGGCCACCGAGATCATCTGCGGCGTACCCCAAGGCTCCTCACTCTCCAACTCTCTTCAATATCTACATGAGCCCCTCACCGCCATCACACGCAAACTCAACCTCAACATCATCTCCTGCGCCGATCACACCCAGCTGATACTCTCCCTCATCAAAGACCCAACCACTGCCAAAACCAACCTCCAGGAAGGAATGAAAGATGTGGCGGAATGGATGAAGTTCAGTCTTCTGAAACTGAACTCAGACAAGACGGAGGTCCTCAACCTCGGACAGTCCCCATCTGCCTGGGACGACTCATGGTGGCCTACAGCGCTGGGCGCCGCACCAACACCCACGCATGCAACCTGGGATTCATCCTGGACTCCTCCCTCATGATGACCAAGCAAGTCAACACCATCTCATCCTCATGCTTCAACACCCTGCGCATGCTCCGAAAAATCTTCCGGTGGATCCCCACCGGAACCAGTAAGACGGCCACCCAGGCCCTCATCACCAGCCGACTGGACTACGGGAACGCCCTATATGCAGGAACCAAAGCGCTCCACGACAGGGGCCCCGAATACCTCAACAACCACCTCACGTTCTACACTCCAACCCACCAGCTCCGCTCTGCCAGCCTCGCCCTCGCCACCATCCCACGGATTCGCAGAACCGTCACCGGAGGAAGATCGTTCTCCTACCTGGCCGCCAAGACTTGGAACTCCCTACCCACCCACCTACGACTGACCCAGGACCATCTCACCTTCAGGAAACACCTCAAGACCTGGCTGTGTGGGCTGTGAGAGCTGTGAGAGCTGTGTGGGCTGTGAGAGCTGTGTGGACTGTGTAGGCTGTGAGAGCTGTGTTGGCTGTGAGACCTGTGTGGGCTGTGAGGGCTGTGAGGGCTGTGTGGGCTGTTTGAGCAGTTAGAGCTGTGAGAGCTGTGTGGGCTGTGAGAGCTGTGTGGGCTGTGAGAGCTGTGTGGGCTGTGAGCTCTGCTTCTTTTGTGCCTCGGTCAACCTAGCACAAGATGAATGCCAACACTTCCTGGTTAGAAGTGTTGACAGCCAATGAGCATGCTGCTTTCCTGTGAAATGCATGCTGATTGGCTGCCACTGTCTGTCATAACTCCAAACCAGGAAGTGTTGGCAGCCATCTTCTGCCTCGGTAGAACCAAGGCATAAGAAAGCAGTGAAATAAAGGTGCAAAACACGCAAAGGGGGCAGGGTAGAAGCACCCAGACCCCCTAGGCCTGCTCAGGGGGTCCCACAAGGCCCCTCAGGCCCAAAAACAATTTTGTCTTTTTTGAAAAATCACGGGGTGCTCGCACGGTGCGCGTACGGTACTCATACGGTACTCGTACTGTGAACGCACGGTGCGCGTACCCCCGTGATTTTTCGAAAAAAAAAAAAAAACATTTGGGGCCTGGGGGTACCTTGTGGGACCCCCTGAGCAGGCCTAGGGGGTCAGGAAACTTCGACCCTGCCCCCTTTTTGAGTTCTACATGTTTGTTTTTCTGCTTTCCTGTGCCTCAGTCTACCGAGGCACAAGATGGCTGCCAACAATTTCTGTTTTGGAATGTTGACAGACGTCCAACAGCCAATCAGAATTCCGCGCGCGCAAGCTAAGGTCCGCGTACGTGCAAGGATAGTGCAAGGACGGTGCGCGCACGAGCGTGCACCGTGTCCCGCCTATAGATATATATTTTGAAAAAAGTCGATTTTCTCAACAATTACTGGAGGGATTTTTACTGCATATCAGTCTTTACAATTTTGACAAGTTTGCAGTAATTCCATTCAGCCGTTCGGGCTGTAGCTGTGTCTAAAGGTCCAATGCAAAATTGCATTGGAATCATTTTCACATTCAATTTTCTCAAAAGCTACTGGACGGATTTACACCAAACATACAAAAGGCACTACTCCATACCAGGCTCTACCATTTTGCTAAGTTTGGTGTAATTCCGTTCAGCCGTTCGACCTGTAGCCTTGTCAGAATGTCCCTATGGAAATTAACAAGGGGAAAACACGTTTTGGGACCCCCCTTTTATCTCGGCCCCCGCTTGACGAATCCCCCGAAACTTTGAGGAAAATTACAGTCAGATCCCTCAATCGGCGCCAAGGTTATTCCCAATAGAATGTTCGGCATTTCCTATGGTAACTAGGTCCTAATTATATATACCTACTGGCTATCGCCAGTAGGTAATATATATATATATATATACATACAGGTCCAAGAGGAATTGATGGAAGATCTTAATATCATCAACCTCTCAGATAGAGTCCTTAACAAGGACGAAGAAAATGTCCTCAAGCTAGGACTCTCTTTTTGTCCGACAGGCCGCTATGAATATGTGCAAACGAGAATAGATCTATTCCTGTTCATCCGCAAACTTAAACTTTGGAAGTATTTCAAACAGAAAGCGCTCAAGGAGAGGGCGCAAGGCCCACCATGGGAGTCTGCTACAACTCAAATTGACCCACCTGAAATGAGTATCAATGACTTGGAGGGCCTAGCGGTACTTGAAGACCTTTTGGAAGAAGGACTAAGTCAAACCATTCCTCCAACAGACATCGTCGGGAGAGGCATGTCCATGGGTATAACCCAGATTGGAGAACCTAGTCACTTCAAACCAACCTCCCGCTTTCTCCCACAGACACCAATGGATGCTTTGGATATCTTTTCAGACGCCGTTAACCAAGACCTACAAAGGCTTTCGCAAACTGAAGAAGCACGCAAGAAGGATATACATTGGAATTTGTCATTCCAACAACGCAAAGCAATCACAAGTCTACAACAGGATGACTCTATAGTAATAAAGCCCTCAGATAAGGGCGGGAACGTTGTTATCCTGAAACGTGATCAGTATTGCAAGGAAGCCCTCTCTCAATTACAAGACTGTAACAACTACATGCCGGCAACGGAACGTGAGTATCAGGAGAGTATCCGGAACTACCACTCCTTGGTTGATCAATGGTATGGAAAAGGCATACTAAACAGGGAGGAATACTCATACCTACAGAACAAACAACCGAGATTACCGAGTTTTTATCACCTCCCTAAGATCCACAAACACCCCACGCAACCACCAGGGAGGCCCATCGTGTCATCCATAGGTGGGCTAACTGAGAACATGTCGAAGTTTATCGACTCATTCCTGGCTCCTTGGGTTACTGAATTGAGTTCCTACACTAAGGACTCCAAGGATTTTCTGAGGCAGATACAAGACGTGGAGTGGGAGGAGGATTTCTTGATGATTACCATGGACATCTCGAGCCTCTACACGAGCATCAGTCATCACGATGGTATTGCAGCTGTTAAGACATTCCTGAATCTACGACCCGCACGATACTTGCAACACAGTCAGATGATTCTAGACTTTATATCGTTTTGCCTGAATAACAATATTTTTGTTTTTGAGAATCAACGATACAGGCAAGTAAGGGGGACTGCGATGGGAACCTGCTTCGCCCCCAGCTACGCGAATCTTTTTGTGGGCTGGTGGGAGAAGCAGGTGGCCTGGGCAGATGATAAAACCCCTTGGGTGGAGAAGGTGATATGCTGGAGGAGGTATATTGACGACCTCTTCCTTATTTGGAGGGGGTCGGAACACTCAGCTATGGATTACATTAGGATTCTGAATCAGAATGACCTTAACCTGCATTTCACCTGTACAATAAGCAAGAGTGAGGTTAACTATTTAGATCTCAAAGTTTTCGTTGACGCAGGCAAGATCCAGACCGCCCTCTTTAGAAAAGAGACGGCGGGTAACTCTGTCCTCCACGGGCGCAGCAGTCACCCGACCTCCCTGATCAAGAGTATCCCCTACGGGGAACTGTTAAGGATTAAGCGTAACAGTTCTCTGGAGAGAGATTACACAGAGGCCGCTCAACAAAGCGTTAAACGCTTTAAATCCCGCGGCTATTCCGTATCTACCCTCCTTCAAGCTGAGAAAAAGGCAGAGAAAGTCAACAGAAATACCCTCCTACAGGACAAGAAGATAGATAGCCCTAAAGAAGGGAGTGGCATTATTAGATTGATCACTAATTATTCAGTGGCAGCTAACAAGGTTAGAGCCATTATGGCCAAGAACTGGGGGATCTTGAAATCCGATAATGTAATCGGGAAAGATCTGCAACAACACCCCATGATTACCTTTAGAAGATTAAGATCTTTAAGAGATACACTAGTCACTAGCCATCTACCGAAGGGCAGATCCAAAGGAGAACTGAAGGCGATGCATGGCTCGTATCCATGCGGGAAATGCAAAGCCTGCAGTAACAGTCAGAGGGTACTGAGCTACCAAGTGCCACACAGGGACTCAAAAGTTAAAATCAATAAGTTCATTACTTGTTCAACCACATTCGTGGTATACTGCCTGAAGTGCCCCTGCGAACGTATGTACGTAGGAAGCACCACCAAAGCAGTTAAGTTGAGAATCCTGGAGCACCAACGAGCCATTGCAAATAAGGATGAAAATTACCCAATGGCCCGGCATTTTGCTAGCCATCACGACAGCGACAGGAATAAACTCAGCTTTTTCAGCTTAGACTGCATCCCTCAAGATGTTAGGGGTGGAGACTTGAAAAGGCGACTCAGACGTTTGGAGTCTCGGTATATAATCGACCTCCAAACGAAGTCACCAGGAGGACTTAATGCAGGGGAGGAGTTACTATCACACCTATAATAACTTCCATTTGTTTCTGAACCACGACACTGTCTGTAAGATTCTTTGTTCATTTTAGAGTAGACGTAGTTATCATTTGGTTTCAGAAGAAAAGCACCCCCCACCCCACCCCCCTTTCTTTTAGTTAGGGTTTATGTTGTGTGGATTGTCAATATTAGTATGTATGTTTATGGCCATCCAGGCCTCAATAATAATTATTATTATTATTATTACTATTGACTTAGAACTCATGGGGATTGTGTTACTTCTACTGTACACCAACAAGCGAGATGAGGGGAAAGCAATGGAGATCTTCACTGTAGTAGTGGTAATTTGTGTTTAAAAGCCCATCCAGGGCGTAATCAGTTTTCAGCACGATAATAGTATGCTATGAATGTTCAGTTGATTTACTCTCATTGCTTGCAAAATGTAAAAAGCAAAATGTTAATTGTAAATAGCGCGATTTCATCGTTCCAAGATGGCGCTTTCATTTGACCCTTTGAACCTTCCTTTGTTTCAATGACTTTTGCCTTATTTGTTGCTGCACTGCCGACGCCAGCTGACACTGACGAAGGCAAGTGCTGAAACGCGTCTGACTTTATTCTTTTGCGCCAAATAAACCTACTTGGTTTACACCTGCTGTGAGTGCCGTCTTGTTGCTTTCTGCTGCCGGTCCCCGGTAGCAGAGTTGCGGAGCTCTAAATATATATATATATATATATATATATATATATATATATATATATATATATATATATATATATATATATATATCGCCGATCTTTCTCGTTCGTTTAGTTTTTGAAGCAAGAAGGCAGACCCAAAAATAGTGCAAAGTCGGGTTTATTCAGAAAATGCCCGCACCACCGCCATTACGCGTTTCAGCCTCCTCCGAGGCCTTGATCACATGACGCGTTCCAGAGGTAATTTTTTTAAATGTAAAGTGACAGTGCATAACATGTGGGAAATAGATATAGAAGTAACACTATGACCATGATCACAGAATCCATATATATACAGCATATGTACAAGAATGCAAGTGTGCAAAACCCCTCAATAAATATTTAGCATTTCATAAATATTTAAAACGTGTACAAGCCATCCAGAATATCAGAAATATTTAAAACCTTGAAAAATTCAATTATTAAAAATATTCTTTAAAAACTAAGTAATTGTAGTACATGAGACTATCCACATACCTAACACAATCAGTAAAAAGGTATTAGTAAAATAGCACAATATAAGCATCAGAATCTGTCACAAAGTGACCTCTCCAGTGTTGCAAAAAAAAAAATATTTATGGGCAGGCTCACTGTGGTGTTTATCAAAATTAATGTGCTGTATACTTATTACAACGGATATGTTAGATGGATTCCAAAGAAACAATATATAATATATATATGCACTGAAAAAAAACATAGGTTTCAGGCACGTTATAGTTAGAAATAAGCATTTAAAAAATCTTAGAAATTCAGTGAAAAAAACATAGGTTTCAGGGGCGTTTTAGTTAGTTGGACATTTCACTTGTACAAAACCTGTGAAATTCCCCCGTTATAGTTAGTTCAGCTAACTATAACTCGCGCACCCGCAATGCACTGCCGATGACGTCACATTTTACATCACTCATGACATGGTCAGTGACATCACTCATGACATCACTGATGACATCTCAAATGACATCACTGATGGCAGAGCCCTCGAGGGCCATGGGGACCGCCACGCCCAAGGCAGGCTCCTGCAGTGTCCTGGGGTGCCCACCCCTGGGACACTGCTGTTTGCTATGGCAGGGCGAGAGCCTTGCAGCACCTGCCTTGCCATAGCAAACTCTGCTTTGGCTTTTGGAAGAGAGAGCAGGAAACCTGGTCTCTCTTCCAAAAACCAAAGTAGATTGCTTTTCCACACTGGGAGTTGCATCTAAGCAGCTCCCCATGTGGAAAAGCAATGCCGGCAGGAGGTTGGGAGCCCGCAGGACCATGGGGGGATTGGGGACCCCTCCACGGTCCCCAATCAAGAAGCCAGCCCCAGAGGATGGGGTCCCCGGGGCTAGAAGTGGCCATGCGGCCTCCCTCCTCAAAAATTAAAAAATAAATAAAAAATAAAAAACAAAGACTGGCCCCAGGGGATGGGGTCCCAGAGGAGGGGGGCAATGCAGCCCATGCCACAGGGATTGGGTCCCAGGGGCCGATTATGGCCTCAGAAGGGGGGCCACGCAGCCCCCTTCCAATTTAAAAAAAAAAAAAAATAGGGGACAGGCCCTGAGGGATGGGGTTGCCAGGGCCAATAAAATAGGAAACGAAGGGGGGGCACACAGCCCCCTTCTTAAAAATGTTGTTAAGCTCTGGGGGTGGTGGTCCCCTGGGCTTGGGGGCCCGTAACAATCCCCCAATTTTAAATACTTAGTGCGGTTCCTGGGGCATGTGGGGGGCTCTAGCCCCCCCCAGACAGGTATTCATTAAGAAAAAAAAAACCCGGGGGTAGCAGTCTGCAGGGCTGCGGGGGGCTGTGTTCCTCTCCTGCAAATATTTCTAGAAAGCCATCGGGGTGGCAGTCCCCGGGGCTGCGGGGTCACCCTGGGTCCCCGCAAATATTTTGGGAGATGCTCCCGGGACTTGGCCCATCCAAGGGCTAATCAATAACAAAGCGCGCAAGTCGGCGCTTCGTTTTTTTTTATTTTCGCATTTGGATTTGTCGCGCATTTTGCTGTTTTTTTAATGTTTTATTTTCCCTGGGGGTCCTTGTGGGACCCCCTAAGCAGGCCTAGGAGGTCAGGGGGTTTCTACCCTGCCCCCTTTTCTTTTTTTCACATTTGTTTTACTGATTTCTTATGCCTTGGTTCTACTGAGGCACAAGATGGCTGCCAACACTCCCTGGTTTGGAGTGTTGACAGCCAATTAGCATGAAGCTTGTGATCAGGAGGGTGCGCGGAACCTGTGTGCCTCTATATATCGATATTTTTTTTAATTTTGATTTTCTCAGCAACTACTGAACATATTTACACCATTTAACAAAAAGACTTCTTTCTGAACCAAGGGCCTTTTTGCCAAATTTGGTGTAATTCCATTCAGCAGTTGGGGGTGTTGCAGCGGCTAAACTTTTCTATGGAAAATTGCATGGGGAAAACACATTTTAGAACCCTCCTTTTTTCTCGGCCCCCGCTTGCCAAATCACCCCGAAACTTTTAAGATAGGAGCGGACCGGAGCACCCCATGTGTTTAAAAAATTTCACGAAGATTCGTCAATCAGCGCCAAAGTTATTGTGAGTAGAATGTTGCAATTTTCCTATGGTAACTAGGTTCTAACTATAACTACCTACTGGCGACCGCCAGTAGGTAATATGTATATATATATATGTGACCTTTGTTAGAATAAATCGCCATCTCTGCCAAAATTCCCATGGAGTCAGTGCCTGTTTGATTGACGCTGTCAGGATGTAATAATTTATATATATGCATGTATATGTATATAGAATATACACACACACATATATATATATATATATATATATATATATATATATATATATATATATATATATATATATATATGCAATACCTTGCAGCGCTCCACCTTTCAGCGGAAAAACAAGGCATGGACCACTTCTTTGTAGCTTGCAAATTTTATTCACCCCAACAGCTAGTCATGACGCGTTTCGGCCGTCCCTGCGGCCTTGGTCATATGACGATGCCAAATACTCAGCCTCTTATAAAGTGCAAGTGTTCACGTGTGCAAATGGAAATCGAAAAAATACTCTCTGTTTTTAATACATTGTTGAGTATGATGTCTCATATATAACCGTATGAATACGTTTAGAAAAGACAATTTTAAACAACTTCTTATGTTGTGACTATCTTACGCTTTGGTAAAAAAAAAAGGGCAATAATCCATCAAACATTGAATTTTTAAAACTAATAGCATAAATGCTTATTCATATTCCAAAACATAATTTACAACGAAGTTTAACCATTTGCCATGCCTGTTAATAGTAACATGTGCTCACCCTAACGTGCTCAAAACATAAATTATTGAAAAAGAAATCTTTGAGAAAATCATAAAATTGTTCACAATTCAACCCTATGCACTACGAAAAAAATTATATATATAAAGATTAAAGTGAAAAATTATGCGGCAGCATAACATTTCAAACAAAACAAATCTCTGAAAATCACCAGTTATATTTATCTCAAGTAACTATAACTTGTGACCTAAAATAACTATAACTCATGCCCTTGCACTGCACAGTGTTATCATCAATTATGTCAGTTCAGTTGTGTTCAGTAATGCTATGAATGATATCACTGATGCAGACTTACCGACTTTCTTTAAAATATTAAAAGAGGGCTTATCTGCTTTATCGAGGGGTCAGCATATCAATATATATAAAGCAGATCTGTGATATTTGGTAACAAAAATAATATTTTATTATTATATGTATATTTTGCCACAAGAGGGCATTGCACTTCAGCTGAAGAGCATAAAAATCCAGGTAAGACTGTTTTAAACAGCACTGACAAATGCAATAGGTTTCACCTATGTGATTAATAATATGTTTTTTGCAGGTTTTACCCTGGTGAGAAGTTGTGCAATATAAGGTAAAGAAAGTCTGTAAAAGTGTTATGACTTGTTTACTGAGAAAGACAATATATTGTGCAGTAACTGGTGGCACTATAAAGTGCTCCTGTGATGTTGGCGCTCTATAAAACTGACCCTAAAATATATTTGTTTCAAAGCAGGTTTAAATGCAGAGGCGATTAGTTACCTGTGTGCCTCTATAAAGTAACTGTTGATAATATAAAGCACACCTATACCTTTGGGTGATGTTGCCACTATATGAAAGTGCCCCAAAAATGCATCAAATAAAAATGATGCTACATAGCAACGCTGTAGCATGTTTTTATTTAATTAATTTCTAATTGATGTTTTCTCACTGACTAAAGAGTTATAAAGGGTTCTGGTTTTGTTGTAGGTTGCACTAGAGTTTTTTTTTATACTTAATATGCATAATACTGATTCCTTTTCCTATTGTTTATACTAATAATATGTTTTTTTTGTCAGGAATGGTGGATGTATTCTCCTTCACCCTTTTTCCTTGTACTCCAAGGTAGGATTTATCAACTTTTCTTTATTGCCGTTTCATCTGAGATAGGAGGTCATCAACATCTTCTGGTTGACTGCAGTTGTACATTTTGTTCCTCCACATTATTTTCAATGGAGCAGGGAACTTTATTTGAACTTGTGCTCCGAGTGAATACTAAAATTTGGGAAAAATGTTTTGTATAAAATAAAAAAAAGGGGGAAACAAAAGAAAAAAGGAGGGAAAAGAAAAAAAAAAGGTATATGTATATCAAGAGGTGTAGTGATTCAAAATAGGGGGGAAGGAGAAAAATATATATATAAACAAATGAATAATACACACAGTAGGAAAAGTAGGAAAAGTTATAGAATCATGTCGCTTTTCTTGTTTTGGGTAATAATTTAACCGTTGTGTCGCCTCTGTGGGGGCTCCTAAAAGGCGGCTCCAATGCCAGGTATGAAGGGAGGGTTCCTCAGGGGAGGGTTAGGGAGGGGTAACAGAGGGGTGGGTACAATAGAAAAATTGTCCTCATGCGAAGCAAAATTGTCTTTCTTTCTAAAAGCTCTAGATGTATTGCAGTCACGGGTTAGGTCATGAGCAGGCTAATCGGTATAAAATTCCTCTCCAGGAATGTGAACAGCCATGGGGGAGGAAGGAAACAATCCAGGGTTTGTGAATATTTAAAAAATACTGAAACCCATGTTTATTTACTGCAGGAAACCCACCTAGAGGCCAAAGCATGCGAACAAGTCTTTGGTAGATTGGGTTGGGTACAGGATGTACTTTGTTCAAGGCAGAAGGGGTGCACAAGAGGCGTAGCAATTGTTGTAAGGGCAAATAAGGAGATTAAGGTCCAGAAATGGGACACAGATCAGTCTGGTAGATGGCTCGTGGCAACCCTCTCTATATGTAGCTCATTTTTTACTTGTGCTGTGTACTATGGTCCGAATGAGGATAATCCTGGTCCTCTTTCGAAACTTGGTGCTAGTTTACTACAGAACTCGGCCCCGGTTATACTTGGGGGAGATTTTAATTTGGTTTTCGATAAACAGTTGGACCGGACCTCCAGGGTAAAATACTGTGTTCCAGCTAAAACAGTATTGATACTCAGGAATATTATGAAAGATTTTAACCTGCTGGACTTGTGGAGAGCTAAATATGGCGCTATAAGAGAGTATTCTTTTTATAGCAAAAAGTAGAAGCAATATTCTAGAATAGATTACTTCCTGGCTGATCAGTTATTGCTTGCGGATATTGCATTGGTTTTCCATATTCCGGTGGGTATTTTGGATCACTCAGTGGTTGAACTAGTATTTAATCTAGGGTCTAGGACTATAGAGTATAGATGGATACTGGATAGAACACTCTTTCTGGATGAAAGAGTGAAGGTAGAGGTAAAAGAGAGAATAATCAAGTTTTTTTAATTTTAATATTGGTTCCTCTACTGAGCAAGTAGTTTGGGAGTCCTTCAAGGCCTACCTACGGAGGTTACTGAGTTCTCAAATGATTTATAGGAGGAAAACCATTAAGAAAAAAGAAATAGATGATCTTAAACCTATAAAGGAGAAAGAACTGGAACTACAGCTCGCTGCTCTGATAGTTAGGGAGAGTATCCCGAAGTTGGAGAGAGAACTGCTAGAATTACAAGCAGCATTTAAAACCAGGAGTGATAAGATCATCAAGGAAAGGTGGGAGGTCAGCAGATTAAAGAATTTTGAGTACAGTGAAAAATGTGGTGCCCTCCTGGCATGGAAGTCGAGGACTGAGAGGGTCAGAAATAATATTAAGATGTTGATGCAAAGAAAATCTTGTCTACTGATATCAGAGGATGAGATGATTAGGGAGGAGGCTAGGGGGTTTATGCGGGGTTTATATCAAGAAGATACTAACCTTGGATTAGAGGAGTTTAGTGCCTGGTTAAACCAGAGAGATCTACCCCAATTGTCTGAATTAGACAAGATTTATTTAGCTAGTTAAATTATGACGTCCTAGAGACAGTTGTTCCGGTGCTTAGGACACTTTTTAATAGACTTTTTTTACAAGGGGATAGTATCCCTCCTTCTTGGTCAGAAGCCACCATAACTTTGATAGATAAGCAAAATAAGGACCCGCAAGAAATTGGGTCTTATAGACCAATTTCACTGTTAAACTCAGATCTGAAGATATTTTCCGGGATACTGGCTACTAGATTAGCCAGAATCATTAAAATGATCATACACCCAGATCAGAGAGGGTTTATACCTGGGAGGCAGCTCAATGAGTTTACATTCCAGGTAATAGGGGCAATAGATTTTGCAGAGGAGAGGGGGTTGCCACTTGCCATCATAGCAATCAACACAGCTAAAGTGTTCGATCAGGTTAACTGGGCGTATCTCTGGGCTACCATGACGAGGTTCGGGTTTCCATCGATCTTTATTGAAGGAGTTAAATCCTTATATCGAAACCCTCGAGCAAAAGTTCTAGTTAACGGCGGCTTATCAGAATGGTTTAACATCTCCAGAGGTACTAGGCAGGGATGTCCCCTGTCCTCCTTATTGTTTGATGTTTATATTGAGCCTTTTGTTTGTACACTTAGAATTGACAGTATTATTTCACCTTTTAAAATTGCAGATCTAGAGCTTAAAACCGCCCTGTATTCGGATGACTTCCTCTTGTATACTTCAAACCATGTTGAGGCAATCTCGCGGTTATTTGAATTGCCCGAGGAATTTGGAAGGGAATCTGGTTATAAAATCAATAAGGAGAAAATAGATATAATGGGTTGGAATAACTTAATTGCTATACAGGGGGTTAAACAAAAGATTAGGTATCTGGGAATATATTTAACTCAAAAATTGATTGATATCCCTAAAATCAGCTGGCAGATAGTAGTGAAGGAAGTTTGTAAGCTACTGTTAAGATAGGAAAGCTTGCCACTGAATATATATGAGAGAGTAAATCTCGTTAAAATGACTATTCTCCCTAAAATAACCTTCCTTTTTAACACCATCCCGCTACCATTTAATCCTAAGGATATCGCTAGCCTCCAAAGGAAGATTGGATCGTTCATATGGGCCGCAAAATCACCCAGGATTGCCTGGAAGAAATTGAGGAGAGGGCTGAAGATAGGAGGTCTGGCCCTACCCGATTTATTTTTATATTGCCATGCCTTCCTTCCACTTTAAGAACTTCAGAATATTGGCCAATAAACTGGATTCTTCTTCACAGGGCAGCCTTTTTCAAGCAATGTTTCATGATCAGCCACAGGATCTGGAATTCTTTCTCTTTAAATTCGGGGATCTACAATTCTACAAAAAAGTCCGCCTTAAGATCCTGCAGGCGGCGCTTAAGAATTTTGGATACATCCGGAGAGCTTTGGAGATACCTTATTATAATGTACAGGTTCCAATTTGGGATTCCCCTGGCAGTCCGGAATGTCTCTTAGATCAATTGTCGCAGCCACTTAAAGCAGCTGGTTTTAAAATGTGGGGTGACCTTTGTGTTAAATCTTGGCATATGAATTGGGAGTCCTTTGCGAATTTAACTAACGGGTCCCTAACCAGATTTAAGTTTTACCAGCTGTCTGCGTGGTGGGCAAGACAAGCATGGGGGACTGGAGTGGATACCCTGATCCTAGATTCCATCTGCAGGGGGGGAGTTTGGAAACGGGAGGTCTCCTTCTGGTACAGGACACTCGCTGGAGTAAAAGATAGCTTGGACTCCGAACTGGCGAACCTTTGGGGTAATGTTTTAACCAGGATTTCTGAGGAGGTACAGAGAATATGGACGGATTCATTCTCTATGTCTCAGAGAATAATTAAACCAGCAAACCTTAGGAGAAATCATTTGTTTACAGCTTACAGGGTATATTGGACACCGGCTAAATTATCCAGGGTAACATCGGATAACTAATATTGTCCCAGATGTAAACATCTAGCAGCGGATGATCAACATATGTTCATGGACTGCCCCAAGATCTCCAGATATTGGGCGGCTGTATGTAGCTTTTTAGAGGAGGTCCTATCAACGCCGATCATATGCTGTCCTAGATTGTTGTTTTTTTTGCTTGCCACCGGGGTACATTACGAACAACGTTGCTTCATAATTTTTGTTCTATGTGATAGTTATCGACAGGAGAGAAATATGTAGAGAATGGAAGTCGGAGGCTCCACCCAGATTTGCTGATTGTTTAAAAAACATCATGATGATCAGTCAGCCAGACATGGTCGCGTTCGCGAATTTTGCGGATTTGCGGATTCGCAATCCGCAAAATCCGCGAATTCCCGCGAATTTGCGGATTTTTTTTTTTTTTGTGTTCGCCCGTGTTTCTGCCAGTTCGCGAGGGTTTTGTACACTATCGCAAATTGCGAACTTACCTGTCGGGTCGCAAGTTTCGCGAACTTGTTGTTTCTACGTGTCCAGCCTGTTTGGGACACTCTTCTTCATCACTGCCACTCTCTGTCACCACTGCCACTCTCTGACTACTCATGCCACCCTCTGGCCCACCCATGCCACCCTCTGTTTCATCACCACACCCTCTGGTTGTCCAGTGTACATTATTTTCGGCAAAGCAAAGCACACCTTCCCTGCCTCAAGTGACCTGAATTAATTTGGGGCTGATTAATGTGTCACAGAATATTTTTTTAGCTGGCACCTGCTTCCTTAGTGCGCCCTGATTAGTGATCTTTTGCACTTGCTAAGTGCTTTCATTGTTGCAAAATTAGTTACAACACCTGCCCTGCCCCAACTGACAATAATGAATTAGGGGCTGATTAATGGATTTTAACTTCCAGCCTGGCTCCTGCTTGTCTCCCTTAGCTGTAATTCAGGACCTTTGTGGCATATGTGTAACTATTCTGAGGTTCAGAGCAGGGTCACATAATAGTTTCAACTGGCAACTGAACTCTGGAGGGGCCCCTCAGGAAGCACTACAGGAAATGGCTACTAATGATGAGCCTGAACTTTTGAACCTGGTAAGTAGTTACTTTCAGTTTTGCTAAGATCGTATTTCTGCAATTTTGCACTTATTCGCGGGGCGCGAACTCACGCGAACTCACGCGAACAGTGCGAGCAGTGCGAGCAAAATCCGCTGCTCGCGGATTTGCGGATTTTGCGGGAGATTCGCGAATCTCGCAGATTGCGGATTTCCCGAAAATCCGCAAAATCCGCGAGCGGAACGGATTTTCCGCCCATGCCTAGTGCCAATAAGATCTGGTCCGCATTAGCTGCCTGGTCGAAGAACTAATATTGGTCCAATGATTATTCCAGAGGTTTGTGGTCTGGTCCTCCCTGGTACCTATGATGGTCCATCGAAGGGAATGGGAGTTGGACAAGGAGACAGCCTACCTCTGGGTGAACCCTGTACACCGTACACAGACACCGGAGGTGGAAATCGAGCTTGTTTGTGTGAAAGGCACAGAGAGATTCCATCTAGAGCAAATATCTTCTGGTGGCATGTATGAGGACTAAAAAAAAGAAAACAAAAATAAGGAATGGTGGATTTTCTGCTCTATTTAGAATACTGAATGTGATCTAGTGTATGAGAAGGATAAATGTAATTAATGTACTGGTTGACGTTTTCTTGAACTAAAAGAAAATATAATAAAAAGATTTAAGCAAAAAAAAAATGTGTCCATCTCGTATGTAGCTGTTGCTCTGTGTGTGAAGTAATACGTCTCTCTTTGTGTATATGTCTGTCTACAGGTGTCAGTATGTCTATGTATATGTCCACCTATGCGTAAATGGCAGTATTGATCTGTATGTGTACATATGTGATGTTATGCAGATTTGGATAGTGCACTGAGAGTATCCTGGCACTGTTCGTACTGCTCTGCCTGCCTCTTTCAAATTATCAACATGCTTATCTGCCTCTGCTTTTCTCTCTATGAAATGCACTTGTTTGTCAAGCTCTACGTATTTATTGCTGTGTGTGTTCATCTCTGATCCTTGAACTGATATGGTAGCTCTTGTTCACCATCGGCGTCTTGATCATTAGCATGTTTCAAACTCACTGTCACACCCATTTCATCCCATCCAGAGCGAATTAACAAATTCTTCACGCTGAATTATATGCGTGCATGTCCACCAAGCTCCTGTTGTGTTGTGTTCTAAAACCATGAATGAATGAATTAATTATTTTATTGTTTGGCTACTCAAAACCATTACATTAAAACAAAATACAAGGTTACAAAATTACAAAAGTTAAAACCAAAGGAGTTTTTGCTGCCCAGGGGGCGGGGTTGCAGTGAGTAAGGATCATGTTGAGGCATGGGTCTGCAAAGTCTCTATGAGGGGAGGCCCTCCGGGGCAATCAGCAGAGTTCGTGTCTGGTAAATGAACTTTCCAAAGGAGGCCATATGCTTTACCGTTGTCAAGGTATAAAGGTAGATGGTCGCCTCCTTTGCAGTGCGGATTCCTGATTGTCTTAGAATTGGCCTGAGATAGAGACTGCGGGCCATGCGCAGGGCCGGGCAGCAGAATAGTAGGTGGGCCAATGACTCACGTTTGTACCTGCAGAGCCTGCATTCCCGGGCTCCTGAGCCGGCCGTGCCGAAGGCTTATAGTTCTTTAAGAGGCAGCGGGTGTAGTCTATAGGCTAAGATCTTATGAAGGGCTGCGCGGCCCACAGCCTGCTTAAGATGGTGTTTGGGATTATGTAGGATATGTGGTAAGAACAAGGACTCGTGTAGGTCTTTTTTTTGCCAGAGACTCCAGGTCCAGTTCTCGTGCCCGCACTTGTTTTTTGATGGAGTGTTTGGTGGCAGTATAGCTGACATGTTCTGGATTCCAAGACTCAATGGCGAGATTGAGATCGTCCTTCGCCGCCTTGAGAGTGGCCGACCAGGAATTCCCTGGTTCTCTGAAGATGCAATTCAAGATTGCCTTAAGTGTGTTCTCCTTGGCCGTCGTTGTTAAGAAGTAGTATTTGCTTAGGCGGCCATCTCTTCCAAGTATTGCTGATTGAGTGAAAACTCCAAGCAAACGAGAGTGTTTCTGATACACCTCGGAAGATGAAATAGTCTCTTGTAGGCTCTGCAATGAATTTTTTCTAGTTCTTTATGCAGTTTGCCTGGAAATGCTTGGAGAGCATAATTTAGGGCCGGCATTAATTTTGCTTTGAGTACTCGTTGGATGGCCATTGTGGACGGGCTGTAGAAGGAGGCGTGCAGCTTGCAGATAGCGTAAGTTATAGTTTTGCCTTTGCCTTGGATGGTCTTTAGGTGCGCGCTTGAGAGCCCCGACTCCTGAAAGCAAATGCCCAAGTAAGTGTACCGCTGAGTGCTTTCCAGCAAAAGGTGGCCAAGCCTCCATTTTACTGATTTTTTCTTTGGGTACTTTCCAAAGATAATAATTTTGAACTTGGATACATTTGCTACAAGCTTATTTTTATCGTTGTATACGACAAGTGCCGTCAGCGCCTTTTGTAGCCCAATTCTCGTATGGTCCAAGAGCACCAGAACGTCGGCGTATTGCATAAAATGAATTTTTGTCCCGCCGATCTTTGGGATAAGCAGTGCTGCCCCAGACAAGGCCCTCTTCATGTCCGCTGTGTATAAATTAAATAGCATTGGTGCTAGCACGCACCCTTGTTTTAGACCATGGTCCGTGTTGATCTTTGCGGATGCATGGTCCCTCAAGAGTTTGATTCTTACCAACGTTTTATGATACAATGATTGGATCGCCCTCAACAAAGCTGGATTGATGTTCCATTGGGCCAGCTTTCTCCACAGGATTGCACGATCTACACCGTCGAACGCCGCCGAATAGTCAATAAAGCAGGCGAATAAGGGATGGCTTTTACGTGTCCGAGCGTGGTGGACCAGATAAGAGAGTACAGTGATGTTATCGACTGTGGCAGACCCTGGTCTAAATCCAGTTTGTCAGAATGGGAGGAGACCTTCAGCGTTCGTCCAGTCTGTGAGGTCCCTCAAGATCGCACTGGCGTAGGCTTTTCCCTCGATGTCCAGAAGGGCAATCAGGCGATAGTTTGATGGTTCAGATTTGGGGCCCTTTTTGTGAATTGGCTGTAGGAGCGAGCCTCTCCATGAATCAGGGACATCCCCCAGGAGCCAGCATTCAGTGTACAGGTGGGTCAGGGTCTTTAACCAGAAGTCGATGTTTGCCTTAAATAAGTGTCCGGGAAGGCCGTTGGGCCCCGGGGCACCATTTTGTCTGATGTTTTTTAGAATTTTGGACACCGACAGTCTTCCCGGCGGGGCAGTCATCTCGGTGATTAGATCTGAATCGGCTCCAACGTTAATTGTTTCATTTTGCTTGGTGACGGTCCCGGTTTCAATGTAAAGGGCTTTTACATGGGCGATCGAGGTGGGAGCCTCGAGGGAGTTTTCTCTGAGGTTTGTGCATCGTCCGAGGGTGCTTAGGTAGTGCCAGAACTCCTGCAATTTTCCTGGGCTCAGCAAGTCAAAGATTTTCAGCCATTGTACTTCGCAGTGATCTTGTTTTGCCTCCCAAACCTTCTTGGAGTGACTTTTGCTGGCCTCTTGGAGTTGTTTCTTCATTGAGCTTGTGCCATGTTTGTAGAAGAGTTTACGTTTCTTGCTCAGTTGTTTAGCGCTGATTTTGAGTTCCACCTTGTGTCCGTATGTGAGTGGAGAGTCCCTGTTAGATGTGCTGTTTAAGGTTCCACGAAGAATCGCAGCCAGGGTCCCAGTGGTGGCATTCCAGGTGGCTATGGCGCCCTTTTTCTGTTCATTCGGTGGCCAGCCTGGCCACTGGTTTGCCCAGTTGTTAAAAGATGTGATAAAGGTCTGTACCCATTTAATTCTTCTAGGCAGCTTTATCAGATCTTCGCGTTTGATGCTCCAATGGTTTCGAGCCTGTGGCGAGTGTCCGCTATGAGATTCAATGTGATGGTTAAGGCAGCGAGGTCGCTATCGCTGCGCGGGTGAACTGTGAAATTTGACTTGAGAGGTTGTAGTTTTTCGCTGAGGATGATGTAATCGATCGTAGTTTGGTTGTTATATATAGGGCCGAAGAAGGACCCTGGGCTGAGATTTAGGAGGACCGAGTGCGCTGTCGCCAGCTTGTAAGTTTTTAATAGGTAATTCGGAGCAATGGTGGCCCCAGGCTGAAGTCGTCGTGTGGTTGATATCCCTATATTATGGGTATTGAAGTCACCAAGAATGATGCATTCCAAGGTCGGATGCTGGAGCATTAAGGACTCAAGGAGGATTGTCAGCATGGCCAAATTGGATATGGGCCCGTGTGAATTATGATAGAGATTAATTAATAAAAACGCAAAGTGTCCATTTGTCAGGCGGCAGCCTTTCAGGATGCCTGCCTGGAGATTGTCTGGAACATTAGGAATTGCCAAGAATTCCAGGTTGAGTGAATGCTTTATGTAGACACATATCCCCCCCGACGGTCTGCCGAATATGTTAAGCTTTTTTGCAGGTTTTCCATACTCTGCGTATCCTCTTATTGAAAAGCGGGTGGAGCTGCCAGGATTCTTGTATACAGATGATGTCTGCCTCTTCCTTGAATGTCACAGCATTTTTATTAAGAAGCAGCCTTCTAAGCCCTGCGACATTCCAAGTCATGATTTTCAGGCAATCCGGGGGTAGTCCCTGTCTGGAGGCATTTGTTGAGTGATGGTCATATTGCAGAGGGGTGGCTCGAGGCATCGTGGCTGTGTTAGGATCTTGAGTTTAGTACTAGCGGCAGCCAGGACCAATCTTTACTTGCGCGTCCCAAGGTTGCGCATATGCGTGTACCCTGATTCGTGTTGGTTGTTGTTTTAATTGGGGTGCTGATGGTTGGACCAGTGTTTGTGGCACCTTTGGACCCCTGGAGGATGGGCGCCACGTGAGGCGCGTCGATGGGGTGGGCATGCAGGCATGAGTTCCCTCCAAATTGCTAGTCTATGTTTCCCATCTGGGAGTGTGCGGTTTGAGTTATTAAAAGGAGTGGGTATTTTTGGGTGTGCGTAGGTTTTATTTTTATGCCCCAACTTTCCAATAGCTTGTGCTGGCTTTTCAGGGCCTCGGCCATGTGCGGGCTCACGAAGGTTAACTCCATGGGTTCGTTTTTCTCCTCCGCATCTGGCGGGAGGAAAGAGATGGTTTCAATGTCTGTAGTATTAGTTCCCTCCAACCCTGGGATGTTTGCAAAAAGTTTTAGTAGATTGCTACGGTTGAGAATGTCCCACGTCCCCTGGGAGACGTAGTCAGGGTACAACGTTATCTTGCGATCCTGGGGGTGGGTTATTCGGCAGACTGAGTCTGCCCCATGGCCTCCTGTTTGTGGTATTTGTACTGTGTCCAGTTGACTGTCATTTGCATGCCTGTTTAACCCCAATGGCCCCAATTGCCGCGGGTGGGCCTCCATCTGTGACAGGCTGGGCGCGCTTATGGTTAGTGGCGGCTGTTCAATTTCCCTGAGGTCTGGAACAGTCAAAGACGCTTGCGAAGCGCAACCCTTCGCGGGCATTGATAAAGCAGCGACCTGAGGGTCGTGTCTGTTTGAGTTTGCTTGAGTTGCTCGAGTTGCTTCAGCTGAACTTTGTTTGTTTTAAGTGTGGTGCTGTTAAAACTTGCAAGTGAGGTTATTGATGAGTTAGTAGAATGAGTGTTCTAAAACCATGTTAAATAGCCCCACTGTAAAATGTTTTTTATTCATTTCATTTTTAGGGAGCTTTTATATAGGGCAAACTCGACCTGAAGATATTAGAGTGCTTACATGAGACTCACTTACATTACACAGGAACACTTTCATTTTCAAAAACATGTTACACAGCAGCGCGAGCTGCTGTGGCTTAAAGTTTTATTAAAAGTCCTTTGATGCAGTCCACACTGGCCGCCTCATAGCTTTCTTTAAAATAAAACGTTAAGTCATGTTGTACGGCAGTTAGTGCCACTGTGCATGTTTTAGCACTGTTTTGCTCACTGTTATGCAGTTTAGCCTGTGCATTGAAGGGGTTCGCCTGCTGGTGTCCAGATTGCAGATGGCAGGTTTCAAATGCCTTAGGCTCCAAGCAGTAAGTGATGAGATGGTTGGTCCCAGCTTTAAAGTCCTCCACTCTTCAAAAACAAAAAGGAAGAAAGGACCATAGAGGAATGATCGGAATAGAGACATGATGAAAAAGACATAGGACATAGTTACTTCCCCTCTTCTCCCCTTCATAAACAGCTATACATACCAAGCTGGCACTGTCAAAGAAATATAGCAAAGACTTGCCACGTGTTTAGTGCCATTTGGTGCCGTATCAAGATATCAGTCCGATTTTATCCTAGACAGCATGCAAAGCAGTGCACAAATAAATATGTGGTGCCAAAGGTTATTCATACTCCCCCCCACTCACATGTTGGATGAAATACACCAATTATTTTGAATTATTTGCATTTGGATATAATTAGGGACAGGCAGGGAGACTGGAATATAATACTAGTGGTAGAGAGGGTGGACAGGCTCACATGGACATGGGTAGAAGGGTTGTAGAGATGGCAGACATAATTGTGGTGACACTGCAATTGAGGGCAGAAAGGGCATACAGCAGCAAAGAGACAAAAGTAAAAGGGGATGAGACAGTAGGCAGTATCATGCTAAGACAGGCACTGGTGGAACAGGGCCAGCAGGTGCAGGAAGACTTTGATACCAGAGATGGCAGACAAGATCATGTGACACTGGCATCAGGGGCAGAGGGAGTGTAGTGAATGGGGAGTAGTGAAGGTGGACAGGTTCATGTTAACGCTGGTACCGGTGGCAGTGGACAAATGGTTGTATGGAGACACAGGTACCTGAGATGCAGTGAGGGCAAAGAAGAGCAAGGCTGCACTGAAGTAGAAGCAGAAAGGGCAGATGGGGCAAGGGGACAGGCACAACAACAGAGGGGGCAGACATGAGCTTATTGACTTTGGCACTGGTGGCACAGTGTCTAGATGCATTGAGGCATAGGTATTAAAGAGGCAGAGGTGACAGACAGGAGCATGTGACACTGATATCGCGTGCTGTGTAAGGGAATAGTGGGTAGAGCGGGTGGACAGCAGCATGTTGGCAAGAAAGATGGAAATGGGAAAGAGGCTTAGCAAGGAGAGGGGATTGGTGGCACAGAGAAAGTGTACAAAGGGCAGACAGGAATATGGTGATGCTGAGGTAACGGGTGAGTTAGGGACAAGGAGTCTGATAGAGGGAGCAGGGGTGTGGGGGGTCGTAGGTAACAACATGGCAGGGAGTTAAAAGATAGGTAGAACAGAGTGACTGGGGGTAAGAGAGGAAGACTTCACACTCACCAAGTGGGAGGCATGTTAGCAGAGAGGAGGTTGGAACAAATGGCAGAAAAATCGGGGAGATGGTGAAACTTCACCACAATGGAGAGGAGTGTGGCATCTGTGCATCTTTGGTCATGGTGCCATGGATTATAGGAATTCCATGGTCAGTCCTAGTATCCCAGGTAATAGAATTGTGTTAGTTCAAATGACTGGCATCTGTTACCTGAACTGGCTCAGACCTGGATGGGTTTCTTCATTCCTTGAAATCAACTTGAATTTCTTCACATTTACCTGCCTCCTGCATCATCCTTTCAGCTGTTTCAAGGATCGTACAGTGGAGTAGTCGGTAGCTGAAAGGAAAAGAGGAGCCCAACAAACCTCCACTTCTATTATTGAGACATTTTCTTCAGGTATTGTGAAATTTTTGGTATCAGACATATCACCTTTTGCTCATTTAAACAATGGATGGTGTGAGCTACCACTACACACCTGGGGAGTGGGAGCTATTGCCGCACTTTGAATTTTTGCTGTGGGTGCTCAACGCGGGCTCGTCCTCTGAGTTGTTTTAGGATTGCTGGACGTTTGACTTTGTAAGTGTTCACAGTTCCTGTGTTTTAGCCTTGGAATATTTGGACTTAGGGGGGGCTCTACTGCATTTCACACATTGTATTTTGTGGAACTCCGGCGCGCAGGCTTGGGATCATTTGTCTGCGCTTTACATGTCACCACAGAGGGAATATAAAGCAGTTGCCTGTTTTTCAATTTTACATGTCAGCGCGACTTATAATTGACTGTTCAAGTAGTGTCATTATTTCAATTTCTCTGCATGAGCAGTAAACCACTCTCACTCATGCACGAGAGTTTTATCTCACTGTCATGAGCTCCACTGAATGCTTTTCTTCAGCTTTCACCCGCAATACAGACACGCTGGGTCTTCAGTGACGCTGCATGTCACCTCTTATTGGTTCTCCTACATCAACGCGTCATCGCCTGAAGCTAGAATGCGCATTATTGAAACTGTGGGAGACGCATCACACAGCGTAACCTCGCACAGCCGCCATCTTTTGGTGAGTCTTCATCAGCCTCTCGTTTGATCCCACTCATTGGCTTTTCAACACTCAAGTTTTGTATGTGCATCATTGATTTAGTGGGAGACGTACTGTATACTTCATATCTTATTAGAGTCACATTTGCAGCTGCCATCTTTTAAGTACACCATTTTATTTTGTTGGATTCTTTATTATTTTATGTGTGCCACTCATGTGACACGTACACACAATAACGTTTGAAGTAAAATCTTTATGCTCATTTTTACTTTGTGTGTTACTTCTGTGGCACACACACATTTATTTATTTGAAGTTAAATTACTCTCTCAATACTTACTGCTGCAGAGCCCTGCTCTATCATTTTGCGCTTAATTATCTTTCAAATATTAATGAGTACAGCAATTTTATTTTCTGTGTCATAGACCGAATTTAGGTGTGTCACACATTAAGGTGCGCCACAAATCTAATGTATCCATTGCACTGTAGGATATTTGGTTGTTCTAAAGTAATTACTTGATAATAAGCTAATCAGTTTAAAACTTATATTAGGCATGCAGAATGTAACTGCTCCTCCCTTCTTTCTCATGCCCCCTGGTGAGCCTCCCATAAAATGGCTAAAATGGAAAAAAGGTTTTTGAACATTATGCAAGAGTTTGTGGAGTTAGTTTGAGTGCTTAGTGTAGGTCTTCTCTTCTGCTTCACTGTTTAGGGTCAGAAGGGCAAGATGTTTTGATCACCTTCTGGAACTCACTGATTCAGAGGAAAAAGACAAAATAATTTGAAATGTGTATAAAAAACTGGATAAGCACTAATTACCCAAAGTGATCACAATATTAGAATGATATCAGTTTTCTAAAAGATTACAAAATGAAGGTGAAACTGTTGAGGGATACATCACTCAACTTAGGAAGCTTGCTTCATCATGTAAATTTGCTGCATTGTTGGATGAGAGAATCAGGGACCAATTCATGTTGGGTTACAAAATTGAGAAAATACATGAGGAGCTTTGTTTGAGGGATGAACCCTCCTTAGATGAGGTTATTCAAGTTGCAAAGAGAGTTGAACACTCTCTCAAGTGTGTTGACACCATAAAAAAGGATAAGCAGGCAACTGTTCAAGTAGTTAAGGAGGAAAACAAAACTATGACTAAATCTCATAGTGTTAGTAAGAATAAAAATAAACCCGTTGTATTTAAATGTTACAGGTGTGACAAAGTGGGCCACTTAGCCAACGACAAGAGATGTCCTGCTTTAAATGTCGTTTGTTCTACATATAAAAAAAGAGGCATATCTCAATTGTTTGCAAAACCAAGAGTCGTTCTTCCAATGTCAAGTGTGTTGAAGCTAAAATCCCAGAGGAAGACTTTGTCTGTGGCCAAATAGTTGTCCAAATTGATTCTGGTACACAGCATTAGTCTTGTCCACTTGATGACAACCAAGTAGAAGGTGAATCCACCAGGGTGTTGTTTGACTCCGGTGCTAAAATCACCATAGGTTCCAGGTTATTTTATAAAGACAAGTTGGCTAATAGGGTCTCTCTGTTGAAACCTGACATACCTCCCTTGGCATATGGTGGTGAACCTATTCCACTTCGTGGTTACATCATAAGACTCATTGAGTACAAGAACCATTACACCTCTGGCAAGATATGTGTTTCAGAGAAAGGGGACAGTATAATCAGCTGGTTCCACCAGGGGGATTTGGGTGTCATGCTCGATCCAGGTAGTGACTGTCCCATAAAGTTAAAGGATGATGTAAACGTAATCCTTGAAGGACATCATCTTGATATTAAAATAAAGGTCAAACATGCTTTCCCCAATGTTTTAGGGATGAACTTGGTTGCCTCAAGGGGTTCAAGCTTGATATTCGCCTACGCCCTGACTCTCAACCCTCTAGCTGCAAAGTAAGAAGTGTTCCCTTGTCTGTAAGGGATGAAATGAGAAAAGAGTTCGAAAAACGTATGCAGGGAGGAATAATTGAAGAAGTTGAAGGCCCCCATAGTGGCAGCCAACAAGGCCAAGGGATCCCTTAGTCTGTGTGTAGACTTGAGGCAGCTAAACAAGTGTGTGGTGGTAGATCGCTATCCTCTTCCAAACATCTCAGACTCCTGGTCTTGCTTGGGGAGGCCAAAGTATTCAGCACAATTGCCCTGGCTTTGGCCTATCACCAAAATGAAGTTGTGGAAGCTTTAAGGGACTACGCAGCCTTTATAACACCATTTGAGACATTCAGATTTGTGAGGATGCCATTTGGGCATGTGTCTGCGGCGTCCGTCTTTTAGAGTGTAATGGAAAAGCTACTCAAAGACTGTAAAGGGGTTTGTGTCTATCAAGAAAACATTCTTGTGTTTGGGAAAATGTTGTCTTAAGTCAGTTATGTGAAGCCAACCTTACCATCAAAGCTGAGAAATGTCAATTTGGTATGTCCTCCGTCCACTATCTAGGACACATTGTCTTGGGTGAAGGGATTGCTCCTAAGGCTGATTTAGTTAACACCATTGCTCGCATGCCTGCTCATTCTAGTAGGGAGGAACTCATTAAGGGCCAGATGTAGGTAATTATATTTTACCGATTCATAAATACCGAATTTTACCGATTCGGTATTTATAAATCAGTAAAATAGAAGGTGGGAGATGTAGGTAAAATTCAATTTTCAATTACCGAATCGGTAACATTCGGTATTTACCGATTCAGTAAATACTGAATCGGTATTGCCCATTGATTCCTATGGGCCTTGAAGCCCATAGGAATCAATGGGCAATACCGATTCGGTATTTACCGAATCGGTAAATATCGAATCCTGCAAGGGTGCAGGGGGTGTCACTTTGACACCCTCTAGTACCCCAAATACAGGCATGTGTGCCATGTGGCACACAGACATGCCCTAAGGGCATGTCTGTGTGTCACATGGCACAGGTGTGCATGCACAGATGTGCATGCACCCCTGCATTCGGTATTTTAACACCCAATAAGATTGGTTGGTAAAATACTGACTCTAAAGGGCCTGTGGCACTCTCAGGAGTGCCACCTACATGTGGAATTACCAAATCGGTAAAATTACAGAATCAGTAAATTTACCGAATCGGTAAATTTACCGATTCTGTAAAATACTGGCCCCTACATGGCGATTCCTAAATACCGGTCGGTAACGGCCGAATTCAGCCGTTACCGACCGGTATTTCCTCTCCTACATCTGGCCCAAAGTTTTTTAGAATGATTGAAAATTATAACAAATTCATTGAAAATGTTGCTGAGATTATTTGCTATATGAGAGCTCTCTTGAGGAAGGGTGTAGATTTCAAGTGGTGTGAGAAGTATGATCACGAGTTTGATTCACTCAAGAAAAAGCTTAGTGATGCCCCTAAACTTAAAAGTTTTGACCCTTCCAAAACATCCATTATTACAACCGACACCAGTCTCAAAGATTTGGGAGCTGTCCTTCAACAGGAAGGTGAAGGGGGAATGAAAACCATCATGTTTCTTTCTCGTGGTCTCAAGGACGCCGAGTCTCGCTACTCCGTTATTAAACGGAAGGCCTTCGCAATGTTTTGAGCCATTAAGAAGCTTAAGACGTTTTTGTGGGGAACCAGGCTTTTGGTCAAAACTGATCATAAGCCTCTCTGTGAAACTTTCTTTTTTTTAAGCGGGTTGACTGGTCTTTAGTAAATAACGAAATGGGTCATACCCCTCCAGGAGTATGATTTTGATATCAGATACATTACTTGAGTGAAGAATGGCATAGCTGATACCCTGTCGAGGCTAGTGGGAGAGGATGAAAAGGATGTCCTTGATGAAGATTGTGATGACAATGATATTCACGTGTGTGTAGTTGGAGAAGGGATCATTGATGAGCATCAATGGCGACTTGAGCTATCTTCTGACCATGTTCTTTCAGAGGTGTTATCTCTAATTCATAAAGGTTGGCACTCGAAGAAACAATCATAAGAAGAGGCTGTCAAAGGATGAGATGTCTGTTTGTGATGGTGTGCTACTACGTGGAACGAGGCTGGTTCCACCATTTAAACTTCACTAAACCTTAATCGATTTAGCCCACAGGTCACATTCTCGTATGTCGAAAACCAAGTAGAGACTTTGGTTCTCTTATTGGTGGCTAGGTATGGACCTACATGTGGAAAGAATTGTGAGAAATTGCATGGTGTGCGCCACCAGTGAGAAGTCTATGGTAACAAGGGTTCAGTCCATGGTAATCAGGGATCTTCCCCGTGGGTCCTGGAAAGAGGTGACATTAGACATACTGGTTCCAGTTCATTCAAATGATCAGCAAGTTTTCATTTTGGTACTTATAGATCTATTCTCCAGGTGGCATGAGTGCAGTTTACTTCTAGCATAGAGACTACGCGTCCTATTTAATTTCTAGAATCTCTCATGGCCAAAGAATGGTATCCTGAAACGATCCTCACAGATAATGCGGTGCAGTTAGTCTTACATGAGATGGAGGCATCCCTTAAAGGTTTTGGTATGAGGCACAATAAATGTTCTCTTTTCCTCCCAGAGACTAATGGGATCATTGAAAGGTTCAATAGGGTGTTGAAGAGAGCCATCTCTTGGGCCAATAATGCTGGTCTCAATTAGAAGGAGGAAGTTCTTTAAAAAAGTGGAAAGTTATAGGATGACCCCACATAGCACGACTGGGAAGTCACCTTTGTCCTTTTAGAGCAGGGGTCTTCAAACTGTGGGGAACATGTAGGAAACAGATCTCTTAAGCCATTTATATTGCACTATATGTGTGTGATGCCCGTGTTCTAGCCTCACCACGTCTAAGCTAGATGACGATAATCACCCTAACGATACCACCAACACCGTTACACTTTTGCCGACTTTAGTCTCCCCACCATGCACTTTAGAATCGGCCATTTTCACGTTTTTATGACTTTTACAACTTACAAAGTGACTCTATTTTTCCTACACGTTTTGTCTATGTCCTATATGTTGTATGAAAAGGTATGCATGAGAAGGGAATCCCCCTCTCACACCTAGAAAAACACCTTAACGAGTGTAACATATAGTCTGTATAACACTCCACTTTTTAGATTTTTTTTAAATTTGCACCAGCACATTTTTTTGTCCTAAATTTGTCTGACCCTCAGTCCAAGAAGCGCCAACCACCTTACATGTCCTAGCCTGGGAGAGAGATCTTGTTCCTCTCCCACATCCAGATGCAAGTACCATATTGGCGAGAGACGGAGTATTTGAAGAGCGGGGGGGGGCACCGACCCACAATACTCACTCAAGGCAATTTTCAGCCTGTCGGACCAACTACAATATCATTTGGGGCAACCAGAGGTCTGCGGAGTATAATAGGCATAATCATCGGACCCGGGGAAAAAAAACGGAAGTCCTAACTCCACTGAACCAACAGATTACAAAAAGATAGATTACGCTTACTACAGGATCTGGCCAAGTCCACCTTTGATGTTTCATATACTGACGTAAGCCAGCCTGCATGCGATGGTGCCTTAGTGTCGACCCAGAATTTACAGATCTGCCGTCTCGCCAGAAGGATTGCATAAAACAGGAAGGTCCTAGCTGGGCCAGTGACCCTCTCGTCTAAGCCAAAAATTATTAATGGCAGCGTCATACATAATGTGGTATTAAGAATGGAGTTCAATGAAACCTTTACTTCTTCCCAAAAAGGACTAATGAGGGGGCAGTCCATGAGCATATGAACATCAGAGGCTGCGGGGAGGTTACACTTATTACAGCACTTTCCTGGCTGGAATTTAGAAAGCCTTAGAGGTGAGAGGTAGGCGCGATGTAACGTAAACAGGTGATTTCGCCTCAACCAAGCTGGTTTAACCATTTTGTACAGGAGAGTAAAAGATCTTATCTATAGGTCCTCGCATTGAAGGCCCATGTCATTACCCCACTGCTCATCGGGGAGAGTAAACTCCCCGTCCACCTCCTCCAGAATGGACCAATACCAAATGGCTACCTCCTTACCCCCCGCTCACATCTCTACCAGCTGTTGTTCCAGGATACTGATCTTCCCCCGTTGCACCCTTTTCCTGCTCATCGCCCGGGCCCAGCTACCAAGCTGTACGTATTTAAATCTAGATAGAGCTGGGCATACCCTGTCATAGAGCTCCTCCCAAGAAACCAGTGACCCTCCTGCTATCAGCTCACCCCATCTTGCAATCCCTGCAGCTTTCACGGGACTTGCCAGACTGTCCTTCAAACATGGGCGAAGCCCAGGGAAGTCCCAAATAGGAGCATTGTTTGAGAAATACGCCAACCCTATTCTATTTTTTAGCTGCGCCCAGGCTTTTGCCAATGATTGTAAAATCTTTAATCTCACCTTCTTGAAAATCTTCTGGTCCCCAAACTTAAATAGGAATCTTTCAGTTGGCAACTCCGCCCCAATTAACATGGCCCTGAAAATTGCCCCATTAGATGAGCTCGATGGAGTTTTCAACAACATCCTAGAATATGATAGTAGAAACTCCCAAGCGTAATAAATCAAGTCTGGTAGTGCCAACCCTTCTTTTTTCCCTCCTCCTTCTCAGTTTCTTCCAGGCCAACCTGGTTGCCTTGTAGTTCCAGACAAACAAGTTAATTTCCCGCTGGCATTTATTAAGTTGTTTAGGGTCAAAAGCAAGTGGAATGGTGTTAAATATAAATGTAAATTTGGGAAGGATGGACATTTTGACTAAGCTTATTCTCCCTAGTATGGTCAGTGGGAGAAAGGTCCAAGATTTTAGTAGCTTCCGACATTCTTTAAAAACCAGATCTAAATTGGTCTGTGTGATATTACCATCTTCCTGAGTGATCCGTATCCCCAGATAGCGGATAGAAGGGGACACTAATAGCTGTGTATTGGAGATCTTCCAGGTCATTATCTCGGTTTTATCAGCGTTAATTTAGTACCCCGAAATCCGCCCAAATTCCTCCGCCCTTTTGACAACAATGGGGAAAGAATGAAGAGGATCCGATGTGTAGATTAGAATGTTGTCCACGTAGAGGGCTACCCGCTTTACCCAACCTCCGAACTCAAAAGAAGGGATGTTATACTCTCCTCTCAGGGTTTGCGCAAAAGGCTCAATATACAAATTGAATAGGAGGAGGGAAAGCAGGCAGCCCTGCCTCGTACCCCTCGTGATTTTAAAGGACTGAGTCAGGGCACCAGTGACCAACAATCTAGCCCTGGGGTTCCTGTACAAGAGATCAATAACTCGACAGAGTTTGGCCCCAAATTTGAACCTTCTCAGTACCGTGGCCAGATAGGGCCAATTGACCCTATCAAATGCTTTTGTAGCATCTAGGGTAAGAGTGGTCAGGGGGAGCGAAAAGGTGGAAGCGATGTCAATAGCCTCCACCAGGTCATGGGTAAGATCTGCCAACTGCCTCCCCTTTATGAATCCTTTTTGGTCTTGTTGGATAATTGAACCTGTCTCGTTCATCAACCGAGCTGACAAAATAGCTGCGAAGATCTTATAATCTTTGTTGAGGAGCGAGATCGGCCGATAGGGCCCGCAATCAGTCGGATCCTTGCCAGGTTTGGGGATCAAAACAATAGTTGCGTCGTTCCACGACCCTGGTGGTGCCTCACCATTCAAGAAAATTTCGTTAAAGAGGACAGTCAGTGTTGGAACTATGGCTGTACTCAATACACGATACAACTCCCCTGGTAGGTCGTCCGGGCCGGCCGCCTTCCCCCGCTTTAGGTGTCCTATAGCTTCACTGACCTCTACTTCAGATATTTCCTTGTCCAGATGGTTACTCTGTGCTGTTGAAAGCGTTGGCAAGATGACCTTGTCTAACCAAGACTCCCTGGCCATAGAATCGTTTATGATTACCTCCTTATAGAAGGTCCGAAAAAACTCCAGAATTGCACTCCCAATATCCGAGTTGGAGGTCCTAGATGTGGCTTCCCCTTCCAGTTTTATTTCCATAATGTGTTTTGTTGCTTGATCTGATTTTATTTTCCAGGTCAAGACTTTACCTGCAGCTTCCCCATACTCGAAATGGGAGATCTTACTCGCCTCCCATCTCTTGGCCACCCTCTCTTGTAATATGCACTCAAGATGTTTTTTCAACTCGGTCTGCTTCTCTTGGTCTTCTTCAGACCCGATGGAGGGACCGCACTTCTGATCTAAAAGATACATTTCCTGCTTCAAATTTTTAATTACCTCTCTGTAAACCTTCCCTCTGTATGAAGCTCTATTGGTTATGCAACCTCTTAGGTAGGCTTTAACATTTTTCCACACCGTCACTGTGGCAGCCGAATTTAGGTTAGGGTTTCTAAGAATGCCGTTACTTCAGCGACCAAAAAACTGGTCTCCTCTTCATCCAGCAGAATCGACCGATCAAAAGACCAGGAAGGATGTCTACGCTGCTGACCCTGTTCTAGGGAAAAGAGAATGGCTGAGTGGTCAGACAAGTGGGAGGGAAGGTATACCAGCACCTTCAATTCATCTTTGAGTTATAACTGAAAAGTGCATAGTCGATCCTCGACTTATGTTTGTATTTAAAATTCAGGAATGAGACACACGGTTTTTTACCCGCCATCTCCCTCCATAAATCTGCTAAGCCCAGAGTTGACATTATTGATATCAAGGTTTGTCTTGATTTGGAAGGTGTCAATGCTTTGGAGCTGGGTGACTTATCGAGTTTGGGATTTAAAACTATATTGGATCTTGGGATGTTATCAGATGGTTCTGTATCTTGTTCAAGTACGATGGATCATCTTGATTCGGGCCGTAATAGCCCACTAAAATGTAAGTCTGACCATCTGCAGTGATTTTTGTTGAAAGCAATCTTCCACTAAGGTCCTCCTTATGATCCAAAATCTGAACTTTGGCCTGTTTTTTAAAGATGATAAGGATCCCTCTTATGTTGGCGCTATGATCAGTGCATAAAAACTTATCTACCCACTTCTGCTTTTTCAACATGTCGTTAACTTCACTTTTGATTAGGTGCATCTCCTGGATGACAATGACCTGCGCGGGAGAGTCTCTCAGATATTGTAAAATTCTGTGTCTTCTACCCCTCACACGCAGGCCATTGACATTCCAAGATAAAATCTGCAGCAAGGTCATATCAGTGTCATACCCCCTCCCAACCACTCACTCGGATCGCCAACAGCCCTTAAGTGTAACTGCTGACCCCTCTTGACCTGGAGATTTCCACTGGTGAGATGTTTAAAGAACTTACTGGACATGACAAACTTGATGGGAACAGACTTATGAGGACCATATAACTTTTTTTCCTACCACCCCGTGCCCCCCCCTTCCCCCTCCTCCCTTGGAAAACCCACCCTCACTTATCCTGGCCAGATAGATAGCCAGCTTTGCGTCTTCGACCAGACCCCCCCCCCCCCTCCCCTCCTGCACCACTTAAGCTGCACAAAGCCTGCCAGCTGAACAGAAAGTTTAAGGCTGAGTAGCACCTACGGACATAAGTGCAGTAGGAGAAAAATACTTTTTTCCCTTTTTATTTCATTTTTTTTTTTTTTTTAGTTTCTCGTAGTTTTATAGTTGTATTTATTATTTATTACTCCCCCTTTTCTAATCCATTAAATTGGTTCTATGCTTTTTTATTTTATTTCACTTCTATTTCCCTTTTTCCTCCCTCTCCCTGTCTTCTTTTTTTTTTTTTTTAAAGTTTTCCTAAACTGTGCTCATTAGACCTCTCATTTTTTTTTAATAAAGAAACCTTCAAAGAGAGTTAAAGGCCAAACCCAATTAACTGGGGGGTCTGAATTTCTATTGCGCCCTCCCAGAATGCAGTGTGGCTAAGGAAAAAGGGGAAAGTAAAGAGACATGCTAGCTTCCCCCCTGCGAGTGCTCACTGATAGATGCTATTAGTTAATGTGCCTCAAGAGGGGATCGAATGTTGTACATTTTATTATTAAACATCACCCTTAAAAATGCAGGGAACCGCATCTGCACTGTTGCCCCCGCAGCTCTAGACTTGTCCATTTTCTGGCCAAGCTCCCACGGTCGGTCTAGGGTGGTTTTAGACAAATCGACCGGACTTCAAAAGAGAAGTCAAGTCAAGACAAGAGATTTATATAGCGCGCTACATACCCATAGGGTCTCAAGGCGCTAGAGGAAGGGTGGGGAATTACTTGTCGAATATCCAAGTTTTAAGTTGTTTTCTGAATGCTAGGTGGTTCTGAGTAAGGCGAAGGTGAGTGGGAAGTGAGTTCCAGGTTTTAGCTGCCAGGTAGGAGAAGGATCTACCTCCCATGGTGGTTTTGTTGATGCGAGGTACAGTGGCAAGGGCTTGGTTGGAGGATCGTAGCTGACGGGAGGGGGTGTAGAAGGACAATCGTGTGTTGAGGCATTCGGGTCCAAGTTCGTAAAGTGCTTTGTGTGCGTGGGTTAGGAGGCGGAAAGTAATCCTCTTATTTACGGGGAGCCAGTGGAGGTTTTTCAGGTGACCAGAGATGTGTTCTTTACGCGGTATGTCTAGTATGAGCCTGGCTGAAGCGTTCTGGATGCGTTGGAGTTTTTTCTGGAGTTTTGCGGTGGTACCGGCGTATAGTGTGTTTCCGTAGTCCAGGCGGCTCGTAACCAGTGCGTGGGTGACCGTTTTTCTAGTTTCGGTGGGGATCCAGCAAAATGTTTTTTTGAGCATGCGAAGAATGTTGAAGCAAGATGATGAAACGGCATTGACTTGTCTGGTCATCGAGAGTGAGGAGTCCAGGATGACGCCCAGGTTCCGTGTGTGGTCCGTCGGGAAGGGTGCTTTTCCAAGGGCTTCTGGCCACCAAGAGTCATCCCAGGCGGAGGGGGAGGTGCCTAAGATGAGGACTTCTGTTTTGTCTGAGTTCAGTTTCAGACGGCTGTGCTTCATCCACTCGGCTACTTCTTTCATTCCTTCGTGTAAGTTGGTTTTGGCGGTGTTAGGGTCTTTGGTGAGTGATAGGATCAGTTGAGTGTCATCCGCGTAGGAGATGATGTTGAGATTGTGTTGGCGAGCGATGGCCGCAAGGGGGCTCATGTATACGTTGAAGAGGGTGGGGCTGAGTGACGATCCTTGTGGCACGCCGCAGATGACTTCAGAGGCCTCTGACTTGAATGGTGGGAGGCGGACTCTCTGAGTTCTTCCGGTGAGGAACGAGGTGATCCATTCCAGTGCTTTTCCTTGGATTCCTACGTTTCTGAGGCGCTGTAGAAGGGTGCTATGACAGACTGTGTCGAAGGCAGCGGAGAGGTCGAGGAGGATGAGGGCGACTGTGTCTCCATTGTCCAGTAGAGTTCGAATGTCGTCTGTTGCTGCGATAAGTGCGGTCTCAGTGCTGTGTTTGGCTCAGAAGTCGGACTGTGAGGGGTCGAGGGATTTGTTGGTTTCGAGGAAGGAGGCGAGTTGGTTGTTGACAGCTTTCTCAATGACTTTGGCCGGGAATGGAAGAAGCGAGATGGGGCGGTAGTTTTTGAGTTCGGTGGGGTCGGCTGTGGGTTTTTTCAGAAGGGCGCTGAGTTCTGCGTGTTTCCAGATTTCTGGGAAGGTGCCGGAGTTGAGGGAGCAGTTGATGACGTCTCGGAGGTGTGGTGCTATGATGGAGTCTGCTTTGTTGAAGATGTGGTGAGGGCATGGGTCAGTTGGGGATCCTGAGTGGATGGAGTTCATTCAGGCGGATGGTGTCCTCAGTGGAGATTGGGTTCCAGTCATTGAGGGTGTTCAGGGGGCGTGAAGGTCCTGCAGAAGGTTGGGTGGGTTGGTCTCCGGGTCGGTTGTTGAAGCTGTTGTGGATGTCTGCGATTTTGTTGTGGAAGAAGGAAGCTAGGGAGTCGCAGAGGACTTGGGAGGGGGTGATGTCGTTGGAGTTGGCTGATGGGTTGGTAAATTCTTTGACGATGTTGAATAACTCCTTGCTGTTGTGGGCGTTGTTATCTAGACGGTCTTTGAATGCGGCTTTCTTGGCAGACCGGATTAGTTGGTGGTGTATGCGGGTGGCGTTTTTGAAGGCGTCCCTGGTGCAGGTGTTTGGGTCTTTTTTCCAGGCCTTCTCGAGGGAGCGACAGTGTTTCTTCGATTTCTTAAGATCATCGTTGAACCAGGAGGCAATTTTGCTGCCTGGTTTGCTTTGACGTTTTTTCAACGGTGCTAGGATGTCGGCGCTGTTGGATATCCATTGGGTGAGGTTAATGGCTGCTTGGTCGGGGTTTGAGGAGTGGGCGGGGGGTTTAGAAGAAGCGATGAGGAGATCTGGTCGATGGTGATTTTGTTCCAGTTTCTTCGCATGGTGGGTTGAGGATGGTTGTGGATTGTGGTCTTATTGTAGGTGAAGTGAACGCAGCTGTGGTCCGTCCAGTGAAGAGCTGTGGTGTGACTGAAGGAGACATGTTTGCTGGAAGTGAAGATAGGGTCGAGTGTGTGACCTGCAATGTGGGTGGGGGTAGTGACCAGTTGTTTGAGTCCGAGGTTGGCAAGATTGTCCAGAAGGGTGGTGGCGCTGCTGTCGTTGCTCTTTTCCAGGTGAAAATTGAGGTCTCCCAATAGAATGTAGTCCTCGGAGGGGAGGGCGTGTGGGGTGATAAAGTCAGTGATGTCGTCACTGAATTGTGCACGGGGTCCTGGAGGCCGGTAGAGGAGGGTGCCTCTGAGTGTGGTCTTGGGGTCGGTGTGGATCTGGAAGTGGAGGTGTTCGGCGCTGGCAAGGTTGACGTCTGAGCTGGTTGAGATGCGGATGGAGTTCTTATGGATGATAGCAATGCCTCCTCCTGTTTGCTCGATGCGGTCCTTACGGATGATCTTGTATCCTTCCGGGATGGCAATGGCGATGTCTGGGGCTGAAGAAGCATTCATCCATGTTTCTGTTAGGAAGGCGACGTCCGGTGAGATGGTGTCGAGTAGATTCCAGAGGTCGATGGCGTGTCTGTGGACCGAGCGGGTGTTGAGCAGGATGCATTTTAGGTGGTTGGTGTCAGGTCTCTGATTGGTGTTGGTAGATGAGGAGCTGGTTTTGGTGCCGTCGAACTTGCAGGAGTTGCAAGAGAAGGGTCCATGGGTGAGTCCAGGAGCGCCTTGGATGCAGTTGGGGGAGCGGCCGGGGTTAAGGGCTAGGAGGGTGGAGGCGTCGTAAGTAATGCAGGAGGGCTGGGCAATGCGAGGGCCAGGGGGTATGGCGCTGGGCGCGGTCCAGGCGCGGACGGGCGTAGACGGGCTTACCTTTGGCGCACCTTCGGCGCGGCCGTAGCGCGTGGACACTGCGCGTTGGTGCATCTGACATAAGTGGAGAGGTGGAGGGGGGCGGAGCGTGGGAGGGGGAGCAGGGAGGCGGGAGCGTAGGGGGAGGGACGGGCTGCAGGCACAACAAAATGGACGAGGGGAAAACAACAGGATCGGGTGATGCGAGTTGGCGGTGGGAGACGGGCACAATGTCAATTACAGACACAAAGATAGCAATGCGGACCGTTCCCAAGTGGAAAAGTGTTACACGGGCCAGGCAATGCGGATATGTCACAGTTAACTATTCTCACCAAACTAAGTAATGCAGAGCGCTACGCAGCGGAGCGGGTGTAGCCTCAATTAAGATAAATTTTCAATTAGGCATACAAAGAGATGCAGAGCGCTATGCAGCGGAGCTTGTGTAGACTGAAATAATACAAGTTTTCAATTAGGCATACAAAGAGATGCAGAGCCCTACGCAGCGGAGCGTGTGTAGACTGAAATAATACACGTATTCAATTAGGCATACAAAGAGATGCAGAGCGCTACGCAGCGGAGCGTGTGTAGACTGAAATAATACAAGTTTTCAATTAGGCATACAAAGAGATGCAGAGCACTACGCAGCGGAGCGAGTGTAGACTCAATTATAATAAGTCACAAGTATGGCAGAGGTAGGGGAGCAGCGCTACGATACCAGAGGAAGCGCTATGGGCTCAGGAGGAATGGTGGAGCAACCGCTTCAATGTCAATGACTTGGCCTTCAATGCAAGGTTCTGGATTTTTTCTTTCAAAGTGTAAGTGAGGAAGTTAACTAGAATCTTTCTTGGTTTTATATTCCCAGGGTTGAGGCGGAAGGGATCTCGATGTATCCTCTGAATGTCTCTCTCTAATACATCTGTGGTCTCGTCCAGATTTAGGGCATTTTTTAGTAGTGACACCACAAACGTCTTAATGTCTCCAGCTTCTTTCCCCTCAGGGATTTTCAAAAGTCGCAGATTATTTATTCGTGAGTAATTTTCCAGCGACTCAACCCTTTCCTTCATGGCATCCCCCTCTCTCCATAAGCATTGAATCTTGGTCTCAGCTGGCTCCAAACTTGCTTTTAACACCCCCCTGAGCCTTCCAAGGTCTCAGTTCTTTCATAGAGACCATCTACCTTTTTTTCGAGCGTTTCACATGCTGCCCTGATTTCATTTTGATTCATTTTTGAGACCATAAAACCGCTCCTTATTTCTTCCCTCATAGCGGTTAGAAGCACCTCAATCGGACCGCCTGCCCCTTTCTCTCCATCAATTGACACCCCATTAGACATATTGCCCCCCCAGGGTCACCGGAATCCCTGAGATTAATTACAGGCCGCAAGGCCTCCATTTTTTCAACCGGGATGATGGAATCATTCTCCTGGTCGGGGCTAGTCTCATTTAAGGGTGGAAAGGGGGTGCCACTAACGGGCACTGTAACGGGCGCTGTAACTGGAAGAATGTCCAATACCTGAGGTAGTGCTTTGAAGTAGGAAAGCAAGGAGGGTGTAATCTGGGCTGCACTGCCGAGAGGGCACTTGTTTTTACCAATGCCCCTTTTCTGGGAGCTGCTACTTACTTTGAAGCGTTTGTTTCCCCCCCCTCCTTTTGGACCCCTGACTCGCTCCAGCTTTATCCCTTGCTGTGTCTACCTCGCTGCAGCCTCCTCATATGCCTCCTCATATGTCTCGAAAGAATCACCTTCAACCTCCGCCTCCACGTCACTTTCCTTTTCGGGAGGGTGAATTACTTCCTCGGTGGAAATGTGACTTCTGGGGCCCTTCCCCTGCCTTTTGTTTGAAGCTCCCAGCTTTTTACTGGGACGTTTTTTGGGGATACACACTCGGCGCCCTTCGTAGCCTCAACCCGAGCCCCCACCTTACTTTTACTTCTTGCTACCGCTAATGCTGCTCCCATGTCCTTCTCTTTTTCCTGCTCCTCCACGCTTCCTTTGATATCTCCTTCGGGCTCCGTGGGTCGAAAGATCGGAAAGACTGGATGGGCCACCGCCTCCCCTCCTCTCTCTCCACGAACACTCCCTCCGAGGAGTCCGCGGGCCACCGCCTTGCGGCCTCGCCTTAGCTCCACGGCTGCCTGCTTCGACCGGAGGAGAGAGGTGGAGGGGAGGGGTCCCAAGCCCACTCCAAAGCACATCAGCTCCGCAGCAGTACAGGGTAGACGGGTTGAAACCTCTAAGTCACGCGGCGGTTTAGCTCCGGGGGAACAAGGTTCGCTCTCCGCAATCCGACACCATCTCCTGCGCCTCTAAACAGCCAGAAATGCCGGCAGCATGAAACTTGCTGCGGGGCCGGGACCGTCTGATCATCACGTTTTCATAAAGATCCTGAGGAAAGCCAGATTTAAGAGAAAGGCACTGGCTGAAACATGTCGACCCATAATGGATGTAGGAAGTCGTAACTAACCACCAAACATCCTTATGCCTTGTTTGAACCGCTGACGGTGGCCCAGTAATTAAAATTTAATTTTCCCTTCGGTACTGGGATCCCCGCCAAGCCATTTTAAATTTCACTTCACTACCCCCAACACTGCACTCTCAGAAAAATACCAGCTTTGCTGTAATCAGGCGTCGTAGCAAACCCAGGACACATTAGGTATCACTGGGTGGGCCCGATGATGAAGCATGCCACCAACCAGGTTGGTGGGTGAGGGCTTCATGATCACACGACAAGGTGCCAACTGATAAAACAAGTCAGAGTCCAACCCATAAAGTCACATGTAGCTAGTCTCTTTTGCTGATACATATAATCCCACAGGGACTCGGACTAGCTAACTAGTCCTCTCTCTCTCTCTTGATACACCTACTTTGTGGAACTAGGGCCAGAGACAAATAACAGGTACACAATGACAGTGAAAGGATGGGAGGCCGGGATAGGGGAAACGTGGATGGCTGCTAAGATAAAGAGGAGAAGGCAAGGCAAAAAGGCACAGAGGAAGAGAGAAGTACAGGCTGCAGTAACAACGAGACTAAACAGCTTCCCGTGTGGACAAACCTGAATCGGAGAGCAGAGCAGGGAGGCACTGAGATGGGGTATAGAGAAACTTGCTGAAATGGTCGATATAGGATGGTGGGCATTTCATACGGCACAAGAAAAGAGAAGAGAAGAGAAGCAAATGAATGGGTCTGTACAGTTATAGATTCCTTTGCTACATATTGTAAAATAAATAACTACAAATGTGACTGTCATGTTAGTTAAACAAGTTATTTGTCTTTGTCATGAGCACAGGAGCACTGTACTGCATGACGAGCTGAGCTCGTCATGAGCATGGAAGGGGTTTCTTTTTTTGAAGATGTACACAAACATCACATTTCCATCCTGAAGATGAACTAAACGTGTGTCTTTTTTTAAATGCCTCAATGAAGATTCTCAAAAAACGTGTATTCAGATAATGCCCACATTCAGACAGTAGCAATTCACTTGAAGAGAACCGTGAAAAGAGAATCAAGGGCCATATTATAAAGACAGGCGATAACATTATTGCCGTTTTAGCGGCAGAAAAATGCAGCTAAAACGGCGAAATTGGGCTTGATAATATGCTCTATGGAATTCCAATTGAAGCCCATGTTAGATGTGAAGGACGTCTAACATGGGCTTCAATTGGAATTCCATAGAGCATATTCTCAAGCCCATTATCGCCGTTTTAGCGGCAGTTTTCTGCCGCTAAAATGGCGATAATTTGATCGCCTGTCTTGATAATATGCCCCCAAGTATCTGCTTGTTTATTATTGGCATTAGTCATTAAGAACGGCACCACTCAGGTTGTGTGCGCAGTTTTAAATGCTAAGAAGCCCACCTATTACTGCCAACACAAATAACAAATGCACTGAGAACTTTCCCACTTTCCTCTGAACAAATAATACAGAACTTCTAAAGTCCTAAATGTTTAAAATAAAAGGTATAAGCAAGAAAAGGAAATCCCCAGGGGTAAGCTAATTTTACCTGTCTGAGCAACCCTTTTCCACGTAAGTGTTTCAATATTGAGATTGAAAATGCATTGCACACTTCACGTCAGCAGCAGCGCTTTATTGTGTGAGGGATGGCAAGCAACAAACAAAAAGCACCAGGGAACTGCAGCGTTAGTGAACAAAAATAAAAACAAGTCGAGGCTGGTTAAACAGTGGAGCAGCTTAGTGACCTGACCCTGGAACCCGGGCCATGCAAAGCACACCTCGCTTCCGTCCTGTGTGATTCTGGGCAATTCAGTTACATGCTGGCAGGCAAAACCTAAAAAGAAGAATATCTGAGGCCCACTGCGCCAAGTAAATGGGAGCAGCTAAAATGAAATCTCCCTGAGTGCTGTAAGTGTAAATCTTGTGGGAGTCTTGTCAGGCCACAGAGACCTCCTCTGATGGTGCCGCAGATCACAATGTTAAAGAAAACCTGCTGTGTCGCTGTGCTTTTAGGGCAGTACCAGTCAATGACGCAGCCAGAGAGCCAGTGCAAAGGAGATACCAAATATTGCACAACGCTGAAAAAAAACCTCAACACTAAGGAGCTCCAGCGGAGAAGTCTAAATGTTGGGGGCTCACGCGGTGCATGGATGATTGATGTAGAAAATGTCCGTGCAGAGCACACAGTTCTAGCCCCTGCCCATCTGATATTCAACTGGCAATGCTAAGCAAAGCGCTCCGTTACCTTCGGTCGAGTTTGTTTAACTTCAGTTGAGTTCCTGCTAAAGAAACGTGCACTCTATGGAGTTGGGAACAACAGTAATAAAAGCCTTTAACAAATCGTCTCGGACATGCCATGACGCTAGATAATTAGGGGCATATTAGCAAGGAGTAGCGATATTTATCGCTAAATGTGCTTAGCGCACTTTTTTTATCGCTGCCTATCGCCGGATATTATTGCAGAGGTAACGTGCTATTGACAACGTTTATCTCCAATGCGATAAAATATCCGGCGATAGCAGCTCAATGCGAGAATATCGCTAGAAATTCAGCGATATTCTCGCATTAACTCCAATGGGGGTTTAATGTGATTATCCACCCCCCATTGAGTATACAGGTAAGTCAACTTTTTAGCAGGCTTTAGAATCTAGTGATAATCGCGCTTAGCGCAATTTTTTCTATCGCTTCGACTGCCTTGCTAATAGGCGATAGCTGTGTTAGCGACTGTTTTCAGTCGCTAATAGTTTTGGTACGCCCACTTTGCATGTCATTAGCGATAAATATCGCTGACATGCAAAGCGGGCCCCTAGCCTGTAGCTATCGCCTATAAGATGTCGCGAACTGCTGTTAGCGACAGCTTGCTAATAGGGTGATAAAAATATTGCCGCTTTAGCAGGAAAATGTCCCGCTAAAGCGGTGATATTGCCCTTGCTAATATGCCCCTTAGTTCCTAGGCATAAGAGGCAAGAATGTAAAAACAAGGTGTCGGAGGCAAGAATGTAAACAAAATGTGTGTCGGCAGGATCAGATAAATGGTGTTAAGAAGTACACTCTAAATGTGTGCAGCCAGGGAAAGAAAACAAAATGTAAACAGTAAACGCTGAGCAATCTTAAGCAAAAACAACAAATGCTGTGTGTGGAGCCAGCAAATTAAAGTAGTTCCACCCATCAAAGCGACAAGTGGCAGATGAGAATGACCACGGGAGATGATAAGACAAAGGCACCTGGAACAACAGGAAATAGAATACCTACAACCAATGAAAAGGAGGAAAAGCAAAGTGACAAGCACACGGACCAATAAGAAAGGAAGGCAAGATGTCAGTCCCTTTTAAGATATATTAAATGCAATAGATATCACAAGCACAGCGCAAGTGTTGTTCAGGCAAAACTTAAAAATAAGGTAAATTCTCCTGGGGCATTGGATTTGAAGACGCAGGAGGCTTACCATTTTTGTAATGTTGCTAGAGAGGCTGCTGCACTGCCTGCAGCCCCCGACAACATGAAAAAATATACTTGGTGGTGCCCCTGCCCCTTCTAGGGATATCACCATGCTAAAATAAAATCATATAGCCCTCACAGGGCATCATGGGGCTGTGCGTGACATACGTTGGCCGCAGGACCTCGCCTGTAACCAGACACTGTGTCTAAGCCCTCGCTGGCCTTTGGCTGTGTGTCCTGTGGGCTTGCCTATAAGGCCTGGCCTCCGGCCAAATCCTGTGTCCAATCCCCCACATGGAAGTTACCCAATGCAAAGCACAGCCTTCTGGCATGTACAGCGTGCAGTTGTTCTCAGAGGTTCAGGCAGCACTCAGGCAGAATTACAGACTTTGTCAAAGAGTCAAAACAACAAAATATAACAAGTGAGCCTATTGGCTTTAGAAATGTTGAGAATAATAATTATATACAAAGCAGATCTATGATCTTTCTCTTGCAATCTGGCTAGCGAGTTCACAACACTGTGTACGGAGGTGCACGAATCATAGTAAGTTTTTGGTGGGGAACAAATTATAACTTTAATTTGTTACTATAACTTTAGAATTTATAATGTTTTTTAGTTTCAGTTGGTTTTGTATACAACAAAATAGTAATGTTTTTGTAACTAAAACTTATCCGCAAGCTTTGGTTATTTAATTGAATTTAATTTTTTTTTAAATAAAAATGTGTTTGAAATTGTAGAGTGAAACGTAGCCGAGTCGAGCACTGTTGAATGGAATGTCATATAATACAGTGGAGGAGAATTTGAATTAATTTGAATTTATTTGAATTTGTAGAACGCACGTACACTATGCAGTTTCTTGGCGCTAGGGGTTATTTTACTGGGCAAGAAAGGCACAGCAGGCTAGGAGCTGAACGCTTGCTGAAACAAAAAAGTTTTAAGGGCCTTGCGAAAGTCCATATAGGAGGATGAAAGTCTAACAGGGGACGGGAGTGCGTTCCAGAAGGTAGGAGCAAGGACCGAAAATTTCTGACCTCCCGATCTTTGTTTCTTAAAACGAGGGATTACCAAAAGAGATTTGGTGGACGAGCGCAGGTCTCTAGAAGGGCAGTAGTTAGTAATGGCCGAATTTATAAAGGCGGGAGCCGTGCCCACACGGGCCTGAAAAGTAAGGCATCCCAGTTTAAAAAGGGCCCGTTGTTTGATAGGGAGCCAGTGTACAGCAATAAGCAAGGGAAAGGAATGGTGGGATTTGGATAGGCCATATACCAGGCGTGCTGCCTGGTTCTGCACCAGTTGAAGGCGTTGGAGTGCGTAAGCGGGGACACCGTTACAAATTATATATCCATAATCGAACTTAGATCGGACCATAGCCATTAAGATCAGTTTGCAGGGGGAGAAAAAAACTGAGATATTTTCCTAATGATACACTGGGTAAAGAAACAGGAGGAAACAACAGAACTAATGTGGGAGTGAAGTGTCAAATGATGATTGAGTGTAATGCCAAGGATTTTAACTGAGTGTGATGGGGTGGGGGGTAAACCTAGAGAAGGGGGCCAAAACGAGGGGGGCCAAGGGTTAACACTGCCACCAGTCAAAACCAACTCTGTTTTATCCGGGTTGAGTTTAAGGTGGTTCGCATTCATCCAATCCCGGATAAACAGCATAACGGACTGGAAGCTAGTGATACCTGATGTGAGGTAGGATAAATTAAAAATGAGTTGGAGGTCATCATGTAATTATACACTGTGACCTCCATTTGTTGCAGTGCAAAAATAAGGAGAAAAATATAAAGGTTAAACAAAAGAGGGGAGAGGGAGGAACCCTGAGGGACACCGCATTGCACCCTGCGAGGCGGGGCAGAGAACTCGGACAGATGGACAGCTTGCATACGGTCAGACAGGAAGGAGCCGAGCCAGGCCAATATTGGTCCCCCTATGCTCGCCACTTCGACACGGGATAAGAGAATGGGATGGTCCACCGTGTCAAAGGCGGCGGACAAGTCCAGTAGGGCAAGGGCCTGGGGGGTGTTGGTATCGAGCCCCTCCCTGAGCTGATCCATGACCGAAATAACCACCTTCTCGGTGAAATGCCGAGGACGGAAACCCGCCTGGCAGTGTGCAAGGTAGTTACTATCCTCTATAAAAGAGCTGAGCACCTGGCTGACATGGGACTCAGCAACCTTTCCCGGAAACGGGAGAAGGGATATAGGGCGATAGTTTGCCGGGGAGGCTGGGTCCGCCCCAGGTTTTTTTAATATGGGAATGATTGTAGCGGTTTTGAAAGGGACAGGGACAGTGCCATGCGTGAGGGAATCATTCAGGAGAGTGAGGACAGGAGATGAGCAGTCTGAGAAAATCTGACAGAGAATGCGGGCCGGGCAAATGTCAGCTGGAGAACCTGACTTGACACGCTTAAGTAGGGGGAGGAGGGATTCTCTAGTCAGTGCAGGAATGTGTGTAAGAGACAGGTTATTGCCTGGCGGTTGGGGATCAGTGAAGGTGGGCGAGGGGGGAGGGATATTAGCCTTAATGTGAACTATTTTCTCAATAAAAAACTCATTGAGTGAGTCACATAGGGCCTGAGAAGGGGGGATCTTAGGCAGAGTTCTATCCAATGGAGCCAGCACGTGGCCGGTGGCAAAAATCTCACGCGGCTGGCTTTCCGCAGCTAGAATACGCCCGAGAAGTATTCTGTCTTGGCTACTAAGATATCTTTTTTTTATTCACTAAGGATGGTAATATAGTGTTGTCTGTGGGTAGGGCAGTATGCTAGCCTCCAGGCTCGTTCAGCCTGTCGCACCTTCAGTTTCTTGGCTTTGAGGCCAGGGCTGAACCACCTGTTGGCATTGTGGGTGCGGTTGATGGTAACCCGCTTCAGAGGGGCCACCAGGTCGCAGGTTTTGGTAAGCCAGCGCTCTAAGGTGGTTACCTGAGAGTGTAGAGCCGAACCCGACAGATCAGGGCAGGTGGTAGTTAATGAGCCACACAAAGACGGAATATCGACTCGGTTCCAGTTCCTTGCCCAGGTGTTTTTAGGGAAAAGAGGTGTTTTTGTGAGACTAAGATCCAAGGAAAAGGCAAGCAAGGAGTGGTCAGACCATGTGCAGGGCGCAATGATAGGGGTGGCAATCGGAATATTTAATGTCCATATCTGATCAAGAATGTGGCCCCGGTTGTGAGTGGGTGCATGGACGTGCTGAGTAAAATTAAGACTGAGCAGCAATTGGGTAAAGTCTTTGGACATTGTATCTTCGGCAGGATCATTAGGCCAAAAATTAAAATCTCCCAAGACAAGGACTGAGGCACTGTTGACTGCCAGGGGGCCAGCAAGTCCTGGATGGCAGGAAGAAAACCAGGGGATGGCTGAGGTGGCCGGTACATTAGCACACATGTAATTGGAATCTTAAAGGAAACAGAGCGCACTACAAGGCAGTCTGCTGCTGGTATCGCGGGTGATGCCAGTGTCTGAAAATGGAGTCCCTCACGTGCAATCAGGGCGACCCCGCCACCCACCCTCCCCTCCGGTCGGTCAGCACGGAATACAAAGTAGTGGGGCGGGAGGGCCGCCAGGACGCTGGGTAAGGAGTCCGGGCGATACCATGTTTCATTTAAAAACAACAGGTCTGGTTAGTTGGAATCCAAAAGGCTGAATATTTCAAGTTGGTGCTTAACAGCGGACCTTGTGTTCAAAAGGAGAACAGAGGTGGTGGGAGAGGAAGTGGGGATAGAGGGGCACGGAAAAGACACCATCGTGGAAGGGTGAGGGGCCTTTGAGAAGGACAGGGGAGGCAAGAGGTGAGCAATACCAAGGGCCTGAACACGAGACAGTGTCTCAGAATTGAGCAACCAGTAATTTTGGAGAGAACGCAATTGTGCTGAAGAGTATGTTAAAAGACGTGCATGGGGATGTGCCCCTAGCCCCGGTCGCCTGCGGACGGGCGCAGACGGGCTTAACTTTCGCGCAACTTCGGCGCGCAATAGTCGCTCCCGCTGCGCTTCCGGAAACACATGTGTGCTTTATGCGGGAGAGCCTCGGACAACTAGACTGCCTAGTCTGGTCTCCGTGTCCTTCAGGCTCTCCCAAAATGGCGCCCGCTTTCCGCCCGAGCGGCTCAGAGAGCCGTGGGGGAAGAGCCGCCCTCCCCGCAACGGCAGAGGAGCTGCGATGGACCGGGGCGTGTGCAGCCACAAGAGATGGTAAGCCCACAGTAATGCAGAGTGTCAAAGAATAACAGCAATTTAAAAAAATACAAGGCGCCTGCACCTGATCGTACAGCGCGCCAGGATCAGCATATGCAGAATGTTAAAAATAACAGCAATATAAAAATTACAAGGCGCCTGCACCTAATTGTGCAGCAGAATGTAGTGTTGGAGTGCTGGAGTGTCAAAGAGTAAAGTGGAGTTAAGTCAAGTGGCATAGAGTGGAGTGCCATACAGTGGAGTGTCAAAGAGGGTCATGTCATAGAGTGTTGTGGCACGTAGTGTTGTGACAGAGTGTCGTGACTTAGAGAGTCATGGCCTCGAGTGTCATGGTGTCGAGTGTCATGGTGTACAGTGGATAGGTGTAGAGTGGAGTGGCTTAGAGTGAAGTGATGTAGAGCAGAGCTGCACAGATTGTGGTGGCATAGAGTGTGGTGGCGTGTAGTAGAGTGGAGTAGTTTAGAGTGTGCTGGCATGTCATAGAGTAGAATGGAGTGACGTATCATATAGTGGCATGTCCTAGAGTGGAAGAGCATAAAAAGTGGAGTGCTATAGAGGCAAAGGTGTGGCATACAGTGGAGTGGTGTGTTTCACACTGAAGTGTCATAGAGTATCATAGAGTGGAGGGTCATGCAGTGGCATGTCCTAGAGCTGAGTAGCGGGTCATAGAGTGGAGTGGCATCTTATACAATGGAGTACAGTGGAGTGGCATAGAGTGGAGTCTCAGAGATTGTCAGACAGGGTTACATCATAGAGTGCTGTGGCATACAGTGGAGTGGCATACAGTGGAGTAGTGCATAGATTGGAGTGACAGAGTAGAGTGACATAGACTGGAGTGGCACAGACTGGAGTGGTCTAGAGTGGAGTTGCATGTCAAATAGTAGAGTGGTGTGTTCTATAGTATAGTGGTATGTCATAGAGTAGAGTGGCATGGAGTGGCATAGAGTAGAGTGCAGTGTTAAAGAGTAGAGTGGGGTGTCATAGAGTGTAGTGGAGTGGCGTGTGATTGAGTGGTGTACAGTGTAGTAGAATGGCCTAGAGTGGAGCAGAGTGTTATAGAGTGGAGTGGGGTTGACTGGAGTAGTGTGCTGTAGAGTACAATGTCATAGAGCAGCATAGCGTAGAGTGTCTTAGAGTAGAAGGGTTTAGAGTGGAGTGGAATGTCGTAGAGTGGAGTGTTGTATTGTAGAGAGAAGTGCTGTGTCATAGAGTGGAGTGGTATCTTGCAGAATGGAGTGATGTGGAGTATCAGAGTTGAGTGTTGTAGAGTGTAGTGGCGTGGAATATAGCAGCATGTCATGGAGTAGAATGGCATGTCATAGAGTGGAATGGAGTGGTGTGTTGTAGAGTGTCAGAGTGGAGTACACTGGCATAGAGTATAAGGGCCTAAAGTGGAGTAGACTGCTGAAAGTGAAGTGATGTGCTGTGGACTAGAATGGAGGACTATGTCATAGAGTAATGTACCGTACAGTGTGTCAGGGTGTAGGGGTATAGAGTGGAGTGACAGTGTGGACTGGCTTACAGTGGAGTGGTGTGTTGTAGAGTGGGGTGGAGTGATGTGGTGTGTCGTACAGTGGAGTGGTGTGTCATAAAGTGGAGCGGTGTGTCATACAGTACAGTTGAGTGGTGTGGAGTGGCAGAGTGGAGTGTCATAGAGTGAAGTGGCATGTCGTAGAGTCCAGTGGCATGTCGTAGAGTGGAGTGGCTTTTCATAGAGTGCCACACAGTGGAGTAGAGAGGCATGGAGTGGCATAGAGTGGACGGGCATAGAGTGGAATAGAGGCATAGAGTGGAATAGAGTATTGTAAAGTGAAGTTATGTGGAGCGGAATGTCAGAGAGTAAAGTGATGTGGCATGCCATAGAATGGTGTGTAATTGAGTGTCTTAGAGTTGAAGGGAGTAGATTGGAAGAGCGTAAAGTAGAGTGGATTGTGGTACAGAGGATTGGCGTGTCTTACAGTGGAGTGGTGTGTCGTAGAGTGAAGTGGCCAAGAGGGTTCTAGAATGGAGCGCAGTGTTATGGAGTGTAGTGATGTGATGTGTCATTCAGTGGAGTGGTACGATGTGGAGTCGGTTGTTGTGGATTGTCTTAAAGTAGAGTGAAGTGGAGTGGCATGTCATAAAGTGGTGTGTCATTGAACGTCCTAGAGGGTTGTTGCGTACAGTGTCATGATGTACAGTGGATAGGTGTATAGTGGAGTGGAGTGGAGTAGAATGGCGTAGAGTGGGGTGGCATAAAGTGGGGTGGCATCGAGTGGGTGGCATGTAGTAGAGTAGAGTGGAGTAATGTACAGTGGAGTGGCATGTCATAGAGTAGAGAGGAGTGTCATAGAGTGGCATGTCGTAGACTGTCCTAAAGTGGAGTGCTGTAGAGTGGATTGGCATGTCAAAGAGGGGAGTGGCGTGTTGCACAGCGGAGTGTCATGGTGCATCATAGAGTGGAGTTGTGTATAGTTCAGTGGCTTGTCATAGAGTGGAGTGGAGTGTCATACAGTGGAGTGGTGTGTCATACAGTGGAGTACTGTAGAGTGGCACAGAGTGGAGTCTCATAGAGTGGACTGTCAGGCAGTGTTACATCATAGAATGTTGCAGCATAGAGTGTTGTGGCATACAGTGGAGTGGCGTACAGTGAAGTGGCACATAGATTGGAGTGACAAAGAGTGGAGTATCGTAGACTGGAGTGGTGCAGATTTGAGTGATGTAGAGTGGAGTGGTGTGTCAAAGAATGGAGGGGCGTGTCATAGAGTACAGTTGATTGTCATAGAGTAGAGAGGCATGGAATGTCAGAGTGGAGTGCACTGTTAAAGAGTAGACTGGAATGTCATAGAGTGTAGAGGAGTGGCATGTGGTAAAATGTCATACAGTGTAGTAGAGTGGAGGGTCACAGAGGAGAGTAGAGTGTTGTAGAGTGGAGTGGTGTTGAGTGGAGTAGTGTGTTATAGAGTGTGGTGGAGTGACGTGGCATAGAGTGGCATTTGTAGAGTGTCTTAGAGTGGAAGGGCATAGAGTGGAGTGGTTAGAGTGGCAGGCATGTAGTAGAGTGGAGTGTTGTGTCATACAGTGGCATGCTGTGCCGTGCAGTAGAGTGGCATCTTGCAGTATGAAGTTATGTGGAATATCAGAGTGGAGTCATAGAGTGCAGAACACTGGTATAAAGTATAAAGGCCTAGAGTAGAGTATTGAAAATGGAGTGAAGTGCCATGGATTAGAGTGGAGTGCCATGTCATAGAGTGACATTTCATAAAGTGTGTGAGAGTGTAGAGGTATACAGTGGAGATGTATAGAGTGGACTGGCATACAGTGGAGTGGTGTGTCATAGAGAGGAGTGGAGTGGTGTGGCATACAGTAGAGTGGCATGCCGTAGAGTCTAGTGATGTGTTGTAGAGTGGAGTGGCATTTTGTGGAGTGGAGGGTATATCGTAGAGTGTCATACAATGGAGCAGATCGGTATAGAGTGGCATAGAGTGCATAGGCTTTGAGTGAATTAGAGTATTGTATAGTGAAGTGACGTGGAGTGGCGTGTCATGGAATAGAGTGATGTGAAGTGATACAGTGGTGTGTCATAGAGTAGAAGGGCGTAGAATGGAAGGGTGTAGAGTGAAGTTGCATGGGGTATAGTGGAGTGGCGTGCCTTACAGTTGAGTGGTGTGCCGTATAGTGGAGTGGCAAGGAGGGTCGTAGAATGGAGTAAAGTGTTGTGTCGTCAAGTGGAATGGTACGTTGTAGAGTGGTGTGGAGTGGTATGGTGTATTGTAGCGTAGAGTGGGGTGGCATGTCATAGCCTAGCATGTCATAGAGTGTCTTAGAGTGGAAGGGCGTAGAGTGGAGCGGCGTGGAGTGGAGTGCAATACAGTGCAGTGGAGTGGTGTGTCTTACAGTGAAGTGGTGTGTCGTACAATGGAAGGTTGCATTTTGGGGGTGCATCAGGGGGCCTTGGGCCCCTAGCACCCTTGCAATAGCATTCACAATTTGCGATTACCTATTTGCGAATGCTTTACCATTCATTGCTATGAGCCTGCAGGCCCATAGGAATGAATGGGAATGCATTCCCTAATAGCGAATCGCAATTCACGATTCGCTATTAGGGAATGTGTAGTAATTGCTATTTATTTTGCGATTCCTACATGCATAAGGAATTGCGACTCCTGAATCGCGATTCCTTAAAAATCGCTATTAAGGAACCACAATTCCTTATCTTGATGCATGTGCCCCATAGTTACTTGAGATAGCTATAACTGGTGAAATTGTGTGTTTTTTTTGTTTAAAACGTCACATTGTTACTGATCATTGCACCTAACTATAATGTTACTTTAACCTTTGTCTTTTTCAGTGAAAATATATATAGAAATATGTTCAGGAGCCAAAAGATATATTGATTTGACAAGATTTCATATAGTAAAGTATGCTTAATTGCTTTTCCCAGATGACAAAACTAGTAAAGTTTGCCAAATACATTATGCTACCTGAGGCACAGATTTGCAAAGAGATCTGCCGCAGGTCAAAAAATGTATGGTGGTGCGAGCAAAAGAATTTTATTCAAGTGCCCTACAGATCTGTGACTGGGGGTGAGTGTCTGAATAGTTTCAGCGCTCTGTCCATTCTCTCCTTGTGTTTGCTTTGTTCGCCCTACCTTTTCAGGGTATACCCAGACATGGGTCCCTTGCTCACTTTGCTACTGGATTCAAGCTAGCCTGGCTGATGAGGGCTGTTAGCCCGAAACTGGTCCCAGGATGCTTGTTTCCAGACTGATTTGCATATAGATGTGTCTGAACTGGGGTGGCAAAGTGAGATAAAGAACGATGATGGATTCAACCCAGATCTGTGATTGGAGGTGAGTGTCTGAAAAGTTTTAGCGCTCCGTCCATCATCTCCTTGTGTTTGCTTTATTCGCCCTAAATTGGCAGGGTATGCCCCGACGTGGGTCCTCTGCTCACTTTGCAACTGGATTCAAGCAAGCCTGACGATGAGGGCTGTTAGCCCGAAACCGGTCCCGGGATGCTTGTTTCCAGTCCAGGGAAGACATGGCTTGGCAATTCGGGCTGGACTGTTCCCATGATGCATAGGTTCAAGATTGATTTGCATATAACTGCGTCTTAACTGGGGTGGCGGAGTGAGCTAAAGAACGATGATGGATTCAACCCAGATCTGTGGATCGGGGTGAGTGTCTGAAAAGTTTCAGCGCTCCGTCCATCATCTCTTTGTGTCTACTGGAAAGGCATCCTATTTAACCACCAAACCATAACTTCTCCATTAACATCTCTCCACCATTGCTATAAAGGTCTTACAAAGCCAAAATGCATTATCAAGTTTCAATGTGCTCCAAGCAGTTGTATGTTTCAGCAATGCATTAAAAACGAAATCTAGTTGGAGAAGTGTGCGCCTGATATATGCTGCTTTCCAAGTTGAGATATGTCTGTGAAATTACAAGTCTAACGTGTAGTCAGTCGCATTTGCATCACAAAACACTCTGCGTTTGGAGGGAGCATATGCTGTTACATTAGGTGGAAGCTGAGTGCCAATATTTTAACACCTGTGATTGAGAGTGATTGATTTGACTGATGGGCACGGTGCGCTGGCTGATTGGTTTGTCTAAAGAACACGACATGAAAATACACTTTAATGCCATGGTATATTCATCGCATTCAAAGCGTGAGTGGCAGATTATCACCTCATTTGCAGTTTTTGATTCCAAATGGACGTGGCTTTTAAGACGTCCCCTTCCCTTTTCTCCCCACTGCCACTTCAAAGTGCAAAGGCAGCCTGTGTGTAATGCGAGGTGCCAGTTTTCTGAATTACAGGGTTACTGCTCGGCCTGATCCCGGAGAGCAAGTGTCTCTTTCGTGCCGCATAAAAGGCTTGAGATGTTTACATATCAAAAGGCCACGGGCCAATTTCTGTCAAAATTACATTTGAAGCTAAGCAGTACGAGCAATTTATTTAAACACTAGTCATTGTAGAAAAATTCAAAACCATATGCTCTTTTCGCAGTTTTATTTCACAAATGCATCTGACCCATGACTTGGCAAGACATGCAAGCCCTGTAATTTACACTAGATCTCAGATTCTTAGGACACTTAGGAATGAAAGATGTTTGCTAATATGGATCAGGTGAGGGGAAGAAACCCGAGGAGCTGATATTGTGTGCTTGGGGGTCGAGGGGGTGTAAATCTGGGATTTAACTGTTTCTTACTACGGTGGGGGAAGTGGGGGTTAAGCTCACCAATGAATGAATATTTTAAATAGTGCTCCCGCTCCTCCCACTCAAAAGTGGCCTAACACCAATGTGGGACGGAAGCGGTAGTATACACAATGTGCAGGACAAGCTCATGGAAAGCAGGCATGCGTGAAAGTAAGAATGAATTAAGGCACGGATAAATGAACCAACTAATGAATGCAGCAATCAATAAATGAACATTCTTTTTTACAACGCCTCTTTGGGCGAAGTAGGGCCTAGCGCCGTAATTTAATAATGAACTTTGTTGATCTTCTGTCTTTTGACAACATATATAAACAAGCATTTGCAATGCAATAGGTGGGTCTCGCATTTACGTGAGTTTCAGCTATTGACATTGCAAATAACAATGCCTTTTATTTTTGCTTTTAAAACATAAATCAAAGGCATTGTCATTTACAATGCCAATAGCTTAAACTCACGTAAATGTGAGACCTTTTGCACTGCAACTGCTTGTTTTTACCAGCTGTGAAGCAGAATAAAGACGGCAGCCGCTGCTTCGTTGGGAGAAAAATCACCAGCCCGGAGATGAACGTGCATTTGGTTTTAGAAGCGCTGTGAGGGGCCAAACATGTCTAAAATCCATTGGTTACAGGGTCTTTTAACTACACTGACTACATACAGTGAGTATTGCTGCTCACATAATCACCGCCCTGCTACCAGCGGGTGTGCATGGATCATAAACCGAGGGTTTCCATCTGAACATTACAGGCATTGAAACCGAAGCGCCCATTGTAAAGTCAACAAACAAAAAGTCCATAAGAATAAATCGTGTAGAAAACCCTCTAGTGTCATTTATTACAGCCAGGGTCCACAATTCAGCCCAAAATTCCACGTGTACCTTCATCGCGGGCTCTTTACATCAAAGAGCCTTTGCGTTGCCCCATGAGCAATGTATGAACCTTTATGTAGGTGACACTCCCTGAACCCTGATGCCAGGTGGAAGCGAACCAGTGGTGTGTGTGTGTGGCTGGGTGCCACACCTGCTTGAAGAGAGGGTTCTCCTGGCCATCCAGGGGGCAGGGGCTACCAAGTGGCCATCCAGTGGGCAGGGGCCATCAAGAAGCCCTCCTGCTGGGAATGAGCGAGAGACAAATAAGGGCCCCCCCCCCAACAAGCCCCCCCTTCAGGGAAAGGGAAAGAACTCTCAGGGGCCACACAAAAGCCCCCTGCAGGGGGGGGAAGTAAACTCTCAGGGGCCCCCAACAAGCCCCCTCCCCCCACAGGGAGGGGACATAACTCTCAGGGGCCGCACACAAGCCCCCTGCAGGGAAGGAAACAGAACTGTCAGGGGCCAAACACAAGCCTTTCCCCCCCCCCTGCCGGGAAGGCTGTTTTGGAGTGAACTCTCAGGGGCCACCTATAAGCTCCCCTGCTGGGAAGGCTGCTTTGGAGTGAACTCTCAGGGGTCAGACAGGGTATGCAACAATGTAATTACCAATACGGATCTTACATTGTACACCCCAACATTGTTGGTGACATAAGAACCTCACCTACATTTCTCTGGGCGCCGTACGAGGGAACCTCACATCCAGGGCATTTGACCTGCGATCCTTCTCTTCCTCGGCCATGGAAGGTGGTGTGTATTGGAAATGCAGAACTGCCTGCAGTTTCATACCCGCCTACTCTGGATTGTAGAAAAACGAGTTCTGCTCCACCTTCTCACCAGACCTTTATCATCATGACTCAGGGTAAAAGGTCTATTTCCATTTCTTAAGCAGAACACTTGGACGTGCTCACATGGATTGCATTTGGGTACTCTTGTTCGCTCTAGCGCTCTGAAGCAGCAAAAATGCTGTTCGCGGTGCTTTACAAAAACCCTAAATGAAATAAAAACAAAAGATTTCTATTCACCTCGGAACCCACAGTTTTATGTTGCATTAATTCTAAGTAGCATCTGTGATTGATGTGTGAAAGCTCAGAGCGCTTAGAAGCCTCAGACTGTTTTCCGCTGCGCAAGTGCACAGGCGAGGAATGGGTTAACATCTCCAAGACAATAGTGTTCCCTTCCATCGAGGCGCCGACCCTCTCCCTTTTACATTCATCTCTTTGAAGTGGAGCTGATGGCCGGCGAGTCAGCATTCTAATTAACAAGCGTGGCCGCGAATGCAGCTGCAGCGTCCCGCTGCTCTAGGCTAACAAGTGAGAGAACACACAGCGATTCCCTTGCGGGAGCGAGCAAACAAGGTCTTTTTCTTATGCACCGCATGCGTGCTGCGTAGGCAAGACCTAAAAATGAGTTTCTGCTGCTCATCTTACACCTGTAGTAGCCTATGAGAGCACTATTCCATAAACAATGTTTATCATCTGTCTTTATTAAATATATAAAATAAAAGCTCGTTTTGAGCAGCTCCTCGCTGGCAGAGGTAGCGCCTCAGAGCGCAATTTTATAACACACATTCAGGGCACAAGTCCTATAAAAAGTAGTAGGGGGGACTGACAATATGCAAATTACCTCATGACGTCACGTGCTCAACGTGTCCCGGTGTCTGAAAATTACACCAGGACACGTTCAGCTTATTTCTGTGGGGCCCAGCTTCTTGGCAGGGGGGACGGCTTCCACCCTGTAAAAAGAGTAGGGGGATGCCGTCCACCTGCATGTACCCCCGACTGGAGCCCTGCACACATTGTTTATCTTCTGTGTTTCCTGAACATATACAAACAATTAAGACTACTTTTGGGAAATTAACACATCTTGTATTTAGAGCGAGTGTTGTAATGGCCTGCTGGACACATACGTAATGAGAGGCACCCCCCGCGTCTAGGGGAGGGGTGCCTTTAGTGGGATTTTAGTGCCGAGGGAACGGTTTTGTTTCCCTGAAAGTAGGCATGGGGAGGGACGCCAGAAATGCGATTAAAGAAGGAGGTGCATTGGCGGTCCCTCCCCTTAGGTGATAAAATAGTCGGAATCAAGGGAGTAGCCCTCTTTGTCCTTTCGCCTCGTGGAGTAGCCGGAAAGGCGCAGCAGGAACAGTTGCCCACCCACCCATCCCTAAGTTTTAAGTAGATTTGGCGGGGTCCCGGACAAGAGGAAAAGGCCCGGGGACTTATTTATGCGGAAACTGCCTGACCTTGCAACAAGGAGGCAGTCATTGGGGCTCTGGGCTGGTGGGAGAGGGGGCCGTCCTGCTGGTGGTCCTGGACTCTCCAGCCCTACCCTAGTAGCCGGTGCTTGGATGAAGCAACATGGTATCTCATATGGACGAAGTGGTAAGGGGTTGGGTTGTGTCCTGCTGGTACAACACGCCTCGAATGGATCTAGAGCTGACGAATTGTAAATACATGGTAACCTGTGGCGCAGATCGATACTGCGCCTCCTTGTGTTCAGTAATGGTATTAAGTGGTAAGGGGTTGGGTTGCGTCCTGCTGGTACAACACGCCTCGAGTGGATCTAGAGCTGACGAATTGTAAATACATGGTAACCTGTGGCGCAGATGGATACTGCGCCTCCTTATGTTCAGTAATGGTATTTTGATGGTTAATAAAATTGGTCAAAAGTTGGCGGTTTAATAACAAATAAAGATGGTGTTATTGACAAGTAATAAAAGCTACGCAGTGAACACCAAGTTCGTGTAAAGTGTCTTTGTGGGGGGGGGGGGTGGACGAATGGCACGGATATCCCCACTATGAAGAAACCCATCCTTAGAGACTGTACTTACACCTTCCCCACACCCATCAATCACAGGCATCACCAGTCAGGTGACCCTGCCAGTAAAAGGGGCCAGAAGCACGAGCCCAACTGGGTGTCTGTGCCACTGTTGCCCTTAATTTAGCACGTGGGCCTCGGGTCCACGACTTTACAAGTGTCACTCGCTTACGTTATCCACTTTCCAGAGTTACCGCTTTCCAAGGAAAGTTGCGTGAGAACATTGTGTCACAGTATGTTTTCCATGAAGTAAATTCTGCTTGAATACAACCCGCAGATGTTTCATCGTGTGTTGCCCTCTTCAGAACTACACAGGTCCTCATGTGAAGCACTGAATAAATGGGGCAGAACTTTGATACATCCCCTTTCTTTTACCTGTGTGGTCATTCATGGATATATATGCCGCCTGCATTGATGTGGTTTGGTAGAGCAACCTGTGTTTTTATCGTGATATCTGTTGCTGCAAATAGCAACAATTCACTCGCCTGCTAGAGAACTTTATCTGCTACTGTCAGTGGTTCAGTCCTTGGCAGCATTGCACAGGGATTCTTTTGTCTGCTGCACTTGTGAGGTTATGCTAAAACTGCAGGAGTCAGTTTAGTAGCATCTTTCATGAATAGATCCCGAAGCGTATCCCCAACTGCCAAGACCCCTCTCGAAAACCTGAGAGCCTAAAAGAAGCGTAGTTTGTAAAAGAATGAGTGCTAGGGTCGAAAGTGTTCAAAGAACCTTGCTGCAGGCATTGCCAAAGGTCGATTCTGGCGAACACCAGGACTGTTTAGTCTTGATGCTACCTCCTTCTTGCCTCTTTCATGCACTCCCCACCCAAATTTCTCCTACTTGAAGGTACTTTTTCAGCCCTGCTTTCACCCCCTCTCCCCGTTTTCCCCTCTTTTGTTCTGTGTCACACTCTGATGATGAAGAGTAAGTCCAGGTCCTCAAAAAAGAGTTAACGTTCTCAAATTAAGCATGTTACCTCACTCTGCAAAGAGTAATGGAGAGTGAGTTTACGCTGATGGATTCAACCCATATCTGTGACTGGGGGTGAGTGTCTGAAAAGTTTCAGAGCTCCATTCCTCATCTCCTTGAGTTTGCTTATGCCTTCAAGCAGTTGGACTCTAGCTACTTTCTTAAGTGAACTTCTAGCTATATTTGTACCTAGCTTCGATGTAGTGAGCATGAGGAGACCCAGTATTGGCTCCTCCGCTATGGTAGAGGAGCCTCTCCCCACTGCTTTCTCGGAGAGTGAGAAGCAAAAATATAAAATGGGATTACCTTTTAGTTATTATCATTTAACGTTTCCTTTGCGGTGAGCAGGGCTGCTCTGCTTACGGAGCAGGGCAGAGGATGAGTGGTTTGCCCACTCCTGAGTACTCAATGACAGTTTGCCTGGCCCTCTCTGGCTGCCCAAATCAGTCATGCTCACTTTCCCCTTCTCCATGCAAGCTGCATTGAAGCCTGAATGGAGAGCAGGCCCACCTCTCCAGCCCCTGGCGGAGAACTGTGTCACGGTGCTCAGACCAATTACAATGCTGCATTACAGCGTTGGGATTGGCTTAGGGGAGGGACCCTAGCTGCCTACTTCCTGTTCCTGTCCAAGTCGGAGGCAGGAGAGCAGGAGCAGAGAAGACGCGGGACCTGGCCTCAAGGTAAATATATCTATAAGTATATTTTTTATTATGAACCCCTGCGTGACCCTACCCGCTGTGACCCTCCCGTGACTGCCACCCCCGTGCCCACCCCCCCACCCGTGAGCCATGCCAGTCGCTCCTGAGGAGACCTACCTCTGCAATTAGTGAGAGCCTAGCTACTAGTGGAACTAGCTGTAGTCTGCTGACCTTTGTAGTTAGCGTGAGGAAGCCTACCTATACAAGGAAATATTTTTTTATAGACCTGCAATGAGTGGGAGCCTAGCTACGTCTGGACTAAATAGAGGCTAGCGACCTCTGCAATTAGTGTGAGGCTATCTATATATACAGAAAATGGAGTCTGTCTAGGCCTGCAGTGAGTGGGAGCCTAGATACTTGTAGAACTAACTGGAGCCTAGCAACCACTGTAGGAAGTGTGAGGATACCTACCTGTGTAGGGTATGGGAGTTTCTCTAGCTGCATTGAATGGGAGCCTAGGTAATTGTTGAAAATAGCTCGAGGATACCTGCCTCTGCAGTGAATGGGAGTTTATCTTGGCCTGTAATGAGTGAGAGCCTAGTGTGGCTGAGGCCTGAGGCTGCACCGGCGTACTGTCTCCATCTTGCCGTGAATGCCTGCGCTGCAGGGAGGCGGAGGCACCCCGGAGGACAAGAGTGCTGGACTAAACCCTGAATGCTGGAGTGTGCTGATTGGCAGATGCTCTGCTAGGTGGTGATTTGTACTCCTCGCACTTGCTCAATGTGTAAGATGAACATCCTCAAAGCTCCCGGATTTCCAGTGAATGCTTGAGTGTTGGACGTATGCTCTACTGCACAATTCGGCTCTCCACCTATATCGGTATGCTCAAGGGAATCTAAAAATGGAATTATAATGTGGCATTCTGCCTGTTTCATAAAGGAGTATAAAACCCTGGCTGTCTGCGATGCCTCGGGCATCCTGGCTGAAGCGGGCCGTCACGGCGCCTGACGTCAAGAGAGTTGCTGCACTTGTGACCTTTCTGTCTTCTTACGCAGCAGACTCACAGCCATAGCCGGATACATGGCGGGGTGTGGCCAGTGCCCTGGGACTGATCCCAGATGCCCCCTGGAGTAAACAATGAATAAACAATGGCGCGGTCTCCATGGAGGCAGTGCCCCAGCAGGTGGGGCTGGAGACTAGGTAGTGTGTGGTCCAGTGTTGTTGAGGCAGCCAGGATACAGATATAGGAAAGTGGGTCCCCAACACGGGACAGTCGATCGAGACAGCAGCCCCCTGAATCAGGTCAGGGAGTCTCAAGCCTTTGTCTACTGATGGCAGGGCCTGCTGCGTGGTGCCTGGCCTGGAGGAGTGGAAGCTTACCACAAGTAATAGTCCGAGGAGGTGGGCCACCACATAGAAAATAGAGAAGGAGTGCCGCATAAGTGCAAAGAGGCCATTGTTAAGAGTGGTGGAGTAGAGGGCCAGATTGGAAAGAATGTGGTGAGTCGTCTTCTTGAGCTGGGGCTACTAGGTGGGGTCCTCAACAGGGGATTCATAGTCCAGAGTGATTGACTGATTGGGCGTGATATTACCGGGCCTCCACATGGTGTGTGCTGTCCCGGTGGAGGCTTGGCCAAGGATAAAGGTGGTAAAAATGTGTAGGCCAACAAAATAGATAACTATGCTATGCCTTTGAACACAGAGGGTGGACAGAGGGTGGACAGGGGGTACAGGCCCGCAGGCCCTAATAGGGGAGCAAGAAGCCCCCACGATTGTGGAATTATTAGCTGAAATAAAAGGATCTAGGGATCTTACCATTGCTAACATAGACACTGTCGTACTGGAATGGGGGTTGCTTGGCACCGACATCCGGAAGATATCAGACAGGGTCACTGCCAACGAGGGAGAAGGGCAGACCATACAAACAGAACAAGCCTCATTGAGAAAGACAGTTACGGAGCTCCGGACCAAGACCACATGAACAAGTCGAAGATGCGGAAGGGCAATCGAGGCGAAATAACATTCACATAATTGGGGTCCAGGAGAAGGTGGCGGGTCAGTCGATGGAACTCTTCCTGGATGACTGGATACTGAATGCACTGTGCCCCAGGAAAATATCTAACTTCTTCACAATCGAGCGGGCACACAGGGCTCCTCCACCTCAGCCTAGACCAAGGGCGCCTCCACATGCAATAATCGCCTGGCTGTTCAATTGTAGAGACCGCGATATTTTATTTCAGCATGTAAGAGTGCATGGTACCCCAAAGTTAAATGGACAAGTGATCATGATATTCCCCGACTTCACAAGAAAGGTACAAGAACAGTGGAAGGACTTCTGGGAAACAACAAAAAGGCTAAGACAATGACTTGAGATACAGCTTCTTGTTCCCTGGGAAGATCCAAAACCAGCATAATGGGAAGGCATATTTCTTCACAAACCTAGCCAAAGCCGATGATTGGCTAGACACATTTAGGATCAAATTGCAGCAGAGTGCCCATGAGGGAGGAGGGGGCAGTTCGTGCACGTTGGGGCTAACCCCTCGTGCCAGGAGGCGCTCAGCAGAGTCACTGTCAAATCAAAACGACGCAGCACCGCAAGAATAGTGGTCTGCCTGAATGGCACCCTGGCGGATTCGGACTGCATGCCGGACACAGATGAACCCCCATGGCCTCGTTGAGAATCCAAGAGCAGAGGAAGGGGAACCATTGAAGGGGTGTGAGAGGTCCCCGGCTCACTAGTACTGAAGGAGGAGCAAACTTCTGGTTTTCCTTGTCTACTGCTCGCCTCTTTACTGCCTATTTATGATCATGGATAGGATGTTTTTGATTCTTGTTATAAATATATGTATAATGATTGCAGTTTACCTGAAAGAAACTCAGTGCTGGGACAGCTGACAAGAAGGTACATAGTATTAATGCAAGGGTATTATGTATTTTGGAAGGTAGGAAACTCCAAGTTGCCCGGGGTCCGCAGGGCGGGCTGAGTGCTTCAGCCATCTCTCCATAACCTGGGCCCTCTGCTAACAGCGGAAGATGACACAGAGGCCATTGCCTCTTTAGGGGGTATAGGGCGGTGTATCCTATGTGAGGGCTAAGTTGGGGTGGGTTCTCCAGTTTGGTCACACAACCTGAGGGTTGGGGGTCTTTCTAGGGCTTGTCACCGTTTTGTGGGAAACTGTATGGCTCAGTTTGACTATCAGGATGAGATTACAGAAGGTGTGAGGGACAGGGAGAGAACAAGGGGTAGTGGAGTAGGAAGAGCGAATTCAGGGATGCTCAACACCAATAACACCACTGATGGCCTCTTATTAGAAATGTATGACCTGGAATGTCCAGGAATTCAGTAAATACTTCAAGAGGCGGTTAATGCACTCTTAAATGTGCAGATATGGGGTGTCAATAGCCATTTTGCAAGAAACACACATATGGGAGAATGCTTGCCCGCACTATGTAAATGTAAATGTAAATTGATACTTGTATAGCGCACTACTCACCCGCAAGGGTCTCAAGGCGCTTGTATGAATACCGTTGTGGAACCCATCCTGGCTTTCCCTGTGAGGCGTCCACTCCTGGGCACCCTCAAGGTGGAGGCCAGGCATCCTTAGCGTTGTGGGGGCTGTTGTGGAAATTAAGCATGCTATTGCCCAGAGTTGCAGAGTGGGACTCCATGATTAGAATAGGCACCGAGGCGAGAATTATCAGGTCCTTGGAATTTTTGAGCCCAAGACCCGCCGAGGCGGGGAATTGAACCCTGGTCCTGGGCTAGACCTCTGCATCAGGGTCTGCCGCTCTAATCATTGAGCCACACTTCTTCACTATGACGCAGATGGCAGGGGCAAATCTTTGCAACCACATTTTCTAGCTATACTCAGGGAGTGTTGATTTGGGTGGCACAGAGAGTACCATTTGTGATGAAAGAGATTAAGATAGATCAGAGCGGCCAGTACATGATTGTAGCTGCCACATTGGATGCAAGGGAGATCTGTTTAGTGAACGTGTATACCCCGACCAGTGACGATCCTTCTTTCAATAGTGGAATCCTGAGAGCAGTTCTAGAACACATATGGCCTGCAGTGATACTGGCAGGGGACCTAAACTGTGTGCTTAATGGGGCCGTAGATCGCTACCCCCCCCCCCCCCAACCGTGGCTGCTAAACCGGCAATGACTGGTGCCTTATTGGAATTGATTACAGAATTGAGGTTACATGATGTATGGAGGGTGCACCATCCCCTAGGAAGGAAGTATTCATGCTATATGCCTGCTATGGCCACATATAGCTGGATAGATTACTGTTTGGTATTGGACTGTTTGGCATCAGGCGTAGTGTTGCAATGGGTTACCACCTCCACGTATCTGGTTCATTATCTCTCAGATCACCCCCCTTGCTGGTTTTTGTTAGGCTGCGGTGCAGGTACCAGCGATCCCGCTATGGAGAATTAATGTGGAAGCATTATCTGATCAAGTAATTGTGCATGAGTTAACCAGGGTGTTGAATGGCTTTTTTCTGGGCAACTGGGGTAACGCCTCATCTCACGCTATGGACTGGTATGCCATGAAGGTGGTATGGAGAGGGAGTGCATGAAGATATCGTATGGTGTTAAGCAACAACTCCACACTGATCTAGATAGGCTCAAGGAGTGCCTAGGCACCCTAGAAAAGGACTTGATCGACAGATCCCTCAGTTTACAGGCTTGGCAGGGGTATATGGCTGAAATATTGGAAACATGGTGCAGGCTAGATAAGTTCTCTTGCTCCACATACAGTCAGAGGCTGCACAGGGAGAGCAATAAAGCTAGCCATTAATCGCAATGCTAATTTGTGGTGAGAATCAACATCCACCAATATCGGAGCTCCAAGACAACCCGGGTAGGTTAAAATCCTCATAGCAAGCAATTCTAGAGGTGTTCACTGAGAACCTGCAGGGTTTATATGGTGCCCCGGAGACAACCGTCCACCTAGAGATTCGGTCATATCTGGAGGGGATACAATTGCCCAATCTATCTGGGGAGGACTGGGAGCTCTTAGATGCTCCCATCACAAAGGAGTAGACATTGACGGCCATCAGAACCTTAAAATTGGCCAAGGCCCCAGGTGAAGTCGGCCTGCCAGCTGAGTTTTATCACTGCCAGCAGGAAAAACTGTCTGAGTGATTATTAGAGGTGTACCAGGAGGCCTATGAGAGTGGGGTGCTCTCGGGTTCCATGAGAGAGGCAATAATTGTAATGTTACCTAAGCCAGATAGGGATTGCCGGGTGGTCTCATCTTACCGTCCACTGTCAAGGCTAAATGTGGACCTGAAAATTTCAGGTAAAACTATTGGCCTAGAGATTGCTGGGATACATGCCACAATTAATAGCAGATGACCAATGTGGATTCATCCCAAACAGAAAAACACAATGTAAACTACGGCATTTATCATTTGTGATTTATTCCCCTGCCTTACACGAAGGGCAAAATGCTTTGGCATTTCCTTGACATCAAACAAGCGTTCGATTCTCTTTCCAGGGGATTCCTCTGTGAAGTACTGAATAAGATGGGCATTGGAGGACAATACATAGAATGGGTGCAGTTAATGTATAAGGATCCCTCAGCCAGAGTACGAATTGGTGGATTGGCGTTTTAGTGCTTTGAACTGCTTAGGGGGACCAGACGGGGAAGCCTACTGTCACTGATTCTCTTTCCAATAGCCATGGAGCCTCTTGCTAGCCGTCTGCGGGATGTACTGCACGAGTGGGGAATACAGGTCGGGGACAATAGACATTTAGTGTCGCTTTATGCAGATAACGCATTGGTGTATCTTCATAACTCTAGCCAAACAGTGTTGGTCATGCTGGAGGCACTGGCAGAGTTTGGCGACCACTCAGGACTGTGCGTCAATCACTCCAAGTCTAAGCTTTTCCCGCTGGGGACTCTGATAGGGCAATAGGAGGCAGATATGGCAACACTGGCCCTTCCCTGGGAGAAGAAGTGTGTGCGGTATCTAGGTATTACGGTCACACAGGACACCAAAGAGTTTGACGAGGTTAATATAAGCAGAGTCATGGGCGGCTTGAAGAGTAACATAAAATTTTGGAATATGCTCAGGCTGTCATTGATGGGGAAATTCACCCTGGCAAAAATTATATTGCTCCCTAGGTGTTTTTATATTTTACAGGGCACTCTATATAATATACCTAGGCGAGTTTTCACAGAACTGGAGAAAATGCTAGTGGAATTACTCTATATCTCGGAAAACAATGGTTCCAGTGGCACAATAAATGTATGACTGATAGTCAATACAATCTGTGTTAATTAATAACAATTAAAGGGTTAAAGGAGGGTATCTGACAGAGAAACTACTCTACACAGAAGATTTCATATCATCATTGAATTTATGCTTCTTTGTTTCATTTTTTCATTCTTTTTCAACAATCAATAAATATTTGTAGTGTTACAAGATTAAGTGCAAAGTGACCCAAAGTGTAGTGTGAGAACCAAGGAGGTACAACAATTAGACAAAACCAATAAGAACAGGAGTGACATACAAGGTTTCTAAAAGGAATAATAGTACAAGAAAACGACCAGCAATTAATAATAAAGATAATAGTTTATAACAATGGCTATCAAGAATCATAGGCACTGTTCGTAGGGTTCGTTTTCTGGGGGCGTCGACGGCGTTTCGACCCAAGCAGTATAATGGGTCTCGTCAGGACTAGGCAATGTGGGACTCTAGACGTTTGAATTTACACGTGAACAGGATACTGACTCAAGGGGTGACCACCAAGCGTGAATACAAAATTAAATGCACTTACAGTGAACCCCGCCGGGTACACTGTTTTGGTTCAGTAGATGAGGCCGGGGTCGCCTATGAGCTTTACAAGACTGCACCGGGGCAGGGCAGGAGACTACCAGATTAAGTAGAGTAGATCATATACTCGATGAAAAATACGGCGTTTGGCAATTGCCAGTTTCAATAATGTGAACCGCCTCACAGGTATTGCTCAATCGCAATGCCGAGTCGGAATAATACCCGCTGGCTGAATTAAAGCTCGTTCTTTAGTTCTCTGAGAGACTGAACCCGGATCGCGGGAGTCAAATCGAGTTACTAAAGAACGAGCTTTAATTCAGCGAGCGGGTATTATTCCGACTCGGCATTGCGATATACAGTACTGACCCTGGTTCCCTAGTGGGTAGGGTTCCCTTGTTTCCTTTGGGAGTGGAATTACTCTGGCACACAGGGAGGAAGCAAGTGAGCTTGCTGACATTGAACCGTAAATGGTGGATGGGGGACGTGAGGTACCATGTATGGAATATTATTAACTAGTGGAGTAGAACCAACACGCAGTGCATTGGTGGGATGGTGAGGAAAGCTGGGAGAGTGAATTGCTGTGTTGCACATGTGGTGGATATTCACTGCTGGAGGTCTTGATGATGGGGGCCAGGACTCCTGACTGGTTTCCTTATGTGGTCCCTATAGTATGTAAAGCATGGGACCAAACAGTTAAGGCAGTGATAAAGCGTGCCAGTTCGCAGAGGGACGGAGCATATGGGCACTATGCCCATTTCGGAGAATCAAGACGTCAATGTCATTGCAGAAATGGCGGGGGCAGTTGTGCGACTCTGTGAAACCTTTATCCCAACAACAGATTCATTTCACTGACCAAAGCATCAGAGACATTCTAGCTGGGATCCGGTCAGTTTTTGCAATATGCACAAATAGTGGTCACCTCTTGAGGGATCTGGCCTTCTTTCCCAGACTCACCTCCTACTTCCTGAACACTAGAAGTTCTCCTATCGATGGCTGGGGAAAAAGGTTGATCTTGCATATATGTACTTCCTTGAGGGAAATGCGCTCAATAAAAGCCCTTTCGGTGCAGGAGCGGTGGGAGGCACAGGTGGAAAAGCAGCTCACCGAGAAAGACGTGGAAAAGATCCATGAAGGAGTCAAGAGCACTTCCACAAACACATATAATGTGGTACATCAGGTTTACCTGGCTCCCAGTAGGCTGCAATCCATATATCCGGAGCACTCTTCGGAATGCCCTAGATGCAGAGGGCAACCAGCAGACTTTGTGCACATGATATGGAGCTGTCCAGATGTTGATGAGTACTGCCAGACAGTCCTTTTGGAACGTAACTTTAACACAGGGTGGGAAATGCCTAGGAAACCATTACAGTGTTTGTTGGGGCTGCTACCATTTCGGAAGAAAAGGAAGCTAAGCAGATGATTCATGGTGTTAGGACTTCTGCTGGCAAAATGCAGGCTAGTAATTGGTTGGATGGCCCCCTAGATGCCCAAAGATAGAAGATTGAATGAAAGATATGGCTGAGTGGATTAAGGCAGAGGGTTGTCATATGAAGGCCTCCTGTAGGAATAAAAGAGTGAGTGAGGACATGAGGACATGGACAGCAATGCTAATGTAATTCCTGACAATGCCGAATGAGTTATCCCCATAGATTAAGTGTGACGACAGATGCTTAAAGATATAGTCTCGTTAGGCAGCGAGATGGGAGACATATAGGATAGAGTGCATGATGGTTAAAGAACACCTATGGGGAAAAGGTAATCTGGAACCACTTGCATGAGGAGTAGGACAACTGAGCCAGGGGAGGGGCACGGAGGTGGGACATTATCTGGGGAATATATCACAATTGAAAAGTAAAGAAAAAAAGGGGAATGGACAAATATGTGTTTATTAAGCATGGGTGAATTTTGCGAATCTGGCGTTCGCGAATTTGCGTATTTGTGAACTCTGAATCCGCAAAATCCGCGAATTCTCGCAAATTTGTGGATTTTTTTTTGTCTTCGCAAGGGTTTCTGCTGGTTCGCGAGGGTTTTGTACCAGTTCGCAATTGAGAATTACTTTTCGGCTCGCAACGGTGGCGACTGTTGTTTCTACGTCTGGTTCATCATCACAGGTTCACAGCACCCTCTGTTTCACCACTGCCACCCTCTGATTCACCCATGCCACCCTCTGGTACATCACTGCCACCCTCTGATTCATCACTGTAGATTATGGGGGGGGGGGGGGAGCAAGCACACCTGCCCTGCTTCAACTGACATGAATTAATTTGGGGTTGATTAATGTGTCACTGAATGTAAACTTCCTGTCTGGCACCTGCTTCCTTATCTGTAATTTGCTTTCTGTTGCAGTGCAAATTTTTTTCCCAGGACCTTTGTGGCCTACTTGTAGCTATTCTATGAGCCTGCTGTGAGGGTCAGAGCAGGGTCATAGAATAGTTGCAAGTAGGCAACTGAACTCTGGAGGGGCCCCTCAGGAAGCACTACAGTGAATGGTTACTAATGATGAGTTTGAACTTTTGCACCTGCTGAGTGCTTTCAGTTTTGCAAAACTCGTTTTTCTGCAGAACAGCAACTGTAATGCCCCAAACAAACGTAGGCAACTGAACTCTGGAGGGGCCCCTCAGGAAGCACTATAGGGAATGGTTACTAATGATGAGTGAACTTTTGCACCGGCTGAGTCCTTTCAGTTTTGCAAAACTCGTTTTTCTGCAGAACAGCAACTGTAATGCCCCAAACAAACTTACTTGTGAAAATTGATTTCTAATCCAAAAGTGATCCAAAGAAAGTCAAAAAGGCCTCAAATCCAAAAAAGTGCGGCAGCAAGATCCAAAATGGCGCAGCACTCGCAAAATATCGAGAAAAACAACTCGGCAAACGCTGAATGACGGTAAGTGAACGCCGCACGCCGCAATATTGTATCACCAAGCAAAAAAATCCTCTGCGTGCGAATTTGCGGATTTTCGGTAAATTCGCGAGAGTTCGCGGATTGAGAATTTACCTAAAATCCGCAAAATCCGCGAGCGGAACGGATTTTCCACTCATGCTTAGTGTTTATGCACATGTGGGAGGATGAGACACCACTACGAAATTATTTGTGAAATGTATGCATTCTCTGTACATTCTGCCATGCCAATAATAAAAAACAAATGAACATAAAAAATTGAGGGCACAAATATCACCTGTACATACTTTGAGTGTAAAGACATAAAGATGTTATTTGTTTCTATAAGTGCATCAATCACCACCCAAGGGGTCTCTCAGCACTGGAGCATGCACACAGGTTGTAGGTTAAAATTAACAGAATTTAAAGATTAAAAAGCCATGTTTTTAAGGATTTTTTAAAATGATACTAGGTCAGAGTGGGAGTGTAAATGTAATGGCAGCTGATTCCAATGTTGGGGGGCCAGAAAAGAAAAAGAGCAGCCCCCATGTGTGGCCGTACGGATACACCGGGGACGCAGCAGCAGTTGATCACTGACCTGAGCTTACAAATTGGGATGTAGAACTGCAGCTTGTTTCGCAGGTAGCAAGGGTCACTTCCATGTAAAGACTTATGAACCAGACATAAAATCTTAGAGGGCACGCTTTCTTAAGGAAAGCCAGTGAAGGGTTCTTGGCGTGGGTTCAGAAAGAGAGCAAAAAGTAGGCTACAGTTCAGGCATGTAGCAGTGTTCTGTATAACCTGGAGCTTGGCAAAAAGGCCCACATTCATCGCAACCATTTGGGTACTTCCGTAATCCAGGCAACTCACAATGAATGCCTGTGTGAGGGATTTTCTGCTCCGCAAAGGTAGCCATTAGAAAGCTTTCCTTAGCATACGCAACTGACCAAAGCATGATCCAGAGGTCGAATGCACATGTTCTTTCATGGACAGGTTATCATCAAATAGGACACCGAGGTTTTAAACTGCTTTATTTAGGATAGAAGTCAACCCCAATTCCATGGGTCAACAGTCATTAGACCAAAAGAAATGGGCTTTCCCCAAAAAGCGGAATTTCCGTCTTACTGAAGTTCAGTTGGAGGTAGTTTGCTGACATCCAAAAAGCAACCTTAGTCATGCATTCCCTGAATCTGAGTTTAGTGGATTCCCAGTTGGGCCTCATTATGATGACAAGTTGTGTGTCATCAGCATATGAAATTACATCAAAAAAGTAAGATCTTATTACTTTGGCCAGGGGGGCCACATTAATGCTAATTAGGGAGGGGCTCACAGATGATCACTGTGGCATCCCCTTATCTAATCCTATGGTTCGGGAGTTGAAAAGATAATTGTTAGACCTGACAGTTTTGACAGGTTTATTCCCAAACTTTTTACCCTTTGCCTCCTATTTTTCTGACCTAGTTTTTGTTGGCTATAGGATTACGGGCACTTTACCACTGCTGATCAGTGCTAAAGTGCATATGCTCTCTGTATAAATTGTGACAATGATTGTTTTTCCATGGTTGGTATATCTGATGTACTGGTAAGTCCATAGTAAAGTGCACAGTATGTGCCTGGGCCTGTAAATCAAAATCTACGAGTGGGTTCGCCGCACTGGTTGTGCTACCCTCCTGAGTAGCCCTGTATATGTGTATCAGACCTGCCACTGTAGTGTCTGCACATGCAGTTGGTAACTGCCATATTGTCGTGGAAAGTGCACACACTTGCCAGATGCAAACCTATCCTTTCCTTACATGTAAGGCACCCCTAAGGTAGGTCCAAGTTACCCCCCTGGGCAGGGTGCAGTGTATGTGAAAGGTTGTTATGTACGCATCTAGGACCCTAGTGCAATTTTCCCGATTTATGCCCATATATAGGTATAAATCACACGATCCTTATATAGGCATAGAAATCATACCCATATTTAGAGTGAGCCTATGCATCCTAAATACGGCATGGCTACTTCCACTAAGTTCCGAGAATCCACAACGATTTCTTAGAAAAACCTGCCTTCAGCAGCTAGGGGCTTCCCCTTGCCTGAATACTAATTTATCTAGGAAATCATGGAGTTTTCAAAGAACTGAGTATTGGATGACGTTATTATGTCCAATCATACGTCAAACTCGGCACCTTCAAGGTATAAATATACCTACATTTGCCCAGACAAACACACAGTGGTTCGGAGCAGTTCGACTATCTACTTGCCTGACGCGCCCTGCAGCAGCAAGTGCCGAAGGAATTCAACCCTCCAGCTAACGCACTTAGAGACGCTGTCTTTTCTCTTGCCGAGAAATCCAGCTCCAGTGTTCCCAGCAACCCTTGCGGGTTGCTGGGTAATCGAGTCCTGAGAGAGAGATACAAGACCTCCTTCATTCTAAACCAAGGTACGGAGCTGATTAGACCCTTAGAGAATTCTTGGAATAGATACTTGGCAAAAGAATACTAGACTTAAGCTACACCTCACTTACTTCTTCCCTTGTACTAGACTTAGGTTAGGTACACCGGGGTAGGCAAATTTTAGAAGCATCAGTTGAGTACTTTTTAGTCATTATTTATCACTGTATGTATTTTAAGCATTTTAGGTATTTTATGGCTTAGAAACCATATCATGCTCTCACAGTACTATTTTATAATACTCTTCGTATTATATGCCTTGTACTTTATAACCAGTATTACGATTGTAGCAGTAAATTTCTTATACTTGAGAAAGAAGACTGTTCAATAAATACTTTTTATTGAAGACGCCAGTCTCTCTATTTTCTCAACACCTCTGGTGAAACGAAGCATGCACGATTGACTGAGTAAAATAGCTATCTATTGTTTCCCCGACTCTGGAGATTGATTTCTTATTCTTGGGAAACAAAGTTGTCATGTTTATGCGGTTGTCAGAAACTAATCCCTTCTTGTGAATTCGAGAAAGTTTCTAGTGACCTCTGAGCTAGCTGGCACTCACAATTAAGTCTAATATATTTGATAGAGACCTAGTCGACTTCAGTCCTACGCCTAAACTATAGTATATGTTATTCTAATGCGCAGAGCCTATTGGGAATATAGGAGCTACACTACATGGCACCAAACGTTTGGTAAGGCGATAATTTAACGCTAGATACTAGAATAACTCAGTCGTGCTTTTCACACAGAGCCTTTTTTTCCCGTAAAAACTCCAATAGACGTCTGGAGTGGGTGAAAGGATAATATCCGCCAAAACAGAGTAGGACGGAAAATCCTATGTATTAGTTTTTGGTTTGTTCAACGTTGAAGGATACAGTGTTCCAATTATATTGTGCACCTAATCTTTGTTTCCTTGAAACTGGCTCTGCAAACTTTCGGTCAACAAAATGTTGGAGAGTGATGACGAAAGGGAGAGAGCTGCAGCAGCAGCTCAGGCAGTTTTAGACTACACAATTCTCCAACAAAATAACGTGGATGCTATACTCATCCCGGTAAATATAAGAAAAACTATAACTATAAAACATATAGAAAATGGCCTATCACCCAGAGGTGTAGAGTTATATTTGTCATAGAGGCACATGAATATCGGCAGATAGAGGTATTCTATTCATGGATCACTTTTTCACAAGCAAATCCAACAACACATGAGTTCCACTACTACAAAGTAGAGGAACCTCCAGCAAAATACGTTCCTTTCGAGGTTGTTGAAATTCCACTAACTTACCAAGAGCATGCATTCTGGTTTAAAGGCGCCCTACAACATCAAAATCACATTACCAGGCTGGGTCCACTAGATAGACCAGGAGCAACATGGCCGGTACTAGATAGCTATACACCACATCCTGACATTGACAGAATGACAGGTCCAGAACTGGTAGCTCAGCTAAAACAGTTAATTAAAATACATAGACAATTGGTTCAATATGTCATGCGGACCTTAACAGTCCAACCTGCTGTACGGATTCCGCAGCACACCCCTCATCAGGAAAACACAAACAAAATCACACCACAGACTATACAATCAGTCATTGGTAAATGACCCGCAAAACGGGAACAAACTCCGTTCTGGTTAGCCCAGAAAATTACTCAAATAGAGGCAGTATTTCCTGATAGTACACCTCATGAGAAACACAGAATTCTGACAATCTGTTTACCAATGGGGATAGCACCACATGTTGAGGACTGTGACAAGCGCGGAGAATCACGCCGCGCGCACTTAGGACCCGGCCTCTCCGGACCCCGCCCGCCCCTGGTCTCTGGTGGTTGGTCGGGCGGACGGCCCAATCGGCGTCCGGCCGACCCATTTCTGGTCCGGCGATATCGCGTGACCTGGGGGTCAGGGGGTGGAGACTCTGGGCCTATTTAGGGTCGACTCCCTGTGACTGGGGTCTCTGTTCCCGCTATCACTCCTGGATACCTGACTGCTCACGCCGGCACCTGACCATTCTCATGATCCTGGCCGGCTTTCCGAAACTCTAGAAGCAGAAGGATCGAGCATCGTTCGTGTTGCCAGGTAAGGGGTCGAGTGCCTCGGGGGGCCTCGTGGGCAGCCGTGAGTCACGGTGGGTGCTGGGAGGGGATAGGAGTGTCGCTGCCTTACGGGGCTTACGGCTGTGTGCGGGGATCCTCATGGTACGGGCTCCTGCCGGGCTGCGTGAGCGGTGCTTAGGGGTGCGGGAGCAGGGAACTCGGGCGCGTTAGGTGCTATAGCAAGACAGTGCGAAGCGCGATATAGATAGCATGGCGCCAAAAAAAGGGAGGACAAAAGCAAAAAGATTCTGAGCCTGAATTGGCACAGATTATGAAATTACTGCTGAAGAAGTTGAGCAAGGAGGCTCTCGATAGCGGGGATGAGAGCGATTCTTCCCGGGGAGCGCAGCCCGAGGTAGTAGAGCGGCCGCGCAGGGGGGGGCCACTGAAGGCCGCTTGTCCGCCATTAAAGAAGAAAGCCAAGGCTCAGCCTAAAAGGAAAGGGGGAGCCAGGCAGGAGAAGAGTAGGCCTAGCCCTGCCAGGGGGAAGCAGGACGAGGGATCAGTAGGTCCCGTCCCCACGCCCCGTTAGATGCAGAGCAGGTTTACCCTTCTGATCCCATCCCGAATGTGCCTGCGCCAGTAGACCCAGTGGGTTCAGTTTTATCTGCGATTAGGGAGGCGCTGAAGGCGTTGGCCCCGGGAGGTGCGGTACCAATGGTTACGGTCCCTCCGGCCCCACTCCCACCGCAGCCGGTGGCCGCAGTGGCAGCCGCGGGTGATCCATTAGATAGCTTGCTGGCGTCAGTTTCCACATTAGTGGGCCAATTATCAGCTCCGGAAAAAGTATTAGAGAGAGTGAGCGCTGGAGCGGCGGCACCATGGGTGCCCCCGCGGGCCACAGAACAGGGCGCATTGCAGGACATTCAGAGGCAGTTGGCGCACTTAGTCGAGTCGCGCAAGGCGTTGCCCAGTGTAGCGATTGGAGCCAATTCCCCCGCGATAGCTGTAACGTCTACAGGAGGTAAGCCTGGTGACGCTACAGCAAGGAGCAGCGAGGTGGGGGCTAGTCAGGGGAACGTGTTGTCTCAGTCAGGGATGTTAGCTACGCATGTGAGTATGGAAATGCGAGAGAAGATTTGGAAGGGTGCCTACGTAGATATATTCTCCCTTATCAGGCCGAAGAGAAGAGAGGAGGATTACAAGGATAGGGAGGGGAAAGAACACTCCTTCCGAGACCGGAGACCTAGGATTGAGGAAACAATAACAAATTGGTTGTTCGGCTTTCACGTGTATGTGACAGTGTTGTTGGAAAAGAGGCCAGAGTTGGCGATTCTGCTGGTGTTTTATACCAATAAGATCGTGAAGGCTCACTCCACTCATGGGGGTTCAGCTTGGCTGACTTATGATAGGGAGTTTCGCTGGGCGAAGGAAGAAAACCCCGCCATTTGTTGGGATCAGGTTGAGGTCAATGCCTGGTTAGAGAGCGTGAGCAATAGGGAACACCCAGCTAGGCAGCCTTTTCGGACTTCCCAGGGAGGGCCGGGCGAGAAGAAAGGTACATGCTGGGCATTCAATGGCAAAGGGTGCACATGGCCCCCCGGGCAGTGCAAGTTTAAGCACCCGTCCCATCCCGAACCCAAGTGCAACAAGAAAACCAAAGAACGGGGGTTACAGCCCCTAAGGATATCAAGCCTCCCCAAGTCTAAATTGCCTACTCCAGTGGATATTGAGAAGATGGTTTTTTGGTTGAACAGGTACCCAGACAAGGCAGCTGCTAGGATGTTGTTCGAGGGTTTTTCCAGGGGATTTCGGATCCCAGCGTCTCATGTCCCCCCTATTAATCAGTGTTCGAATCAAGTGTCAGCGAGAATCCATTCCTCAGTAGTGGCCACAAAGGTGGAAAAAGAGTGGGCCTTAGGCCGAGTAGCAGGCCCTTTCCCAGCTCCTCCCTTGGAGAACTATGTGTGCTCTCCTCTGGGAGAAGTGCCCAAGAGGGAGCCGGGACAATTCAGGATGATTCATAACCTATCTGCACCGAAGGGTGCATTGGTGAACGATGCCATCGACCCGGCAGTATGCTCAGTGACGTACTCGTCCTTTGATGCCGCGGTTCAGAAAGTGAGGGAGCTTGGCCGGGGGCGTTGCTAGCAAAAACCGATATTGAGTCAGCATTCCGCTTGTTGCCGGTGCACCCCGAGGATTACCATTTGCTAGGCTTTCAGGTCCAACAGCAATTTTGTTATGACAGATGTATGCCTCTGGGTTGTGCGGTCTCCTGCAAGTACTTCCAGACCTTTAGCTCCATGCTGCAATGGGTGTTTTTGCAAAAGTCAGGATGTACAGATGTGGTGCATTACTTGGACGACTTCATTGTGATGGGCCCCGCGTCTTCAGAGGCCTGCGCTTTGGCCCTGAGTCAGCTGGTGGCTATGTTGAAGGAATTTGGAGTGCCGCTGGCACCGAGCAAGACGGTCGGCCCTGACACGTGCATGTCCTTCTTGAGCATCGAAATTGACACGGTAGCGGGAGAATGTAGATTGCCAATGGATAAAGTAAGAGCCTTTTCCCTAGCCATTGAGGTAGCCTTGGCGTGTCCGAAGGTGACGTTGCATCAGTTGCAAGTTCTGGTGGGTCAGCTAAATTTTGCTTTGCGCATCATTCCCATGGGGCACCCTTTCTCGAGGTCTATAGCCAGAGCGATGGTTGGTCTTACCCAGAAGCACCATCGGGTGCGATTAAAGGCAGGGGTTAAGGAGGACCTCAGGGTGTGGCGAGACTTCCTGACAGATTTCAACGGGCGGGTAGTTTGGCCCGCGCCGCCGGTGTCCAGTGTTGAACTAGGCCTATACACCGACTCAGCCGGGAGCGTTGGGTTTGGGGCGATCTTGGGCCCTTCCTGGTGCGGGGCGGTCTGGCCAGCAGAGTGGCACTTAGCAGGCTTGACAAAGAATTTAGCTTTCTTAGAGCTTTTTCCCATTTGGGTGGCAGTTACGGTCTGGGCGGAACGCTTCAGGGACAGGGCAGTGACCTTCTGGTCGGATAACATGGCGGTGGTTCAGGTTATGAATCGGCAAGGGGTGACTTGCCCGCATGTGCTGAGGTTGCTGAAGCTGTTGGTGTTGGCATGCTTGAAATTGAATTTGACCTTTAAAGCTGCGCATATACCTGGTGTTGATAACCATGCTGCTGACGCTTTGTCTCGTTCCAAGTTGCAGGACTTCCGGAGGTTCCACCCGCAGGCGGAGGAGCGCATGATGACGTTTCCTACGTCACTGTGGAAAATTGGAGCCCCGCTTTAGCGGGGCTGGTAGGTGCCGCTCTGAGTGATCGCACCAAACGTGCCTATCAGTCACTGTTTAATGTGCATAGATCATTTGTGGAGCAGATGGGTAATGCGAGGATTTTTTCTACGGAAACAATGTATGCCTTTTTACAGGTTCTGCGGGATCAGGGCAAAACAGTGTCCTATGCTAGGGCCTCCCTGGCAGCGATAGGCTTCTTTGCTAAACTGGCAGGGGAACGGGACCCCGGGGATTCATTCTTGATCAGGAAGGCCTTGGCAGGATGGGCCCAATTAGACGGGCCACGGCGAGACAGTCGTAGGCCTTTGGATCTCCCGACCTTGATTGATATTTTGGGGGTACTGCCTGTTATTTGCCAGTCACCATTCGAGGGATCCATGCTGGGGGCGGCATTCTGCTTGGCCTTCTACGGGGCCTTTCGCCTGGGTGAGATAGTTGGGGCCTCCAGGGTAGACCATGGGGGAGGCTTGCAGTTCAAGGATATCTCCATTTCCCCGGGGGGCCTAGTAGTGCGGTTGGGACGGTCCAAGACAGACCAAACAGGAAAGGGGGTCGCCATCTATTTGCTGCCAGCCCCGGGGATAGCTGCTTGCCCCGTATCCTGCATGAAGGCGTACCTGGCCCGACGCCCAGCAGGGGGGGGGGGTCGGCTCTTTTCGTCCAAGAGAATGGGGATTGCCTGTCCCAATATATATTTAAGGCAGTATTTGGGTTGGCTCTGGGGAACCTGGGCCTGGGAGCAGTGGGCTATTATTCTCATTCCTTTAGGATTGGCGCCGCAACTTTGGCGGCAGGGGCCGGTCTTGCCCCCAACATGGTGAAAAGCGTAGGTCGCTGGACCTCTGACTGCTATAAGCGATATGTACGGCCTGAATTGTTGTATAACATATGTGTGCAGTGTCTAATGGCTTCATCTCTCTCCTTTCTGATTAGTATGCCCGCTTCCGTGGTATGGGTACTCGGGCACTCTTTCGTGCATCGCGCGGCGGTGCGCTTGCAGCGAAGAGAGGTGGTGAAACCGGCCGCATTGGGTGAGACCGAATTCGTATGGCATGGCGTTGGAGAGCTGCGTATCCGACATTTGAGGCGGATCGTCGAGGAGCTCAGGGCACGAGAGCACAAATCGCCGGATTGGATTATTTTGCTTTTGGGAGGCAACGACATGGTCGACAGAGGGTGCTTGGCCGTCAAGGAGGCCGTGCTAGCAGAGTTTGCATGGCTGGGAAATGAGTTCCCATCGACGAACATAGTCTGGTCTGGCATGATATCACGCAGGGCATGGGGCCCAGGAGTGCGTCCTAGATCTTTGAACGTCTCGGTGAGGCGATTGAACTAGTAAGGTTGTGCTCAGTGAAGGGCCGCTTGCGCTACCTCCAGCACCGGATGATTTCCGGAGCAATGATGTACCATCAGGATGGGGTACATTTGTCGGACTTTGGAACTGATACTTTTATCCGAGAACTTTGGTCATTTATCCTGAACGCAGGTGGGGAGGGTGTCAGACCTGTGGGCCTTGGCCACCCTTTTGGCGGAGAAGAGACCTGTGATCAGTAACTAGTGGCTAAACAAAATGGATGGGAGCCCGCCTGCCGGGCTCCATAGGCGAGCTCTGAGGGGGGATATGGCAAGCTCTCCACTCGGAGGAAGTGACCACCGGCTGGGGAGGCTAGGGTGACAGATTTCGAGCCTCCCGGGCGACCCTGGGCAGCCTGGTGGTCGAGAGGTGGGCCCCGGTAATGGCGGACAAGGATCGAAGGGCGGGACCCACCACTCTAAGGGACAGGTGCACGGCACTTGGCGTAGGGTACCCAGTTGCGAGATGCGAACCAGATGGTGTTCCTCCCTTAGGGTTGGGAAGGTGTTGGAGCATGGTATGCTCATAAAAGTAGTTATGAATGTACCTTGTAAATAAAGATATGCATGTTATTGCTTGTCATGTTTATACAATGTTGTGAATAAACATGGCCTTTTTTACCCCACCTGAATCTCTTGGTGATTTCAAATGTGGGGATCTTGCATGTCTAGGGTAGTTGGGCGGCGGGGGAAGATCTGGAGGGTATGGGTCCTATGACACTTGGGGTACAGTCTTTGCTTCAATCTACACAAAAACACATGGTGTTCCGTCTATGGCGGTAGTACCAGATGTCCTAAGACAAATTCAAAATGAATACGGACCAGAACCTGCTTTAAATCTTGGTATGAAATTACTAAAAGATTTCAAACAGGTCTCGGCTATACTATTAGCCAACATCAAAGGTGATGCAGCATCCGTGGCAATCCGCCAAAAACTAAAAGAAAAAGATATAATAGAGCAGCTATGTGAACTTGCAAGAATTATGGTGAAATCATATGAAGAACTAGGAAGAGATAGTTTGGGTGGGAAACCATTAAAACCCCAACTAACAGAAAATCCTGAAAAAGGTTTCATTAAAAATAATCTCAGTACACCTAAAAAGAAGTGGGAAAACAGTAAACAGACACTTCCTAAAGAGAAGCGTCTTAGTCCAGAGGAAGATCTCCCCAACGGGGAGGTAGGTCTCCCCAACGGGAGCCCTCTGAAATAAGGTATAACCTCAGAAATAGGGATAATTTTAGAAAACCTGATAGATATCAAGATACTGATAATCGTTCCTCTCGTACCTTTCAGACTTCCTCGCTGAAATCGGAAAGAAGAGGACGATCAGAACAGAAGGAAGAACGAGTAATGTCCAAAGACGAACAACACGTTTCAAAAAATAAGAAAACTCAATTTACAAAGAAGAAGGTAGCTAGCATAAAGATCAGACATGCAGAGGATCTTGAGGACACAACTCAGGAACGGGGAGTGGGCCCAGAAAATGCTAGACAGTGCAGCAGAAGTCACCATGGTTCGCAAGATCTTGAAGGATCATCTGGAGACAGTGGACTTGAATGAATGCATCCAAGTTGAAACTGCCGACACCAGGGTTAGTGTACCCCACAAGTTATATGGGGTAACACTCCGGATAGAGGGGGACAGAACTAGAAAAATAAGAGCACTCTTTTGGGAGAAGCTCTCTAAGGGCTATGCCATTCTTCTAGCTGAACAAGACTGGCCACCTGAATTTGTCAGGGAGTGCCCACATGGCGAATAAATAATTATGCCAGCCTTCTCAAATCACATTCCGATTTACAAAAAATACACCTATGCGAGAAAATGGGCTGTAGCCTAGGCTCCAGCATTATATAAAAATCATGTAGGATGGGATGAGGACTCTCCTCACCATAAAATCCAATTAAAAAATCAGCCTACTGCACAAAGGCAGTATCCAGTTAAGCAAGAAGCTAAAAGACAGGTCAAGGAGATCTTAGATCAACTTCAATACCAAGGGGTGATTGAAACATGCACCTCGTCATTGAACAATCCTTTGTTTCCTGTCTCCAAGCCAGACAATACATATCGCCTAGTTTTGGACTACTGACATCTAAACTCTTGTTGCAAAACCTTTGCAGTACAAAATTCACACAGTGCAGCACTGATGAATAACATAGTGTGCAAAAAGTATAAAACCACATTAGATATTTCAAATGGGTTTTTCTGTCAAAACATTGCACCTGAAAGCAGGCATTTGACCGCTTTCTCAATTATGGGGACACAGCGACAATTTTTCCGTCTCCCCCAGGAATTCAAGAAGAGTCCAGGGTTATTTTCAGCCAGGGTAACAGAGTTACTACAAATGTATGATGATGAGGCATTATCTTATGTCGATGACATCTATCTTACAGACGATGATTTGGACGTGCACTTGAAAAGAGTGAACACCATAATACTTGGGTTCGCATCTGAAGGGTACAAATTCAATTTTAAGAAATCACGAATTGCCCACCTCAACGTCCTATTCTTAGGCTACGAGTTATCAAGTGAAGGCAAAAGCCTGGCAGCCAACTTCCTAGAGAAATGTGCGCTGCTTCAACCTCCAAAAACGCTGAAAAACTTACAGTCAATTCTAGGTTTCCTGAATTTTGGAAGAACCTATGTTCTGAATTACGCAGCAAGGGTTAAACCTCTCTACCAACTAATCAAACCTCACTTCACACCAACAAATTGGACTCAAAACCATACAGAAATTTTGTGTTTAGTACAAACAGATATGTTAACAAAGACACAGTTAGAAACACACGACAATGTGCGCAACCTTGTGATCCGAATCATCCCAGGAAGATGCGTATTCACATACCTGACCTTTTATGAAGATGAAAAAGTACCAATAGCATACAAATCATACTTGTACATACAAGCGGAAATAAAAGTCACTTCTACAGAAAAAATTCTGACAGCGGTTCAAACTGCAGTAGCAAAAGAGAGAGCTCTCGCGCAGGGTAAACGCATAATGACCGTTACACCTGTACCTGCCTTAGAGGCAGTGACAAAAGTGAGCATTCCAAAGGCTAAGGCTTTTCCTCCAAGATGGATACAGTGGGTTAACTCTCTTGCTGCTACAGACGTTGAATACGTGTTTGACCCCTACTTGAAGTCACAAGAATAACGAATGTCCTCTGCCGACCGAGATTCTGCCTCTAGATCATTACGGATGTATAATCTATACAGACGGATCAGCACAGCCCTCAACTGGGGGTAAACAAGCCTATAGTGCTGCATGTGCAATTGTTAAAGGTCGCTGGCACAGAGGTAAATTTAGACCTATGATCACTAAAACTCAATCACTCGGAGACTGTACAGCTCAGTGAGCTGAACTACAGGCTTTCAAGATGGCGCTTGGAAATACTGATCGCGAATTCCCCACAATCATAGTGTGTGATTCATATTACTGCATCCAGTCTTACAATGAATATCTGCAGAACTGGGTCCAAAACGGTTTCAAATACGCAAAAGGTGGCACAATTAAGCATAAAATGCTTTAGGAAAAAGTAGTTCTTTTGCAAAAAGAACTACAAAAGACTCACGTGATTCATACACTGAGTTATCAGCGGGATGGCATTCACGTTGCAGGGAATTCATTGGCTGATGAAGCCGCGAAAGCATCTGTACAAACGGCTTCCGTAGCTGCAATCACTCGGTCAAAAACAAAAATAGACAGCGAAATAATGCAAGCTGTCACTGCTTCAGTAAAAGACAGTGGTAAAACACTCCCAAAAGGCTTTCCAGTAAAGTACTCATATATAACTGATGCAAATAATGTTCCTTTTGCTTGAATCCCTGGAGTGGGGGATAGGGCAATTCCAAACATGGAACATAGGTTAAGACTGATCTTAGCAGCACACGAAGGTCTCGCATCTGCACACGCAGGGATTTCCACCACAGTATCATTATTAAAACAAAGATACTGGTGGCCGCGGATGAGGAAACAAACTAGAAACTTTGTTCTAGAATGTGAAATCTGCCAGAAAATGAAAGTTTCAACAGTAAAACGGCCTGCACAGACGCCCCTTATGATTTCAGATAAACCACTAGCAAGTGTTTACCTGGACCACTCTGGCCCCTTACAAAGGGATGGCAACTATAAATATATCATGGTCGCAGTGGATTCATGTACAAGATTCATTTGGATGTGGCCCCAGCGCTCGGCTGACGCCAGAACTGTTATAAAGGATTTGCGAGTCTTTATCGGCACATATGCAATCGGCACGCTACATTCTGACCAGGGTCCTGCATTTAGCTCTCAAGCTTATAAAGAGGCCATGGCTAGCTTGGGCATTGAATTGTGGTATTCTAGTCCCTTCCATCCTGAGGGTAATGCGGTAGTGGAAAGAAAAAAACGTGACATAAAGCAATCCATAACAGCTAGGGTATTAGGTTCCGGTGATGGGTGGGCCAAACATCTCATAAGTGTCCAACGTAGTCTTAACAATCTGCCAAGAAATTCTCTGGGTGGAATCACTCCGTACAAATTAATGTTTGGTACTAGAATGCTAATTGAAGACCTCGATTGTCAAACTTCAGTAGTGGAACAAAAACCCTTTCATGTCAAAGATCGTTTGGCTGTTTTACAGGACTTAAATGAAACAAGAAGAAGTCTGAGTAACACTATACAGAAGCCAACAACCACTGAAATAAAACCACCTGTCCCAGCAAGACCTGTCTGGATTCCAAAGATTAGGGATCTAGTCAGGGAAAAGATCACGGTAAAGAAGAAATTTGGACCTTCTTACAGAAAAGCAGTACCTGTCCTAGCAATCCACAGAACAAGATCAGTATTACTACCGCCCCTTGCTGGTAGAAGGGAGAACAGAGTTGTGTCCATCGAGCTGGTCAAACCACATCATGTGGCCAATAATAAGTAGTAGGCCCAGTGGACTCCCAAGATGTAGCAGACGACCAAATCTTGCTACAATCCAAGAGGTTCAAACTGAAAGACTCATCACCTTTGATAAGCCTGCAGTCAGAAAAGAAGGACTATGCAACAAAGCAATGGAACTTGTACCTCTTGAAACCCAAATAACAGTTCATCAGGAAACACCTGTCTACAATGATATAGCCTCTGACTATACAAATATGACAAAGGAAGAAGCAGCTCCAATGATTATAAACAATCCTGATGCAATTCCAACAATTGACAGAACTGTCTCTGGCTATTTCATCAACTTTGATACATTTTCTGAGGATCCAAGTGAACCTGAAACTACGCCAGCAAATAAAACTTTCAAAGAGAAAATAACAGAACTCTTTCATCAGCTTGAAAAAACATATCTGGTTTCACCATGGATTGAATTTTGGATTATGTTAGGCGTACTTTTTCTCCTGCTCTGGCTCATACTAGTGTTACGTTTGGGAAAGATGATAGATGGAAAATACAGTACAATGGACACAGCAAGTAAGAAAATCAACTTGCTCCTGAAACCTCACAAATCATCTCATCGTGAACGAAGAGACCGGTCATCAGTGAACATCAAAGCCGTTCCTATACCTGGTGGTATAGCAAGGGAGAGAACTGATTATGACATCTATGGCCTGGTGGAAATGCTGAAGATTCCACACCATTTCAAGGTTTCTTTGAGTGACTTTGTATCACCCAGCACATTTTCTGATGATTGGGACTTTGAAACTGTTAATAATATGATGACAAACTTAGAAATGTCAGCTAAATTTACAGAACATGATACTTAGAAGGTTCATCAGATTATGAACAAATGTATTGTTTTAATCATTATGGTCACCATTATTTGCATAAATCTGCAAACCCTAGAAATGTTTTTTCTTATAATCAATGGGAACATTGACCAACACCACCAAAGGGTAGCTCAAGGACATTTTATGAAATGTTTCCGTACTTCTCAGGGTTTAATGTTACAAATCCAGAAATGTTTTATTTCAAACTTATGAATAAGACAGGAATGAAAACAATGTTGACCAATACAAAACAAATGTATTCTGCAAACTTTTATGCTCAGCTGTCTACATTAGGTTTTGACTTTTGGAAAGACAACATTGAGACAAAAACTGTCTGGGGCACAAAAGACTGGCAGGTGCAAGGTTTAGAAGCCTTATTCAGAGCCTGCATTATACCAGAACAAATAATGTTTTTAAATGGCACTGTTCAACAAACGTCTTGTCTTGGCCTGGCTAAGATAAAAGATTTAAATAAACCATCTATACCTAAGCCTAGATCTGACAGTAATGACAATGCGGAAGAGGAGGTAGACGTACCCTATATTTTAAAATAAAACAGAACTAATCCTGATTGGAAAAATGGTTAATCTGGCCTACAGACACAAATAACTGTCAAGATAGATTCCTGAACAAAACACAAGGATTCACATTGAATAGGCCACATCCAAGATATTCCCAGAGACAACATCCAGGGATAGTAACTACTTACAGTGTAGGAAATCTATGCCTTGAATGGCTACAGAAATCTACACTTCCAGAAATAAAACAAACACTTATCTTTGTTTAAAGAAGGCAATGATTTGCGAGATTTCTTAATGGGGCCTCACAAGGTACATCAAAAACGTTTCATATACGCCGGTATATATTCTGCTTACAATGAAGCATGGAAAATCACGCAAATTGAAACTGCAGAAAGAATACCAGAAATTGATCGTATTAATTTAGAGAAATCTCTCTGTAGTGGACATGGGGTAACGACTCTGTCCTCCAGAATTTATTCTTTGGACAGCATTGTATCATCTGCCATTGTCATAATAGAGCAGGACTTGCTAATGTTACAATTCCCAATTACGTTCTATAATGAAGCTAGGCTGGACGTTACAAAACCTGTGTTCAGGCTACGTGCCATGTCGTCTAATCAACACCACGTCATTATTTACTGTATTTACCCTTACAGAAATACAAATCTCGTTGGCACAAAAAGGAGCAGCCTATACGGTGCTGAGCAGTGAATAACTGGAAAGATTACCATTGACAGTTTCTGAGAAGCCTGTCATTGAATGGATAATACATGGCACCATCACGATACCAGTGACGATTTTTTCATTTTCAGTATTGTCTACAGCATATACCAGCAGGCCTGTATGAAAGGTTGGGTAAAGAATACATTAAGTTGACCTGGACTTTACCTTACACACAACAAATCTTGGAATGGGGGAAAGGAAGTATTCCTTAGTGGTAAAAATTGTAAGAACTCACTAAGTGGTACAGTTTTGTGCCAAGGTATTAATTTACACAGAGCCTGCGAAGGTTCTGCAAATAACCTTTCTTGCCACCTGCACGGTTCACCCTCCACAGTGATAGAACCAATTTTCAGGCAGCTATCCAATGGCAGCTACGTTATGCTCAATTACCACAGCTGTTGTGGTATGTTGCCAGGAAAAGCGTATCTAGTTAGTGTGTCATCCAGGGTCACTTATTGTATGCAAGTATAGTATCCTAGAAGAAAGTCAGACAGGGAGACAGTGTTATGGCCTTCACTGAATACCTCTTTTATACGAAATTGATACTTTAAGCAGAATAAAAGCAATTCTTTTACAAAAAACTGTGCCACTGACCTCGTCTAGAGAAATGTATGATCTGCAGTTACAAGGACTTCTGCAGAGATACATACATTATTATCAACTAACTGCCCAGTACATTTCGCAGAAATGCTAGGTCAAATCTTAAACATGTCTGATACCAGTGGCATCGCACATGTATTTAAGACATTTTTTGGGGGACTGTTAACACCATTTGAAGCAGTCCTCTGCATTTTTCCAAATTTTGTGCACTCTGTGTTTGGCAGCCTGCCTCTTATCTTGGGACTCGTAGCAGGAATCCTATTTTTATACCTTCTGCTCCGATATGGCAAGTCCAGTCACCAGCGATACCCAGACTTCCATGAAACAATCCCTCCTTGCCATGAGGTATCGTGAGAGAATTACACAGATTCTTGGCTTGGCTCGTTTAAGAGATCTGAACACAACTTGGCTCCTTTCGTTCAGACCAATCTGGCAAGATTGCATCTTACCTGTTCTACGATGCCTGCTTTGCGGAGAGGAATGCGTGTTGAACATGTGTCTTACACTTCCATCAGTCCTGCCATCGGATGTTGACGCTTTGCTAGGTCCGGTAACGACTCATGCATCGTGTTGTCCCCAAAGGCTACCAATCCTGATGACGGCATTCATTGAGGTCTCACTGACAAGTCTAACTGAGGGTGGGATACGTGGAACAACAGGCACACAGGTACCACCTACAGCGGACATTGCTAATGCATCAAACGCTGACGGCGGTGATCCTCATCTATGCACATTTGATCTGCTAACTAAAGTAGCTCCACTTTCGCCTACTATGGTAGACGATTTCTTTGCCAGCCTAGACAATCTGATGTTTTCTCCTGACACCCAGAATAACTCTTGATTCATGCACACAGCGTTCCCTGAACTCTGAAATTCGGCCGTCGTTTTTTCAAAACAAACCATCCAACAATTTGAACTTTTTACAAAATAGAACTTGTTGGCACAGAGTAATCTGCTTAAAGTAGAACTATTCTTAGAGAACAAGATTTATTTTGAAAACTTCCTAATAACAATATTTGGCCTTGTCCTAAAAATGAGACAGTTTAAATGTTATAGCATGGGATAGTCTCGAATTTTTTCTTTCTGCACTTTAAGAGACATTTCATGAATTTAATTTAGTATTTTATAAAGGTTAGAATATATGCTCTCATAATATGCTTTATATCTGTTGAGACGTGTATTTCGGATCACTGACATAATATCGAGGGACATAATATCGAGTACCAAAAATATCGGCGACAAAATATCGACAGACAGAATATCGACTTTGTATCTACAAACAGGTAAGCACAAAAATATTGAGTAAAAAATATCATTTACAAAAATATAGGGGCCCATTAGGATGGCGGGCAGATTGCTTCCGCCAGGGTAGCGGTGGCCACCGCCACCCTGGCGGAGGCAATCCGCCCGCCATCCTTCCCTGCATTCCCCCCGCCATATTACGATGGCGGAGGGGACCGCAGCGGTGACAAACACCGCCCGCATGTTTTCCGCCCCGGTCGCCTTGCGGCCGGGGCGGAAAACCAATAACATGGTGGCGGTGTCTGTTAGATACCGCCCGCCATATTACAATGCTCTGGTATCAATGCCTTTCCGTGGCGGAAAGGCATGCGGTGTTCACTCTGGGGACCCCCTGTGGGGCAGCAGGCACCGCGCGGTGCCTGCCGCTTTGTATATGCAAATGCTGACATGCATTTCTAGCATTGTGGCGGGCGGTGCTGAGCGCTCCGCCCGCCACAATGCTAGAAATGCAGGATGTGCCCGCCACAGTGGCGGGAACATCCTAATGCCACCCCCGGGACCCCCGCTCTTATGGCGGGCGGTCCCATTCCCCGCTAGGATGACGGGCGGACAAAGTCCGCCCATCATCCTAATAGGCCCCTTAGTTTCTATAAATATCGACTTTATTAAAAACAATGTTAAATTAAATTAATATTAAAAATTATTTACTAATATATACTTCAAAATACTTAAATTACCTTATAATAATTAAATAATGAATTAAAGTTATAAAAATTTACAATCATATTTGTTAAAACATATATATATATAGTAACATAATATAATTAAAATATATCCAATATTATTACCGTAGGATAGTGGAAGTATAAAATTACTATTCCCACTCCAGAGAGTGCAACAGTAGATAAGGCGTTGGATAGCGTAGAGGTAAAAATTACTATTCCCACTCCAGAGAGTGCAACAGTAGGGAAAGCGTTGGACAGCGTAGGGGTAAAAATTACTATTCCCACTCCAGAGAGTGCAACAGTAGGGAAAGGGTTGGATAGCGTAGGGGTAAAACTTACTATTCCCAGTCCAGAAAGTTCAACAGTAGGGAAAGTGTTGGATAGCGTAGGGGTAAAAATTACTATTCCCACTCCAGAGAGTGCAACAGTAGGGACCGCGTTGGATAGCGTAGGGGTAAAAATTACTATTCCCACTCCAGAGAGTGCAACAGTAGGGAAAGCATTGGATAGCGTAGGGGTAAAAATTATTATTCCCACTCCTGAGAGTGCAACAGTAGGGAAAGGGTTGGATAGTGTAGGGGTAAAAATTACTATTCCCACTCCAGAGAGTGCAACAGTAGGGAAAGGGTTGGATAGCGTAGGGGTAGAAATTACTTTTCCCACTCCAGAGAGTGCAAGAGTAGGGAAAGCGTTGGATAGCGTAGGGGTAAATATTACTATTCCCACTCCAGAGAGTGCAACAGTAGGGAAAGCGTTGGAAAGCGTGGGGGTAAAAATTACTATTCACACTCCAGAGAGTGCAACAGTAGGGAAAGCGTTGGATAGCGTAGGAGTAAAAATTACTATTCCCACTCCAGAGAGTGCAACAGTAGGGAAAGCGTTAGATAGCGTAGGGGTAAAAATTACTATTCCCACTCCAGAGAATGCAACAGTAGGGAAAGCTGTGGATAGCGTAGGGGTAAAAATTACTATTCCCACTCCAGAGAATGCAACAGTAGGGAAAGCTGTGGATAGCGTAGGGGTAAAAATTACTATTCCCACTCCAGAGAGTGCAACAGTAGGGAAAGGGTTGGATAGCGTAGGGGTAAAACCTACTATTCCCACTCCAGAGAGTGCAACAGTAAGGAAAGCGTTGGATAGCGAAGGGGTAAAAATTACTATTCCCACTCCAGAGAGTGCAACAGTAAGGAAAGCGTTGGATAGCGTAGGGGTAAAACTTACTATTCCAACTCCAGTGAGTGCAACAGTAGAGAAAGTAGATACTTCATATATTATTTAAAAAGGTGTATATATATTAATATCTATAACAAATTTAATTAAAAGTAATTACCACTTTAATATAATATAATAATTAATTAATTACAAATACTAATTTAATTTAATCATTACAATTAATTATCTATCAACACTAATTAATTGCAAATTAACAATTAATTAATTAGTAATTAAAACAGTTACTTAACAATTAAAATCTAATAAATACACAAAATTAACATATGTAATTAGTTATAATTAAATTACTTCCCACCCTATTCCCCTATGAACCCACAACCAGCTACAGAAATTAAATTACTTAAATTAACATAATTATCAATTAGTCAATTAAATAATATTAATTGGCAATTAAAATGTAATTAATTATTAAATAAAAGTTAATTAACAATTAATTATAAACAAATACCAATAAATAAATTTACATATTTAAATAATTATAACTAAATTACACTACATAAATTAACATATTTAAATATTTATAATTAAATTACACTACATAAATTAACATATTTCATTAATTATAATTAAATTACTTCCCACCCTACTACCCTATAAACCCACAACCCGCTACAGAAGTTAAATTAACATAATTATCAATTAATCAATTAAATAAAAATAATTGGCAATTAAAATGTAATTAATTACTAAATAAACATTAATTAACAATTAATTATAAACAAATACCAATAAATAAATTTACATATTTAATTAATTATAATTAAATTACTTCCCACCCTATTCCCCTATAAACCCACAACCCGCTACAGAAATAAATTACGCAAAATTTAAATAACATTAAATTCATTAATTAAATTACATTATAACATAAATAAACACTTTTAACACATAAAAGACACTATCAAAAATTCTATATTCTTAAAAGTTTTATATTTTTCTTAACCTATATTATGTACTTCGATATTTTGACTATCTATATTTTAAAATTCGATATTACATTACTAACCTTCAAAACGATATTTTTGATGTCTATATTCTGTCCATTCGATATTCTGTCCAGCCTATATTTTGTACTCAATATTATGTCCATTCGATATTTTGTAGTCGATTTTTTGTCTGTTTACCGTGTATTTCATGCGTACAAACCTTTTCAAATGCAATTTGTATTTTGGGTGGGATTGTAAACACTAGCCATAGCCATAGATGTGTTCAGTGCTTATACATTTCGTTTTATTGAACTTAATATCGTGGAGTGGTTGTTATGTACGAATCTAGGACCCTAGTGTAATTTTCCTGATTCATGCCCATAAATTCGTATAAATCACACGATCCTTATATAGGCATAGAAATCATACCCATATTTAGACTGAGCCTATGCAGCCCAAATACGGCATGGCATTGGCTACTTCCACTAAGTTCCGAGAACCCATCCTCGTCGCCAAATTTGTTATGATAAAGAAACCAAGAAGATCAGGGAATATTTCCAAGTACATTTATTCTTTAAAGGAAGACCTGAACATCTTCATACCATACACAGCTGGACCAACTGCTCACTGATGCCACAGGCATTACATCATCTTAGAACCATCTAAGGCATCATAAGAAAGCAACATTCTTATGAGTAATGATAAAGTGATGAACCACATAACATATCAATATAACACATTTCTTAGAAAAACCCGCCTTCAGCAGCTAGGGACTTCCCCTTGCCTGAATACTAATTTATCTGGGAAATCATGGAGTTTTCAAAGAACTGAGTATTTGATGACGTTATTAGGTCCAATCATACGTCAAACTCGGCACCTTCAAGGTATAAATATGCCTACATTTGCCCAGACAAACACACGGTGGTTTGGAGCAGTTCGACTATCTACTTGTCAGACACACCCTGCAGCAGCAAGTGCCAAAGGAAGCTGACCCTCCAGCTGATGCACTGAGATACGCTGTCTTTTCTCTTGCCGAGAAATCCAGCTCCAGTATTTCCAGGCTACCCTTGCGGGTTGCAGGGAAATCGAGTCCTGAGAGAGAGATACAAGACCTCCTTCATTCTAAACCAAGGTATGGAGCTGATTAGACCCTTAAGGAAGTCTTGGAATAGATTATTGGCAAAAGAATACTAGACTTAAGCTACACCTCACTTACTTCTTCCCTTGTACTAGACTTAGGTTAGGTACACCGGGGTAGGTGTATTTTAGAAGCACCAGTTGAGTACTTTTTAGTCATTATTTATCATTGTATGTATTTTGAGCATTTTAGGTATTGTATGGCTTAGAAACCATATCATGCTCTTACAGTACTATTTTATAACACTCTTCGTATTATATGCCTTGTACTTTATAACCAGCATTACGATTGTAGCAGTACATTTCTTATGCTTGAGAAAGAAGACTGTTCAATAAATACTTTTTATTGAAAACGCCCGTCTCTCTATTTTCTCAGCACCTCTGGTGAAGCGAAGCATGCACGATTGACTGAATAAAATAGCTATCTATTGTTTCCGCGACTCTGGAGACTGATTTCTTATTCTTGGGAAACAAAGTTGTCATGTTTATGCGGTGGTCAAAAACGAATCCCTTCTTGTGAATTCGAGAAAGTTTCTAGTGACCTCCGAGCTAGCTGGCACTCACAATTAAGTCTAATATATTCCATAGAGACCTAGTTGACCTCAGTCCTACGTGTAAACTATATTATATGTTATTCCAATACGCAGAGCCTATTGGGAATATAGGAACTACAATACAAGGTAGGACATGTAGTAGTGTGTGTGATGTGTCCTGATTGTGAAATACTGTGTATTTTGTTTTTCACTATTGAAAGGCTGTCTGTCCCATAGGCTTATCATTGGGGCTACTCTGTAACATTTTACATGCATTACTTTCATAGGGACAAGATAGAAAAATGCAATTTAGGCTCTCTGACCTCAGAATTCATTAACGCACCTTTTGGTAAGGGTGTTTTTTAAATTCAGTGTTTAAAAATGTCATTTTTAGAAAGTGTATTCCAAAAGTGCACTCCTCTTGTGCTCTGTACTGCCACACTGCGCAAAGTGGGAATCATTCCTGCCAAAATATTCCATTAATCCAAGTAGTCCAATGTAAACTCTTATAACCGTAGCCTTTTTGTTGTCCAATATCACATCCATTTACTGTTTCTCTTCATCACAACGGAGACAGTATGATTGAATCTGCAATCTTTATTGAACTCTTCCAATACCAACTGCTCGACACTCTAGGCTTTTTACAATGGTACGTACAGATCAATCTCGAATTGAAGTTGACACACTGTGTGATAACCCAATGCATTTCGATCCCTCTTTTCTCGTCATCAGGGGTTGCTAGAACAAATACAATTAACAGCTTAGCCACGCATTTCATTGTAAGCAATATTAAATGTTAAAGGACCCAACATCAATTACGAGAAACACATATCCACCTCTGTTTACCAAACCCTAGTCAAATGCTACTAATTTCTGCCCCTGCACCTCCCCTACACCACCCAAAACTGTGATTACCCTAAATTTGCTGTCAACACAAAAAAACCTCATGACGAGCATTCCACAAATGACCCATTGCCCCACTCGTAATCCTCCCTTATCCTACAACCCCTTCACTTTCCAACTCTTATCCCTTCCTTCCCATGTCCCTCACTTTTACCTTTTGTAAAAAATGATCACTGTCAGCACTCTGGTCTACAAATGTATTTCAAAAGTGCACTCCTCTCACGCTCTGTACTTTTAGAAAGCGGGCGTTTTCCAACGATATCATTCTGTGTGCCTCTGGCTGTTTATGTATTCAGCGTCTGGTGTTCAAGTGACAGGAGCTGGGATGTGCATTCACTCTAGACAGTCATGGGGGTTGAGGTGTGCCCTGCCTGGCCTGTGTGACTCATCGAAGGGCTGAATAGACCTGGTCTGCATTTAGGGTGGTGGGAGGAGTTTTGCTAGCACCTATTAGGCTGTGTCTCCTTCTTGACAATGCTTTCTCCGCCCCCTGTGGTCATGCTGCACCAGGGAGGACAGAACTGATTTGGATTGGGTTGAGAGACCCTTACAGCAAAGAGAACAATGACAATTTGGGGTATGAGTATTGCACCTAAAACCCCAGGCCTTTAGATTATTTGAATGAACAAGAGGACCCTGCCAAGAAGAAGGACTCTGTGAGGAATGCTGCCTTTTCTGTGTGAGGGGTAGGTTGGGTGCAGTTGCTGCTTCGGTCTGTGGTGAAGGAAACGGACTGACTCTTTTTGCCCTGCTGTGGTATCCTGCTTTTGAATAATCTCCAAGGGCTTGTGTGTGCTGGCCTCCTGTTGAAAGTCTCAGGGATACAAAAGATTTCATGGAAAAAGACCTGGCTGGGTCTAAAAAAACTGAACTACGAAGGGACCTGACTTAGGTTCCAAACCAAACTGCACAGCCACGACCATTGTAGAATGAATCCAATCAATCAAAGTTGCATACTTCTTCATCATATTCTTTTTTTCCTCAAAAACTTTTACTTGTCTTGCTCAACAATATTTTTAATTCATTGTATTCATCCAAATGCCATAACAGATGTCATCAAAAACACAGGAGACGTTAAGTTAATCCACATGTCACGATTTTATTAAAAAAAGTCCCAATGCATTTCGGTAAACCTCCCTTCGTCAGGGGACTCTAAGGAAACAAAAATTTAAAAAAATTAAAAATTAAAAAATAAATGGTAAACACCACCATCAACAAAACTGACATATGTGTCAAAATGTAATATAGTAAATGTTTCAACAATGAATATATTGCTTGTTTAAACCTATGAGCGATACCCACCAACTTATGTTAGATAATGTCCCACTATGCTTTTCTCAATTAAACTATAAAACATCTTGCGCTGTTAAATCTCACCATAACGAACCAACACTTGTTGATGGGAAAAACTACCTCTACCGCAATGGCACCCCCTCCCGTAAACTCAAAATGCTGCCACTACGACCCTGTAAGCATAAATCAACCTTGAGCTAAACGTGACATTTGCCAACGTATTTCACTTATAGGGAGCCCACCCTCTTATGGTAACCCCCTTCTGAACAAGGACCGGGGTGTATTCCTCGCAGTGAAACCCTATAAAGCCCCTCGGTACGACCTTTATATTTATTGCAGTCTTGCTTAATTGGAGATAATTAATCCCCCTCCCCCTCAAGCGTTAAACAAAAACGTATCCTCCTGAGAAACTACATTAAACAACGGACTTTATTTTAAGAAATGACGTTAATCCCTGTGTGCAGATTCATTACTAACAACTGCATTTCCCGTAATGCCTCTGTCCTGTCGTGTAACTCATGGATTAGCTTCCCAAGAAAAAGAAAGATAGTTCAAAGTTAAAGCTGCCCATAATCACTCCTGTACATGATTTTAACACAGTACGTGCTGGTACATCATTAATCACATATGATTTGGATTTGGTTCAGAGACCCTTACAGCAAAGAGAACAATGACAATTTGGGGTATAAGTATTACCCCTAAAACCCCTAGGATTTTAGATTATTTGAAGGAACAAGAGGACCCTGCCAAGAAGAAGAATGGAAGGACTGTGTGAAGAGCACTGCCTTTTCTGTGTGAGTGGGTGGGTTGGGTGCAGTTGCTGCTTCTGTCTGCGGTGAAGGAAAAGGGATTGACTCTTTTTGCCCTGCTGTGGTATCCTGCTTGTGAAGAATCTCCAAGGGCTTGTGTGTGCTGGCCTCCTGTTAAAAGTCTCAGGGATACACAAGATTTTATGGAAAAAGACCTGGCTGGGTCTAAAGTTAACCTGCCTGGGAGGAGAGCTGGAGAAATTCTGTGAGGAGGGTTGCCCTGAAGTGTGTGGGGCAGGACAGGCCTGCAGTTTGCTGCTCCTGTCTATAGCAGAGGAGAGAACTGGACTGTCCTAAATTGGGCAAAAAGCGTGTGCTGTGTTTGCCTCTTCCCCTCTCAAGTGAAAGCGCGTGAGGAGCGGTTTAGTTTGCCCTTCAGGGCGTGCAGTGCTGCACCTTCCTTGTGGGTTCACAGTTGTTTCTTTTTGAGCAAAGGGAGGGGAAAGCTGAGGGAGAAGAAGTGCTCTCCCTCTTCCTGGTGACCTATCCATATTTTCACCGTTAACTACAGCCTGGGCTCTGCTACATGGGCCCGGGCTGTAAAGGGTCACTGCGACAACAAAGAAGAATGGGCAGCTGGCACCGCCGCCCCGTGGAGTTCTTCCCAAGGCAGCACAGCAGTGAAGGGAGTGTGGCGCAGCCTCAGGGAATAACGCAAGGAAGGAGGGCGGAGTTATCAAAGCAGCTGTGTCTCCAACTCAAACGCGCAACCCTCCTTTTCCATGCGGGGACAGTAATGTACTGCAGCCCAGGAACCGGCTGGATCTAGGTTTCTATAGGAAAAGTGGCTACCTGTCCCAAACACCCCAGAGGGGCCCTACCACCAGGAGGGAAGCAGTGATAGGAGCCCTCGAGAACATACCCTGCTACGGGTGGCTCAGTGTTCTATCGCACTGGGGGTCAGAGAGGCCTAGGAGGGCTTCTGTCTCACCCTTGTGTCCTGCTGAGTCCTCGGTGCTCCTGAAGCTGCACTGCAAGGTTGTGGGCTGTAGCATTAGAGGCACTGCAGGGGAGACGGTGTGGTGGGTTGGAGGCCCGCAAGGTCCACTCTCGGCATTTGGGACGCAGGCCAGCCCCAAACTGCAGAGCGCATCACCTTCAGGTGCCCAACCCATAAGCCTGGAGGGGGGTGCAGTCTTGGGTGAAGCAAATGCCCTGGGAGCTAGTGGGCAGCTGCCAGCAGCTGGTATTTGCAGGGGACCCAGTAAGGTCACGCTGCTGACAGTGTTTGTGAGTAGGCCCCTTGTGTGTGTACATACTTGGGGGGCAATATTCTGCTTTTTGGGGGATTCCAGATATCTGTCCCCACATCTCCAGAGTAGGCATGGGAAATCCAGCATGGAGGGTTTAGGTTTACGTGGGAATGACCATATGAAGTGTGGGAGGAGGGTAAGAAAGCTACCCCCGATAGGTTCATAGGGACATCTCGTAATTTATGAGTAACCTAACTTGTGAGGATTCATGGGATTTATTGTATTTACCTGCATATTATGTACAGTAATGGTGTATGGTGCCTTTCATAATGTTTTTATGACCTATGCAGAATAAGAGTACTTACTGTGATATTTTAACTGTTATGAGTCTGCCAATTGCCTATTTGGCAATGTGATTAATGATTGATTGCAAAGTGATTTATGATCTATATGTATTATGAACATTGACTAGTGGCAAAGTGATTTATATGATTGGGGTCTAATCAGTCGCGGCCCTGCTGAGGGAGTGCTGAGGGGTGGTGGGGCGGGTGGGAGAGGGGCAGGGTAGGGGGTAGTAAACTCCGGCATATTGCCAACCAGAGTTAGGTACAGAAATAAATAAATAAAACAAATTACATTGCACGCGCTGCACCGCCATTTGCAGTGCAATTGCATCATTTTTACCTGTGTCACAACCCTTTGTATACATTATCATCTGGGTTTTTGAAATATTTATATTGTCTTGTTTGATGCATCTGTAGATAGAGCTGAGCTCATAGTACGTAAAACTGTAAGAGTGCACCAATGTATATTTGTCCCCACAATTAGATTACAACAAAGACTCTCAAAATTATCGGGGAGCATATTTTTTCACAAAATTATGAGAGTTATCATGGACTTCCCATTAAAACACATGAAGATCAGGTTTCCCACTCAGGGAAAGAAACTTAAGTCTTGCCAGGAATGGCACACACACATGAAGGAACACAACAAAGGCACACATTTCCTTGGCCTAAGGAGGACACTTTTGACACTAATGCAATTGAACATAAGAGAACACACATACAAGCTATATACTCAGGTCAAAAGAAAAACAGGACAGAGGCTCTACTGGAGATATGGGCCATCTTCAAAGAGGCCTAGTTCGATAACCTACACCACTGATAGCAAGCAAGGCGCCAGTGCCTCCCCCACCATATACAGTAATGGAGGTGCTTACGGCAGCTCCCCCTGCCTTAGGCGATTCCAATCCATCAATAGTAGGCCCCCTCACCCCACTGAAAGGCCGACAGTTAGGTCCAAGCATGAGAAACTAACAGGCAAGCATGCCCTGACAATTCCAGCGCAACACAAGTCCCTTGAAAAAATCTCCAGAAGCTCAACCCCCATTTACTATATCCTGCACATAGAACGTCAGCAGCATGGAGAACATGCACTGCCACGGGTTCAGGTGAACATACATGAGTGACCAGGGGATTTGTTCTAGACAACAATATAGCAAGTGGGAGTGAGGAAGGGATCCCCAGTCCGCCGGAAACTGATGACGAGGGTGAGTCTACATTATTTCCCCAGTTAACCTTAAAAAAGGGGAAGAGCATGAACTGATGCTTGAAGAGGAAATGACACACAGCCACACATGCCTCGTAATCTCAACCATGGCCTGACCAGAGGAAAAGCCCGTTGTCACGAAACTGGTGAACAATACATCATGCAGCTTCCTAATAGACATGGAGGCAACCAAGTCATGCCTAAAGGAAGGCAGAGTCCCCTTATCTGAAAACACAATGGTCATGCAGGGATTTTGGGGTACAATGACAAGGTTCCCCTTCATGAATCCCATTGAATTGGATATAGGAGGTAGTCACGCAAGAGGACAGCTATTCTTTTTTTCCCTCATCCCCAACCAATCTATTGGGATGAGACTTGATAGCAAAACTAAAAATTGCCACATAGTTCTGCCATCCAGTTCTCCGACCACAGGACTATGGCTGGCTCCTCGCCTGGAGCCCCTTCCTTGGGCCCCTGTTATTAAAACAGCCCAGCATCACAGGTAGACATGCAGAGAGGAGAAGTCACCTACCAACATGACTGCCTTTACTGAGGCAGTCTAGGAGAATATGAAAAAATTCTCAGATATTTGTGAGTTTGTTAGGCAGTGGGTATGTCACACCCTCCATCTCTTACTTCAGGCTACTAAAAGGGCTAAAGCCTTCATAGTCAATAAAGTATTGGAGGAGAAAAAGTGCTGTGATTGTGCTACATATGTGCCCGCTGGGCCCCCTGTGACAAATCAGGAAACAGGACTGAGGCTCATGGGGATAATGGCTGTAACATCTAGAGCCCAGTCGCCTTTAGAAACACTGAGCTCAGCCTGTGCTACCACCACAGTGCCCCCATATATTTGGAGGTGGTGAAGACAAGGCTACCTGGTGCTATGCAGGGCACTTGTTATCCCTTAGGACCCCTTTCAGCTGTCCTGTATTACCTTACCCAAAAGCATAGCTGCAGTAAAGTATGCTGAGCACATGGAAACCCATCACAAAAAAAGTTTCCCACTTGGTGACACACGGGAACGATTCCCAAACAGGAACAAGCCCAGAGAGACGCTGATAATTGGAACAACACAAATTGAAAAAGACCACCCTTGATGGGGCTGTGTTGGCTGTGACCATTTAAATGGCAACAGTCTTCAGGGGAACTCTACCGCAGAACCCCAGAGGGTTCCAACCCAGCTACAGTGTTAGAGATGAGGGAGGTTAGCAACAATCGGACCCTAGAGAGTGTTACAAATGCCACAGGCGGCATCACCTGGCAGACAGATGCTGGTTAAAAGCTTACCATGAGCAGAGGTCGATGCCCCAGGGCACCCACCACAAAACACCCCGAATACACAAAACCAAGCCCAGGTGAGTCAGAATGCACTCTACACTCAACCTCAGGAAGGTCAGCCATCCACCACACCCCCACAGCAGGGATCAGGTGGTTGGACGAACATGTGGCAGCAACAACCACAGAGAGGAAACTCAGCCCAACAAGAACTGGACCCACAACCTCAGCAGGAAGGGGTAACTGTCTGGGAAGGTAGTGCCTTCATGCAATCAAAGAGTTAAAATGCACTTTTAGATAAACCCTGCATAAGTAAGCACACATTCCCCCTCTTCCCCCAAACCAACAGAAGGTTTAATGAGACAATATTGGGAATTCAAACTTTTACTTGCATTCAGAAATTCAGAGCGACCAAGGACTGCTGTATGTGTTCTGTTGATCAGGTATCCTCTCTAAAGTTTGACATCAAATGCACCTTCGGGAGCAAAGGCCTCACTCTGCTGTTGGGTCTCCCTAGGCGGGGTTGGCTGATCACACTCCAGGGCAGTGGCAGTCTAACAAGGTGGTGGAGCGACTCCCAGAGAAAGTATTTATAAATCAGACACTGCGTCCAAAGTCAGTCAGGATGGGTTCCAATCGCTAAGTCAAAAGGGTCCAATTCTCGGGCATCCGTCCCGGGACCATTGTTTCCTTCATGGTGTGGAGTTTCAACAGCACAGCCTGAGAGCTAGAAGCCTCAGCCCAAAGGAGGCCCGCTTTCAGTTCTAAATCGAAGCTGTCCTCATTAAAGGGAACCATGATCCTCATGCGCCTGGGATGGTGGACACCCTACAAACTCGACAGCACTCGCACAAAGAGTCAATAAGCAGCAAGGCATATGCATGGCGTTGAGTCCTTTGGAAAGTTCACCAAGGTGACTAGGCTTCTCAGAATTGCTGAGGCAGTCCTGATTCATCATCACCACCTGGCAGACTTTGTCGAAAGTTTCTGGTCAAAGCCTCAGGTTTTTCACGTTGTTTGTTCCCAGTCCTGTTTTTGTTTGATTTTTTTATTTCCAAAGTCTGACCAACATGCCACACACCTCCACAATATCGACAAAAGCATACCAGTTCAATTAGGAGATCCTAGCCACAAGCCAGGGACAGAGGCCTAAATGCATTGAAAGACAGAAGACAGAAGGATGTGGTACGACGGAGAGGGGGAACCTGGGAGAGGGTGATCTTCAATGTCCACTACAGCTCCAGGCCTAGGTAGGACACTGGATGCACTCCCCCATAATAGGCCTTGCAACTAACAGATGATCTGAGCCTTGCATGCACCATCCAGTAAAAGCAGTAGGCACAACCTTCATCACCACAAGACAGCATAGGCATGGGTAAATGAGGGCCACAGAACAACCTCCGATCCCCACTGTCTCATGACAAATGAAGTAGTAGGTCACACACAACTTAGAGAAAATGCCCAAAACTAATGAAAACAGCCCAATGTTAACCCAAAAGAAAGCTTCCAAATTAAGGGTAGAGCCGAGATACCTGGCGCCACAGGGGAGGATCACATTGACAACCACAAGAGGGAATGGGGAGATACATACACACGAGATCTCTGAGCATGTCGCAACCACCGATAACACTCAATTGTGGCACCCCCACTCATCACATATTCCCGCACACATGTAAGTTGAAAAACAAAACTCACACTGACAGTGCCTCCATGTGCACACCAGGCAAGACATGATCTTAGGTAACTAGTGACGCTCATGGAGCCCCTGTTAAAACATGATGCGATCCATCCCAGTGCTTACAAGACCACGTCACAAATATTGTGCACTAATCTAAGCATGCAATTAGGTACGAAGGAAGGGTGGAGCTCAATGGCTCATAAAAGAGATTAATCTGTCTGGTAATCAATAGCCACCCTCAAATCCCCACCACCAAAAAAGATACTCCGACTGGGGCCACCTTCCAGTGCCTCAATAAAATCGTGACTAGCCGAATGTGGAAAACACACTAATAAGGAAAATACAGGAACTCCTGAAAAAAACATTGACTATGGCGCACATGTAATTGATAAGAGCTCAGTTAATTTGTCAATTCTGAAACAACAGGTCAACAATAGAATTTCCAAGTGTACCACCACTCAGCTGGCGCATCAACACCCCAGCACAGATAAGAAGTGTACAAATCAAGACTATTAAACTAAAACCACAAACCTTTTGTTTGAACCGATAAAGGAAACCACACCCACCAGGGGACCACAGACTCCTCCCAAGGGATCCATTCAAAACCTGCAATGTCCAATAACAAGTTATGTATTACTGCACTGTTATGTACCCTCTATTATTGTTGCTACTGCAGCTATTCACTGTTGAAGAACTGCCTAGTCAAATGGAGTGTTCAAAAATTATCATCACTTGAAGAGGGATCTCTCCCATTTTTTAATTTTTTATTGTTTTTATTTTTTTTAAACAAACTTTTATTGGTTTTCCGAAAAGGCATACATACAGCCTCATGGGCATCATGAAAAAAATAGTTGAGAAGGCGATATGCGTTATAATTATATACACTAGCATTCGTGTGGTCCTCCTAGGGCTGGCTGCAAGTCAAAAGTCTCTTCAAGGGATCCCAGGAGCACACCATTGGTTCCCAGCCATCACTCCACAAATAGCCTGGCATACAACTCGATTGGTCTCAATGCATGTTCCAGTCCAATAATGTAAACATAAATAGAGAACTCCCAAACCCCATCCCTCCCGGTTCTTAAACACCACAACAACAAAAAGACAACAACAACAACAAAAACCACCCCCAACCACCCTCCCAAGCATACCGCCGGTCACTGAAATATTCAGGGAGTCAATCAGAGCTCCTGCACCACCCTTCAGAATCCCTGCCTCGCAGGTCGCAACCTACGGCAGGCCAGGAACACTGGGGGAAAGTCCCTGTCAGGCTCCTATTGGTCTCACCATGTCCTTCCTCCCTCAGGTGGGGACCGCTGAGGGATCTCTCCCATGTCACCTACAATTACTCTAATTCAAATACTAGCATCCCACATGCACTAAACAACTCCCTTTTGCACAACACCTGGTATCAGCACATGACTGTGGTGAGCTCCCAAACATCAGCCAGGTCATGTGTATGTCTGTTCATTGATACCACATGCTGTAGGTGCAGACAGACTTTACTTACTCCAATAGGTAGCCCCTGAGAAAGAAAAATGCCTTCTACACTTATATCTAAGCAGAATTAAGGCCAAATCCAACCCAACAAGGTAGAACTCCACACAGTAGTAATTAATCTGACCCGAACCAACCCAAGGGCTTTATACGTTTTTACCGAGCCTAGTGATATCCAAACCTAGCTGGATAGGATAAGCATAAAGAGTACCATAGGGGAGGATACAGTTTGGCGCTGAGACTTCCCAGAGAAGAGATTCTGGGAGTTAGCACTACACCCAACTCAATGCATATACCACCTGCTGACGCCTTCATCTGTGGTCCATGGGTGGCTCTCAGCATATCTGGGGTAGTCTTCTTTAACAACAAGTGGAACCCTGACATGGTGTTCCTGTGTAGGGCCACCAAGCCCGAGCATGAGAAGTGGAATCTATCACAGGAGGGGGGGTTGAATGAGAGCATGACCACCCATGTCAGGAAACAGAGGATACCAAGGTGGGTGGATACACTTGGCTAGAAGGGAAGGGGCAATCCCTAATTGTACGGAAACGTACACTGTATTCTTTGTGTTTCAGAGGCAAAAGAACGCTTCAAATGGACATGAATTAAAACTGCAGCACGATCATGCGCATTCCGGATGCGCAATGGGGCACATCCACGCTGATGGATATCCACTGGCAGTGAGGCAAGTTTGCCTATACTCAGCTTGTGCCTGGATGGCACAGACTCTGTTCCCTAATCACCACACACCCTGACCCTGGTCATTCCCAGAGAAGAAATATCAGGCCTATACCAGCATCCGTTAAGGAAGACGAAAACCTTACTGCTACAGGCTGATGAGAAAAGAAAAGGCGGACAATTTTGGCTGGGGTCTGTACATTGACATTCCCAAAGAATTCATACTGTTCACTGACACACAGGTTTTGGCAGGAGGGTTGATACCCTTCTTCATTCTGAAGACAAAGCTAATGCCCGCTGATTGCAAATAACCAGGTGGGAAATGCTTTAAATGATGAATAGCACTGAGCTCTGCCTTAATTCAAACAAAGAAGAACTGCAAGCAATCTGCCTCATGGTAAAGCAGCATTGATAGGTTTTGGCCTTGGTGGCCGTGAAGAAAAGAGGGGTGTGTGCCAAAATCGGTGCGGCCTGCTATACTTTTTTTCCAGGGAACGACGCAGACAAATGGACATTGACACTTGCCATCGAAAGTACTGCACCACTTACAAAGAGACATGTTTGGGGAGAGAGGCTGCCCTGAGCAGGAGTGGTCTTCGAATTGGTTCTCCTGGCTCCCCCGGTGGGTCACAAGTTTGTGCAGATCCCTGTGGCCAGTTTTCATTGTGTTCCTGCTTTTGTGTGGGTCTATACAATTGGGGTTTACCTACTGTAAAAATGTTGTCCTCAAAATGGGTAAAATGCAAGCATCTAGAAAGATAGTAATTGTTGAGATACCGCCAATAAAGTAACCGTTGAAAGTTATGAGTCAGATAGTGTAGTTGACAAATCAACTAGAGGGGGGAATGTTAATATTGAAATAGTTTTTCATGAATATAAAAAATGATTATATTATTGAAATCACAACTTTATTGACAAATTTACCCGTTATAAACTCCACATCAACGCTGACTCGCAAATACGTAGTCAGGTAGGCTCTGGGACCTAGGCCTGAGACCACTGATTGATCGTTCTCAAGCGGGGTGGCACGTAGTTGGTAGACAAATGCACAAAAGGAAATCCCAGATCAATCTCACAGATAGGTGAAGCAACACCACAATGGTCCGGGAAGATTGTCCCCAATAAAGCACACAGGGGCGGATGGGTGTGCACACTCCCCAAAGCACCATAAAGTCAGATGCGGCCCGAGTTAGGTACATATAGCCAATCAGGACACAGCACATGCAATGATAACATACTCCCCATACTGGACATCTGGACACATTACTTACTGGCCGCATTGTGTCCACGCAAGCTTGAGGCCCACGTGTACTTGTCATTAGACAATTAATGTATAACTCCAAAGGCAGCAACTATATTCCTTATACTACATTGACCTGCAGACATAATTTACTACATGCAATGAACTGTGTAAATAGAGGCCACAGACTGATTGTAAATTGAAACAGTCCTCAGACCGTATGCCTGTAACTGATATCCTAGGTGCAATGTTTAATTAAACTAAATGTTACGGTTTTGCTAACGCCTCTTGTCTCTTGTTTTTCCAAGGAATTTCATGTTCAAGCAACACTGGCCCCACTCCTCCAACACTGTGCTGCTGTTGGGGCCCAAGACGCAAGTCTAGCGTATAGAGCTCCATGAGCTCAGCGGGAAAAGTGTAACCTATGCCTCCTGGCCGGTGTATCTGTGGATGCTGCTCACCCCCCACCCACATTGCTGACCAGTGAAGTGAGTTGTAGGCGAGTCTGTTCCTCCTTGAGCTTATCAGTACTTGCTGCTTGTCACCCCATCACCACATGGGCGACCAAGGGACTGAGGTCCTTCGCCCTCCCTATCATGAAACAGGGTATGTGTGGCAGGCCAAATACCCTCCACAAATAGAGGTGGAGCCTAGACTCCTTTACAAGTGAGAGCCAAGCTGTCTTTACAACAAGCATCTCATTCTACAATGAGTTGAAGCCTAGCTACTCTACAAGGACTTGTGCCTAGCTGTGCTTACAATGAGTGGGAGCCTAGCTTCCATTCCAATGAATGAGAGCTTAGGTGTATCAACTATTGGTGGGGGCCTAGCTTCCTCTGCATGGGGTGGGAGAAGGAGTGGAAGCCTAGCTGCCTCTAGAATGAACAGGAGCCTAGCTGACTCTACAAGGATGCGAGCCTGACTGCCCCTACAATAAAAAGGATTGTAACAATATCTACAAGGAGCAAGGGTGTAGCTTTGGGGGTGTTATAAATATATTCTGTAGTAAATTGTTGGGTACATGCGCATTAGGTTGGGTAGGGTGAGGTGTTTGCCGGATTTCACTTGGGATTTTTACATACGCGTGCAGATAAAAATGCACACACTCATCTCTGTTTTACAGGGCTTAAAATGGTTATTGTACAAAATATTGAGTTTTGAGTACACATCACAATCTGTATTCCTCTCCCTTCCTACTGCTCCTTAAGTTCTTCTCCTGCCCTGCTCAGCATCGCCCCACTGCTCTCTGAGCAATGCAAAAATGAAAAATGATAACACAATGTTATCTTTTTATTTTCAGTACAGAACCAGGGCGGGGTGGAGCTGTGCTATCCTGACAGACAACAGCAGTCAGGAGGCAGGAGGAGTGGTGGGCACCATAAGTGCACATGATGGTTCGGCTTGCCGTCTTAGGACAGTAAAACCTTCATGCAAACTTAGCATTTACCGGGTGAACAGTCCTAGGCTCCCAGGAATTGTCTGAGGGGCAAACCAGGCAGCACATACTAATCATGATGCTTCTTTCATGCTGGTATTACCAGCATGAAAGCAGCATTGTGATTGCCTATGGGGAGTCTAGGAGCCTGTGTACTGCCGGGAGAAACAGAAGAGGATGTAGGAGACAGGGGATGGCGGGTCAGTCTTCTTTTCTTTTTTTTCTGTACCTTCTCACCCCCACCCCCTTGCCAGGGCCTGACTGGAAACACAAACCAGCCCTGACAATTCAGTTTGAGGGTGCTAGTGAGAAGCGCTACTACTGCCTGTGTTACAGGGGGCAGATATTGCAGCACTGCTGCTAAACCGGCCCCCAGTAACAAAACCGGCCCCTACAGCTCACAAAACTGTCTCCACACTTCCACCCCACCTGGAAAACACAAGCCCACTACGGCCAGTCCAGCCCTGCCCCTCACTGGCCCAACACTTATTTTCAGCAGGAGCCTCCACTGGCTCTGCTTCCCATGTAACATATTTTAACCAGTGCAATTGGTAGGCAATCTGAAGCCCACATCCCCCTCCCCCCAATCTTACTGAGCAAGCCACACTCCTGACGAGAAGTTGAAACCTAGTTGTCTCTGCAATTAACAGGAGACTACCTACCTCTGCGGGGAGTTGGAGCCTAGCTTCCCTTAAAAGGCTTGAGATCATAGTAGTCTCTAGACAGGCGTGCAACGCCTATTGGGCTAAAAGAGTTTTAGCCCCACCCCCCCTGTTGTGCTCTCTAGCCCAGGCTGCTGGAGCCTACTGGACGCACAGGGTTCTTTCAGCAGACCTGCACGCTGGGATATTGTGCTTTGCTGACCATCTAAACACCTTTGAAAGGTGGAGGAGGTTCTGTTTCTATTTTTTCAATTTCTTCTTGTGCCCCCTGTAATTGAGCACTCTCAACCCATTTGCAATGCATCAATGACTTGGTGGGGGACAGTTAAAAGGTCCAATTGCATCTTACCACTCTCCCCAATGACAAACCAACTGCAGCCGTACCTTGTCAGACCTTAATTTCTAAAAAGGAGAAATAATATACATACCTTTCTTTTAAAATGTAATTGAACAGGACAGTTAGTGATACTGTGCTATGTTGTGATTTCTATAGCACTTTCTTAATGCTTGTGAGGCCGAAGGTGATATTACACTAGAAAGAATTTAAGTAGGGTTTTACATTCAATTAAAAGTAAAATATTTATCACATTAGAAAATAATGTTAAAGAACTTTTTTCTTACTGCCTTCGAAACAATTTCTAACATAAATTGCCAATTAAACAAAATCTTAAATGAAGAGTTGCATTCTGTCATGAAGCTCTATAAATGATTTTAATTAATAGAGAGCCCTCCACGTTCATCCGCTCATTCCAGGTAATTGTTGCTTTTAGCACAGTTTATTGTGGGTGCAGTTGGTTTGGTTCTACTGAAAAGTGCATCTGGAATTTTCCATCCTTAGAGGCTGCTTTGGGGGTAATTGGGTAAACTTTTGTGCCATTAAACTGCTGAAATCACTCTCTTTGATCTCCTTGAAGGACAGAAACCTTCATCTCATACCAAAACAGTCTAAACATAGGCCACAGTGCACTCACACACTTCTATCCACTAGAATTAGTCGAGAGCATCTATCTCTCTCTCCTCTTAACTTCGAATTAATGTATGACCGCAGTGACGACTAGAGGTGGGCAAGCCATGGAAAGCTCAAGCCTGAAGCCTGGCTCAGCTTGATATCCTGTTGGAACCTGGAGCCCGTAATGAGTCAAGCTTTAATGCGGATTTTGCCTTCCTCCCCCCTCTAGCCAGGATGTGGTGTTACAGCCAGTGCTGCCGATTTTGGAACAGAGGAAGTAGATTCAAGTCTCAGCGTCAGCTCAAAATCCTGTGCATCTGAGCAAATCCCTTAATCTATCTGTGCCTATAAGCAATGAACGTGATCTTGTGTAATGTAACTCGTAGTCATCTAAAGTGCTCCAATTTAATCTTTGGGTGGAGGTCACAAAGAGGTAAAAACAAAGCCTTAACATAAGGCAAGACGAAGAGATACCTATTTCCTGGCTGATTTGTACAAAGTGAAACCAGAAAATCTGGATAAATAGCAGTTTCACCGCTTAAATTGTGTGATCTTAAGAACATATTTTATTTCACCACAACTCTTACCTCTACATATCTTTTAATAAATACTTCTCAGTGCAGCACTATAATGTGATGAATTAATGTCAAAGCTTCACATGTTAAAGAAATACACTTTTACAATTTTGAACAACTTTATCATATTTTTACATATTTTTTTTCTGTGACTTATGTAGCAAATCTTTTTAGGGCTCAGCTCTTGCACAGGGTCTAAGATCTGAGCCAGGCCCTTGGCTTAGCTCTCCCTGGAAATTTACTGTCAACTCTAGCGGCAACGCATAATAAGATCAAAACTGTGAAAAACATGCACAATATATACAGAACCTTTATAGGTCGCATGACAAACACACTTTATCCATAGCAGCAATCTCACAGAGCAGTGAACATTAGCGTCTCATAAGGAGTATTAAGCCTTATATGAATACAATTAAAATGTAGCACAATATACTTGAACCCCACAGCACTACTGGGCTATAATAATAGCAATACGACATGATCAATTCTCCGTTAACATAACATTACCTACCTACCTTCTATAAGTTTACAGACTTTACTCAGGCCCTGGTTTCAAGCTGTTTTTTTAATTTCCATCAAAGTGCAAGTAGAAGTTAGGGCACCGATTGGATTCAGAACTGTGCATCTATGACTATTCTACATAATTTTCCCTTGACAGATTTTGTTGCAAAAACTTGGTCAAATGTATTAGGAGAAAATGCTCAGAAATAGATGCTGAACACTACTTCTTTTTTGTTGGTGTTTAACTTGAGATAGTCGACTTCATCCAGTTGGGGACTGCGGGCATACAGGCTGTGAACTTTTTCCAAGAATTGTGGGTCTTGTCAGAGCGGGAGATTTTAAGTCGCATATCATCATCATAGGAGAGAATATTGATGTTGTGGGCGTGGATGACCATGGTCAGAAGGATCATTTAAGCATTGAAAAGGATAGAGCTGAGAGGCAAGTTTGATGCGCTCCACATACAAGTTTGTGAGTTTCCAATGAGTATGGAGCCAGACTGACTGCTTATATTCTGCCTGTCAGGAAGGAGCTGGCTTAGTGGAGGCCAGGTCCTTGTATGCCAATCTCCTGCAGGCATCAGATAAGGAAGAGGTGGTAAATTGCGTCAAATGCTGCAGAGAGGTCCAGGAGGAAGAGGGCTGTCATGTCTACTTTGTACAGAATCATGCGGATGTCATCAGTGGCAGTGATGAGCGTTCTTTCTGTGTTGTGGTCCTTTGTGGTGATGCGTGGCATGCACAGGTTTTCATTGAGTTAAGTGGTTGCCTAAAGGTGCTAAAAGCGGGCTGGTGTCAATGTTGTAATAAATCAAGCAGTAATAGTGGGTTGTGGCTCTTGTCTTTTGGTGAAAAAGCATTGTCCTGTGAAGGGTAGCTCTGATGTTTGGAGCAGGAACTGAGAGATAGCTTGGCTATGTGAATACAATATATAAAATGTATATGTAACCGGAAAAACACAGTTGCTGCCTAAAGTATGTACTAAATTGATCTGTTTCTCATAGTGCAAACAGAAGTGTAAAATGCTTGAATGGTGCCTATGGAAAGGCAGTACAGCTTAACATCAGCACTTCCCTTATATAGGTACTGCATCGCTGTGTTGTGCCATTCTAACTCATGTAGTGTAGCAGAAAAATACTTGTGAACCCTAACTCTGCTGTCAAACTAAACCAGGGATTTACAAATATAGCATGAATCTGTGCTTAATAGATTACCAATACAAATGGATTACACAAGGAAAACACACTTTGTGCACAACACGTTTCAATGTGTACATCAAACTTTTTCATTTATTAACTACACACATTCAAGAACCACCCTTACAGAGCACAAAAGTATGCATTTCATCAAGCACATCACCCATTCATGCTTTAACACTAATATATTTTAGTGGTTTTGACACTGAATGTGCTGTGGGTCTTAGAAAAGAATTGAAAGCTGGTTGTTATAATGTATGTTATTAGGAGACACTATTTTTGTTTCTCGCGTAGTGACGTCTTTACTGGGGAAAGCACCAGATTGGTGTCTTACTGCATGGATATAGCTCAATCATGCATTGCACATGAGAATAGCTCAATGTGGGGCACTAACAACAACTATGTTATGTTTCAGATGGTGACGACTAATGGCAGGGCAAATAGCATGTTAAAATATTGGCCATTGAGTGGCGTTCAGTCATTTTCATTAGGAATGAACAAAGAGTCAGGAATCAAACCTGTCACTTGCCAGTCATACACCCCAAACCCACTAAGCTCAGTTTTGTGAGAACTGTGCATGAGTGAAGCCTCTAACAAGCATATCTTGCAACATCCTGGCAAGCAGGCAGTAAACGTACTGTAAAAATTCCAAACACGATGATCAGCAGTTTTGATGGCGTTGTTAAAAACTTTGATAACACGAATAGGCTTCTTAAAGGTAGCAGAAAGAGCCTTATTGTTTTTGCAGGGATTCTTAATAAGTACCCAATCTCCCACTTTAACAGGTGTGACCTTAACAGAATGTCTCGTATCAAACATCCTTTTTCTAGACTCAATTCTAGAAAGTTCACGCGACATCCACTCATCACAGTCATCACGAGGAGGTGGTTGCAAATCATTGACCCATGCAGGTACCACAAGGGTATTAGGAGTGCGTGATCTAAAAAGTTCAAAAGGGGTCTTCCCAGTAACAGCATGGGGAGATAACCTGTAAACCTTAATTTTCTTAAAGACATCTGTCCGCCAATCCGTGCCAGCAGACTTAGCCATTCTGATAGTTTCTTTAAGAACACGGTTAAATCTCTCAACCATACCGTTGGTTTCTGGGTGGTAAAGGGAAGACTTTTTGTGTTTAATACCTTGCTCTAACAGAAAATGTTCCATCTCCTTAGAGACAAATTGGGGACCATTATCTGTGAGGATGGTGTTAGGGATGCCCTCTCTAGCAAAAAGTTTGGTCAAAAAATCCACCACATGCCTAGTCTCGATACCACGAGTTATGGCAATTTCTGGCCATCTAGAAAAGAAATCAACAAGAACAAGAACATACCACTCACAACCAGCTGATGTAATAGGCCCTAAAATATCCAAACCCACTTCTTTCCAAGGCGCATCCGGTCTGTCCCTAATCACCATGGGTTGGACTTTAGGTTTTGCTACCTTCTCACTAAGAGCACAGTCAATGCAATCCCTAACTTTGCGCTCTACTTCCAAATCCATATTTGGCCACCAATATGAGCTCCTTAAAATCTCCTTAGTTTTAGAGATTCCTAAATGGCCAATATGTGCTAAAGACATAAGCTCATCCCGAAGAGCTAGGGGTGGAACTAATCTAGTCCCTCTAAAAAGTAAGCCATCTTGTTCAGAAAGCTGATCTTTGACATGCCAAAACTTCTCAAGACCTTCATTACATTTAGGTTTAATCTTCCATCCTACCATTAGGAGTTTAAGTACTTCTACAAGAGTCGAATCCTCCTGAACCATCTTCAACCACCTCTCTTTATCAATGGCAGCCTCTTCTACAACACAAACCATCTCATCATCAACATCACAATCTTCCTCATCCTCAACCTCAGAAGTGGGAACAAGGCGAGACAAGGCATCTGCCACTTTGTTTTCTACTCCAGGTAGGTATTTTACACTAAAATCATAATCTTGTAAACCAACAACCCATTTTGTGATCCTACCAGACACCGCATCTATACCTTTTTTCTTTAAAATTTCACAAAGCGGCTTGTGATCTGTCCTGACCTCAAAGTTGGTTCCCCACAATAAGTTTTTAAGCTTCTTGACTGACCAGTAAACAGCAAGAGCTTCACGCTCAATCACTGAGTATCGAGTTTCAGCTCCCTTTAAACTCCTCGACAAGAAAAGAATGACCCTCTCAATGCCCTCAAATTTCTGTACAAGCACCGCACCTAAACCTTTCAAGCTTGCATCAGTAATCAAAATAGATTTCTCAGAAGGATCAAAACTGCTCAATTTTGGAGCAGAAGCTAGCCTCTCCTTGATGACCTCAAACTCACGCTGACATTTCTCTCCCCAAATGAAATCAACACCCTTCTTCAACAAATATCTCATATTGGCACACAAAGAGGCAAAGTCTTTCACAAACTTGCTATAATATTCAGCAAGTCCCAAAAAACTCATCAACTCTTCCTTATTCTGTGGGGGAGACATCTTAGAAATGGTAGAGATCAGATTTTCCTTAGGCAAAATTCCTCCTTCTGTAATAGTGTGACCTAGATAATCAATAGAAGTTTTTCTAAATTTACACTTCTCAATCTTGACAGTCAAACCTGCATCACACAACCTTCCTAGAACAGCAAATAGCCTAAAATCATGTTGAGAATCATCTATGCCAAACACAAGAATATCGTCCTGATATACTCTAACACCATGTAAACCTTTTAAGACCTTCTCTAATGCCCTCTGAAAAACCGATGCGGCTGACACTAAACCAAATGGTAGTCTAACGAACCTAAAGGTGCCATAAGGTGTCACAAAAGAGGTTAAGTCTTTCGAGTCCTCTTCCAACCTAATCTGATGGTACGCGGACCTTAGATCAATGGTGCTGAAAATTTTAGCACCTTTAAGTAGCATAAGCATGTCCGCAATCTTGGGTAGAGGATAATGATCAGTAACCACACACTTGTTGAGTTCTCTTAAATCAACACAGAGACGGAGAGAGTTGTCCGATTTCTTGGCTGCGACAATCGGGGCAACCCACTCCGTTCCCTCTACTGTTTCTATAATGCCTCCCTTGACCAGCTTATCAAGTTCATCTTTAACTTGTTCTCTGACTGCTACAGGTACATTTCGCACTTTGCAGCAGACAGGTACGGCATCCTTCTTCAAGATGATACGATGACAATAGTCATTAAGACATCCTAAATTTTCCGAAAAAACTTTAGGAAATTTGGCTTTCAGTTCACTAGTGAAATCATGGGAAACTAATTAAACAATTTGAGGTGTGCAGGGAAAGGGCTGTTTTAGAAGAATGGGAGGTGTCGAGTTCGGATCAAGCATAACACCCAAATCTTTGAGAGCAAACCAGCTTATTATGCTATCTCCTTTTTGAGAAACATAAATTTTTGCCTTGGCCAACCTATTCTTATAATTAATCATACCTTCAAAAACCCCAAGTAGTTTAATGGGTTGACCAGCATAACCAAACGGTCTTATATCGGGGCGTGAGAGCTCAAGTTTATGTCCCAACTTACTCAAAAAAAAATCTTTTGCTACAATAGTAATTTTTGCCCCAGAATCGAACAAAACCTTGGTGGGATAACCTTCCACCAAAATTTCATCACAAGGGGAATTCTTTGCTTCCTCAGCACTTACAGTTTGAATATAAATGTGCCCACAATCTAGGTGTTCATCTAGATTATCTTCATTTTCAAAATCATAAAATATTTCATTCACTCTACCTCTATAGTTTCCCCCTTTACAACATGAGGTGAAGTGTCCTTTCTTTTTGCACTTACCACAATAAGCTTTCCAACCTGGACATTGTCTATCTGTGGCAAAATGCCCCATTTTACCACATCTGTAACATCTTACTTGGGAGAAATCCAAACTGTTCTCCTTTTTTTTATAAGGAATTTTGTTCGAAACATTTTCATTTTTAGAGTCTTTTTGCTGATTTTCACCTGTTCTAGCAGTAGATTTCACAACATTCACAGTTTTTTTGGTAGTTTTGTTGTCACCATTCTTTTTGATGACTTCTACACATTTAATAGAATGTTCTATCCTCTTAGCAATAGTAAGAACTTCCTCTAAAGAAGGTTCATCCTTTTGCCACAATTCTTCTCTCACCTTTTCAATATAACACCCAAGCATGAACTGATCTCTAATATGCTCATCAAGACTTGCCCCAAACTTACATGAGGAAGCAAGTTTCCTTAAAGCTGTAATATAGTTCTCAATCGTTTCTTCTTCCATTTGTGTTCTTCGACCAAAATGATATCTTTCTAAAATTGTACTGACTCTAGGAAGATAATGCTCATCTAGTTTTGCAATACAAATTTCATATTCATTTAAAGTACCGTCATCAATGTCAGGCAAATGATCGAATACCTCTTGCCCTTCTGCCCCCAGACAATGTAAAAGTAATGCTGTCTTTCTTTCAGCACTTAAACTAGAACCACACACCCTTGCATACCTTTCAAATACTTTGCGCCATTTTTTCCATCTAATAGGTGGATCTCCAGGTGAGGACAAGAAGAAAGGGGGGGCAGTTACATTTTGCATGTTGAACAAGAGAAGTAAAACAGCAACACAAAAGAAAATATATGAATTAAATGTGTGTGTGTCACAGTAGGTGGACACACAAGAACAGCTTCTAGTAATAATGCAGTCAGTTCAGTGTGTGTGTATCACAGTAGTGGAACACACAAAAAACAGCTTCAAACGAGTGTGTCAAAGAAGGTAGACAAATTGTTGAAATGCGGAGTGAAAACAGTACCTTCGTATATCTGTGGTAAAGTTCTTGCAAATTGCTGAAAAACGGAGTGAAAACAGTACAATTTCCCAAAGTAGTATTGCCAAAGTAGTATTGCCGGTCGGAGTCACGAAACGCATTAAAAATGTAATGCGTGTACTCCGAGAATGACCAATCCAAAATGGCGCCCACGTTAGCGTGACTCCCACGATGCTTTGCGGCACGCTCTGCGTCCTTCCCAGCAAGCCTTGCGAAGCCTTGCGCCGAGACGCGGAGAAGAAGGAAGCTGGTTTGTTTACCTGAAGCTTCGAGGTTCTGCGAAGGCTTGGACGATGGCGTTCTGTTGAAGCTTCGAGGTTCTGTTAAGAGTTGGACGATGGCGTTCTGCAGCACGCGAGGACGTTGGGGTAGGACTTTTTTAAAGGATGCAGATCGAAGATGGTATGTCCAATCGCGGTAAATTGAATGCCACGAAGGTTTTTTAAAAAAAATATATATAGTCGCGCTGCTAGATACCGGCAAAATAAAGGTTAAAAACAAAAGGCTCTTTTGTTTCTTACCACATAAAAAGATGAAGTAGAAGTCTTCTTTTCGAAATTGAAGTGCCCATTTAAAGTTGAATAAAGTTGGATCCCACGGAGTACCTCAGGAGAGTTAGGTTTTCCAGTTAAAGTTTGTAGGAGCAAAGTCCAATTTCCAAGTAAAGTCTGTGAAAACGTTTCTCCTTATTTTTTAAAAAAAAATTAGAGGTAGGTGTTGAGATCTTTTCTTCTTCCAATGAATCCCATCCTGCGTCGCCAAATGTAACATATGAAGCCACAAACTTGAAGATGAAAGTTCAGGTTTTATTCAGAAGTAAGATCCCATCCACAGGTGAACATCCAGCCAGGATCAATGTATGATAGCGACCGCTTAGTGATCAAAGGATAACATTCCATATGAGAATCCAGTGCCTCATGACATCAGCGCAGCTATGTCATGAGGCACAAACACACAGAGCCAGGATCAGGATGCCACACGTACCTTTGACCAATAATCAGACAACTAAAAGGAATTGTCAGAGAATTGCGATAAGGGGCAACATTTTAAAATAGCTTTACGAAAACTTGTTTCATGTGCTTTGTACTGAATCTGTTCAAACTGCTTGTTACTTCACTTCTCTCAAACTCTTCCTTTAAAGTTATTCGTAAGTAGTCCGTAAACATTGTCAAATCAACCAAAGTCATGCTTCTTCTAATAGTATTGGGTTTTTCCAATATGTTTAAAATGCACAATGTATCACTATTTTTGTTGTATTGGCTTTGAGAGTAAGTCCGCTCTTAATTGTTTTAAGTATTAGCTCCTCCTCCATTGATTGGTTCCCCCCCCCCCCCCCTTCCAAAGTTCCAGTGTAGTTGCGCTGCTGTCTCTACAGATCCTAACTGTCTCTATGATGAGCAGGATCGTAGCTCACTCAACAATGAGTCGGAGGAGCCCAGGTTCCCCTAAAAAGAGTCGGAGCCTAGCTACATTGCAGAGTGTTGGATCCTAAATTCCTCCTTAAAGAGAAGGTCCCGCACTCACGGAGGTTTATTTCAGTGCGAAATAGAGCTACAGTGACGGCGGCTACTGGGGGGTGGGGCTGGTCGCGGAGACAGTAGGCATGTCTCCTGCTCCAGTGCTTGAATCAGCTAAACTGTCCGAATGGAGCGGCTCGAGCAGCCTCGGCCCTACAAGTTGACTTTCATTACATACTTCCTCAGACATGCCCTGCGCCTCCAATTTTCAGCCTAATGCCCTAAATATGCATCTTATTATAAGAGATGAGCGCGTCTCCGCGACGAGCACACCCTCCGAGGGCTTTGCGAGGTCCGAGAGAGCAGATGGTTTTAGTGCCCGCTCGCTCGCGCCTCAGACGGCGACCTGCGCTCGCGCTGCCAGCCGCGCCGACGGACCCACGCTGCGCCGGCGCTCATCTCCTAGCAACCCGACGCTACCCCGTTAGCTGCATCCTTGTTTACCCTTGTTTACTGCCAGTTTCTGCTATTCCGATATTTGCAGTCGGACTTGGTTTTTCCGTGCGCAGCTCTGCGTGTGCGCCGCTCCTACATATTAAATATTCAACGCCTCGTCAGGGGTAGTAAGAGCTATGTAAATACAATTACAATATAGAAATCAGCTTCGTAATGTTTCAGGACAAGCATATAATGTTCAGCAAAACCACACAAACCTGAAAACAATAGGTTGCAGTCCGCTTCAACACAGCTATTTTCCATACCGGCTGCTTTCAAACTATAGGTAATGCGCAACGACGTTGGGACATCTTTCCCTTAATGCAATTTATTCTATGTACGTGTAAGGCCATAACGGGAGGTATAGAGGAATAAAAGCTTAAGAAACGTTATCAGCCCAAAGCTTTCTCCAAAGAGTTTTTAGAACTACTATGAAAACTTCAAATAGTTGTGTAAAAAATATGAAGAACATGAAAAACGTGTTTTAAAAGAGGTTTGATTTACGGTATAAAATGTCTTTTCCTAAGTAGGCACTTATTTTGCTTTCAGCACCAGTTCCGGTGTGTGGTAAAATACACGAGGCATCTTCAGACAAAACGAGATAAATTCGCCCATGTCTAAGAGTTAACGAAATGTTATGAAAGTTCGCTGAATCTCTGTGGCATGCTTTTGTGGTAGAGATGAGTACATGTGATTCCGAGTTCATATAATGACGTGAAATCCACTGTGAATAGAAACACGACCTTCGTAGTTTTTTGTATGAATGACTGTAAAATACTAATCTGAACTACATTCCCTCATATTATTTACAGTACCCTGATACCTAGCCGGTTGAAGTGCACGCTTTCTGGCACAACTATTACTACAATTAGAATAAACGTTGGAATGAGACATGTGGCGGAGATAAGTTGAGAAATATAACGTTCTATTTATTTGGTAAACATATATTGAATGTACGTCCTAAATTAATGAGTCGACGTGTATGAGCAGAGTCGATTTGTATTGTAAACTTCCTTTCTGCTTTCACATTAAAAAACACTCTGTTTTCAGGCGCTATATTGTAGCTGACAAAATGACACCTGAACAGGCGGTAGTTGATTTTTGAATGTGGTGGTCTCGTATCGAAATGATAACCAACAGTCTCCCGCTGCGCGTGGTACCCGGACTCGGAGCGCAGCGGCCGCGTCGTCCCATGCTTGCTGCGCACTCTCATTAGCCCGCCCAGCCTCACAGGCCCGGGCGTTTGCTGGGAAGGTGAGTGCCCCTGGGAGTCACGTTCACCTCTGACCCTCTGATTTATAGAAAGCATAAACAACGAATTTGCAGCTTTCGAAGGAAGGGTTAGGAGGGCAGCAATTATATGTGACGGAGAGCAGCGTTCACACCTACCCCTTTACCGGGTCACTAGGCCATTTATTGCCGTTTTTCAGACACTCTGCAATACATCCCTCAAACGTTTGCTTAGTTCGTGTACAGAACACACTTAAAATCAGCCCCAATGTCTCTTTTTCACCCATGTATGAATCATTTTAGTGGAGGAGAGCAGATACATCATGAACTAATTTGTACTATTTGTATATTACGTGCATGTAGCAAAAGCAGATCACTCAATGGGTTCACAGACCTATAAGTAGCAACAAAAAGTAACATTATGTGGATAGCGTGCTTCAGCTCGGTGCGTATGTGCATTTCTCTCATTTCTTACTCATTGTGAACAGTGAAATACGGGCAATATTTCACACTTCCTGTTGAAAAACAGATTTCATCATAATGGCAGCCCCTAAATGGCTCTGCAGAGATTTCAAATTCTAAGGGCTACTGGGATTATGTAGCATGGAGGACCACATTAGACTGTAAAGTTTTCTCAATTATGTAGAACATTCTCTGGCAGTTTTATTTTCATCCATTTTATAAATAAACATTTTTAGTGAAATCAGCAGATTTTCACAAACTATGATGTAAATGTAGTAAATTTGTAACTATGGCGAAAATGTTGCAGCCACAAAGTTCTATAAAACCTCTGGTCCTCACGATTGTCCATTGTTTTATCAACAATTTATTCTTGGAGCATAAACCTAAATATTCTAATTGCAATATTCTAACTGTAATTTGAAGAATACTGCCTTTTCTATACAACTACCCTAAAAAGTAATGTGAAAATGCATATTTAGTAATGTGTAAAGTTGTCATATATTCTCAAATCAGGGGTCGGGTGGCATTTTCACTGGGTGTATGGGTTCATGAGTGCGTCTGTGAAGGGCTGTATGCATGGGTGAGTGTGTGTATGGCTGCATTGGTGAGTGAATGGAGGTCTCAGTGGTACATGTGTGAGTAACTACATAGGTGAAAAGGCAGTATATGTGAGTGTTAGAGCATATAAGTCACTATGTGGGAGTAAGTGATTGTGAGAGTGGCTGCATGGATGAGTGTGTGCTTGTGTCAGTATGTGTTAGTATCTGTATGAATAAGTGAGAGTGTGTGTGTATAACTGTGTAATGAGTAAATTGCAGTGTAATTGATTCTTTGGGTGACTGATTAAGTGTGTGAGTAACTCTATGGGTGAGTGGCGGTGTGTGAGTATCTGTAAAGGTGTTTGAGGGCATATATCAGTGGCTGTATTGATGAGTGACTGCGTGTATGAGTGACTGTATGTGTGAGTGGATGTTTGTGTAGACATAAAAATCAGTGAGTGGGTATGCACTAACTCGTGTTGGTGTGTCTTTGGTTTCAAGAATGGTAGTCTGTATTTTAGAGAAGGTGTATCAAAGGTTATATTAGGGTGTGAGGAGGTGCATCAGATATTAAGGGGATGATGTAAGGAGTGATTTCATTTGACATTTCATCAGTGATGTCATCAGTGATGTCACTAACCATGTCATGAGTGATATAATATGTGACGTCATCAGCCGTGCATTGCGGGGCTCGAGTTATAGTCAGCTCAGTTAACTATAACTGCTGAATTTCTCTTGTTTGTATGAGTGAAATGTCAGCCTAACTATAACGTCCCTGAAACGTCTTTTTTTCAGTGAAAAAAATGTATATATATATACATATATATATATATGTGTATATATCTTTATATATATATATATATATATATATATATATATATATATATATACACACACATATGTGTGTGTGTGTGTGTGTGTGAGAGAGACAGAGAGAGAGAGAGGGGGCAGTGGGACTGTTCCATTACATAGTATACACAATAGTAGAAATATACATGTTTGTGAACATGTTTATAAATGTATGCACAATACTAGATGTTGAATCTAGATATGAGTGTATAAATAACAATCTAAACAATGTCTGACCGTTATCTACATTATTGCAATTTAAAGACACCTTTAGAAAAAAAGTGCCTCTAATGACATAAATTATATATGTGGCCTTGAACTTTTGAGTTCATTCAGGCAAAGTGACAGCTTGGCCAATTACCTCTCCCAGCTGAAACAAGGGGCTCTGAATATCTGAATGCACACTACAGCGAAGCACCCTGCACATAACGCCAGATTCGCTTCACATTGAGCCACTCAGGCGCCCGCTGTGCCGGCATCATGGCCGAGGCGCATCTTTTTGGGCCCAAGCTTCAGAGCGCTTAGCGGGTGCTGTGTGCACGCTAATGGCTATATTCTTTGCTGAGTGAAATATTTTGTTCCTTGTAAACAGACACTAATAGTTTGTTTTCATTTCATGCTCACAGTTTCCCTGCTTCCCCGGTGGAGTGCTGATGGGGTAACCAGTGTAATCTCATTCACTTCACCCCCTGTGGATTCCAAGTGACAATCGTGACAGACACAGGATTCTGCAAATAATATGGCTGCCTGCCACCAGGAGAGTCTGGCCGCTTAATAAATGCAAAATATGTGTCCACATTTAGAGGATTCCGGCTGCACGCCTGGATATATGTGGATGCACAATAAAGGGAGTCAGTTGCGCCTGAGGTTACAGAAACAAGTCTGCAATATTCCCTTACACTGTGAGAACATATCACTTCTGAGGCACTTCTGTGGCAATGCCTGTCCCATATTCCGACATACTGTGGAAACCTTCCACTTGTGAGACACTGAAGTGTCACTGCCTGTCTTCAATATTCTCCCATTCTGCAAAAACATTGCACTTCTGAGACACATTGGTGTAGCTGCTTGTTTTCCACATTTCTGCACACTGTGGAATAGGAGAAGCAACAAAGCTGCACTGGCCACGGGGCCCATTTCAACCAAGGAAATGGCCCTTTAATTGTTGATTATTTAGTTAAATACACCAATAATAAGGGATTCATTGCCCCCTCTGGCAGTTGGGCCCAGGTGCCACTGCACTTCCTGCACCACTGGTAGCTGCACCCCTGATCTACCTGTCAAAAATGTTCACTAAAACTCTTCAACATTCCGTCACACTGTGGAAACATTCCACGTCTGAGACACCTCTTCAATATTCCCTCACACTATGGAAAAATTCCATGTCTGAGACTCTCCCGTGGCACTGCCTCTTTCCCAAATTCCCCTCACATATTGCAAACATTCAACTTCTGAGGTATGCAAAAGGCTGCCAAGGCACAGCTCTGTTTATTCCACCCTCCATAAAACGGGAGACAGTCAATGTGTTTTGGAAACAGAAGACCTCTTTTAATATTAATTATTCAACAAGCAATGCACACTGAAACGACACATCTCCGTAAAAACATTCGTCACTTCTATGCTAACCATCTATGGGACAATGTTGCCTGAAACAAATGTGTGCCAGTGCTCCAATTTCGAGAACTCTCTCAACCCATGGAGCCTTCTGCACCCTTTGAGGGATGGTCCTGGGCCCTCCAATGGCTTTCATTGCAGCCCAGACCTGACCTTTCCAACCCACGGATCCATGTTCATTGCCCAGGTCACCGCTGCCAGTATGGCAGAGTAGCCTTCAGGCCTAACAGTTAAGCCCTAAAAAAAGGAGAACAATCTCAGTACACCATTCTTGGCAGGATTCTTAAAATTGTATGTGACGAAAAGAGCCACCGGATTGTGACTGAGGTGAGACTTCGGGGCTGGCAGCAGTGTAAAGACGGCCTCCCTTGAATGCCGATGCTCAAATAACCCCATGCTCCTACCACAACACCACAAGATCTAATTTGAAGGCCGCATGCGTGCGGACGCTGGCGCACTTGACGTCATATGACAGCGGCCGACCCGCCCAGTTGCTGAAAGGTCCTCCCAGTCAGGTCAGGCAGGTGTGGGCTGGGGGAGGAGGTCCTGTCTCCCGCAGTCGACCCCTATGAGCACTTTTTTCAATTCGGGAAGCACACTTCTCAATATTCACTTACTTTGTACAAACATTCCACTTATGAGACACTTTTTGTGACACTGCCTGACTTCAATATGTGTCATCACTGTCGAACAATTCACATGCGAGACACTTTTAAGACCTGTCTTTAATTTTCCTCCACCATTTAGAAGCATTTCACTTGTGAGACACTCGTAAGGCACTGCCGGGATACAGGCACCTCCACTCGTTAAGCCAGTGCAAACAAAGATGATTACCAGTTTAGTGATACGTTTACTTCACAGCTGGAATTCGGCAGTGGCAAACAGCTACTAAGGTGTACTAGTACTAGTGAGTTTCACTCTTGGTTTAGGCATTCGCGTGTTTCAGAACTTTTATTCGGGTCTCCATAACCAAACCAAGCATGCGCATGCTTCACAAAAATACATCATTCAAAATTAAACAGGAAATGCCAAGATTCAAAGCTTAGAGTGCAATATACTCTCATACATGATTAAGAGAACGGTGGAAATTATAGTTGACTACTTGTCCTGTTACAATTGGGAAACACTTTGTCATATTGGGGCATACGTTTTTGGAAACATAATTATGAATATGAAAACTAAGGGAAATTCTCCAGCTTAAATATAAAAGTTCTTGAAACTAACAAATATCATCAGATACCAATAACCAGTTATAAGATGCAACTGAAATAAACAGATATGTTCTCAATAGCACATCACTGTCAAGAACTGGATCAAGTTCAAACCACGCCAATGCACAACTGGAATAACATTTATCCTTCTACTTTTTGGTTAAACAGTGAAAGGCATGAATATGTTGGAATAAACAGAAAACCAGCTGCGATAAACAGACTGACAGAGAGTAGGACAAACAGACAGACAGACAGATACATAAAAGATAGATAGATAGATAGATAGATAGATAGATTGATAGATTGATAGATAGATAGATAGATAGATAGATAGATAGATAGATAGATAGATAGATAGATAGATAGATAGATAGATAGATAGATAGATAGATAGATAGATAGATAATATGATCCAATGTTGCCATTGAGGGGTTCGGGTAACAACATGAGCCAGTAGGCTGAAGTCTAGGCAGTTTATAAATGTCAACAAATCCTCAATATGGCATATAGGACAATAATGTGCATATTATCCGTTACGTATTTTATATACTACATGCACATTTTTTGAGAGTCAGCCTGAAAAATTAATTTCTTTAAAGGGATACTGTTTATTGAAAATAGTAAGTGAAATACTGGACTGCATCATTTGGTTGTCAACACAAAGAAGGTACAATACTTAATTATGCAATTAAGAACACAGAATTTTAGTGGAAAAGTATTGTGACTTGCTAAAAAAGACATTGAGTCTCAGGAAGAAAGCGATTGGCGAAGTTCTCTGTAAGGTGCAACTAACAATGGGCACTAATAAGAATTAGAATGTTAAGGTTCTGTTTATCTTTCATGAATATTATTGTTCATGAAACAATGGTCAGTGGGCATGGTGGAATATTGTAATTTGTGACAGCAGAATTTTTCACGGAATAATGAATGCATCATGTTTGCCATACGATTTGCAATATAATCCAAATTTCAGGGGATACATTGAAATAATTTTCATATTTCAATGGACCATGTGAACTGTAGGTTATTACTTCCCTGTATTTTGTGCAAGAAAATCTTCCAAACATATATATACATATGTGAAGCGTGTTAATTTACATGTGTATGTGTGTGTATTTATACAGAGTGTTGAAAGGCAACGTCCCCACCTAGTGGGTGACACGCCTAGACTTGGTCTGGTGGCACAGACCTTGTCCTCCGACAAGCCATGGGGCAATGTCCCATTGAGGATGAGGTTGCTCCTATTTACTCTTCACCAGCCGGAAACGACTTCTGGGTCATGATGGTAAGGCAGAAGTGATGTACATGGATCTAGTAACTTCCAAAAGTTAGGAGAGGGCACTAGAGTATGAAAACGAACGTGCACAAACTGCAGCTCATTTTTAGGTCGAGGACCGAAGGCTGCGCTTGCGCAGTCTCCAGGATGAGATTTAATGATTTGGAGTATGGGGGCTTGAACCCGCCTCTCTCCTCCTCTCTCCTCCATTGGCTGGCTTCCTAAACGGAGGCCAGCCATTGGAGGAGACAGGCGTCACTCCAATAAAGCCCTGTCTCTTTCGGATTCGGGGGCGTGTTTTTCTGCGTTCTTTCGACTGTGATGTCACACGTCACTCAGAACGCCAAAACACGCCCCCGAATCCAAAAATGTTCGGAGCTTTGCGGCCGCCATTTTGGTTCCCCTGTTGAGGAGTCCGCATCTCTGGTTTCCTTCCCTTCCCAGTCAGTCCGGGCTCCGGTGCAGTTCGGGGTCATATTTCCGCACCCCTGGCTCACGTCAGTCCCCCGCGATCCCCCTTCCAAGTTCCCTTCTGACCTTACCTCTGCGGCTCGAGTGTGCCCTCCCTCCCGAGAGCATGCACGGTGAGAAGCACTAGCACTGCAGCGCCGCCATTTCAGCTTGTGATTGACTGCAGCAGCGATTACCAGCAGATGAGCTGGCGCCTGGCAGCAGCCCCCAGCAGCACGGCTATCGGCAGCAACACCCGCACGCCGGCCATGGGGAGGACGGACAGCGCTGCCACCGAGCAAAGCTGGCGGAGGTCCGGTCTCAGAGTGTCCGCAAGGGGCTCGGCCCTTCACAGGTCTGCAGGAACACCTCGGCACAGAAGCGGGCACGGCAGGGAAGACCACCGTTTCTACTACCAGACACCTTTCACCTTTCTTTTCTCATGAGTTCGCCCTCTCCCTGTCCTCGGAAGCCGGCGAGTCAACCACTCTGCAAAACTGCAAGCAACCTCACTTCTTCAAATGAGGGGAAAACGGTGCATGTCACTGCACGGATCTTTGCAGCCTTGAAATGCAAGTGACGAAGGAGGAGCCGTCTCAAAGTTAGGAGGGAGGACTCGCTGTGTAGAAACTGATCGGGCAGCAGAAGTCCCCAAGGTCTTTCCAAACGGAGGCCTATTACCTGTCATTTATGATGGAGAGGGTGAGCTTGCTTCATCTGTGCGGCGGTTCATTGGATCCAGCTGCAGCGATGTGGGTTGGTGGTCCGGAGTGGCTTTTAGCAGTAGCTGGTTTGTGATCAGGATGCAGGGTCACCCAGCTGCGCAAAACCAAAATCATTTCCTGGTACTTTAGTTAATGGCATGAATGGTAACGTATGAATGATGTTTGTAGCTTATCTAGTTTGGCTTTTGTGTTGCTTCACTGCTGAAAAGTGGTAGTTTATGATGGTCCCACATTATGGAGTATAAATTAAGTAGGATTACCCTATGACTCCATGTCACAGGGATGCAACTTTTTGCAAATTATTGTTATGAGGAGGGATGATCTACTGGGTTAACTTGGGACATTTGCTACGAGTTCCAGACTGGAGTGATTGTGATAAACAACTGCTTGTTCCAGTGACAGTTATATTGTGATCTGAAAACTGGGGAAAGTGAACTGTGCTAATGTTGGGCTGGGTAAAGTGACTTCAAGCTCGGAAAGTGTAAGTGCTCCCTTCCGTCCGATAATTGGACCTCACTTCTTCACGCCAACCCTGAATCTGGGAAGATTGTGCTGCTGCAGGTAGGCGTGATACTGCCGTAGGACTTGTCAGAGGCAGCCGGGTGGGCCCTGTTTCAGATTTTCCAATGATCCGAATATGAACTCGTCCTTGATCTATGTCGGGCTCCTGCAGAAGTGCTCTGCAGCGGTCCCCTTTCCTGGACCAGTCTCTCTGTGGGTTAATCTACCAGTCCGCCGGGAGGTGATCTGCCTGAGAAACCGTGTTTGGTTCTGCGCGGCAGTGGAATCTAGACCGGTACCGTGACGGGCTCCTGGCTGACGCACAAATCGCAGGTTTAAAATAATTGGTGTAGACGATTTGTACTGTCTACATGGACTTCAGGATAGACTGTTTAAATTCGACATCTCTTTGCCATTATTTTATGGGGTGGTGTTTGAGCTTGTCATGTTGTGCAGGTTAATTAAAGCACTACGGCTATTACTCGTCCCTCCTTTGAATTGCCCTGGTATTTGCTTCCTATGAGCAGGTCAGTGCAAGTGGTGCCTATCGTCTTCTTACCACTATTTCTTTTCTCACTATTTTATGTTGAAGGGAACATGCATGTACTCTTGCAATTCATTTAAAAAAAACCTAGCTCGCAGAACAGGGTGGGGTGCCCTTCTTTTATCGTGCAGTGCATGCCCGTGCTCGAGGCTTGCCTCTGGTGCAGATCATGACTGACACTGGGGGAGGGGGCATTATTTCTAGTGCAGTGTCCCGTGCACGCCTGTAAGCTGGGTGCTGCTTATATTGCAGTGCTCTCCTGTCACTGATGTGCTGGTGCTGTGAACTGGTAATGGATGTTGTCTCTTATGCAGTGCAGTCCTGTCACTAGGGTTTTCTTACTGCTTCTGGCGCTCTGCACGCACATCACTGACATGCTTCTGTTGGTGCCTGCATGACGGGTATGTGTGTATGTGGGGGGGGGGGGGGGCAGGGCTCACCTGACACGAGAAAGCTTGTGCGGAATAGTGCACACTTGTGACTATGGGGTAGTCTCTAGTGCAGTGCACGTTATTCATTGGTGACAGTGTTCCTGAATTCTACAGCAGGGGGCACTGGTGGTGCATACAGTAGCCAGATGATGGCTGGAATGGGTATGTTTTAGTATTCAACATGCATGATATGTTAGTACTGTACAGTACAATGCTTTGCTGCACTTGAAATTCCCCAATTGCATTCTGCGTGCCTGCATATTGAATGGAAAGGTCTTCCAGATGCGGCATGTATCATTGATCTACTGCAGGATGAGACAGTTTGTGGCTGTGCACTGTCCGTGCAAATGTATGCTAAGTGGAAAGGCTTTGTGTTAGTTAGAGGTGTTTGGCTGTGTGTGTGAGACTGTGTGGGTGGGTGCCTCTGTGTGTAGGTGGGTGGATCTGTGTGTGGGTGGGTGGCTCTGTGTGGGTGGGTGGCTGTGTGTGTGGGTGGCTGTGTGTGTGGGTGGCTGTGTGTGGGTGGCTGTGTGTGGGTGGCTCTCTGTGTGTGGGTGGCTCTCTGTGTTTGGGTGGCTCTCAGTGTGTGGGTGTCTGTGTGTGTGGGGATGTCTCTGTGTGTGTGTGGGGGGGGGTGGCTCTGTGTGTGTGTGTGTGGGTGGCTCTGTGTGTGTGTGTGTGGGTGGCTCTCTCTTTGTGTGGGTGGGTGGCTCTCTGTATGTGGGTGGGTGGCTCTGTGTGTGTGGGTGGCTCTCTGTATGTGTGTGTGTGGAGCTCTGTGTGTGTGTATGGCTCTGTGAATTCTCTCTACTACTCTCTAATGCTCACCTATTGCCATTGTAAATGGCAATACCATTTATTTATGTTTTTTGAAAAAATGAAAATAAATGTCATGAGCAATGCCAATAGCTCTACCTTTAATAATGCAGAGACCATTGCACTGTAAATGCTTGTTTTTTGCTCTTGCCTGCAACAGCCTCTAGAGTCCTGCTCTCACACCCACCCAGCCTCTTTCTTATATGGTTGGTGAGGTGATTACATGATTTAAGTTCTCAGGTTTTCATGTAAGTTGGATGTCCTTCAGGGTTTCAGCAGTAAATTGTATCATTATTTATGATTAGTAATGTGCAAAACCTTCTCAGGTGTGGGCATGTGGTGTTTGTTCTCATTTCAGAAGGTATACCATGCAGCCCCTTGAAAACGGAGTGCAATCCTTATTGTCTACAGGATAGTGTGGAACAGATCTAGGTCAGGGTATGTAGGATTGATGGTTGCCCAGGTCTGTCCCTTAAAGATGTGAACAAGGATAGTCTAAGCACTTGAGCAAAATGAAACGAGTCTGGGCCAGGGAGTGTAGCATTGGTGTTTGACCATTAATTTCATCCAAATGGGTGGGTGAAGGTGACATATGCACTTGGGCACAATTTTGTATCCAGTAGTTTTTCGCCAATATTTTGGGACAGTTCAAGATGTAAGTTAATGGTAAGAAATATAATTCCTGAAATTCTGTACTTATGTTGAGTTGTCAATGCTAACATAAAAATGTCTTATCTATTGTATACGCTTGTTTATTAAACATGGGCCGAAACTTTTTGACAATTGTTTGGGTAGGGCAGAGGGTTTACTATCTTCTCACATATCACATATATTACATAGTGTCATTGCCACTGGGTAGTTATAGTTAGGATCGTGTTGCCATTGGAAATGCATTGTGTTCCTGATATCATTGGCACTGGTCAACGAAGCTCCACAAAACTTTCCAAAAAACGACTATTTTTTAACTTGTTCACTCAATGAAAGGTTCATGGTAATCTGTCAGGTAGGAGCCGAAAAAAAAATGGGGGTCTCAAAATGCGTTTCCCCTAGTCATTTTCAATAGGAATTTAGGTACAGCTACAGTCTAAACCAATGAACAAATTTACACCAAATTTGGCAGAAAGCTAGATCTTGTTCCAGAAAGAGTGCTTGTTGTGATTTATTGTAAATCTGTTCAAAAGGCGGATCTCAAGCTGAAATCAGATTGGCTGCCACCACCTCAACCAGGAAGTGGTGGCAGACTTCTTATTACTCGGGATTCAGTACTGAGTCCCAAGAAAGTTTTTTAAAAGGCACAAGGGGGCAGGGTAGGGATACCCTGACCCCCTAGACCTAGTAATTGGGTCTCAGAGTGACCCCACCAGTGTCCAAAAACATTTCTTTTTTCATTTTGCTGCAAATTTACGTAGGATCTGTGAGTCTGCGACAAGGTAAAAAAAAAAAATAATAAGCTAGAGTTTCTGTGCTTATTTATTAAAAAAATTCCCTGGGGTGGGGCAGGGCCCTGAGGAATGATGGGTTGTATTTGGTTCAGGGAGGAGCACGTGTGGCCTCCCTTCTCTTGTTGATTTTGGCCGTGGAAATCCCAGCTCCCAGGGCCTGACATCTCATTTCGGAGGAAGAGCAAGGTGGTCCCCCTTCCCGGCCATTTTTGGACCCTGGGACCCAATCCCCCGAGGCCTAACTTATTTTTTGGGGGAGGGATGAATGTGGCCCCCATCCCCAGATTGTTTTGGGCCCCAGGGACTGCATCTCCCGAAGTCTGATGCATTTATTAGGTGGAGGAGGCCATGCAGCCCCACTGTTCTTTCTTTAAATTGTGGCCCTGAGGGATGGGGTTTCCTGACCCTACAAAGACTCAGGAAAGGGAGCTGCATGGCCCCCCACCCCTTCATTTTGAGTGGCCCTGGAGGATAGGGTCCTCGGGGACTGACAGGGTTCAAGGAGGGGATTGGTGCACCCCCTTCCCTTTATTTTAAAAAGTTGCCCTGGAGTGGGATTTCCAGGGACTAAAATGGCTTAGGGAGGGGACCACGCTGCTTCCGTCCCCTTTAAATAAAAAAGTTAGTGCTGGGGGATTGGGTCTCCAGGGCCTAGGAATACTTGGGGAAAGAGGATATTCTTTTTTTTTAAAGGCCCTCCTCCCCTTTTTTGTAGGTTTTGGCCCTGGGTTGAACTTTAGTTGCCTATAATTGCTTTGGAAGGGAAATCCAACAACCCCATTCCCTTAAGAAAAGGCCACGGAGGTGGAGTTCTGCACCTGCCTACCACCAGGTGAAGTTAGATCCCTCATGCACACCTCTTACCGCTTTTGTTTCTCCAGTGGGCACTTTCCAGTTTAAAAGGATGCCTTTTGTGTTGGCTTTAGCAGCCTTTGTCTTTCAGGGTGTAATAGAGAAAGTGTTGTAAAGTATGAAGGACACAGTTGTTGTCAAAGATGACATTCTAGTTGCAGGTAATTTTAGAGAGACGCATGACAGAAATCTTTGTGAAGTTTTGGGCAGGTTGCAGGGAAAAGTTATTGTGGACAACAACCTTAAGTGTGTGTTTGGTGTTGTGTCAATTGAATATTTGGGGCATCTCATTTCGGGTGCTGTTATCGAACCAAGAGGTAGCCTCATTGAAGCCATTGTGAATGCTCTTTGTCCCACCAACAAGGAACAAGTCTCTTCGTTTTTGTGTGTGTGTGAATTTTATACTAAATTAATTTCTAATTTTGCATCTAAAACAGTGCATCTAATAGAATTACTGAAGAAGAAGGTCACTTTTATGTGGGATCAATTGTGCCAGGATGAATTTTTGCGCCTAAAACAAGAACTTGGTTCCGGTGGTATTCTTACCCCTTTAGATCCTAATGTGAAGGGTGTGGTGTTTGTGGATGCTAGTTTGGTTGGGTTGGGTGGTATGATCACTAAGTTCAAAAAAGGTATTGAGTATACTCTTGGTTTTGCTTCTCATGCCTTACGTCAGTGCAAGAGAAATTATTCTGTCATTGAGAGGGATTTGTTGGTGTGCTGCTGAGCTGTGGAGAGGTTTAAGTGTTTTTTGTGGGGTAAGACCTTTACATTACTTACTGATCACAAGCCTCTCATTCCCATTCTTAATGGGAATATTGTCAAGGATCACACTCCTAGAATTGCGAGACTAAGTTCAAAAGTTACTTCAATACAATTTTGAGGTGGCACACATATCAGGCGAAAAGAACACGAGGGCAGATTGTTTTTCTAGATCACTTTTGCCTTTAGATGAACGTCATCTTTCTGTTCAGGGTGTGGATGAAAAATGTTTGAGTGCTGTGTTTGATACTTGTTCTGTTGGTTGTTTTATGGTAAAGGAGTGGTTAGTGCCATGGAGTCTGATTCTGTTCTTAGGAAGGTGAAGAGTCATATTGTTTCAGGTTGGCCCAAAGAGAAAAACCTGGATGGTGACTTGCAACCTTTCTTTAAGATTGCGGATGAGCTTACCTTAGAGGGGTGGTGAGATGATTATGCTTGGAGATAAACGTGTTCCTCCTTTTGCCTTGAGATCTCGAATCATTGATTATGGGCATGAGGGTCATCTGGGGCAAATGAATACCAAGAGGAGGATTCGTAGTGTATACTGGTGACCTTCAATGGATCACCAAGTGAATGATGTTGTAGAGGGATGTGTAACATGTTCTATAAGGGATAACGTCATTAAGATGGTCAAACCTCCTGTCCAGAGTGTGAAGCTGCCTGATGGCCCATGGATGAAATTAGCTGTTGGTTTTGTGGGTCCCTTTAATGTTCTTCCAAATAAGTACAAATTTGCCTTGGTTGTAGCTGATTATTTCAGCAAGTGGTAGGTTCATTTCATGACTGATCCTAATACTCAAGAAGTCATTACATTTTTTCAAGCACTTTTTGAAAGAAAATGTTTCACCAAAGAGATTGTTTCTGATAATACCATTCATTTTACTTCTAAAGAGATGTCTGACTTCTTATCCCAATCTGGTATCACACATCACCGTGTGCCTTTATATCACCCACAGGCCAATGGTTTAACTGAGCGCACTAACCGCATTTTGGTTGAGTGTGTTCAGTGGTCTGTCTCTTCTAGAAATGAAATCAAAGAGGCTGTTCAAAGCATGTTGTGGGTGCATCACACCACTTCCAATCCTGTGACGGGATCCACTTCTTTTGAACTTCTTCATTGGAGGATTGCCACTTTCCATATGTGTCCTGTTTGGATTAAGAATTAGTGTTTATATGCTAAGAGTGATGTTCCTATATCTGGTGTTGTGGCATGTAGCAATTCTCCTGTCTCTGAAGTGGATGAGTTTGCTTCATGTGTCAAAGTGGGTGGTTGGGTTAGAATTAAAACACCATAATGTGGCAAAGGGTCTTTCCAAATTTGGTCGTCCTGTCAGAGTGGATGCCACCTCTTGTTTTGCTGTTCGTGTCAATGGGAAGAGTTGGTGGAATCTTTCTAGGATCTACAAGGTTCCCAGAAGAGTTGTGTTGCAGTTGGGGCTTGAGTCTTTAAATTCTGGTCAAATTCTTCTACAATCACTTGGGAACAGTTCCCAGTTGTTTCAGGGAAGCGGGTTTCCATCGCCTTCTGAGCCTCGCAATTTGGCTCGAGTACGTTTCTCTTTGCAAGAGTGCCGGGAGAATTATTGTGCCCAAGCGCTTAGACCTTTGATTCTTGTTTTTTTCTCTGTTTTGTACTTGGTATTTTTATGCAATGTTTATCTTTCGTGCTTCATTGTTTCTTTCTGCTTAATAGTTTTCTTTTTGCTCTAGGTTCTCTTCTAGACCATGTTTTTTTTACTTAATACTTTTCTTTATTTGTGGAGAGAAAGGAGATGTTGTTGTAAGTAGACTTTCTAGTCTCTCCTTGTAATTAGTTCTATGTTTTTATGATGTCACTGTCATGATGACGGAATGTGTATCTTTGAATACTGGGGGACAGTTATGCTGATCCCTGGAAGCTGTGGAGATGAACAGACATTAAACCTAGTGTTTCCACATGTACCTGCCTCAGTGTGATCACTACAAGTCCCCAGGCCCGGACTCTGGGGCCAACCTCCGCCACGCACGGCCGAAGGCCATGCAGTGTTGGGGTGGCCGCCTTTACAGGGGTTGATTACTTTGACTACAGGGCCTGGCTTCAGGCTAGGCCCTGTTGCCAACCTCCCTCTGTGCATGGCCAGAGGTAAAATTTACATATGGTAATTAAATATTACCTTACATTAAAAAAAGAAAACATGCACTGCTAATTATACCACATATTAGAACATTGGCATGTTGGGAGCTCCACTGAAAACAATGGAGGGCTCCAGGCTTCTAATGGCCAGCAGAAGCCTGGAGCTCCAACATTCCAGTGTTTGTTCTCAGCTGTTGCTGTGTACATAAGGCCTCATGGAGACTGAGGGGATTTTGATCCCCTCAGGCTCCATGATGCCTTTGTTTTACAAATTAGAACATTCTGCCCTCTAGGGGCGGAATGCTCTAATAGCCTTAGAGCCCTCCGTAGTGGGATCTATTGGCCATTAAAGGAATGCCCCCTTGTTTCAGGCCCTTGCCCTTGCCTCTTGCCTTTAATGCTGGAGCGCGCCTTTAATAGCTGATAGAGCTCTCTACAGCGTTCTCTAAGGCTATATTACGTAATTCATTAATTTTTTATGAGATTATTGATATTATTACTGCACTATTGCAGTAAAATTATTGATGAGAAACCTGAGCATGACGGAGGCACACGTTACAATTACAGTAGGGCACAAGTTATAGGTACTTGAAATAGCTTTAACTAGAACTGATGAACGTCAGTGTTTTTTAGAGTTTAAAACTCTATGTCGTTACTGAACCTTTCAATTAACAATAATTCTACATTAACCCTGGGTATTTTCAGTGAAAATTTTCCTTCCTGGAAAGATAAAGTTTTGGGGTGATCCTTAGGGGAGGAGTAGAATCAGGGGGGGGGGGTCACAAAATGCATTTTCTCCATGCAATTTCCCATAGGAAAATTGAACAACGTTACAGCAAAAACGACTGACAGGAATTACGCCAAATTTGGCTGAAATGTAGATCTTGATCCAGAAAGCATGCTTTTTGTGAGTTTGTGTAAATAATTTCAGTAGTCTTTGAGTAATTAAGACATGGTATTGTGATTTGGGACTACCATTCAGAGATGCAGGGGGTTGCACCTGTGTGGTTCTCCTGGGAAGAAGGGATGTCTGGACCTTAGTGTTGGAGTATTGCGCATGGAGTCTCCCATTGTAAAGAACTGTATATATTGTCTGTTTATATTGTGCTACTAGAATGTATACTCCTTTACTTAACTTTTTTTCTTACCAGAGACTTGTGACTTGTAGTTATATAAACTTGCTGTGTTTTTGACATATGTCTTAATGGCAAATGCAAGCTGAATAACCCTTGTCGTGATTTGATTGCGCTGTAATAAACATGGCCCATCTTCCCAAAGCAGTTAGCTGTCTTGTCATTTACTTGTTTGGGTTTCAGGGGGTGCGGTCTGGACTGGGGTCTTTCGGTCCTAAAGTGTCTGATGCCTTATAACAAAATTGAAAACATCCCTAGTGCCATCTGAAATTATATTATTATTAGGGCTGAGCATAGTTTGCGAAGTAGCGCTTCGGGAAGCTACGCAAAGTGCACTTTGCACTACGCGAGCTAGGTGTAGCACTACGCGAACTGCGTAGTAGCATGTTCGCACTGTGCAAGATGCCGTTTTCAATGATTTCACAGTGCGGACAAGCATCCAGCACTGTTCAATCATTGAAAACGGCATCTTGCACAGTGCAAGCTGTAGTATTCTTCTGCTCGAGGAGATTTTTACTCGAGCGGCAGCTTTCTCAACGCGGACTGGGAGTTTTTTATTGCGAGTGGTTGCGAGCATAAGCGACCACTCGCAGTAAGAAACCAGACCTCCCCCCGTTGAGAATCTCGCAGGGAGCTTTATTTTCCACGCTCGCGATCGGCAACTTGATGTTGCTGATCGCGAACGTGGAAAAAGTCTTGCCAGGATGTAATTTTGCTTGCTCGCAGTCGCCAACTTGACGCTGAGAACCGCGAGCAAGCAAAAAATGACTGCTCCACTATGCTACGCGTGTTCACACTGTGCTACATGCAGTTCGCGTAGTACGCAAACTTCGTAAACTACGCGAGCGTAGCGTAGTGCTTTGCCCAGGCCTAATCATAATATAATAATATATATATATATATATATATATATATATATATATATATATATATATATATATATATATATATATATATATATATATATATATATATATATATATATCATTATAATGCTTTGAAAGGAGACACACACTTTCTATGGTCTCATACACCAATAATGTATTCAGTGTCTACATGTTTCAACCACGCAGGTCTTTCTCAAGTCCCTGAGACAGTATATAACATTGAAAAGTACAACTTTAATATGTTTTTATTGCCACTGTTAAGATTAGGGGGGACATGAATGAGAGGCAAAGCCTCGAGTGGGTCATGATGCCCCCCCTGTCCCTCAGCAATGTAATAGCATATTGTGCAATCCAGACCTGCACATTTACCCTAAGCACTGTGACTTTGACCCATGTAGAAATTACACTGCAAGGTATTTAACCAAAGCCAGTATAAAAGGGGTTAATTCAATGCATAGGTTTAAAAACAAACAGAATTCACTACATGACTTTGATTAGAGTTGGTTTCCTCTATAATGCAAACTCTGAGACAAAATGCTGTGTTTATTCAGTCAGAAAAGCTATTCTATTGTATTAAAAGCCTTTAACTGTTGCATTGTATTAATAAATGTGTTAATGTGTGTCTATTAGTACACTTCCTTATAATAAAATATATCAGTTTACTTGCTCTAAATAGCATGTGCCGATGTGAAGTATTGTAAGGAATATATATATATGTGTGTGTGCGTTTGTTTATCTACATATACATATTCATATATATAATTTGTGCCACTTATAACTTCTGAACAGATGATCCAGTAAAACTCGGGCTAAATCATCTTTTCACGCGACCAGACAATCGGGAGGACCGCTGTTGTTTTAAAGAGAAATGGTTGCATTCAGACCTCCCCCGCCCCTCCCAGCATCACACACTTAGTAGTTGTTTACAAACTTAATGGTGTACCAGACTGAGGAAGTTGCACCCGATAATGTGTAATCACAGCAGAAAGAGCAGGGTTCAGGGGGCGGGGCTAAGGTCGCTGTTAACCGCCTCTCCATAAAGGCATTAATCAGATTAACCCGTTCAATTATCTGCTGCGTCCAGGGATCAGGCTGTGGCCGGGGGGCTCTTAAAGCGCTTTTCCTAATGGGGGAATGGATTACCTTAATTTCATTAAAATCTCAATACACAGATCAGGCTTCCTTTTCACGCCTCTCTGCCCCCCAGCCCGGGGTCCCAAGCAGGACCACGGCTGGTGCACTGCAGCCGAGTACAGGATGACGTGGGCTGGGTATAAAAAAGGGGCTGGGACTAGGATGGGGCATTGCAGCAGGCGCTGGGAGTTCAGTCCACGGGAGAGGAGTTTGGGAGGAGACGTGACCGGGGCTGTCCATCCGTCAGAGCTCGTGCGCGCTTGTGCCAGGGCAGCCTCCTCTGCTCAGCCCCCGGGTGGGTGATGCCTTCTGGCATGTTCAGCATTGACAGTATTCTGGCCGCCAGACCCCGCGGCAAGGACTCGGTGCTGCTGCACCAGGGCGGCCCGCTGCTCTACCCGGGCTTGGGGGAGCCTCTGTACGGGGCGCCCACCGCGGCGGACTACGGCGGCTTCTACACAAGGGCCCTAGGCCCCACGGCCGGCCTCCCGACGCTCGCCGGCTCCAGGGTGGGCTACAACGGCGGCTACTACTACGGACAGCTGCACTTGCAGCCTCCGGGGGCTCCCGGGTGCTGCGGGGCCATGCAGCCCCTCGGGGCCCAGCAGTGCTCCTGCGTTCCGACTCCGAGCTCAGGTAAGGACCGGGGCAGGGAGGGAGGGGCAGAGCGATGAATGAGAAGTTAATGCTGCCCTAAAAGCTCGGTTACTTTATACAACTTCTTTCCGTCCTTAAACTTTCAGACTATGCCTCGTGCCGTAATACGCTAACAATTATGATAAACATCGTAGATATAAGGTATAAGTATGTATACTGCTTGTACTTTATGCTGCATCAGTGTGCACATTTTGCACGCAAAGCCTATATATACATGTGCGTATAGATGTGCTTATACATGTATGGGTATGCTTCTGCGTGTGTTTTAAATAGGAATTTTTAGAAATCTACACCTGCACATTAACTTGGGCACAATGTGTAACCTGCACATTAACTTGGGCACAATGTGTAACCTGCACATTAACTTGGGCACAATGTTTAACCTGCACATTAACTTGGGCACACTGTTTAACTTCCATATTGTACGAAAAGTAGCAAAGTCCCTAGTATTGACTATACTGAAATTGTATGAGCATCTGTGCTCCAGACTGGAGTCTGTATACCTGTTTTGGGATACTTCAGACTATCTATCTATCTATCTATCTATCTATCTATCTATCTATCTATCTATCTATCTATCTATCTATCTATCTATCTATCTATCTATCTATCTATCTATCTATCTATCTATCTATCTATCTATCTATCTATCTATCTATCTACCTACCTATCTATCTATCTATCTATCTATCTATCTATCTATCTATCTATCTATCTATCTATCTATCTATCTATCTATCTATCTGTCTGTCTGTCTGTCTGTCTGTCTGTCTGTCACACGCCCGTCTGTCGCACTATTTCCCAAATATGTCCCTTCTTTCTACATGTCCTTCTATCTATATTCTGTTTCTCATTCTCTCGATCGTTCTACTTATCTGTCTGTTTACTGATCTATCGAGCAACTGCCACTTACACGTGATTGGTTCCTCAAGTCTCTGATATCCCGAGGTCTATTTTGAAAGCATTGTTTATGTCCCATTTGAAAGTGTTACTTCGTGGCCGTAGGCTACTTGCGTGATTCATCCATGGGACAAACACTGTCGTCATCAACATTCACGCAGTCTCCTGTTCTAAGTATACAATTAAAGCAATATTTTAAGAAGGCATTGTCCGATGAGTGTTTTGAATTAGCATTTAAGTATAAAGCGGTCTAATCTTAAAACAGCTATAAAGACAGTTGATCGAGTTCTGTTTTGAGCTATGGGAACTTTACTTAAAATACGTTTATTTCTTTGGATGTCTTTAATCGCATAATGAGCTAACTTTATGCAAGCTCCGAAACCAGTATTTTGACATTATTTTCATGCATGACACTTCCACACTTTCAGTATGTGAAATCTATTTTCGATTTTGTGATATGTATGCACAATTCCTTTCATGGATGTTAAATGTTACCTGGTACAGATTTGAAACTACCTGTGTTTGTTTTATGAGACGTGTACTTCTAAGAACTTTAAAACGTGTCAACTTTTCCATTGACATGAAATCTTTACTTCCAGTGAAATTAAACAGTTTCTGATCAGTGTGTAGAAGTTATCCTTTTTTTGTATTCCAAGTTATATAAACTTTAAGAAAGGTCGGTGTTTAGGAGACCTTTTTCGGGGTTGCGACTTCCACAATACCTTTAAAAGCTTCCTGTTTGGTATTTTGAAACTATTTTTATACTATGAGAGAAACATTTTAATCAGTTCTAAATCTCTCGTTTTCAATTATTTCTACACATTTGTTGGATGCATTTGGGATATATACATTCAAGAGGGACCCCACGTGTCAGATAAGTGTGTGGAAAAAATCAGTTTTTATTTTATAAGGTCTATAGGCTAAAGTTTGAGGATTTTGAAATAGTCACTTCTGTTTATTGAGGGCTTTTCTCTTTTTTGACACAATATATGTAGTTTAAAGAAGTTAATAACAAGTAGTTACGGTTGTGTTTTGAAACGGGGTTTCTATATTACAAAATAGGGAATTTCAAAATGTTAAACCATAGTTAGATGTGTGTTTTCGAACACTCCTCTTTTGAGTCATAAAATAAGTAATTTCAAGATGTTGAAAGACAGCTCGATGTCTAGTTTGTGAGTTTTGGAGCAGTCATTTTTGTATTACAAGACATGCGATTTCAAGAAGATAAAAGTAGCTCGATTTGCGCTTTGGAAGAGTCCTTTTTTCAGAATAGGAAATATGTGATTTAAATAAGTTGAAAAGTATTTAGTTGAGTGTTTATGTCCTGGCTCTGTTTCGTGTTAATGTGTGTAGTTCAGTTCAAAGCCCTTTATTTCGGTTCAACAGCATTAAAACACATAAAAATCACGTGGGAAATATGGATAAATTACGTTATTATAAAAATACAAATTAATAGTAGTGGTAAGTGCTTGATTATGACAACCTATAGACAAAACAGCCTTTTTTGGGACGGTTACGTTTACAAATTTGACATATAAATACATTTGATTAATAAGGTTTAAAAAAGGGAGAGTAAGAAATACCCGTCATATTTCAGATTATCCAGGGACAGTGTAGGGATCTAGGGATGGTTGTGCATAATATTTTCATTATGTACCACAGATGATTGATATATATATATATATATATATATATATATATATATATATATATATATATATATATATATATATATATATATATATATATATATATATATATATATATATATATATATATATATATATATATATCCACGCTTCCAACATCCACGGATTCTTAATCCATAATAATCCATAAAGAACGTAGCACACGCAGGGGGTAGTTCCACAAAGAGTTTATTACGGGAACTTTACAGGTGTAAAGTATAGATAATTTGTAGAAGCTAAAAATAGTATTCCCTGGGTATTTTCAAACTGTCCCTTTAATACATTGCAAAGTATATACTTTCTAAGAATTAAAAATTGGTCAGGTGTGTGTTTTGCAATT